>NC_090936.1:982910326-983524576 GCF_040938575.1 Ambystoma mexicanum
TTTTTATAGGTGAAACATTAACATTAATACATTATTACAAAACTAGTGTAGCCACTAGAGTACTGTTTATATCACTATATACAAACTTTCAATACAAGTGGAGTCACTAGCATACCATTAATAGAACTATATAAAAATGTCAATACGAACGTAGGCACTAGCCCACTGTCCTTACAATTATAACCTACAAGTTTATACAGTAAACAGTACATTTTATCTTTCAACATGTCCTCTTATGTATAGGTCAAACATTAACATTAAGAATAAATAACATCATTAGTGTAGACACTGAAGTACTGTTTATAGCACCATATACAACATTTCAATACAAACAGAGACACTAGCGTACTATTAATAGCACTATATAAAACAGGTCAATACGAATGTAGGTACTAGTGTAATTTTCTTAAAATTATAACATACAGGTGTATACAGTAAAAAGTACATTTTAAATGTTAACACGTCTTCTTTTGTATAGGTGAAACATTGAGTACCACTCTGTGGCATAATAATATAATCTGTTATTTCAGCGCTCTGACACCTATGGGTGTACAGCGCTATATAAGAAATAGATATTATTATTATGATTATTATTAATATATTACATATAATTAATATTAAAAATAAATAACAAAATGAGTATAGCCATTAAGGTACAGTTGATAGCACGATATACAAAACTTGAATACAAATGGAAACACTAGCATACTATTAATAGCTCTATATACAAAATGTCAATATGAATGTATGCACTAGGAAACTATAAACAGTATTAGATAGAAAAGGTTAATACAAATGTAAGCAGTAGAATTTACTGTCCTTGCAAATATAATGTAAAGGTGTGTACGTACAGTAAACACCTGAACGAGTCAATACGCTTCATATGCTACATAGCTTCAACAAATGTGTATGCAACATTCAGATATGTTTGTAATGATACATAAAAATTAAAATGCATAACGCCACCCACTAGCATACTGTTAACAGAACAGTATAAAAAATGTTAATACAACTGTAGGCACTAGCGTACCATTCATACCGCAATATACAAAATGTTAACACAAATGTAAGCAGTAGCATCAACAGCCTGATTCATGGAATTATTTGCGTGTAAAACGCACATTTGCATGCCTTTCTGCCCAAAAATCCCTGTTTGAGGTATGGGCAATTTCGGGAAGAATGGCGTGCAAATGTGCGTTATACATGCAAATAATTCCATGATCAGGGTGCAAATGTCTTGACAATTAGAACATATATGTGTACAGCACATTTAATATTTTGACACATCTTCTTTTGTATAGGTGAAACATCAACCTTTAAAAGAAGATGAGAAGACGACAAAAAAGAACACAAACATCATCATAAATCTTGCAATATAATTTATTATGAAATCACATGAAAACATTCAACAAATGTATGTTTTTTTTATAAAAAAACTAAAAACACAACTGTATGTTAAACCTACACATTTAAATATACATTAAAAAACAAAATATAGTATTTTAATTGCAGCAGGAAACCACAAGCATTCCTCAAAAAAGAAACCCCAATAAGGAACATAAAAGCACACATATAACTAGCCAACCAGATATTCAAATAAACATTCTCATTGATGACATTACAACTAAACCAACTATTGGTAATACTACAAAGAAAGTAGTCAAAGATGTATAAAAAGAACAACTTGCAACAGATCAAAAAAATGGATTGCTCTTGGGGTGAGGTGTTTTTTTTTCGCTTGTGTTGTCTTTTGTGTTGTTTTGTGTATACCTGTCAATGGCCCTCATTACGACCCAGGCGGTAAGTATCGAACATTACCGCCATGGCGTAATTTACGTTTATGCCTTGGCCCCATGTCGTAAAGTGCGTCACATTCTGACCCATCGCGCACGAGCATTACGCAAGGTGCACTTCCGCCACCCATCATAGCGGTCACCGCAATTAGCGGTCACCATAATTAGCGGTGACCGTAATTAGCGGTGACCGTAAATAAGCAGAACCGGAAGTAGTGCATTGCGGCGGAACGGGAAAGAGCACGGCGGCCATCTTTAAAAACACAATCCATTGCCATCTGCCCCAACCACTCCACATCCGACCCTGAGACCTGTCATAACTCATTACCCACCCATTTCCCAACTTGAAAATGCCAAAAGCTGTCAAAAAAGCCTGCGATCGGCAGCGCCAGGTCCGCTTCTCTCATGAGGAACTCACCATGCTTGCGGAGACCCTCCAGGACAATGCTGCGGTGGTCTTCTCCACGCAAATGACCAGGCCGGCAATTGCCAAGAAGAAGGCCATATGGGCCCTGGTGGCAGAGCGGGTCAGTGCGGTGGGAACTGTACCACGCAAAGCACAGCAGTATATAAAGAGGTGGGACGACCTGAGGCTCCGCGTCAGGAGCATCCTCTCGGCGAATAGGAACTTGGGCACGGCAACCAGGGGAGGATCTGAATCACCCATCAAATTGCAAGCATGGGAGGAAATCTGTGCCTCCACTATTGGAATGGAGAGCATAGAAGGAGTAGGAGGGATGGAGAGAGGAGCCCCGACATCAGGAGATGCAGGTAGGAGGCTCAAATCAAGCCATGCAAAATTCACCAAAGTCCAATCATGTGAAGTACAATGTTGCCCCATAGTGCAAATGCAACACAGCATCAGGAGACTGCCCACAGACACATCCGATCTCCACCCTGTACACATGCAGCATGCACACCCTAACTGCCGGCACCCACATACCGCCATGCTACTTCCACACAAAAGGCAGACAACATGTATGCCCCTGCCTCAAATGTGCTGCATGTACTAACTGATAAGATGCCATTCGTCACAATGCAGGCCCAATGTCCGCTGACCCATCAATAACATTATCCCTCCTTTGCTCCACCACAGGCACAGATTCAGACCCTCAGGATGAGGACACCACTGCCTCCACAGCCACCAAGAGGGCCAGGACAACTGTGCCAAGACCGCAAGCCTCCACCTCTGCCGTCCCAGCTCGGCACAGAGCAGCCCCATCCGACGATCAGGGAGGAACCTGCGCAGCACGGGCAGGGGTACCCCGGGGCCAGGGGAGGGGACTGTCATTAGTGGCTGGACAGTGGAGAATTACTGCATCACACACTGCTGCACAGACTCACTCACACCTTCGTAGGGATTCCAGGGGGGAGGGGGGAGTGGTTGTGTTGGGGTGTTCAAAGGGGGAGGGGGAAGTGGGTGTGTTGGGGTGTTCAGGGGGGAGAGGGGAGGGGGGAGTGGGTGTGTTGGGTGTTCAGGGGGAGGGAGGAGAGGGAGTGGGTGTGTTGGGGTGTTCAAGGGGGAGCGGGAGGGGGGAGTGGGTGTGTCATACCTTTTCACAATCATAATACACTTTTTCGTTTAGCACAAATCAAATGTGTGGACATTGCTCATTGCGTATGTGTGCTTAATTGTTGTACAGTCCACAGTGTGCATGTCCCAGACACACACAGTGCCCCAAGTGCCGTCTCCATGTTACACGCACACGCCGTGTGTGCTAGAAGCATTGGTCAATGAGATTCTGACGCATTTCACGCCCCTCCTGTGCATCGCTGCCTCCTTGAGGTGCTGCCCCATCCCCACCCTCATCATCCTCATCGTCAGGTGGTTGCAGTTCTGCGTCAGGGGGCAGGGGCACATTTCGTCTGACGCACATATTGTGTAGCATGACACATGCCATGACGATCTTCGCAACCTTCTCATGGCGGTACAGGAGTGCCCCGCCAGACCTGCTGAGGCAGCGGAAACGTGCCTTCAGTAGGCCGAATGCCTGCTCAATCACCACACGGGTACGTGCATGGGCACGGTTGAAGTCCTCCTCATGCTGGTTCTGTGGGTTCCGGACTGGTGTAAGGAGCCACCTCTTCAGGGGATAGCCTGCATCACCTGTAAGTGGGCAACAATGTATGTGTCAGGGATGAGATTGATTTCTGTACATGACGTGCCACCATGCCTTGCATTCAACTGTTACTTTGCACCAATTTTAGTTGCGCTAATGGATTCACACTATGCAACCGGTATATGTTCATGGCTCTCATGTACAGTTTTGCATGCCAAGACACAATGCAGGGGGGACAAGTGCCTTGTGAGTGCCCATCCACTGTGTCCGTTCAGGCCGTTTCTTTAGGTGACCTGGCACGTGTCTTGTGAGGTCAACGCTCAAATGATTGCAACGTTGCTGTCTGCCTCCTTATGACCCCAGTGAACAATACTGATGTCAATAGGGACAGTTTGTGGGCCTTGCTGTCTGTGTTGTGGTGTATTGATGTTCCTGTCCTTCATGTGCCTCCTTTGTGCGCAGTTATGGGGGACAGGCCTTTCAGTTGATGGTGTTTGGTGAAGTGCATGTAGGTGCTTTTCGTTGGAGTCAATGTGGTCACATTTTGTACAATGCACTTGCAGATGGTTGTGTCATGGTTGGGAGACACCTTCATTCCCATGTTAGGGCTGCTTAGGTCAGGCATCATGTATACAGTTGTCAGATGACGTAAGTGCTGCCTCAGGGTATGATCTGGCTACTGCTAGTCGCAGCCAGGTGAAGTATGCATCATTCCCCCCCCTTTCTGCCAGGTGAAGTATGCATCATCCCCCCCTTTCTGTCCGGTGCAGTATGCATCACCCCCCCCTTTCTGCCAGGTGAAGTATGCATCACCCCCCCCTTTCTGCCAGGTGAAGTATGCATCATCCCCCCCCCTTTCTGCCAGGTGAAGTATGCATTGGTACGTCGATCACCTACCCACTTCACATTTCCATGCTCATGACATTAGACTCGCCGAGTAGCCAGGATCTTGGGCCTGCATGTCGCTCCATGTAGCGTGGTATTGTGGAGTTCCTCAGGACCATTGAATCATGGGTTGATCCGGGGAATCGGGCACAACAATGTGTGAAGATCCTGTTGGAGTCACAGACCATTTGCACGTTGATTGAGTGAAATAGTTTGTGGTTGCGGTACGCTACCTCCATGGCATGTGGGACCACCAATTCCACATGGGTACAGTCGATGGCACCAATGCAACCAGGTATGCCAGCTAGTGCATGGAAACCCACTTTGGTGTTAGCAATCTCCTGGGCAGACCGTGGCAATGAGATGTGGTCGTCTGTGTGCTTGAGGAGGGCATCGAGCACTTGGATCAGTGTACGTGAGAATAAAGGTTGTGATATGCCATGCAAGTGCCCCACTGTGTGCTGGTAGGTGCCTGTGGCCAGGAAGTGGAGCACGGACACTACCTTCAGTAGGGGGGGGATGGCGGTGGGTATTTCAATCATGCTGACAATGTCGTTGTGTATCATGTCCACAATGGTGGTGATGGTGTCCCGGTCCAGTCGGTACAGGGTGTGGATCTGCTCAGCGGTGAGGTTGAATGGACTGGCTCTGATGCGTGGGATTGGGGGCTGCCTGCGTGGTGCCACTGGCTGTGCTGGTGGGGCTTGCTGGCCCTGCCTTGCCCTCCTCCTCCTCCTGCGTCTCCTCTGTGCAGCCTGTTGTTGTTGTTGTTTGTTTGTTTGTTTGTTTGTTTATTTGGTATAGCGCAAAAACCAAACCCGAATGGGTAGCTGGGCGCAAACAGTACAAGATTGCTTGAGAACTTGGTTACAGGAGGAAAACACATTATACAGTTCACAGTTAAATCAAGAAAAGTATAGTTTATACAGTTCACGTTGGGTCAACGGTAGGTAAAGTGAGATAGCAAGGGGAAGAGAGGAAAAAGGAAATAAGAAAAATAAAGAGGTGCGGAACTGCGGTTCAGTCAAGTTGGTCGGATGTCATTCATCTGGTTGCAGGCATCTAGTGTCTATGTGGGGAGGTCGAGTTAAGTGTCATTGGCACGGATCCAAGTGAGGACTTTACGTCTAAAGCTAGAGTAGGGTTGGTCCATTCTGAGATCCAAGGGGAGTTTGTTCCAGGTTTGCGCAGCTATGATAGTTGTAGTTGAAGTTGTAGCACTTGCATTGCTATCAGGTCCTCCAGCCCCAACATTGCTAGTCCTATTGGTATCATTGTGGAGTGTGACTGGGTCTGGGAAGGGGTTGGGTGTGCTCTTTTCCTACTTCCTGAGTCTGTATTGCCTCCACCTGTGCTGATTCTGTGCACATGTGGCAGCTGGATTCACTGCACAAGGACCTTTACGGTTGGTTCGCAATGGCGTAATTAGCACCATGGCGGTAAGGTACTTAACGGGCTAGGTGATGGCGTTAGGTGCATGTCCGCTTGGGTCGGCATTCGCATACCTTTGCGCCATGCCGGTAATTACGGTGTGGGAGGGCGCGTGCACGCATCCTTGGTGCAGTAAGCGGCAGCGTTAACTACGATGCCGCTAATGGCATCGTAGTTAACGGTCACGGGTCATGATCGGACCTAGCGGAAAACGATGGCGGTAAAAATTTACCACCATCGTTTTTCACTTAGCGCCAGGGTCGTAATCAGGGCCAATAATATGTTTATTATATTTCACGGGATATGGCTATTTTGTTGGAATGTATACTATATGATGCTTAATATATTCTGCAAATGTGGTTTTAACTGATTAATGTGAGACATTGTTACTTTATATGAAGTTATTTATGTTTATTGCAAAATTAATACAATCTTTTTTTAAAGAAGAAAAAAAAATGGATTGCACCGGTTGCAGTCTTACCATCTGTATCTACAAGCCCTTTTAAAATGTTAAATGAAACCACAGGAAATAGTAATACACTTTAAATACTCCAATGTTACCACTGAGGCTACCTTAAATTCACAATGGGAAACACCTGCAGTCAACAAATTAAAACTACTCAAAATAAATAAAAATCTATTTCTACAGTACAGTACGTCACCTATAGAAATAGAAATACAAATCATGCCTATACCAGATTCTAGCACTGCTTTAATAATTGTAAGTGCTGTTACACTACACAAAACAAAACATACCTCACCTAATAATAAGCATACTACTATTCCACCACTTGAAAGTCCACAAATCCAAAAAAAAGCACAAACACATTCCCTATTACTAATACTAGTACTATTGCAAGGATGCAAAGTACTTTTATTCAAC
Source organism: Ambystoma mexicanum (assembly GCF_040938575.1). NCBI lineage: Eukaryota > Metazoa > Chordata > Amphibia > Caudata > Ambystomatidae > Ambystoma > Ambystoma mexicanum. The sequence goes on from NC_090936.1 coordinate 982,917,379, forward strand.
CAAAAATAAATGATATTGTAGCACTCCGACTACTTCTATTTCAAAAAATAAAACTTCTGATGTAACTAAAAGCAAAACAAGTAATATCCAAATAGCAACTTCTATAACATCAGCAAAAAAGCAACTTAAAACTCATTCACTTTTAAGTAGTTGTATTTTAAAAAGTAAAACTAGCGGGACCCACAAAACAAAAAAAGATAATTTACCTATTACTACTACTCCTTCAACTTATACATCAGGAAGTTCAACAACTGAACACATATCACAGCAACATGTTTGTAGTACTGATAGTAGTAAGAGCATTTCAAGCACTACTACTAGTAAAGACAAAAAGTAACATCCCAAAAATATAACTACCTCTGGAACAATTCAATTTGGCAAATTAAGATCTTGGATTTGGGACTACTTTGAAACCTTTGCACCAGATGGTGGGTGAAATATAGCAGAAGTCATTTGCACATTCTGCACATCAAAGTTAAAAAGGGCTACCCCACCAAAATATAGTTTAGGAAATTCATCAATGTTGCCACATATGCAACATAAGCATGTGCAGATATATTTTAGAAATATTTATAAAAATCAAACTACCTAGCAAAGTTTAATTAAAAAAACAGTCCCACTGTTGTTAGTACAACTAAAAAACAAAATACTGAAATAAAACATATAGAAACTGTAACTGTAGAAAAAAGAAATACACCTGTACCTTCTAAAGTTCCTAAAACATATCAAGTTGGTGATTTTCTGTCACTTCCAAATCTAAAACTATTGATCCGGAGTATGCTTATTCTTTTTGGGCTGCTTAAAATGTGGAACAATAATTGCAGTAGGAGAAGCAAATGCAGCTACTTGACTGTAAAAATTAAAATATCATCAATTAAAACATGCTTTATTAAAACAAATTCTTTTAACAAAATAGTATACTGTAGTATACGGACACACACTGTGTCATGGAACCCAATGACACAGTGTGTGGAATGACGGACATGAGAGGAGGGCGAGGGAGAGAGAAGCATCGGCGGTTGAAGGACGAGCAGAGAGATGTGGTGGAGCTTGCATACTTTAGTGACATTTTTTTGTAATTTAGCTAACATGATAAACGTGCATGTACAACAAATAAACATGTACGCTATAGAGATCTAGCGTCCGTCTCCTTGTGCACACTACAGAAGTGGTGACGAGGAAAGTGAAATCTCACCTGACAGTGGGGCAAGCTCCGGCCAGGCAGCGGCACACTTGACTGAACACAGGTGAGAGAAGGCCAGCGACGCAGCACCATAAAAAATTAAAAAAATGAAAGGGGGAAAGAAAGAAGTAAAAGGCACTGGCGAACCCCTTAGAGGAAAGGACCCACAAATGAGATGCGTGTGACGTCACACGCAGGGGGGCCATTTTGGGAAGTCAGGCAGACTCCCAAGGACAACAGATCATACTCCCACTCGTCCCAATAGAAACAAATAATAGTTTTTTTTACATTTTGGACAAAGATACCAACCATAGCATAACAGGCTTACAGTAGTGCTATTAATAAACTGAGTTATTTGTTTTATTGCAAGCAGATACAACTACCATGGCTGCAAGGGATATGGCGATGCAGGGCTTACCCCCTCTCACAATGTTCTTGCCTGATATTGGTGAACCAAGCATTCCTTGGAATAGATGACTCAAAGGATTTGAGCATTATGCCAACGTAGTTTGTGGCGCAAACTATAGTGTAGAAAGGAAGAAATCACTATTTCTACATTGTTTAGAACAAGCGGCACAGGAGAAGTTTAAAGACCTACCAGAATTGAACGGTGAAAAGAGTCAAGATATAAATGAATATGAAAAAGCAGTAGAAAAGAAGTCAAAGCACTATGAAAAGAAAGTTAGCACGATCCTGGAAAGGTACAAGTTTGGAAAAGGTGTGCACGAAGGTGAAAATGTAGAGCAATACATTACAGCCCTAAGGAAATTAGCAAGGACATGCAATTTTAATCAACAATTGGACGAGAGGCTCAGGGATCAATTTATGTTGGAGTGTAGGAGTAGCAAGGTGAGAGAAAGATTATGGGCAGAAGATGATCCATCGCTTGAAACCGTTCTACGCATGGCAAAAGAAGCTGAACACACAGAGAAGTGTGTAAAGACGCTGGAAGGAAGGGTGAAGGAAGTCTCTATAAAGAATAAGTCCATAGGCTCCACTCAACCCATTTGCAGGGAATTGATTGCTGCGGTTGAGGCTCAAAGCACAAGAAGGAGATGGAACAATGACAACAGAGAAGGAGTTAATAGAGAAATCAGAAGGCATTCGACCATGGACTTCCAACAAGGAAGGGGGAGTCAAAGAACAAGAGGAAGAATGTTGTTTAGAACGTGCTACAGATGTGATAGTCCCTCACATTGGGCCAGTAATCCAAACTGTCCTGCACTCAGGTTAATATGCAGAAGCTGTGGTGGTAAGGGACATCTAGCCAAATGCTGCAGGAACAAGAATGCAAGCACGAACTGGATCGATGATGGAGGAAGTGATGACGGAGAAGAGTGCATACACACAGTGTGGAATGAGGAAGGAGAAACCGCTGAAAGTCCGAAGGCTGTTGTGTATGTGAATGGTGTTCCCATAGTGATGAAGGCGGACTCTGGGGCCAAATATACGTTAATTCCAGAAGCTGTGTGGGAAAGAATGGGACCAAAGTACCTACATGAAGTAGATGTTAATCAAAAGGCTTATGGGGGGGTTAAAATTGATCTGATTGGAATGTTTAAGGCGACCCTAAGTTTCAGAGGAAGAACAGCGGAAGGACGCGTGTACATATCAAAAAGAGGTGCTTCTCCGCTTCTGAGTTGGATGCACCAAAAACACCTGAAAGTAAAACTAGATCCAAATGCAAAGGAATCAGTGTTCATGGTTCAAGGTGCGAATGGAGATACTAAGGAGGTGAAGATACCAGAGAAGGTATTCAGGGATGAAATAGACTGTTTGAGTGGCTTCACACATCGTATATTGCTGAGAGAAGGTAGTAAACCAGTCACCCAGAAGCTCAGCAATGTTCCGTTATCAATGAGGGATGAGGTCAAGAGAGAAGTGTAGAAGCTAGACGAACAAAGAATCATAGAGAGCATTGATGCGTCTGAATGGGTGTCACCTTTAGGGATGGTGAGGAAAAGCTCAGGAAAAGTTAGAGTTTGTGTTGATCTTAGACAACTCAACAAGTGTGTTATTCCTGAAAGGCACCCGCTACCGAACATACATGAGCACTTATCGACGATGGGCCCAGCTTTAGTTTTCTCAACACTGGAGCTTACTGCAGCATATCATCAGGTCAAACTACATAAGGAATCAAGACATTTGACGGCATTCATAACTCCGTAGGGGTTGTTTCAATACAAGAGGATGTTTTTTGGTCTTATCTCTGCAGCTTCCGTTTTTCAAAAGATAATGTACTGATTATTTGAAGGAGAAGAAGGTATGATTTTATTTCAAGACGACGTGTTAGTCTATGCAGAGAACAAAGAAAAACATGATAAGAGATTAAGTAAAGTTCTTGAGAAACTGAATAATGTTGGAATGACCCTCAGTAAAGAGAAATCGAAGATGAACAGGAAGGAGATGGAGTACCTAGGGCATGTCATTTCGGAGGAGGGGTTATGCCCCAAGAAAGATTTGATTGACACGATAGAACACATGAGTACCCCGAACTGTAAAGAGCACGTTAGGACATTTTTAGGAATGGCAGAGTACTATTCTAAGTTTGTAAGAGGATTTGCAGATCATACTAGTGCTTTGAGGAGTGTGCTGAAGAAGAATGAGAAATTCGAGTGGAATGATCAATGGGAAGATGAGTTCATATACATTAAGGGAGCTTTGATGACAGCCACAGCATTGCAGAATCATCAGAGAGGCTGACATACAATAATTACCACGGATGCCAGCAATGTGGGCTTGGGTGCTGTCCTCACACAAATGAAAGAATGAAAGGAAGTTGTAATATCATTTGCCTCCAGGCTGTTGAAAGGTTCAGAAAAGGCCTGTGCAACGACTGAAAAGGATGCCCTGGCCATCAAATGGGCTGTGGACAAATTTAGACGTTTTGTATGGAGAACCACCTTTGAGATACACACGTATCATACGCCATTGGTTGAGGTGTTTGCCACGAAAGGTTTAGACAAGGTATCAGGAAGGATAAGAAGTTGGGTGTCTAGACTACAAGAATTTGATTTCACAGTTCAATATATTCCCGGGGTAAGGAACTATGCTGCAGACTGTTTATCGCGGATGACTACCAAGGTAGAACAAGAGGAGGAGGAAGAGGAACAAGATGAAATATGTGAAATAGTGCAACCCACGATATCAAAGCAGGAGTGGCTGGAGGCGAGTGCAAAGGATGTCAAATTGAACAAGGTCATTAATGAGATGTTGGTAGACAAATTGGACAAAGAAGCTGCACAGAAGGCAGGAATGGAAGGCTTTTGGAACATTAAAGAGGAACTATGTGTTCTGGATGGCATTGTCATGAGAGGGGACAAGTTGGTTCCACCTGAGGAGTTAAGAGAAAGAATGGTGCGACTAAGTCATAATGGACATCAGGGGATAGTGAAGAGTAAACAGCGAATCAGGAACAACTACTAGTGGCCGGCATGTGACAGCCAAATAGAGAAGAATGTCAGAGAATGCATCCTTTGCACTAATTGTGATAAAGTGTGTTTAGGGGAGAAGTGTCCCATGGATCTCAAGCATATTCCAGGGAGACCATCGGAAAAGATTGCTATTGATGTGATTGGCCCGGTGTGGAGTGAAGGTTATCAGATGTTTTGTGTTGTTGTTGTGGATGTGTTGACAAGATGGGCAGAAGTAAGGATAGCACCACATGTATCTACCAAAATAGTGACTGAGTTCTTGGAGAGTTTGTGTGAACGAGAAGGGTATCCGGTGGAGAATTTCAGGGATAATGGGTCCCAATTAAAGTCCAAAGAAATTGTGGAAAGGTATAACAGAATACCTAAAGAAAGAAGAAAGGGTATTACAAAGTTTTTTCCTGGATGGATGGGTGAGGTGGCTGGTACGAAGGTAAGCTTGGAAGGTGTTTATGGGAATGTTCAGTGCAGTGCACTGAAGTGCAACATTCTGCTTCTTCCTACACTTTTATTTTAAAACAAAACCATTCCAGAATGGTTTCTTTTTAAAATAAAAGTATAGGAATATAGGAACGGTGAAACTTGAAAATAAAAAGTATAGGAGCACTGCTCCCTGTTAGGCAGAATCATATGCAGCACCCTTTGGGAACACCACACACAATTAAGACTACAAGTGACAGTACAAATTCGCCTTTGGTACAAGCCTGTACTACACAGTAAAGTGATAGCGATGGCTGAGCAGCCAGACTTATCTCAAGAGTAAAGTGAGCAGTATCAGAAGTTACACAAAGGACAGCAATTGCTATGGTTCAAACAAACACTGACTCAAGGTTTCTGAGTAAAAGAATATACATTTACTTACACAATCATTTGTAAAACAGATCACTAAAGTAAAGCAGCAGAACATCACAATCTTAATATACTACACCACACCCAATGAATTATGGACAAGTTAAGCTCAAAATGAAGTGTGAGCAAAATGGCACTCAAGCAATTTAAAAAGGGAGGGAAAGACAAGGTTATTCACAATCAAGCAGCACCAACAAGTAAGTAGGCAGGGCAATCTAGAAAAGGCTTGCTACAATGAGGATTCAAATCAATATAAGTAGGCAGGGCAATCTAGAAAAGGCTTGCTACAATGAGGATTCAAATCAATAGGCCTGGGCCAATGTTAATGGTTCAGAGTCTTTGCGAGGATCACACAGTTCAGAGTAGTTTGCGGTTAAGTCTTTGCCACGAGTTCGAAACGAAGTTGGTCGGAAGAAAAGTTACTTAAAAGAGTAGAGAAGGACAAGCCCTCGGATTGGCGAAAGATTTAAAAGACTTTCGCCGCAGTCGGACGGAACGAACGACCGGGTTTGCACAGTACCTGAAAAGAAGAAGAATTCTGTAGCTGAAGCAGAAGTTCCTGGCAGATCCTGCAGGCTCACGGTTCCTGAAGCGACTGTCGGACTGACACGAAGAAGGAAGACTGGAGGGTCCTGCACTGCCCAGGGAAGAAACCAGCAGCAGAGCAAAGCAACAAATAAAAGATGTGCTCCTTAAAACCCAAACAGGGTCCGGTCCTCCTGGCTATCCGGTTCACTGCAGCAATGCACAGCAAATTCGACCAGTGGAAGGAGGCCTTGCTTGGTATTTTTTCGAACTGGTTGGTCCCACCAGCTCAAGGGAAGAAGATTCCTTGCAGATCTTATCTGTCAGAGACCTGCTTTTTATGCAGTTTTCCCCCATTCACACAACCTGGCTGTCAATCACACAGCAGGGTGGCTGTCCTGGCGGGACAGTTACCTAGCCAATGAAACAGGAGTGCGACTGTGCAGGGGGACTAAAACCCCTCCCTCACATTCAGCCCACCCAGACTCTCAGGTGCCTAAGGAGGGCTACTGAGCAGAAGCCCGCCAAAGGACGGCGAACAAAGGAACCAAACCTGTTTTGGCGCGCAGAGTAAAACACGAAAAAATGGTGAAGAAACCGAGCTGGAACCAAATAAAAGTAAATGGGGTCCAGCGGATTAAAGTTTGAGGCTTCTCTCTAAACTGGACTACTGTAACAGCCTCTATCTAAATCTACCTGCCTCTTCTCTCCGCCCTCTGCAACTCATCCAGAACAGGACTGCGAGACTTGCCCTTGGCCTCAATCCCACGGACCGTATCTCTCCAGGACTGAAATCTCTACACTGGCTCCCGGTGGCTGCGAGGATTAAGTTCAAAACCCTCTGCATTGTACACAAGGCCTTCTGGGGCCTGGGGCCAAAATACCTTCAACTCCCTCTTCCTAAATATCTTCTTTCTCAAGCTCTTCGCTCCTCCACCTCCAACTCCCTCAGGGTCAGCCGCGTCTCCAAGCAACGAGTTGGGGGTCGATCTCTCTCCGCGGCAAGGGCCTCCCTCTGGAACAGCCTTCCTGCCTCCCTGAAACTTGAGGAGAACCATCTCCCGTTCCGGAAGCACCTCCAAACCTTCCTCTTTGCTTCTGCTTTCTCTCCCCTGCTAAATTCCTGACTGAAATTGCACCGAATCAGCAACTGGGCCACTCTCACCGATCTCGGTCCTTAGCCCAGCCACTCTCCCCTTGCACTGCCTCCCTGGCAACCCCTGCACTGCGGGACTGTCTCTGGATCCCTACACCCCCCCCCCTTCCCAGCACTTGTCTGCACTTACCTTGCACTTGCCACCAGCTGGCCCTTATTATTTTTCGTGTTATTCTACTACCCCTGTACTGCACTTTCCCCTCTCCCTTTCCCCTTTCACTTTTCCCTTCCCCTCTACCCATGCACTTGCAAGATCTAAATGACACCTGGCCTAGTAGGATCGTTGTCTGTCTTCCCTTTGTTCCCCTCCCTGCCTCATCGTGCCTTGAAACACTTGTGTATAGGAACGTTACAAATGCCATATCATATCATATCATACCAAGGCTATTTTCATAGACCGCGGTAGAAAAAATATGGTAGATTCCACTGCCACCAGCCAAATCTTAAAGAACAGGGAAAAAAAGAATGTTCCATGGGTAACAGACAAAAAGGGATAACTATTAACCCTTTCCAGTACTCTATGGTAGATAGGTTGTACTGGGCCTGTGAATTTAAAAAAGACTAATAAAGTCAATGGCAACTTTACATGTTCTGGGAGACAGTAGTCAGTCCCAGGAAATGGAGTTTAAAGTGGGAAGTCTGGAAAAGACAACCCTGTGTCACTGCACTAAAGGTGCTGTGTGATACACAGTAAAAAGATGATGCCTATGGAGTAGGTGAGGCTCCACAGTCTATGAACACAAAAATGTAACACATACAGCAAAATACATGTAAGAGTAGGAAAAAAATCTCACACTCTTACCAGGTGAAAAGGATTAATCCTAGAAATCCAGCAAAGCTGCTTAGGGGCTTAGTAGCTAAGGGAAATTAGCCATTCTGGAGAATTCTCCCTAACACTCGCCCCCCCCTTCAGACTAAGGGACAGGAGGATTTAATCCACTCCTGGATGAATCTCTTCACTCTAGTCGGTTATAAATATCCTAGAGAGACCATCAGCATTTTGGTGGTGACATCCTGACCTTTTCTCAATGGTGAAATCAAACCCTTGCAGCAGATTGACCATCTTAGTAGTTTAGGGTTCTCCCCTTTCAGTTGCATTAACCATCTCAAGGGTTGGTAGTCTGTCTGAATCACAAAAGTAGATCCATGCAAGTATGGTATAAACTTCTTCAGAGACCACACAATGGCAAAACACCCACGCTCTATGGTTGCCCACCTTGTTTCTGGTTCCTTCAGTTTCCTACTGATGAAGCAAATGGGGTGCTCCCTACCTTTCTCATCCAGTTGACTAAGGACTGCACCAATACCTGTATTGGATGCATCTGTCTGCACATTGAAGGGCTGGTGATAATCAGGAGCTCTTAGGACTGGAGCTTGACAAAGGGCTTTCTTCAGGTTTTCAAAGGCTTGAGTGCACTCCTCATTCCATCTAACCTTTTTAGGGAATTTTGGAGAGGAGACTACAGTCAAAGGAGAAGCTAAGGACCCACAGTTCTCAATGAAATTCCTTTAGTACCCAGAGAGACCTAGGAAGGCTCTCACTTGGGTTTGAGTAGTAGGGGTGGCCCAGTTTTGTATAGCTTGTACTTTGCTAGGCAATGGCCTTATTTCACCTCCTCCTACCTCATGACGAAGGTAGACCACTTTGCTCTGACCAATTTGACATTTTCTTGCCTTTATGGTCAGATGGGCCTGCTCAAGACCCTGCAAAACATCTCCTGAGTGACCAACATGTTCTTTCCAAGTAGGGTTGAAGACTGCAATGTCATGCAAGTATGCCATGCAGAAGTCCTCCATCCCATTCAGAACTTGATTGACCATCCTTTGGAATGTAGCAGGTGAATTCTTTGATCCAAAAGGCATAACCTTAAACTGGTAGAGGCCTGCTGGGGTTGAAAATGCAGTTTTCACCTTGGCATGGTCTGTCAGGGCTATTTGCCAATAGCCTGACGTCAGATCAAATGTACTGAGGTACTTGACTGCACCAAATTTATCCACCAGTTCATCTGTCCTTGGTAAAGGATGGGCATCAGTCTTAGTGACTGCATTTGGAGCTCTATAGTCCACACAAAATCTCAACTCTTTGGATCCTGCCTTTGGTACTAGAACAACTGGACTAGACCATGGACTTGTAGATGGCTCTATAAACCCGAGATCAAGCATCTTGTAGACCTCTTCCTTTATGTGGGATCTCACATGTTCTGACATTCTGTAACCTCTGCTTTTCACAGGTAAACAGTCACCAGTTAGGATATCATGCTGGCCCCAAGGGGTCAAGCCTGGTGAAAGTGAAATCAGGGAGGCAAACTGATTTAACAGAAACTTGCACTCATCCTGTTGTTCAGATGTCAGATTAGAAGAGAGGTTAACTCCTTCTATGTTCTCATCCAAAGGTTGGCCTCTGAGTAGGTAGGGTAGAGGTTCACTCTCCTCCTCCTCTTGAGCTGAAGCTAGAAGCAAAGATCCCACTTCTGGTCTCGAGACATATGCCTTCAAACGGTTGGTGTGAAAGACTCTGGGAGCCTCCTTAGGTCTGCCTAAGTCCACCAGATAGTTCACCTCTCCAAGTTCGCCCACAACCTTGAAGGGTCCTATACATTTGTCCTGCAAGGCTCTCTGCCTTGTTGGCACCATAACTAGTACAAGCTGGTCTTGAGTAAACTCAACCATGCTGGCCTTATGGTCATGCCAAATGTTTGACCAGAGCCTGACCTGCTTTCAAGTTATCACTAGCTTCTGCCATCATGTGTGACATTCTCCTCCGGAGACCTATCACATAGTCAGTCACTCGGACTGGCTTGGGGGAAGGAGCACTCTCTAATCCCTCCTTAATCAGGGGCAAAGGGCCTCTGACTGGATGGCCATAGAGAAGTTCAAAGGGACTGTATCCAACTCCCTCCTGAGGGACTTCTCTATAAGCAAAGAGAAGGCATGGCAGTAGAAGGTCCTACTTTCTTTTAAGGGGTTCCTCTAAAGCACCTAGCATGCTCTTCATAGTACGATTAAACCTCTCTACCTGTCCATTTGTCTTTGGATGGTAGGCTGTAGAGAACTTGTAAGTGACACCACAGTTTTTCTACCTGTCTTGCATGTAGTGGGACATAAAATTGGATCCCCTGTCGGATAACACTTCCTTAGGAAACCCTACTCTTGTAAAAATACCAAGTAGAGCCTTAGCCACAGCCTGAGCTGTAACAGTCTTCATAGGTATTGCTTCAGGATACCTAGTAGCATGGTCTACTACAACCAGGATAAACCTGTGTTCTGAAAATGTGGGAGGGTCAATGGGACAAACAATGTCAATGCCCACCCTCTCAAAAGGAACTCCCACCACTGGGAGAGGCACCAAGGGTGCCACATTCTTGGCTCAACTCTTGTCAGAGCTTTGGCAAGTGGGACAGCTCCTACAGAATTTGTCAACTTCTGCACCCATTTTAGGCCAGTAGATGTATAAAGAGAGCCTTTCCTTGGTCTTTTTGAAACTCAAATGAGCAGCCAAAGGTATCTCATGGGCCAACTGTAGGAAATGGAGTCTGTTTTCTAGGGGTACTACAAGTCTTTTGCAGTCCCCAGGGATAGATTCAGTCGGTTCACTGTAGAAGAGGTCATCTTCCCAGTGCAACCTATGCTTCCCAGGCTCTTGACCATCGAGCTGAGAAGCTGCCTGTAGGCGAAGACCTTCAAGGGTAGGACACTCTCTTTGTCCTCTGCTGAAGTCTGCCCTGTTGGGTCCACCTTCTGCCAGTAAAGACTGCAGCTCAGGATGGTCAACAGGATCCAGATCTCCAACTAGAGTGATGTCTTCTTCCAGATCTGACTCTTCAGAGACTGGATCAACCACACATGGTTGTACCTCGCACTCAGCCTCAGCAGGTGGAGGAGTCACAGGTGTGACTTTGGACAATCTTGGGGACGTCCTTGTTGGTAGCACAGGGGTGCTATCTGCTTTCTTCTTGGAGGTTTTGGGTTTCCGCTTGGCCTCTTTCTTTACTGAAATAGCAGTGAGCATGTCCTGTGGACTGGGGGTGATAGTTTCTTCTAACAATTCCACTGGAGAGCCTCTCAAGGTCCTCTCCCATGCAGGCCTAGTGAGCTCCTGCTTCCTTTTACTGGGAGGTCTGGGGTACTGGACAGAACTCCAAGAGTTTTCAGGTCATTACCCAATGGGACTCTCCCAGGCACTTCACTCTGCACACTAACATGTATCTTGACAGTCATATCATTACACTGGATGAGAGCTGGTAACTGGGGAAGCATTTGCACAGGGCCTCCAGCTAACCTGGCTAGGTGTTTGGGTGCCATAGCAACATCCTGCACCTTGAAAAATGATTCATCAACCACATTTATGCTGGCTCCAGTGTCTCTGATGGCAGGGGTCTCCTGACCATTCACACGAACACTATCTTTATAATACTCTTTAGTATTATCTGGGATGGAATTATAGACATCTAAATTCTGTTGTTCCCACAAACCCAAGGACACTAAAGAAACACTAGCTGAGACTTCCATGGGTTCATCAGCCAGTAAGTGAAAGTTTCCACTTGCCATAGGTGCTTCTTCCTCTGGGGAGAAGGCTAAGGAGACAGTGTGGACCCCTGAAGGTTTACCCTTACATCTGGGATCCCCTTTCACGTGGTCAGTTGACCCACAAACATAACATTTCCCAAATGTTTTGATGAATGGGGGTTTGTTCTGACCTCCATCTGGTTTGGGTCCAGGTGGTACACTAGCCTGATTCGGTTTCCCTTCTGGTTTACTCTTATGTTGCTGTTTGAGGCCCTCATTTGGATTGGAGGTATTAGAATTCTCCTTGTTATCTTTCTTTGGCTGCTTTCCCTCACCCTTCTTCTGAGTTGCCCCAGAATCCTTGTGAGTAGCCCTGTTGGAAATCCACAAGTCAGCAGCCTTAGCTAACTTCTTTGGATCTAACTTCTTTAGATTCAGCCAAGTGCTGTCTGAGCTCAGGAGAGCAGGCATCATAAATTAATCCAACATAACAAGATTTCTCATACCTTCATAAGTGTTTACTCTGTAACCCTTAACCCAACCATCTAAGTTTATCAAACATTCACATACCCTGGTAACCCAAAGGGTACCATCATGCTTTTTGAGGTTCCTAAACCTCTTAAGGTACTGGGAAGGGGTCTTTCCAAATCTAGCAATTAAAGCTAGTTTCACACACTCATAATCCATCCTATCCACCTCCCCCAACTCCATCACAACATCAGATGCAGCAGTGGGTAGCCTAGAGAAGAGCCAAGGAAGCAACTGATTCCCTGTAATGTCTTGAATGCCATGATTATATTCAAACATTGCCAACCAATCCAAAATATCAAGCTTAGCCTCATACATACCAACAATTTCTTTAGGCATAGAGGGTCTTTTAGGACTGGAAGACCTAGAAGACTCTGGGAGAGAAGCATTTTCAATAGACAACTTTTTCATTTCTAAGGCATGATTCAACTCCATTTCTCTGAGCTTAAGTTCTTGATGCTTCTGTTCAGTTTGAGCATTAATACGTTTGAATTCCAATTCAAGCCTCATCTTTTCTAGAGCAATGAATTCAGGACTGATTGTAGGACCTGTAGGGGTCCCAGTGGCCAAAGGTCGAGGTTATTGAGCAGGTAGAGGAGCAGTAAGGCCTACATTGTGAGACACATCTGCCTCATCTAACTCATCCATAATAACTGACACATTATCATCCTCATCATTTTCCACATTTGCTCGAGGGTTAGGTATTTCAGACCCACTCTCCAGACTTTGTTTCTCTAACAACCTTTCAATTAATTCTGACTTTTTGCCTTTAACAGAGAGATTCCTTTCTCTACACAGATTTTTCAGATAATCAACAGTGTAACTAAGGAGGGTCTCCTGACTGTAGCTTTCCAAATCAGACATGATTAAAATGTTGCTTTTTAGTGATGTTTAGCCTTGTGGTTAGTTGATCCAAGGTAGTAGCAGCACTGTGTAATCACTATACTTGATCCTCACCGCTGTACACCAGTGTTAGACGGAATCATATGCAGTACCCTTTGGGAACACCACACACAATTAAGACTACAGGTGACAGTCCAAATTCACCTTTGGTACAAGCCTGTACTACACAATAAAGTGGTAGCGATGGCTGAGCAGCCAGACTTATCTCAAGGATAAAGTGAGCAATATCAGAAGTTACACAAAGGACAGCAATTGCTATGGTTCAAATAAACACTGACTCAAGGTTTTTGAGTAAATGAAAATTCATTTATTTACACAATCATTTGTAAAACAGATCACTAAAGTAAAGCAGCAGAAATTCACAATCTTAATATACTACACCACACCCAATGAATTCTGGACAAGGTAAGCTCAAAATGAAGTGTGAGCAAAATGGCACTTCAGCAATTTAAAAAGGGAGGGAAAGACAAGGTTAATCACAATCAAGCAGCACCAACAAGTAAGTAGGCAGGGCAATCTAGAAAAGGCTTGCTACAATGAGGATTCAAATCAATAGGCCTGGGCCAATGTTAATGGTTCAGAGTCTTTGCAGAGGATCACACAGTTCAGAGTAGTTCGCAGTTAGGTCTTTGCCAAGAGTTCGAAACGAAGTTGGTCGGAAGAAAAGTTACTTAAAAGAGTAGAGAAGGACAAGCCCTCGGATTGGCGAAAGATTTCAAACACTTTCACCTTGGTCGGACGGTACGAAGAACCGGGTTTGCACAGTACCTGAAAAAAAGGAGAATGCTGTAGCTGAGGCAGAAGTTGCTGGCAGATCCTGAGGCTCACAGTTCCTGAAGCGACTGTCGGACTGACACGAAGGAAGACTGGAGGGTCCTGCACTGCCCTGGGAAGAAACCAGCAGAGCAAAGCAACGAATAAAAGGTGCGCTCCTTAAAACCCAAACAGGGTCCAGTCCTCCTGGCTATCTGGTTCACTCCAGCGATGCACAGCAAATTCGACCAGGGAAGGGAGGCCTTGCTTGGTGTTTGGCGAACTGGTTGGTCCCACCAGCTCAAGGGAAGAAGATTCCTTGCAGATCTTCTCTGTCGTCAAAGTGTAGGAGATTCGGACACGCAGCAGGGCTTCACCAGGAGGTTCAGTAGTTGCAGCAGTCCTCTTCCTTCAGCTTCTCTTCGGTTCTCTCGATCCAGTGACGACTCTGCCTTCCAAGTCCCAGAGACCTGCTTTTTATGCAGTTTTCCCCCATTCACACAGCCTGGCTGTCAATCACACAGCAGGGTGGCTGTCCTGGCGGGACGGTTATCTAGCCAATCAAACAGGAGTTCGACTATACAGGGGGACTAAAACCCCTCCCTCACATTCAGCCCACCTAGACTCTCAGGTGCCTAAGGAGGGCTTCTGAGCAGAAACCCGCCAAAGGACGGCGAACAAAGGAACCAAACCTGGTTTGGCGGGAGAGTAAAACACGAGAAAGACCTTTACAAAAAGAAATGGCGAATAAACCCAGCCGGAACCAAATAAAAGTAAATGGGGTCCAGCGGATTAAAGTTTGAGGCTACTAACTTAGCCTAAAACAGTACCAAGGCTATTTTCATAGACCGCGGTAGGAAAAATATGGTAGATACCACTGCCACCAGCCAAATCTTAAAGAAAGGGAAATGAAATAATGGTCCATGAGAAACAGACAGAAAGGGATAACTATTAACCCTTTCCAGTACTCTATGGGAGATAGGTTGTACTGGGTCTGTGAATTTAAAAAGACTAATAAAGTCAATGGCAACTTTACATGTTGTGGGAGACAGTAGTCAGTCCCAGAAAATGGAGTTTAAAGTGGGAAGTCTGAAAAAGACAACCCTGTGTCACTGCACTAAAGGTGCTGTGTGACACACAGTAAAAAGATGATGCCCATGGAATAGGTGAGGTTCCACAGTCTATGAACACAAAAATGTAACACATACAGCAAAACACATGTAAGAGTGGGAAAAAAGCTCACACTCTTACCAGGTGAAAAAAATGAATCCTAGAAATCCAGCAACGCTGCTGAGGGACTGTGATGCTTGAGCTAAAACATGGCGCTGATGCGCAGTGCATTCTGGGGGCACTCAGAACCATAATGGATATTTATTCCATGCCTGAGTGAAAACTGCACTTGCTTTGCTAAAACACATGCTTCAACGTTATTCGTTGCTGAGCCTGGTATGCAGGCCTCAGCCAAGGACACAGCGCTGGGAAAGCGAGAATGGCACCAGATATAAAAAAAGGTTTTGTTATGTCTTGCTATACTTGCGCCAATGTCTCAGGATGAGTTATGGAATTGTTTTCCAGGCTGCTACAGCCTGGAATAAGTTGCCTACTGCTCTCCGTGCAACTGAAGACCATCTTACCTTCCACCGGCTGCTGAAAACCACTTTGTTCTAGGCCACCGCTTTCCTTTGTGGTTGTTGGCCGTTTTCTGATTGTATTCCTTTCCTGTAACTAGCGCCAATATGCCTTTGGGTGTAAGTGCGCTCTATCCAGTTCATATAACATAACATAACATAACATAACATAACATAACAAGTGCTAAACAATAGGCCTGTGAATAATCATGAAACTCCATTATTGCGGCTAATGACTCCTGCTTTACAGATTCAACCCAACTCAGTTAGAGAGACTGGGAAATTACCCCGGGTTCTTTAGCTCCCTATCGGGTGACTCCAGAGTCAGCAGGGGTAGACTTGCATTCTCATGAAGAAATCAGATTAGACCCGAGAGTGATTGTTGTGATTGAAACATGGATTGGAGTACAAATTCCTGTGGGCATTTGGGATGGATTGCAGCCCTATGCCGATGCCGAAAAGCCAGCCAGACCGAAGAAATTGATTTGTGGAATGAGAAAAACACGTCAGGTGCAAGTGCAAACAACGTTGATGCCAGCTATGCAGGAGATATCTTTAGGACGGTGAAGATATTCCCCGATGATTGTCCAAACAGAGAATATGTGGACATATTTGGCACAACAAGTACTGAACATTACGCACTTTTGCCTTACTGACGTACCCAATGCTGAAGCTTTGCTGACTACATGTTTAGTAGCGGTGCTGACGCCAGTTCTGGTTTTAAAGCACATTTTCGGCATCATGCACAATGATTATTTGGTTCAAGATTCCGATATCAGACAATCCTTTTCAGTCTATGAGTACTGCAGGTTTTGCCAGGAAACAGATCGCAAGTGTAGAAACTTGACACGTATTATAACATACAATTTAACTCAAGGCGATGTGTGTTACTTTATGACCTGCAAAGTAATAGAAATTGGCAAATACCAACAGCTGAATTTAACCAAACAGAAAAATCAAACTGCGTTTGAGAAACGGTTGTGTTCACGAGTTCCAAGCACCTGTACCAGTGTGAATAATACTATGTCTTGCAATCATACAGTGATAGCTGCCAGTCATCTAAATCATGTGAAACTTCCAACATGATGGCTCTTCTCATGTGGCAACATCACATACACTTACATTCCAGCTAACATTTCCGGAGGTCCATGTGCCTTAACTCGATTAGGGCTAATGATGTTCCCTTTACACCCAGCAATGTCTCGAAGGAAAAGGTCAACTTTTGAATCTGTGGGTTTATCCCCAGATTGTGATTCACATGTGCATTTGTTATCAGAGGCTGAGGTTCTAGCATTAGCCCTTTCATTAGTGGGAGTTTGGGGTTTAGCCGCTGGGGGTTACACATCTTTAATTAAACTAGCATGTTTAGTGGTAAAAGGACTTAATCATACTTCTCAAGCATTAGGAGAGTTGCTCCTTGATAGCAAAGTTATTAGAAAAGCAACTTTGCAAAACGGGGCTGCCATTGATTATCTCTTGCTGAAACATACTTTGGGCTGTAACGCAGTTGAAGGTATGTGTTGTTTCAATCTAAGTGACCAATCACAATCCATTATAAGTCATATTAGAGGTTTGAGGGACCTCATTTCCCAAGTGTCTCAAGATCATACTGGGAATTGGTGGGATTGGTTATTTTCATGGATTCCTGATATTGGGGGTACACTGCGTTACGCCTTTGCTTGCATTTGTATTATTTTGGCTATCATAATAACTGGTTGTTGTTGTATTCAATGTATTCCCAACTTAGTTCTGATGTTTCGTTGGTTTCAAAGACCGGTTCCTCTACCACTGGACTATGGAAGATAAATATCCAAGGGTGGATTGTGATGCTTGAGCTAAAATATGGCGCTAATGCGCAGTGCATTCTGGGGGCACTCAGACCCATAATGGATATTTATTCCATGCCTCAGTGAAAACTGCACTTGCTTTGCTAAAAAACATGTCTTCAACGTTATTCGTTGCTGAGCCTGGTATGCAGGCCTCAGCCAAGGACACAGTGCTGGGAAAGCGAGAATCCACAGGTGCCGGCTGGCACCAGATATAAAAAAAGGTTTTGTTATGTCTTGCTATACTTGTGCCAAGGTCTCAGGATGAGTTATGGAATTGTTTTCCGTGGTGCTTTAGAAATGGGAAGCTTTGCTCCTTGGGGTTACTGTCGGTTGGCCCGGCCGGCAACCAACGGTCACTTATCAATGCGCAAGCGCTAATGCCAGAAGGTTTGAGAAATTGCCACCCCTTTTTGAGGAGGGCATATATGCGGAGCTCTGGAAAGGTCAGTTGGAAAAAACACAAATACCTCAGTCGGAGGGGGGACGCCTTGCTCCGACCTTCCTGTGGGCTGTTGTGCTTTCTGCCTGGCTGTTACCGGGGTCTTACAGCCGCTTCTGGCGAGATGAGGGATTCAGTTACGCCCATG
The DNA here is from genome assembly GCF_040938575.1 of Ambystoma mexicanum. Lineage (NCBI taxonomy): Eukaryota > Metazoa > Chordata > Amphibia > Caudata > Ambystomatidae > Ambystoma > Ambystoma mexicanum. The sequence continues at coordinate 982,935,257 of NC_090936.1, forward strand.
GTGATGTATTCTCTTTAATTCATTATCTTTTCTGTGATTTATTTCTGTGTTATCACTTATTGCTTATGTATGCTTAACTATGAATAAATAGCCGTATAAGTGCCCATTATTTTGCTAACTGCGTGTCTGGTTGTGAGTTATTGTTCCGTCTACCTGCGTTCAAAGTATTTGCTCTGTTCTGCAAATGTACTGGTGATAAATAACTGTCTGTGCACTCTTGGCAAGCAATACAGGGACTCAGTAGGTAAGGGAAATTAGCCATTCTGGAGAATTCTCCCTAACACTCCTGACCGCTCTCACCCACTTCGACCTCTGGTTGTATGATAACAGAAGATTTGCGAAGCGTGCTCCTGTGCATGTAGGAAGTTGGGTGAGGATCAAATTGCCCCCAGTGTTGAGGGGTGATGGATGTCATTGGTCGAAACCTATTGAAGTGGTGGAGGTAATCAAGTATGCTGTGAAGACAAGAGATGGGAGAGTGTGGAATCTGGAGTGAGTTATGAAGCAAGAAGGCTAAGACCAGAAGAGAGAGGTGGAAGGATTGAAAGAGGTGCCTGTGGTAGTTCTTCCTTGTCTGGTACAGCAGATATGTTTCTGTCTATATCACGATGTGGACAAAGTAACCGAAGACCAAAGTACCTCAATGAGTATACTCAGTAGAGGGAAGGAGACCTGCTGGAAAGAGAGAGGATGTGTAGTATACGGAAACACACTGTGTCATGGAACCCAATGACACAGTGTGTGGAATGACGGAGAAGAGCGCGACGGAGAGAGAAGCATTGGTGGTTGAAGGACGAGCAGAGAGACGTGGCAGAGCTTGCATACTTTAGTGACATTTTTTGTAATTTAGTTAACATCATAAATGTGCATGTACAACAAATAAACATGTACGCTATAGAGATCTAGCGTACGTTTCCTTGTGCACATTATTTAAATTATTAATTTGAAATTTAAATGTGTATTTTAGTGTGTATTTATAAATATGGGCCATTGCTATTTAATAATAATCAGTGTATTACAATAAAATATTAGTATTTTAACAATAATAAATGTAGTTCAATGTAAATATGTTTAAATTTTTTTAAAATAATTATAAATCCCACAACAAAAAACACAACAAACACAAATACATTTAATACCAATTTAAAATAATCATTCGATTAACATTAAAAATGGAGACAGCACATAATATAATTTTAAATGTTGCTTCATGCTGTACAAATCATTACCACTAAAATTGTTTTTACGAATTAAAAGTTTAAAAGTACCAACATAAATAAAACAAAATAAAAGTTAAACATATATTTTTTTGTGTTAATAACATGTAAGAATGATTTTACATAGTTCCTCAATTTCTGCTGCTTTTGGTAGATACCAATAAATAATTGAACAAGTACATAAAATAAATTATATGTTACTCACTGTAGTGACTAACGCACTCCTAGTCCATAGTCCCCTTTCCTCCATACTGTATGGGCATCCCTCGCTAGGGATGGAAACTGAAACTTTTTCACCAGAAAAACTTGTCTTCCCCTTTAAAATTAGAGGCGCGCGGGGCGCGGTCCTGAGAGCATGTGCTCTCCTGACTCCGCCCACCGGTGCCACTCCTCAGTCCCCTTTCACGCGTCGACAATATTATAATTGCTTAATGACACAGGTCTATTAAGGTGCAGGAAGGTGGGACATATGGAGGAAATGGGACTATGGACTAGGAGTATGTTAGTCACTACGGTGAGTGACATATAATTACTCCTACGTCCCGTCCCCTTTCCTCCATACTGTATGGGCGATTAAAACTGAATGCAGCCCTGGGGAGAAGAGTTGACAGTCTAAGAAAACAAGTTCTTCAAAATGGCCCGGCCAAATGCTGCATCAGATCTGACACTGGCATACAGGCAGTAATGTTCGCAAAAGGCAGATGGGGAAGAGCAAGGAGCTGCCTTGGTGATCTTCTGTCATGGAACATGTCTCTGGAAGGCCACAGCCATGGCCTTGGCTCTGATGGCGCAGGCATGCATTTTTGCTGATAAAGACCTGACCTGTGCTGCCCCTCATGTGCCTCCTTGATGGCCATCACCATCTACCTTGCTATTGAAGCCTTGCAGGCTTGACAGCCTGGTTTTGACCCGCCAAAAGTGATGAACCAGGCATCCGATTTACAGAAGCTCTTTGTCCTGTCCAGGTAAAATTTAAGAGCACGCCTGACATCCAGACAGTGCAATACTTTCTGAGCCTCATCCTTTGGATCTGCAAAGAATGTTGGAAGTACTATTTCCTTGTTAAGGTGAAAAGAGAACTCAACCTTAGGGAGAAATGAAGGGTGCATCCTGAGCACCACTTTGTCCGCGTGAAATGTGGTATACGGCTCTGAAGCCACCAGCGCCTGTATCTCACTGATCATGCGCGTTGATGTAAGGCCAATCAGAAGAAAATTCTTTATAGTAATCAGCCAGGGCGCCCAGCACCACGTTAAGGTCCCAGGCCGTATGCAAGCACTTGATGGGGGATACATTCTGGTCAGGCCCGCTAAATGGTTTTTTGACCACCGGATTGGAGGAGGAAAAGATGTTATTGAAAGAGTTTTTGTAGGCCCATATGGCCTCCAGATAAGTACGTGTCTACCTGCACTGTGGTGTGAGCCAGATGTGCCGAGAAAGATAACACATCAGCCAGTGAGCATGCCAGAGAATCTATCTTGTTTGCCTTGGCCCAGTGACAGAACCTGGCCCATTTGCTTCTGTACTGACTCCTTGTGGAGCTGCTTCTGGCCCCCTGAATTATAGCCAAGTTGTCCTGTGACAGGTGCAGATGTTTCAGGGTGACTTGTTCAGGAACCACGCTGCCAGGGTGAACCACTGTGCCTCCCTGCTGGGATAGTAGCCATGTTGGATACCCCCAGGAGGTGGACTGCTGATAAGTAGATGTTGTTCGCCAGTGCCCACTCCCATATGTCAACTGACAGTCTACAGGGGGGGAGGAGACCTGGTACATCCCTGCTTGTTGACATATTACATGCATGTTGAGCTGTCTGTCTGAATGCAACCGACTTGTTGTTGACAACGGGGAGGAATGCTGTGAGAGACAGCCAGATGGCCATCATCTCGAGCCAGCTGATGTGCTCCTTTTATTTTATTTTTTGTTTATTTAATTGGTTTACAATTTTTACAAAAAGCAAGGAATTCATTACATTTCCCCTTTAAGATGATTAAATCTTTCCCTTCCGATGAGGAAAGTTGTCTTTTTCAATGCTTTTAGGAGGTTGCCAGATTGTCTATTACTGATTCTTCATCCTTGTTTCTTATCCTGGGTTTTTCTGTGAGACTATACGTCATAGGTTCTGCATCCTTGTTTATTATCCTGACTTTCCATGAATCTGTTGGACCTGTCTTGGAAAAACATTGAGCCAGAATGAGACCACAGCTATCATGAAAGATGTTTTATCTCCATTCATCAGTGCCATCCACCAATCTTCTTCATCGGATTACCGACATTTTGAGTAGTGGTGGCCCAGAAAGGTTTTTCTCTCCTCGATTAGACCTGGACAGTAGAGTAACAGATGTTTCAAGGTTTTGACCTGATCTATTTCTTTACAATGTCGACGTTTGTTTTGATCAGAATTTCCCCTTATTGCAATGGTCTCGTTGGTGGGGAGAAGGTTCAGACGAGTCCTCAAAAAACTGTCTCGGTACAATCTGCTGGGGAACTTTACCAGGTAACCTGAAGGCAGATTTAACTTTCTGCACTTCATTGGTAGGCTCCATACCTACCCGGTCCCCTCCCACCATCCCTCATACCGACTACCACTCCACTACTCCACCCAGAAATCCATATCTCATCTACCCGCAACCTACTGACACTTCCACCACCATCGACCTCCGACTATGGAATACAAGATCCCTCTGCAATAAAACCATTGCAGTTCTGGACCCTTTTCTATGCCTACATCTTAATTTTCTCTGCATAACTGAAACTTGGATTCTCCCACATAACACAACTGATGCTGCCTCTCCTACTACTTCTCTATCCACTTTTGCACATGTCCCTCATGCCAATGGACGCAGTGGTGGCGTTGGCTTACTCTACAGTCCTAAATGCTCATTTTTTCCATCACCTATACCCTTACCAGAATATTCCTCATTTGAATTTATATATAAAATCTTCACTGCTCCTCATGCCATTTCTCTTCTCATTATCTACCGCCGACCTGGACCGCTTGGCTCATTCTGCGAAGACATTGACAACCTTCTTGGTCACATCCTACCTAGTCCTACACCTCTTGTCTTGCTCAGAGACTTTAATCTTCATCTTTCCTCTACTCATCTAACATCCCCCTTTTTATCAATACTTGACTCTCACCTACTTTCCCCACTTCCCACTCCTCCTACTCATACCTCTGGTTCTACCCTCGACTTGATCTTCACCTCATCGTTTACTGCCTTCTCCATATCTACTCTCCCGTCTACCTTTCTGATCACACCCTAATCTCAGCTTCCTTGCTCCCGCCTACTCCTTTAGCACCTCCTCCCTCACCTCCACTAAGACTTTCTACATGCGTTATCTACACAATTTTAACTCCTCACTCTTCCATGATACCTGCATACACTCTCTACCATCTCTCACACACTTCTCCTCCCTCTCTGCAGATGAAGCTGCGTCCACTCTCTCTTCATGTCTCACATCTAGCCGTGATCAACTTTACCCTCTTTCTTCCTTTCGGCCCATCCCAAACCTGCCCAATCCTGGCTCTCTCCTCATCTCTCTTCTATGCGCTGCCTTCTTCGCCGCTTTGCAAGGCGCTGGTACCAGCACTGTTCTCCTACTAACCACTCAACCTATTTCTCTTATTACGTCCTATACGACAACTGTATTAAGGCTGCCAAACTTACCTACTTCTCTAACCTTCTTCACAGTCAATCCACTCATCTTTGACGTCTCTTCCAAACCCTAACCCGACTTCTCTCTCCTCCTACATCTGACCCGCCCATCAACTCATACCTATCAGCATCTGACCGTGCCAATTTCTCCTCTTCCAAAGTACACTCCCTACGCCAGGACATACTATCTTCACCTTCCTATAACTCCTCCCCCTTATCCTTCCCTACCCCCTCCAGCACTGTCTCTACCTTTACTCCCGTAACAGACTCTGAGATGGCCCTCCTTCTGGCCAAAGCTCACCCTACAGCAGCCCCCACTGACCTATCACCTCTTCACTTATCCCCAAACTCTTCCCACCTCTGGTACCTTTCTCACCTCCTTCTTTCACATTTGTCTCACCACCGCTACCTTTTATTCTGCCTTTAAACATGCAATTATCATACCTATCCTAAAGAAACCTACAGCTAACCCCCTTCTTGCTTCTAATTTCCGCCCTATATCCTTCTTATCTTTTCTATCCCAACTCCTTGAGCGCCTTGTTTATTCCCGAATCTCATAATTCGTGTCTAGCCTATCTCTCCTTCCTCAGACTCAGTCTGGTTTCCGCCCCCACTATTCAACTGAAACAGTCCTTACCTACGTACTTAATTCTCTTCTCACTGCTTGCTACTCCAAACACTCATCTATTCTTATTTTACTTGATCTGTCCGCTGCCTTTGACCCTCTAAATCATTCTTTGCTCCTGGACTCTCTCTCCTCCCTTTGTCTGTGTGGATCTGTTCTATCATGATTTTCATCTTACCTATCCAACCATACCTTTGCTGTTTCTTGGAGCAGTAACACTCCTCCTCACGTTCCTCTGGTCCATGGCGTTCCCCAAGGCTCAGTCCTTGGCCCTTTTCTATTTTCCTTATATACTTCCTTTCTTGCCTCCATTATCTCATCCTTTGGAGTGTCACACCACTTCTACGCTGATGACACCCAGCTCTTTCTATCCTTCTCGTCCTTCTCCTCAGACATTCATCAGACTCTCTCATCCTGCCTCACCGCCATCAAGTCCGGGATGACCGCTCACTTCCTCAGTCTCCATGCCGAAAAAACTGAGGTCTTATTCTTTCCCGGAAACACTCTCATCTCGCAATCTCCTCCCTCGTGCATCTCTTTTCCTCCCTCCTGTCTCTGAATCTTGGCATTTACTTTGACTCTAATCTCTCCTTTGACCACCACATCTCCCTTACATCCTGTGCCTGTCAATTTCATCTCTACAACATTCGCAAAGTCCGCCCTTTTCTCACTTTCCACACTACAAAACTCCTCATCTCCTCACTAGTCTTATCCCGACTATGCCATTATATTCTCAACTTAAATACAACTTTCCCTGTCTTGTGTTTAAATGTCTCTATGGCCTTGCTCCTGACTACCTTGCATCTCTCCTGTCTTTTTACTCTCCATCTCGCTCCCTCCCCTCTACTTATCTTTTTAGACTCAATGTCCCACGTCCCCCTTGTGCCCAATTCTGTTTTCGCTCGTTCCAGCTCCTAGCCCCTCTTCACTGGAACATGTTTCCCCTTTCTCTTTGCTCCATTACTTCCTATCCCCTGTTCCGTTCCTCTCTAAAAACCTACCTGCTACAGTCCTCTAATTGATTTAATCTGCTTTGAACACTGATTCATTCATTCATTTACTCTTAAGAACGCTAATTGTTTGTTACTGTTTATGAACACTGATTGACTGATTACTCCCAGGAATGATAATTGATTGTTACTATTTATGAACACAGTTTGAATGTTACTGTTTATGAACGCTGATTTGCATTCTGTTTCATTATACTGTTGACTGTCCTATGTAAAGCGCTTTGGACAAAGGCGCTTTATAAAACACAATAAATACAAATACAAATACTATTGATGTTCTCCATGAGCTGGGGATCAAGCGAGTTTGTGTAGTTTGCTCTAGGACCTCGTGGATAAAAAGGGCCCATTCCTCTTGGTGTTCTTTCAGTATAGTGTTGGTTAGGGGCCATCAGCCCTTGAAGTATTCAGCTTTCATAATTTCCCCAGTATTGTGTCTACATCGTGGGGAATATCCCATGTTCTGGTCAGATTCACTGGTAGGTGTTGAGGGGAAGCATTTGTTCCTTGCAAAAGAGTTGAACAATGTTGCACCCATATTTTTTCGCTAACCTTGTTCTGCTGGAGATCCCTGGTGTCAGCTGCTGTGGTTTTAACCAAGGACCAGAAGTCTTTTGCTTTCCTGCCACAGTTTGCTCGTAGCATTTGCTTTGAGTTGTTTTGGTAAATTTTTGCTCCTTAGCCAGAGATCCAATTTTGATAGGTCTTAATTGCGATGTTAGCTTCTTCTCTGTGTTCTTGAAGATTTGTCTTCGCTGCTAGGCATTTACTTCTTCTCAAGACTCTCCTTTTATCTACAAGCAGTGTGTTTTATGTATGGGTTCTTTGTAGTGATTCCCTCTTTGGGCCTCGTTTTTTAGAGCGGTAACATTTGAGAATGGGCATGTAGTTGACTTTGTGATTCACCACGTTAACACTGGTAGCTCCACAGTTGTTTGTATAATCCTGCGTTAGGTTTTCAAATGCGGATTTACTCAATCCTAATCGTGTGCCTCCGTTGCACTCCTCGACTTGTGTCGTCATTTGTTCTCTATTCTGTTCCACAGCCACAGCCCAAGTCGTACATAGCAGATTGTGGTCGCTATTTTCCGTCTTAATTACTTCAAATGATGTAATAAAGTACAGAAGATCTCTAGACACAAAGATGTGGTCAATATCTGCGCATTGACTACCTCTTTCCCAGGTCGCCACTGGTGGTTTATCTCCCTCGGCTTGTGCCTTTAAGATATGGAGATCACGTGAGCTCATGAGTAATGACCATAAAATTCCTATCTCAACTGATGGTAGATGTTCATTTGGCACGCTCTTCCCGTCGTCTCCTTTTGAGCAAGTTGCGTTCAGGTCACCGCACACAATGATGTACTTAGTAGGCTGGTTTATGTGTGCATCGTCAATAAGGTTTGTGCGCATATCCAAGAACTTTTCATTGGACAGAGCTTCGGGGTTCCAATAGAGGTTTATGACCACCAGAGTGGACAACAAATCTTGGTCTGATGGTCTCACAGGGTGTTTCCAACTCACCAAGAATAGATTTGAAAAGATAATTTTCGTAAGATTCAGGCTGCAGCCAGATCTTACCGCCAGTTAATAGGCCATATGTAGGGCGTCCTTTCGTTCCTTCAATGGCTGGGGATATGGTTACTTCGTATCCGTAAAGCTAGGGTCTTTCCATTAGCCAGGTTTCCTGGCGACACAGGAGGTCATAATCTCCCTGATTTACATCACTGTGAGGTTGTAAGTGTTTGTAACCCCTCGTGTTTCACAAAGCCATTTTTAAAGAGTTAGTTGCGTGAACGGTAATGTTGTGTTTGTCCTGTTTGGGTGAGCACAAACGAGGGGCCGGGCCTTGAGTGGCTATGTGCAGGCTTGTTGGGCCAGTGCTTCCGGGATCCAGGACCAATTAAGTTGTTCTTGCGATTTTCTTTGACTAATCGACTGGGTTTTAATTTCATTTATATGTTCTGGGCAATGCTCTGGTTTAAATGTGACATTCAAATTAAGTCTTGGACCCCTTGGAACACAGCCAATGTCAAAGGGATGTCTGAAAATTTGAATCTCTCTTGTTTTCCCCACAAACGTTGCTTCACAGGAGGGGGGGATTAGGACTTTCTGGCAGAATTCTTGGCCCCCCTGTCACCTCCTCTGTTTCTCGTAGGTGGGATGGAAAGTCACTGGAGGTCTTCACCGATGTTAAATCAAAGCCGAGCATTAGTACATTTTCTGCTGCGCCTGGCAACATCCCCTTTACCACAGGGGATGGAATGTGAAGGTAGATACTATCCATACAGTTCCTCCCCAAATTCAATTATCTTCAGGTCGTTTGAGAGGATTTGCCGGAGATTTAGAATGGAGTGGAATAGTGCCATGACCGTCTTCCTGTTCAATATCAGGTCATCTCACTTGTCTAGAATTCTCTCTAGTTTGAGTGAACATTTGCTGTTTAGTTTTAGATTTGATCAGTGGTTTCTCGTGAGTTGGGGATCTTTTCCTTTGTTTTTTGAAGAGCTCGGATCTGGTGTCCTGTGGGTACCAATCTTTAGCTTACTACCTGTTTGACAAATTGATGCCATGTTTGATGTATCTGTATGCTGTCACTTTGACCAGACAGATGTCGAAAATCGCGTCTGAGGGGTTGTGGCTCTGCTCCGTCTATTCTTTAGATCGCAACAGTTAGAAGGGTCTCTGGTTGGAGTTCCAGAGATGAAAGGAGATTTATTGACCCATATATCCCCACTGAGTCGTCTCTTGGATACTCTTTGTCTCTTTTCTGAGAGTGTCAAAAAGACCAGGGATTTTAGGCCCTTTTTTGCTGCTTCCGGTAGGTCTATGACTTTACTGTTTTTTTGGGACTGGTTTTGCAGTCCCTGGAGGTCAGAGGATAGCGTAGGCAGCTCAGACTCAGATTGCTCGACCGAGTACTGAAATAAATCCATCAGATCTTGTATTGTGTGAAGATCGTCATTGATTACCAGTAGTGCAGCCCTTGTATTGCCTGTGTTTTTAATCAGCGTTGTTGTTTCACATGCTTAAAAGGAATTTTTCCTTAAAACCTTTCTCCTGCGGGTTTTGGAGCTATTTGATTGGATCAAACCTCATCTCTGATTACTATTGAGGACGAGTTTTGGGATGAGTCTAGAGCTGATGTTAAGGTCTTTGCATCCTCTCTCTTTTTATTCTTTATTTGCGAGAAGATAGCAAAGTCTTGATTAGTCATCTCGGATGGCTTTCCAATTATTTTCCTAATTTTATCTGAGTGAGAGTCTCTAGATTCTAAGCCGAGTTTGTTGGTTTCATGTAAGACACAGCCATTAGACGCTCTCTTATTTTCCCCAAGGTCAGAGGTGATTAGCTCTCCTACGTAACTTGTGGTGACTTTGTGGGGTCTTGAGGGATAAACAGTAGTGGGACCAGATCTTGTGTTCCTTCTGGCGGTATTTTGGTTCTCCAGCACTTTGCTTGTAAGGTCCACTTGTATGTGTTTACTCATTTGGGACCACTTTGGTTGTGTACAGGAAGTGCATGGAGGCGAGGGACCCATTATTCCGATCTTCTCTGGTGAAGAAGGGTTTACCCCTGTATCATGCTTCCTTCCTTCTATTGCAGGTGATATATCCCTCCAAGTATAATAGCTTTGAATTCATCACGGCTATCATAGTCGTGTGATCCTTCAAGGTGTCGTTTATTGCTTCATACAATTTAGTAAATAAGGCTAAAGCGATGGTTACTGTCGACAAGTAGGTCAGGTTTTTTGTTTTTGTTTTCCTTTTCTGTTAATCCATGTTGATGTTCTGACCATTTGTCTTAGTGAGGTGAGGCAGAAGGATCTTGGAAAGATTCCAGCATTTGAGTGTTGTTTTGACTTTGCGTTGGAAACTGTGTGTCCTCTGCTGTGTTGTCTTGTTCCGCTCGCATTGGAGATTGCTGGCGTTTCAGATCTGATGGTTGGGATCCTCTCCTTACCTCTTCTGGGGCCAAAGTTGAGGGTCTTAATCCAGCCAGTACCACTTTCTGTTTGGATGACAATTCAGTGTTGTTTCTTCTGGTTTCTTGAGCTGGAGGACGAGCCCACTTTGGGTCGTTGTTCTAATTAGAAACAATCTTCACTGAGCCATGGGTGGAATGCACAGGGACCAGTGACGTCCCAGGGGCCTCATTGCTTCCAATCTGGTGTGTCAGTGTAGTTTGATGAGCTGTTATATTTTGATGGCTTTGACGTATAGAGTGGTTCTGAGGCCAGGATGAATTGGCTTTGTGGTTTGAGACTGCCAGGTGCCATCTTTTAGTTGGTGATTTGGAAAATGTTATCTCTAGTTCAGGTGCCTCTTCTGTCAGGGGCACAGCAAGTTCCTTTGCTCCTTCTAGAGTCTCTGCGTCAGAGAGTTCTCCAGTAGGTTCTGAATACGAGGACTTCCTCTGTTTTTGGAAAAAAGTTGAAAACTTCGTGGTAGAGCACAGTCTTTTTGTGATTATTTTCCGGTAAGTTCTAGGTGCCCAGATCAATTTGGCCCCATGTCGTTGCGCTAGTTTGGTACCAGACTGTGCACTGCCTCCAGGTCTTTGAGCTTGGTTTTTGATTTCAACTATGTTCGCTATGTTTTTGATGTAGGTGGGTTTCCCCCCATGAACGGTGTAGGCTGGTTCCTCTCGGTTGATGTTGCTTTCTGGATCAGGGTATTTGCATTAGAGGTATCAGGTTGGGTTCCCGTTAGTGGCTCGCTGTTGTTAACCGTCCCTTCTTGTTCATTGAATTGTTTGTTGGCGTCTGTTTCCTGTGCTCTGTCGTCTACATTAGGTGGGAATAGAATTTCCAGTGCTTCAAGCATGGTAGAGTAATGCGGGAGATTCTCCATGTGTAGGTGAGTATTATGTATCTCCACTTGGGCCACTTGGGGTAGGTTTTGTTGCTCCCGCCATCCCAGTTGGGTTTGATTTCCTGCTAAATCTGCAGATTTATAACTAAACGGATTTAACAAAACTTTGGGTGTGTTCATGGTGGTTGGCAAGCTAACATCAGTAGCGAGGGGTGTGTTTTCAAGGGACTTGCGACTTCTGTCACATTCTTCGTAAGGTTGATTCTGCCGAATGGGTGGGGTCACCGCTTGCACAGTTTCCATGTGGGTACCTTTATTGTTAATCTTCGGTAATTTCTGAAGGTCTAACAGGGGTGCCCTGGGCCTTGTCTGTGCATCCCTCGTGTTTTCAGCATTTTCATCGCTGAAAACAAACCGTTCAATGGTACCTGTGATCAGGGATCTTTTAGACAAATAGTGGTGCGGTTCAATGTGGTGTGAGTCAAAACAACCGCTAGGTGTAATTAGAGTTTTGGGAGGTCAGGTACTGGGAGTAGGAGTTAACAACAATGAGATGTTTACTGAGGTTGATTTGTTTTTGTCCTTACCTGTCGGTAGCTCGTCGTTTGATTTGTACATTGCTGTTTGGAATATTTGCGATCTCTGGAACTCTGTGTCTCTTTCTTCCTCTTGCTGAGGCATTGAGCTATGCAGGTAGAGGCCTTCCTCCATTCTGGAGTCGCGCTCGTCCCTGTCGGCATGCACTGCACAGACTGCAGATGGAACTCTGCACCGAAATCTGCGCCCGCTCCTTGGCTGTGGAAGGCTTTTAAGCAAAGATCCTCCTACTGCAGATAGACAAGGAAAAAAAGACCAATCAGTCATGTAGAAAGTGGAGCATAGTCTGCAGATGGAACTCTGCACTGAACTCTGATGTGCTCCATTTGTTCCTGCTGTGACCAGACTCCATGGACGCTGTGGTTGTCCAGGGTAGCGCCCCATCCCTCTAGGGATGAGTCTGTGGTAATGGTGAGCTCTGAGGGTGGCTGCCTGAACGGCCTGCCCACTAACAGGTTGGCGTCTGTCCTCCACCACGAGAGGTCCTGGTGAAGGTGTTGCGGTATGCTAACTGGAGCTGACTGAGAGCCTGTCTCCTGATTCCAGGAGGCTGTGCAATGTAGCTGTAGCCTCCTCATTTTGAGCCTTGTGTGTGGCACGGCCAGGAGGCAAGCCCCCATTATGCCAAGCAGTTGCTGGTACCACCACGACAAGGTTACTGGCCTGCTGAGAAAATGCCCTGTGGCCTTCTTGATTGCTGTGATCTTGTCTTCCGAGGGGAAGATCCTCTCCACTGTGAATCTGGATGGCACAGTCACTGTTTCTTTCCTTCTGAGGCTGGTGCCTCGGAGGGGGACTGGAAGAACCCCGTATTTGATGATTTGTGCTGTTTGCGTTGGTCTTGGCTGGGCGATCTATCCGGCAGCCTCAACCTGCGCTCCTGAAAACCCCTGAAGCCACCGAAGTTACGAGCTCTGTCAGCTCGTGGATGAATCTGGCTATAGGTCTTGGGCGCAGACATGGTCAGAATTGACAGGGACTTAGCTGTCTGGGAGCTGTTTTTTGTCAAGCTCCTCATCCGTTGTTGAATGAAACAAGTCCCCCCTCAAATTGCAGGTCGATAATGCGATCCTGTACGTCAGGGTTAAACTTGGTTGCCTTCAGCCAAGCTGTTCGCCACATGTCAGTGGAGATGCCACAGTTGACTCCATGATATCCTGGGCCCCTATCTTCGCCTCTGCCAGACCTGCCTTGAATCTTGCCAGACTGTGTGCTGGGAGCTCAGGAAGGAAGTCTGCTATCTCCCGCCAAGGTTTTTGGTTGACCGCGGCAAGCATGGTGTCCGCATTGGCCTGTCTTAGGTGGAGAGTGGCATTGGAATAGATTTTCTTCCCATAGGTCTCCAGGAGCCTTTCTTCCTTTCCTAAGAGGGCCGATGTAGGGGCCGATGGGGAGGCTTGTGGCTTAGAATACATAGAAGTCGCCACTATAAATGAGGAATGAGGTTGAGGGTGCACTGCCATAATGAGAGTATCTCTCTCCGCCTGTCTATACTTGGCATCTAACCCTTTGTTAGTAGGCTGTGTGGAATGTGGCTTTAGGCAGCCTTTTTTGGCTAAAGCTTTGACATCCTTCTGCAGAGGGATGCCGGTCCTTGTGGTTGAGTGGATTGTCAGTACCTCTGCTAATACCCTCGCCTCCGGGATGCCCACCAGCCTCTCATGGTCCTCATCGTCATCTGTTTCCCCCACTGTGTCAGAAGCTGCTGGTGGAGTGTTGGGGGGTGCTGCAGGCAGCTGTGGAGGGCTGACTGGCAGTGTCAGTGGTTGCGGCAGGGGCTGCGACAGGGGCGGAGTCGCTGCGATGTAAGGCACCGGGAGCGATGCGGGAACCTGGGCAAGAACGGGTACCAGGGCCTGAACCATGACAGGAGGTTGAGGCAGTAGAGGAGGGAGCATATCCTGGATGACCCCCCTGAGTATACTGCCCATTTGAGGGGATATGATGAGGGTGAGGAACATCTCAAAAGAACCTGTCCTCGCAAATTGGTGAGGAGCATGTGGGCATGGGAGCGGGTCCTTGAACCTGTACTTGTTGCTGTGCTCTCACTGCCACTGGCCTGGCATATCTAGGGTCTGAGAACCGCCCTTGTGCAGATGCAGTTGGATATGATGTGGACCAAGTAACTGGCGCTGGCCAATCCCACCTTGACGTGCATTCCGATGCCTACGTGCTGGAATTTGAAGACCCTGGAAGCGTCGCCATTTTGTCTGGCCGGGCGGCCATTTCGTCTTGTACTGTGCCATGTGCTTGCTGCGTGCAGACCGGTGTACTGGTACCAGCCTCCGCCTGTGCACTTGATTGTGAAGGCTCGGCCATGGCGCCATTGTTGAGTGCCCTCGGCCATGGCGCCGGTAGAGCTTCCAATGCATTTAGGTGTCCCGTCGGTATCGAGCCCGGTGTCAGAACAGAGTCCCTCAGGGAGATCCCCGGTGCAAGAGCCTTGCAGCCCCTCAGCAAGACCGGGAGGATCCATGGACCTCTCAACCAGATGGCCTGTAGCTCCCCGAGCCTCGGTCCCCTTGCTGGTCGTAAGGCCTGGGAAGGCCCCTCCCGCTTAGACGCTTCCCTGGGAAGGAGTCGCCCTTGCGGGGTGCAGACGAGAACAAGGCACCTACCTTTGGCCTGGTCTTCCTCTTGACGTACTCCTTTAGGTTCTCCGGTGGTGATCTTGCAAATAGCTCCCTCCACCTGGCCAGGCGGTTCTTCAACGAATGCAGGGTAAGCATGTTGCACGCCGAGCCGCCGTGGTCTGGACCAAGGCACTTGAGGCAGAGCGCGTGTGGTTCCAATGTGAGGAAGGCCGGACACCTGCTGAATCCCCTCATCGTCGACATGAGCCGGGGAGGAGTGTTGCACCAGAGGACATAGTACCTTAAATTCTCAAGAATTCACTATGGAAGAAAAAAGGGAAAAAATATCCCGGGGAAGAGCCCGTGGAATTACAAGGCCAGAGTCCTAACCCAGGAGCGTTGGTGAAATCGGTCCGCTCCCGTCGATGCGGAAAAAGAGGACTGGGGAGTAGAGCTGGTGGGCGGAGTCAGGGGTGCGCATATACCTGTTTCCCCCCACCAACGGGCACCTCTGGCACTTCCCCCCAGGAGACCCTAATAGCACTTAACTCCACCCCCATGCCCCCGTCATCTCCTCTTTCTCTCACTGCACTTGCACGGTCCCAATGTCACAAGGCCTACTAGGACCATTGTCTGCTTCTATTTATTCATTGTCAATTTCATTGTTTATTTGCTCCCTTGTTTCCTCCCCTTCAGCCGTGTGGTGCTTTGAAACACTGTCTTGTTGTATAAGGCCTTATAAATATTCAATAAATAAAAATAAATAAATAACTTGAAGAACCTTTAATTGGTATTTTTCAAAAATGTATTATAGATAAATACTCTCTTCATGGCAGATATTGAGGTCTGGGCACCTGTCCTTCTGCGTTTCTTTAATGCTTCTTTAATGCTGTGGCAGCTAAGTCCATGGTCCCAGCATCATGGACAAGAGCAGCCATTATAGCACTCTACAAAAAGGAAGGCAGAGAGGACCCCTCCAATTATTGCCCTATATCTCTGCTTGATGCGGTCGTGAAAATCTATGCAAAGGCAGTGCTTTTCTGTTTGACTGATTGGGTATCGGAGATGCAGGGTCTGAGTCATCTGCAGGCAGGGTTTCAATCAGGTAAGAGCACAGTCGACCAGGCATTCAGACTTCTTGTGTTGGTTGAAAAGTATACAGTATTAAGCAAGGCCTTCTGTTTTTTTTTTATATGTTTATTTTAAACCAAGGAAGTGTGACAACGGTACAATATAAATCAAGAAATGAAAATCATCATCCAATAATCCCCTCCAATCCCCCAACCGCCTCCCCCCATGGCCATTAGACAGGGGTCGCTTCCCATTGGTTTGTGTTTGCTGTGTCCGATTCGGCTATACGTCCCTCTCAGGGAGAGACCCGGTCCCTCAAGGCCCACCGGACATTGCTAGGCTTATAGATCAAAGCTGGAAATTTCCAGCCATAGTCTAACAATGGGGCCCAAGTGTTCTGGAAGCGATGGAGGAGCCCGGCCCTTGCTGCTGTTACCTTCTACGCGATCAGAATGTCCCATAATTGCCTCCACCATTGGGACAAGAAGGGGCCGTGCGGGGCTTTCCAGGAGCAGGCTATCACTATTTTCCCAGCCAGAAGGCATTGGGTCAGCAGTTTGGCTTTATTTCCGGAGCACGGATAGATCCTGGGGACCGAGACCCCCAGGAGGATAGGCTCAGGCTCCAGAGGGAGTGCCGTCTGGGTGATCTGCTCAATGGTAGCTAAACATAGTTTCCAGAACTGGTGGATCTTTGGGCATGCCCACCACATGTGGAAAAAGGACCCTGGCTGGCCACACCCTCTGCAGCAGGCATGGTCGAGAGACAGGTTCATATGATGAAGCCTGAGGAGGGAATAGTACCAACGTAACAGAATTTTGTAAGCGCATTCTCTATTGGTGACACAGGAGGATGATGTGTGCGTACGGGTCCAGATATCCACGCAGGCCTGGTCCTCAACCGGATGTCCCAGATCAGCCTCCCACTGGGCCATACACCGGGTTTTTGAAGCAAGAAAGACACCTAGAAATTGTCTGTATAAGGTGGAGATCCTACCTTGGGCTGGGAGGTCCTTGAGAGTAAGTTCGAGGGGTTGAGGGGGACGCGTGGCTGCCTGAAGAGTTTGGGGTTGGGAGCACCAGTGACGTAGCTGAATGTAAGTTAATCTGTCTCTTTCTTTACTTTACTTTACTTTAATTGATTTGTATAGCGTGGCCATAGACCCGAGGGCGTGAGGGCACTACAAGACAAATAACAATTACACAAGAACAACAAAGAGATCGCGAGCAATAATACAGGAGTAAAAGGAGTAAGATATATTCACTAACAGATAAAAACAGGTTACTTAAAAAGATGAGTCTTCAACTTCTTTTTAAAAATCTGAAGGGACTCAATGGACCTCAACTCGAGGGGAAGGGCATTCCATATGATAGGGCCAGTGGCAAAGAAAGCAGTCGAAAGAGTCGAAAAAGCTCCTTACATTGTTCAAAGGTGCGAGGTAGGTCTCCCACATAAAGCTGATCCAAGGTTTCAAGGCCCCACACAATCCAGTTCTCAAAGGTTCGGGGGTTCGCCCCGGGTGAGAAGGTTGGATTGTAAAAGATTGGAGATAGGGGGCTCAGTCCCCTCAGGATTCCCTTATGTTTCAGCGCCCAAACCCAGGAGTTCAGAGTGTGCTTAGTCGCTAGCAAAAGTCCTTCCCATCGTTCTTTGAGAGGGGGCGGAATGTGTGGAAGAAACCGCAAGGGGAGAGGAAGCCGTGATTGTTCTAGTTCCACCCATCTAGGGCGGTCATGGTTATTTGCCACATGTGAATGTGCACCAGTTGTGCAGGTTGGGGACTCCCAGTCCGCCCCATCTTGCGTTGCCTAGCATTGTTTTCTGGGGGATCCTGGCTTTCTTTCCCCTCCAGATAAATCAGAGCATTTTCCTCTGCAAGTCGCAGAGGGTGGGTGCCGGGATTGTGACAGGGAGGGAGGAGCAGGCGTATAGGAATCTTGGGAGCAAGTTCATTTTACAGGCCGTTATACGTCCCATCAGTGAGATTTCTTGAATCGCCCAGCGTTTCAGATCACCTTCCAACTCTTTGAAGAGCTGGGGAAAGTTAGCGTGATATGTGTCCTTCGGATTCGCGGGCACTTGGACCCCCAAGTAGGGAATAGCCCTCACTTTCCATGAAATGGGACAGATTAGGTCCAATGCCTCCCTTTCATCCGGGGAGAGGTCTACACCTAAGGCTACAGATTTGCTGAAGTTGATGGAGAAGCCGGTGATCTCCCCATAACTAGTTATTTCAGACAGGGCATGTCTTAGTGAGGAGGGGGCCTCCGAAATCGTGAGCAAAACATCATCTGCATATAGGGCGATTTTGTGCTTAGATGGACCGACCTGGGGGCCCTTAATGTGGTTATTCAGTCTGATCTTCTGGGTGAAGGGTTCCATGATAAGTGCGAATAGCAGTGGGGATAGCGGACAGCCCTGTCTGGTCCCACAGGTAAGGGGGATTGAAGCAGAGAGTGAGACATTCATCCTAAGGAAAGTTTTTGGTGATTTATAGTTGGCCAGGACCATCGCCTGGAATGCCGGACCAAACCCAAAGGCCTCCAAGGTAAGGCTCATGAAGGACCAGTCCACCCTATCATATGCCTTGGTGGCGTCTAGGGCCATCAACACCAGCCCCTGGGAGCTTCGGGAGGCAAGGTCTACCAGGTACAGGGCTCTGCAGATGTTATCTCCTGTCGATCTGTTCATAATAAAGCCTGCCTGATCGGGGTGGATTATGTCGGGAAATATGCGTGATAGGCGGTTGGCGAGAATTTTGGAGTATATGTTGGCATCAATATTCAGCAGGGCGATTGACCTGTAGGAAGCCGGGTCTCTCGGGTCTTTCCCTGGTTTGGGCAAAAGGGTGGTGGTTGATTCTTGCATTGAGGCAGTCACCGTACCTGTTTCCCTAAAAGAGTTGAAGAGCACCACAAGGGGGGGGAACCAGCTGGGGTTTAAAGATTTTGTAGAACCGACTGGAGAATTTGTCAGGACCCGGGGCCCGGGATCTATGGGGCTTAATGGCCTCCTCGACCTCCTCACCGATGATCGGAGCGTCTAGGCTCTCCCTAGTCGAGTCTTGCAGTCAGGGGGGGCCGCTTCCTGTAGGTATTCTTTCTGTCTATTCAGATCCCCCGGTGGCGCCGTCATTACCTTGGCCAGGTGGTCCGCCGCTGTTACTTTTTTGGCTCCACATATTGTATCACTCTATGTGGGTCTCGCAGTCCGATAATGGTGTTGCTCCGCTTTGCTTTAGCCCGTTTAGCTACAAGCAGCTTGTTCGCCTTATTGTTCTTCACATAATATAATTGTTTGGCTTTAGCCAAAAGCTGAGCAGTGTGTTCAGCGTAGTGGGCCTCTAGCTTCTTTCTGGCGGTGCGGATGCCTTGCTGTGTCTTAGGGGACCATCCTTTTTTCTTGTGAATTTCCTCTGGTGCTTTGAGTTCCTCCTCGAGGATCAAGACAGCCTGCCGCCTATTTCGGTGAAATGCCACTCCCTGTGCGATCAGTTCTCCCCTGATCACGGCTTCAGGGCATCCCAAGTGTTTGCAGGGGAGGTATCCTTGACAGGGTTTTCTCTGAGGAAGTTTTAAATTGCTGTTGCAATCGTGTCCCTTAGCGGCATTTCATTAAGGATTGGATCGTAAAGAGTCCATCTACGCGGAGTGTTAGGCGTAGGTACATGTGCTCAGATCTCCAGGATTACTCGGGCGTGATCGGATAGGATCCGTCGACCGATAGATACATCATTGGCGGAGGCAAGCATCTGGGGGGATGTCAGGAGGAGGTCAATCCTTGAGAAAGTTCTGTGAACGTAGGAGTAGAAGGAGTAATCTCTTTTGGACGGCTGGAGCACCCGCCATGAGTCTACCACCTCAAGAGATCTTAATAGGCGCAAGAGACTGAGCGCATGAGGGTCTGGTACTCCATTGAAGTCTCCCCCAATTATGACTTGGCCTTCTGTGAAGAGGGAGAGGGAGGAGCCCAGCGAGTCATAGAAGACGGATTGCCTGGAATTGGGGGCATACACTGAAACAAATGTGTATAAGTCCCCCAGCAACAGACATTTGGCTGCCACAAATCAGCCTTTGGGGTATGTTTTTGTTTCCAGAACCTGGGGTTCAGACCCTTCCTGATGAGGATTGCAGTGCCTCCCTTCTTAGAGCCACCTGAGGTGAAGAATTGGAGCGGATAATATCGGGAGCGGAGATGCCCAAAGTCCACCGGTAGTAGGTGAGTCTCCTGGAGCAGAGCTACAGTCGCATCTTCGTCCTGAAGCTTTTGTAGATTAGATTTACGTTTGGCGGGGGAGTTCAGTCAATTGACATTGAGGCAGAGAAATTTCAGGGTCCGATGCTCCTGGGCTAGGTCCATCCCCACCACCACATCTGGGGGGGGAGAGGTAGGGTGGAGTTAGCTGTCATCTTGAAGAAATCCTAGGAATGCGTCAACCTGCTCTTGGGGTTTTAACACAAGCCTCCAACGGGAGGCCGTAACTTTAACTGGCGGCGGGGCAACATTGTACGTTCGGCATCCCCCCTGGCCAACCAGGCCAATCGAATAAGTGAGAGTAATGTGGCATTCCAAGGACTCATAGGTGGAATGTGCCTTGGAAATGGGCATGGGCCGTGAGCGGGGCCCGCTGCATTGGTTGTAGCTGTTCTTGCGCTAGTTCAAGGTCGGTGAAGTTCCTTTGGGACAGAGATGGGAACTCGGCAAAGAAGCAAGTCAGAGCTCCGATGGTTAAGGTCCTGCACCGGTTTATCTTCTCTTGTTGCTCGGTGGAACCTTCGACAAGGAGGACCACCTAGGTTTCGGCAGGGAGACAGCTCCCGTGTCGGTAGTGCCCTCCGATCTTGGCGATGTGGCCTCTTTGGGCGAGGATGAGTGCATGATTTTGTTGGCATCCTCAAAGGGCTGATTCTACTTAAGGAGCCGTTGTAGGAAAACTGTAGGTGGTAATAGCCATATGTATCGAATCTGATGATACTGAAAAAAGAGAGTCAGAGGCTGGAGGGATATCCTTTTCTGGGGTGTGAGGAGAGAGAGGTCTTGGTAGATCTGGAGGGGAACCCTGGAAGGAAAGTTTGTCTTGAGAACGGCTGATTGCAGAGATAGCCTCCTTTGTGGTAAAGAAGTGCACTCTAGTTATAATGTCAGGGGGGAAATCAGACCGACACGGGCGCAGCCTGTGAGTGCGATCCAAGAGGAGTTGAGGTTTGTCGAGTTGTGGGAGCAGGGATTGGAAGATGTTCCCCACATATTCCGCCAGGTTTTTGTCCAGGACACAGGTCGGTATCCCTCGAATTCAGAGGTTGATGCGGCAGGCCCTATTTTCAAGATCTTCTTGTTTGAATTTGGGGATTTCACATTTATCTTGCAAGGTTCTGATCGAACGTTGGATTCCCCCCAGTGTGGTTGCATGGTCCTGGGAGCGGTTGTCTATCTCCCCCAGTCTTTGTTCCACCTTGGTCACTCTTTGATTGGTGTGCTCTAGCTTTATGGTAAGCTCCGTCATGCAGGATCTAAATTCAGACTTAATATCAGCCATAAAAGCCTGTATGTCCTCTTTGGTAGCAAGGGCGTCTCTATCCTCTTGGGATTTCTGTGGGGTAAGCTTGGGGGGGGTCATGTTTCTTCCCCTTGTCAGTCGACGCGAACATAGTGGCGATATCTGACTTCTTACCAGCTTTTAATTGATTAGCCATTGCGCCAGTCCGGGTGTAGGGTGAGTGACGCAGAAGTCTCCTGGGGATGTAGATTAGGGGAGGCTATTGTCTGAGGTCAGAGCGCTGTAAATTGTTAGAGTGAAGACCCCGGGGCCTTAGCTAGTACCTTGTTGGAGTAGGTGTTTCCATAGGTTGTGGCCACCCAAAGCAGGGTGAGGAGGAGAAGGGGTCTTTGGTTCCTCAAGTGAAGTGTGGGATTGAGTTGTCGTCCCTGGCTCCTTGGTTCAGATTGAGAAAGCAGGGGTGGAAGTATGGGCCGGGGCGCCCCAGGAAGTAAGTGGAGGAAGGAAGGGGAGCGGAGCAGCCACAGGAGCGCACCTGTTCAATGGAGCCTCTTCGGGGTGGAAGTTGAGGACCCAATTTGTTTCAGGCGATGATAGGTCTCTGGTGGCAGTGAGGGTCCATTCTAATATATACACCTTATGGTGGCTTGGGTGTTAAGATCCGGGCTGGGGTAAGGTTTTGACACGAGTATGAGGAGCAGAGAAGACACGCTGCTCCGTGAAGAGGGTAGAGCGTTGCAGTTCCTCACAGCCAGCAGGCCGCTCGCCACAGTCAGAAAGCCGGATCCGGGATGTTGCAAGGGGGGGGGCCACCCCCCAGGACGTAGCGTTGCGGATTGGGTCCATACCGGAGCCCCAGGGGTGCTGCCACAGGAGAGGTGCCTGGGCTGGGCGGGCCCACACCTGCTGTCGCACTGCGTAGTGCAGGCTGAGGCCGGGTCCCAGGTCAATCCCCCTCCTCTCGAATGGGAGGAATGGAGAGCAGCTGCGAGGAGCGGGCTTGTTGCAGGCGAATCGTTCCGCAAGGAGCGTAGAACATTGCCGCTCCCTCGCAGCTGGCAGAGCGGTCCGCCGGAGCTGGGAGCAGGGACGGCCAGAGGAACTTCACCCCGCTGCCCCACCGCCTCAGTTCCTTCCCGCTGGGTCTCGCGATCCGGGTGCCAGATGCCGCCGGGAGGACCTCTCTTCATGCCGCGGTGCTGCATCTTGAGCTGGAGCCCTCCGCCCTGAGAACACAGCGCCTGCGATGGGTGCCTGGGGCTGGTGGGCTTAGAGCTGCAGATGTGTCAGGCAGTGGGAGGGGTTCTCAGCCGGGGGCCGCAATCCTTCCAGGGTATTGATTAAGAGGGGGCGGGGGACAACGTAGCCTGGATCATCAGGGCCCAAGAGGCTCGCTACCGGGACTTTGTCCTGCGCCGCTGCAGGCTTTGTAAGCTCCGCCCGCCATTTTGGAGGAAGGTGGCAGAGGGGCTGCAAAGTTGAAAGGCTTGTTGTATGGCTTCCCGCGGGCTGCCAGTCCCGTGTTTTGTTTCATCAAGTGCTGCATGCCTTCCGACATCCCAGTTAGGGTTCTGAAGCGGATTTAACAGCTGGAACTTGACCAAATCCGCTGTGCAGCGGGCCCATCACAGAGGCTTCTAGGAGAGCGTCCGCATTGCCGGCGCTCCAGCCCACGCCCCCAAGCAAAGCATTCTTATATATGGGGGTCATTACGACCCTGGCGTTAACCACGGCGCTATTAGCGCCATGGTTGACGCTGGTATTTTACCAACTCCGCCATGGTGAATGGCGGAATTACTGCCCCATTCCAAGGTTGGCGGGGCGGTAATTCCCCATTCACCATTGGCCCTTCCCCATTCCATTTTTGCCCCCATAGGGCTCAATGGGAATGGGGAAGGCAGTAATTACGGTACCGCAAATTGCGGTACCGTAATTACCTCGAAAGTCCCTTTGCGGGTTCCTTCATTAACGGCTGGTAAAACCAGCCATTAAGGTCGGGACCCGCAAAGGGACCTCGTAATTAGGCGGTAATGGTTTAACGGCGCCGACACCTTTTACGGTGCCGTTAACCCCTTACCGCCTGGGTCATAATGAGGCCCTATGACTTTTATAGACCTTAAGACAGCCTTCAATGGGTAAGCCAGAGTCAAACCTTGGGAGGCACTTATTTATTTTAAACGTTATTTATTGGCATTTTCAGTATAGGTTACATTTAATCACAATAGTAGAAGAAGTGATACAATCACGTTTCGGCCACTTCCGTAGCTTGCCAGGAGGCCAATAGAGCATTTAACTAATCGACAAACAAGCATACAAATTCAAATTGTCTACTGATCGGGAGTGGGGTGTTCTGTTAGTTCAGGGGTTGTGGCAAGGTTAGCGGTAATGGTTTTACCTATGGCATATCGCCCAGCCTTGTGTTCCTGGGTCGCCTAGCCGAGCCCATCTCAATATATATTGGTCTCTTATGGGCATTGTCATAAGTACGGCCTGGCTGATGTAGCTACTTACAGGTACCAGGTTAATGATCAAGCACGTTTATGTACGTATTTATTTTAAGTCAGAGGACCCATGGGACGGCTAAGTCAAGTAACAAACAACACTGAATATGTAGCCAGGTTTATATACTGAGACGGTATAGGGGGTCCACTGGTGGGGGGGACCTATCGAGGTGCAGTGCCAGGCCATTTACAGGAGGGATACCCAAGCATAGTGTTCCAGGCGTAATAGTTTCAGATATTCCATTATATATCGTTGTGACTTTGTTTGTTCCATGGTGGTTTGTCATCTGGTGAATGGTGCATAGGCAGCATAGCTTACACCAGTGCCTTCCAGGCCTCTAGGGTGACAGTGAGGCTATCATCCTGTGTCGACACTGATTTTGCCCAGGCCCACGTCTCTGCCTCACTCCAGATTTTAAAGTCATGTAGACAGCACTTATACTGGGGAGCTTTCAGTGATTTCCATTGCATTACAATTTGCCTTTTCACAAGCATACATAAGTTCATAAATCTAATGGTATGTTTACGTTTACTTTGTCTTGGGTACGTTCCCAGCAGGAAGTCCATTGGGCTCCAGGTGAATCTGACAACTCCCGCCGCCCTACAAGCCTGTTCGATTTAGGACCAAAAGGCCTGTACATTTATGCAGTTTCAGAACATATGTATGAAGTCTGCCTACTCTTGGTGACATCGGGGGCATTGGGACGAAGCTTACGTGTTCAATTTAGCTACCCTGCTGGGGGGTCATGTACGTGCAGTGTAGTACATTCATTTGGAGAAGTTTGAACCTGGCATTTCGGGATATCTGTTTAGAGGAGTTAAGTGCTTGTTCCCATTCCTGGTCCGAGATAACAGAACCCAGGTCTGCCTCCCATTTTTTGTTTAAGTTTGGGGTTTCTGAAGCTAATTCCCTCTAGTAGGAGACTATGTAGTCTGGTCAGTGGCCTCCAGCCATCCTCCAGTAAGTACATTAGGGTCAGAACTCCCGTCTCTTATGGTTCCTCAGGCCAGCTCTCCCATTTGCATCTTGCTACACTCCTCACACTCATGTACTGCAAGAATTGGCCCTTGGGTAGGCCTGACTGCCGTGACAGATTATCAGTATATCTGAACTGACCATCCTCGTATATGTCCGCCCATGTATAAACTCTCCACTCCTCCCAAAGTCTGGCAGCTCGCATGTCTGCTCTGTTTGTGCACACATCTGTGATCATTGGAACAATCGATGAGTATGGACTGTGTATTTTAAGGAGCTAAATTGCCCTGGGCCATATCTGCCTGCCCAGTTTTACCAACATTGGGACTGTGTTCGCACAGCCCATATGGAGCCACAGGATTTCGCTGAGTCTGGCTGGGGACACCAGATGCTGCAGCAGCCGTGATTCTGATGTGGGAGTTTCCGCCAGCCATTGTGCGACGAAGCTTAGTTGGGCGGCGAGGTAGTAAAGTTTGAGATTAGGTCATTGTAACCTGCCATATTTGTAGGGTAATTGTAATACCCTGAGGGCTAGCCTGTGGCATCCCACACCCCATATGATTATTGAGTCAAGACCATGAAAAAAGGCTGCCCCAATGTAGTGGTGATATTTGTAAAGCCATAGAGAAATCTTGGAAGAACTATCATTCTATGACGAGAAGGACATAGACTTCTCTAGGGCACCCAGTACCCAGAGCGTGTTGCAGTTCTGTGTTTCTTTGAGTGTGTGCGCAATCCAAATTCCTAGGCACCTGAACGATTCGGTCTTCCAAGGGAGTCCTAAATCAGGCAGGGTAGCCAGGTTCGCCTTGCAAAGGCCAGCTAGTGGGAAAAGGCAGGATTTGTGTCTGTTGAACGAGATCCCAGATAGCTCTCTGCAAACCTATCAAGCACCTCTAGGACCATGGGGAGGTTGTGTCGTGGCTCACAAAGGTAAAGTAAGGCGTTGTCTGCATAGAGCGATACCAGGTGCTTAGAGCTGCCTATTGTTATGCCTGCATCTAGGTATTCCTGCTGTAAGTATGCCGCTATGGGATCCATAGCCAGTATATATAACATAGGCTATAGTGGGCAGCCTTGACGGGTAACCCGTTGAATATTCCATATCTCGGATATCTGCTTACCGGTCTTTAGTCTGGCCATCGGGGAAGTGTACAGGAGTTTGAACCACTGGGTGAATTCTGGGCCTATCCCAAAATTTTCCAATGATGTCGGCAGCCACTCCCAATAAACTGAGTCAAATGCCTTACTGTTGTGAGAATCTTTATATCACAGTTTAGCATTGCCAGAGGCCGGTATGAGTCACACCTGTCTGCTGGTTTCCCAGCTTTGAGAATGGGTATCACTAGGGTCTCCCTCATGTCAGCTGGGAGCATACCTGTGTCGTAAGCCTCCAGGAATACTTTCGGCAGTGTTGGGGTCAGAGTTGCCGTGTAAGCTTTATAAAATTCCGAGGGGAGCCCATCTGTGCCTGGGGTCTTCCCGGTAGGCAGGGAAGCAATGGCTTTGCTCAATTCCTCAGCAGAGACAGGTTAGAACAGGGAATCTCGTTGACTGTCAGAGAGTCTCGGGAGGCGTATCTGTCCAAATATATAGTGGAGGTATTGTTCCCCTTTGTCTCTGTACTTCCATCATATATAAGGGACACCACTGACTTTCTGTGCCGAATTAAAGGTGTACCATGGGAGACAGAATACCTAATGGCAACTATGGACGTTGTCTCATTGTACACCCGATCGGACACAACTATGGAAAAAAGGCGTGCCAACATTATCTTAACAGCAAGTCTCTGAATTTCATCAACATACGAAAATGGTGATGGAAATGATCGATCTGTGTCTGATGAACAATGTCTTTCTTTTCAATTATGAATATTTTAAACAAGTACAGGGTACTGCGATGGGCACAACCTTCGCGCCTCCCTATGCCAATCTCACAATGGGTGCATGGGAAGAATTGGAGGTGTGGGCCGATGACAAGCAAGAACAAACAATAAATGTCATATTATGGCTAAGATACATTGACAATCTTTTTATAATCTGGAAAGGGACAGAGAAGGGCTGGTTAGAGTTTGTTAAAAAAAAGCCAAATTGTAATCCCAACAATTTAAGATTTACAGAAACTCACAGCAGGTCAATAATTACCTTTCTGGGTGTAAATATAAGAATCGTTAATGAGATCATGACCTGTGAACTGCACAGGAAAAACACTGGATCCAATACACCGCTACATGCTACTAGTGGACGCCCCAAACATTTGATTTGGAGTGTCCCATATGGTGAGTTTGTGAGGCTAAGAAAGAACAACACTCTGTTAGAAACCTATGACCGGGAGAGCAAAATAACGGCGGCAGGCTTTCATAAACAAATGTATCCAAAAAGGGTAATCGAAAGAGCCTTTCTAAAAGCAAGACAATTGGATAGACAGAGCCTGTTAGTGGGATGTCGAAAGAAGGAGAAACTAGAGGCAGATAAAAACAATACACATCTCATCCTAACCTTCGATTGCCAAGCAACAAAGGTCAGACGAATTCTAAAAAAACAATGGAACATTCTGTTGGCAGACATGGATCTGGTCAAAAGTCTTAAAAACCATCCAGAGATTAGTTTTAGAAGAAACAAGTCGCTAAAAGATACATTGGTCTAATGTTTTATGCCCAGAGACGAAGAAAAAAATCAAATGAACTGGTTGCACACCAAAAAGAAGGGCTTTCCGAAATGCACACCATGTAACATCTGCAAATTTGCAACAAATTGTGACAAATGTATACATCCTATTACAGGACACACCGTTTTGAAAGCTGAAAAAATCACCTGCGAGACTGATCATGTGGTCTATGTTTTAACGTGTGCTTGCCATAAATGGTATATTGGCATCACAAAGTGCAAACTGAAAATCTGCATACAACAAAATGTGCGAGCCATTTTACACAAGGATGCCAGTTACTATATGGCCAAACATTTCACTGATTGCCACAATAACAACATAGACAGTTTCAGATTTTTTGGTATCCACAAAATAGATTCCGGTCCCAGGGGAGGTGACAAAGAAAAGATGTTACGGCAAAAAGAAACTTGTTGCATCCTTGATTTTGAGAGCAAGCAACCAAGTGGGCATAACATTGATGAAGAGCTGTACACATTTCTGGGATGCTAAACTCCTAATACCCCTGAGTCTGACACTAGTTTTATTTTATTTTATTTCTGCTACTCCCTTCTGGACTTGGATAGAATAAGAAAGCCATCACTATGAAAAGATATTAATGATTGCTATTCTTGTTTTGTTGAATTATGTTTTAAATTGTTTTTTAAATGTTCAATGCAGTAATTGAACATAACATATAACTCAGAGAACAACAAGGTTCTGCAGTGTTAATGGGACATTGAACAGAAAATCACATAGCCGTAGAGGACATAGCATTATGCAATAATGCAATGAGCACATGAGTTCCGTGGGCACTTTGGACAAGTGTCAAGAGTACTATATATATTGTATTCGAGTGGGGGTTTTGGCACTTTGCACTTTATTCTGCAGTTGGTCATGCTGCTATTGGACGATGCAATCAATACTCTGTCAGGAAAAACAGGAATAAGATTGGGATGGGGCAGACAAAGTGTGGTGATGAGGATGCAAATAAAGGGAGATATATTTCCATTTGGATAAGCATGCAGAGTGCACTGGGTACTGTAACTCAGGGGGAGGTTTGCACCTTGCACTTTACTCGAATTTGGTCATGCTGCTATTACACGATGCACTTTATGATGCAAACAAAGGGAGATATATTTCTATTTGGACAAGCATGCATACTGCTGTAGGTACTGCAGCCAAGTGGTAGGTGTGCATTTTGCACTTTACTCAAATTTGGTCATGCTGCTATTATGTGATGCATTGTACAGGGGCAACGATGTAAAGATGATGCTAAGTTTGCACTTCGCACTTTACTTGAATCTGGTCATGCTGCTATTGCACAATGCACATTATAGGGTCATGCTGCTATTATATGATGCATTATATGGGGCAACAATATAAAGATGATGGTAGGTTTGCACTTTGTACTTTGCGCTTTACTTGAATCTGGCCATGCTGCTATTGCATGATGCACTTTATACGGCAACAAAGCAATGATGACGCCAACCAATCCAAATATTTGTTGATGCAGGCCAATGGAGATATATCCCTATGTGATCCAGTGTGTGCAGCATAGATACCGAGTGGTAATTTTGTATTTTGCACTACACCTGAATTGGGTCATGCTGCTACTGTTCGAAGCACTATATATTACAACAAGGCAATGAAAACACTAGTATACGCAAACACTTCCTGTGGATAGAATAGACTACACCATGCGGTAATACATTATGTATGTGTACACAATCTGTTGAGATTAGACACTATCATGAATCACGGCCCAATGAGATATTGGACTCTGCACATTGCCCATATTGGGAGTCGTTTACTAATTATCCTGTTGTATTTTGTAAGTGGCATATGAAAGTGGCAGTAGGCAGGGTTCATATCATGTTTCTGATTCTACTTAGACATACCGTGATTATATGATGCACTATGCCATTATGAGAATCAGTTGGTGTAATACGCAATTTTACACCAATGAAACCGCTATACAATGTTGATATGCTGTGACTGCATGATGCACAATGCAACTATGAGAACTAGTTGGTGAAATGTGCAACTCAGCATTAGCATGTAATAATGAGGACTTGTACCATGCACTTGATCATGTGGAAATGGGTTGTGCTAATCTGATGCCCTGGACAGATACGAGTAATGAAAGTCACTTTACCATTTCGCCACAATGAAAAATAACTAGGCCAAGATGGCCGACATGACCAACACACTTGTGGGCGAAACAAATAAACCTGATTCCCAGTCCTCTTTTCATTGCAAACCTTTTCCATGTTTGTTTCTCTTTTTAAAGGGTTGTTGCAAGGAGGCTAGTCATTGTGAACAAGCAGCGAGTCGGCCGCGAAATGCGTAAACGTCTCTGTAATACTCATTGACTTATGTTTGGGAGGACCGCACTTATGGTCATATTTTAATTGGGTATAACGTGATTGTCCTGGAAAAACTTTGTATTGAATAAAGGAAGAATTACTTTGTATGGAACACTACGGATCCTGATCCTTTATTTGGTGATTGCTGTGGAGAGTGCCACTCAAACTGTTTGTCTGAACGGAGTAAATCAGCAAGCTTTCAAACATATATATATATATATATATATATATATATATATATATATATATACACACAAGAGGAAAACATTTTATATATATTACATGGCCTGCAGTAGCGGCCGTGTAGTTGTGGTTAAGTTGCTCAACTCATAAAACAAGCACTTTTTGGGCGGCTTATAACTTTGCCCCCCCACTCCCGGACAACTCCTCACCAAACTTGGCACAAAAATATATGGCCCCCTCCGAATGATTTTGTGAAGTTTGGTTCAGTTTTGTCCAGGGGGGGCAAAGTTATAGGGGGTTCCTAACATTTTTGAAATCATCATAGACGCAATGGAAATAATGTTTTCTCGTGCCTACAACCCAAATACTGGATTGATTTTCACCAATTGTGCGCCTGGTACAGCGGCTTGGTCCCTAAAGCATTTAAATCTGTCCAGTAGTGTTTTAAAAAATGGCCAAAAAGTAGAAAAAAATTGTGTGAGATCTGGGTCTGGTCAACTGACTAATTTCCTGATTCAGAGTCCGCTGACACTCCCTCGACCAATCATAGAGCAGCGTGAAGTCCGCAGACATCATACACACCTGCTAATTGGATGCTCAAAAACGTGAGGTGCGTCATGTTTTTGAAATGGTCACCATATTGGATTTGCGGACGGCTGCCAGTGTCCGTGGATAGCGCAGTGAGGAAAAAGTCTGGAAAACATATTTAAGCAATATGCCCCGAGCGGCGGGGGCATTACCGACTGAGGTAATGCCCCGGTGCCCATAGTTATAGGCCCAAGCAAAGCAAGGGCCTTAACGAAGGCCCCGGGACATTACCAGAGTCGGTAATGCTGCCGCCGCGAGTGGCATGTAGCTATCAGTACCCCGGCCCACAAGATCTGCGTGACCGGGCACTAAAAGCAAGAAGAAATAAAAACAACCAAGAAAATGGCTGCCGGGAAAGGGAAAACAGAGTCTGTTTTCCCTTTCCATGGCGGCCATCGGGAGCGGACCCAGCACGTCTGCTCCCGAAAAAAAAGAAGGTAAGTGGGGTTCGGAGGGCGAAAGGGAGGAAAAAAAAAACATACCCGAGTCCCCATCGGGGGACGATGGAAGCCTCCAGCCGTGTGGAGACTCGGAGCGGGGATGACCCCGCTCTGAGTCTCCACACAGCTGGAGGCTGCCATCGTCCCCCGCTGGGGACAAAGCAGGCTGAAGCTAAGTAGGGTGGGGAGGGCGGGGAGGTCCGAGGGCAGGGAATACAAAAAAAAAACATACCTTAGTCCCCGGCGGGGGCGATGGCAGCTTCTCAGCTGTGGGGAGGCTCAGAGCGGGGATGACCCGCTTCGAGCCTCCTCATTGGCTGAGGGGCTGCCATGCCCCCCGCTGTGGAAAAGGTGGCTGGAATCCCAGCCAAGAATCGAGGGATTCTCAGCCGGTTAAAGCCCCAGTGAGGGCCAATCAGAATGCTCGTTTCATTCTGATTTCGCCCTCGTCAGGTACTAATTAGGTTTATTTTGTGGCTGAAACAGGGTCTGGAAGTGTGGGGGAGTGGAATAAAGTTGATAGGGAGCTGTTTTTATAGGCAAATAGAAGCGTTGCAGGTGCTGCGGACACCGCAGTAGTCCGCAGATCCACACGTGCAATCCAGGTCTTTTAAGGATGGCTGACAATGAAAGAGGACATCGGGGGACTAGACAATCAGGTTTTGTGTGACTGGAGGAGGGGTTGAAGTGTACAGGAGTACAGGGTAGGAAGTGTTTTCTATGTTGTGTGTAGAGAAGATGGCTATGGCTATGGCTGTGAAGAAGCAGAGTGTGTGGATGGTGGGAGATTCCTGCATTCATTCCTTGAAGGTTTACCATTGGATTGGACAAAGTGGAAGTTTCATGGTATGCAGATTGTGGGTTAAACTGGGTAACGTTATTACCATTCGGTGAGAGGATGGCTCACTTTAAACGTCCAGATAGTATTGTTGTGCATTGTGGAGACAACAGTTTGGGCTATGTGACTCGAGGATCTTTGCAGGTTATTCCGAAGGATATGTTGTAAAGCATAAAAGAAGAAAAGTGTTGGTACTCCTGGTGCGATCCTCAGATAAAACAATAGTCAATGTTATTAAGAAAATCAATTTATTCCATGTATTTCTTCATACATTCTTCACCCTTTGGGCATTTGTTAATCTCCTTAAAGAAAATCAGTATATTCCATGTATTTCCTCATACATTCTTCATCCTTTAGGCATTTATTAATCTCCCTCGGCATTTATTAATCTCCTTAAAGAAAATCAGTTTGTTCCATGTATTTCCTCATACATTCTTATATGCATTTATTAATCCCCCAACACGTGTTTCCCCGTAGCTATTGCTATGGGTCTTCAGGACAGATTTGTAGATGGAAAAAAAGGTAAGCTTAAAGTTTATTCTATATAAATATTCAAATGTATGCTCTATTTTTAGTTGGCAGTCACATAGAGCAGACATACCACATATATCATATCTATATAGAAGAGGACAACTCACCCTTCTTTTAATTTCTTTCTCCTCCCAATCTTGTTTTGGTATAAATTGGTTGTTTAGGTTCTGTCTTTCATTTGACAAAAAAAATTTGAATTCTTATTCTAATATCTGAAAAAATATATGCACAGAGTAATTATGATGTATTCTGTTTCATTTGAAAAAGACCTCACTTCTATACAAGTGATGCGCACTGAGCTTTTCCCAATTGTTGCGCTACAAGTTATAATTGGTTATTACTTTAATTGCAAGAAGGTACCATTTGCCAAATTTAACCAAGGTAAAGCTATACTCTAATATTTTAAGGCATACTAAACTTAGAGTTCAACAAATGATGGTAGTTGACCCATAGTATAAAAGTTACCGTATACATTAGTTGATGAAGATCCATTTACAAGGTACGATTGCCTTGGTTCCTCCCGGATTGTGGATGGATCCAACACTGTTTGGATTATGTCTTTTATACGCCGCATGTTGTAAAGCATAATAGAACTGTTTCCAGCTGCAAAGATATTTTTTTCTGAAATCACTCGAAGACAAATATGGGGACGTCCAAATTTGTTTTGTCCAGAAACGTAAGAAGATAGACAGCATTTCAATAAAGGTGTATGTGCTTTTTTCTATATGCTTTAGGAATGCCATCTTTTGACAATGAAAATATCAAGTTGGATGATATCAATAATTTCCGAGGAGATAGAGTGCATTTGACTGATGTCGGAAAAAATCAGATTTTTCTTTTGAATATGCAAAATGCACTGAAACTATTTTTGTGAACTCGTGAAACATGTTGTGAAGTATTTTTTTATTAGCTGTAGTAAATAAAAAACTAAAACAGAAAAAGAATTAGAAGCCTGTGAAAGTTGGAAAAAATAAATGAGTTCAGTAGAACATTTGTTAGTTCACTACATAAAAACCTCCAAAAAATACCAAAAAAGTTCTTTGAAAAGCCACCATTTTTGAATGAAAAACAATTAAAATGATTTTAATTCCCCTACCCTCCTCCTGGAATTTTCCAGGTGTCCGTGCACTATCGTACTTTCTGCGGACCATACAGTCTGCAAAAGTCCTGTAATTTTCTTTTTTTAGTTTTGTTTTTTAACTGGGAAAGGTGGCTCCTAAAGGAACCTTTTTTGTGTTTCTAGTTTTTATATTTTTTGGGGGAATTTATTATTTTTGTAAGAGCGGCAAGGAGGTAAGGTGGGGGAGAGAAGGGGCACCAACCAGAGATATGGAGGGCGGGTGAACAGGGGAAAATGTTGGGCGGCCTTAAATCTAAGGTAGGGGCAGTGTTTTTCATGCTCCTTGACCGAAGTCTTGAAAGCATTCCAAAACTGCTCCCTACTGCAGAGCGGTGTGTCGCAGTACATGCAGAGAAAGGTGACCCTCAAAAAATAAGGATCAACAGCCTCCTGTATGGCCTGTGAGGCAGCCGGCGAGATCCTCTGCCCCACAGGAGTAGCCTGTGTGGTAGCAGGAGCTGTTGAGAAAGATGGGCTAGAGCACATTAATCTGATTCTCCCTGAGAAAGGGACAGCTTTTCTCAGAGCACTCGGGTGGTTGGATCTGGTGTGGCGATGCATGGAGGTGGTCCAAAAGGAGTACTTCCCGTGTTGATGGGACTGAGTATGACCCCACACTCAATGCATTAAATACGGGAGCCTGAGCCTTTGGGACACCCCCTATGGTCTTAAAGAAACACCACACCCATGACTGCCTCTGGGTGCTGGAGGTAGGCACTTTCTCTACCTTGTCATCGTGTTCCTCGTCATCCTTCACCATATCACCTATAGAAAGAGTAATTTTTGGGCAGCTTATAACTTTGGTGCTGGTCAACAAATAGTCATCAAACTTTAAAGAGAGGTACACAGTGATTGGGTGTTTGAAAACATGAGATGCGTCATAATTATTGAAACGGTGGCCATATTGGATGGGCTGATCACAGTCTTTGTCTGCAGACAGCACGGTGAGGAAAAGAAATCTGGAAAATATATTTGGGATTATTTTGCGGATGAAAGAGGGCCTGGAAAGGGAGGGGGTGTGTGTAAAGTAGATATAGAGCTCCTTTAATAGGTGACAAAAGCTGTGTAGGTGCTGGCGTGTGTATCGTGAATGTTTCTGCCTACGGATATTATTGGGATGGGCGGGGGGTCTGGGTGAGTCTTGCTATTTGAAGGTTTATTGTACATAATTGTTATATGTTTAATTCTATTGTGGTGGTTGTGGCCACACTACAGTAATATGCGTATAGTTATTATAGGTACTATAAGGGGAGTATACCATATTTGTAATATGGTGGAATGATATAATTGAAGTGTATATGGTATTTATGATCGTAGTACAACTGAGGATAGTGCTCCTTGATCTCTCCTCCGCCTTTGACATGGTCAACCATTCTATCCTTATTAAACGGCTCCATGATACCTTTGGCATCACGGACCGGGCACTGGACTGGCTGACCTCTTTCCTCACTAACTGCCCTTCCAAGCTGCAACTGGGACGTTTCTCCTCCACCACCTACTCCTATCACTGTGGCTCTTCAATATGTCATCATCATCCTCAATCAAAGTTCATTTGGATCAAATCAATAAACCAGAGCCCAAATAATGCAACAATACATAATAACAGACAACATATATGGACATTGTGTGGATAGCAACAACAATAAAAGCATTAAAAATTTAAATTGGTCATTCACTAAATGTTTCCTTCTATTCCATGTGTTTCTTAAGAATTCCAAGCACCCCCATGCAACAGCATTTGATTCAGCATGTAATAGAAAGTTCAGAGCAGGTCGGCATTGGTCAAAATGGGCTTCTCTCAGTAAGGTGGCAATGGTCTTCTTTTTAATATCATGATAAAATGGGCACAATAGGACAAAATGCAACAAATCTTCTTTATTCAGCGCTACAACCAGGACAACCCGCAGACTGCTTATGGCCCGGCCAGTTCTTCCTGTTATCTCCTAGCCATAAAAGGTTCAAAACAGGGCCTGATCAGTGCCCAGGGGTTTACGGTTTTGTTACTGTGCAGCAAATTAGGTTGAATTACATCTGATTGCGTAAGTAACAAATGTTTTCTGTTTGAGTCAGTTAAAAGCCCAGATGTTTCCCGATTTGACAAAACTAGAGTACGAAACACCTGCTTATACTTGTTGGACTTAGCTGATGATAATAATGCAACAGGGCAGTACAAACTTAGGGCATTCAAGTGTGATGAACAGTTTGAAATAACGATCAGCTACGGTATTTTTCACCAAAAAGACCTCAGTAGTAAGCCTTTAATAATGCAATGGGTGAGGCTGGCTCTTGGGTTTGACCATAGGGTTAAACAGTGCAGGGGCAAAGCAGGCCCAATAATCTTTTTAGAAAATTACTCTCGGTGACCTCATTACACGTTCCGTGAATGTTTCTGTCTGTGGATATTATTGGGATGTGGGGGGTGGGTGGGTCTGGGTGAATCTTGTTATTTGAAGGTGTATTGTACATACTTATATATGGTTAAATTATATTGTGGTGGTTGGGGCCAGTGGCCACATACACTATAGTAATTTGTGTATAGTTATTATAGGTTCTATAAGGGGAGTATACCATATTTCTAATATGGTGGATTGATATAATTGAAGTGTATATGGTATTTATGATGGTAGTACAATTGAGGATAGTGCTCCTTGATCTCTCCTCCGACATTGACACAGTCAACCATTCTATCCTTATTAAAAAGCTCTGTGTTACCTTTGGCATCACAAACCGCTGGCTGACCTCTTTCCTCACTAACCGCCCTTCCCAGCTGCAACTGGGCCGTTTCTCCTCCACCACCTACTCCTATCGCCAGGGCTCTTCAATGTGTATCTCATCCCTCTGGCTCACCTGATCTTCTCCTTTTCTCCTCATTTCCACTGTCATGGTGATGACACACAGCTTTCTTTGAAACATCCTTCTACTACTTTCTGCTCTGCTTCTCTCATCCCTGATTGCCTGACCACCATGCAGGCATGGTGTGTGGCTAACGATCTCTGTATCAATGCCATTAAGATGGAGATCCTTCTTATTGGGACACCTGTGCCCTGTTTCCCTCCTACCCTCTTGCCGCCGTCCTTGGGCCCTCTACCCTCATCATCCCGTGAGGCCAAAAACCTTAGGGTTATCTTTGACTCCTCTCTTTCCTTCACTCCTCACATCTTGGACCTTTTCAAGAAGGGCAATTTTCAGCTTCAACTCCTTACAGGCACTCTACGTTCCCTCACCTTCCCCCAGAGGCTCAATGTCTCCAGAGCCCTGATCCTCTCTAGGGTGGATTACTGCAACAGCCTCTTCGTCAACCTCCCCCTTTGTTCCCTACTCTCCCTTTAGCTAATCCAGAATAGGGCTGCAAGACTTATCCTTGGCCTCAAGCCCAGGGATCCTATCTCAGCAGCCCTAAAATCTTTACACTGGCTCCTGGTGGCCGCAAGGATGAAATTCAAAACCCTCTGCATCATCCACAAGGCTTTCTGGGCCCTGGGGCCGCACCATTTCCAAAATTCTCTCCCTAAATACTCCCCTGCTAGAGCCCTCTGCTTCTCTAACTCCAATTCACTGCTTGTCCAAAGCTTCTCCAAAGAGAGAGTGGGAGGCAGGTCTCTATGTTCGCTGGTGCCTCTCTTTGGAACAGTCCCCCTGCCCCTCTTAGACTTTGAGCCGCACTTCCTTAAGTTCCGGAAACATTTCTCAAAACTCTGCTTTTCTCTTCCTCTTTCTCTCTCTCCCTTCCCTGCTAACTCATCCCACTGCCGCTGAGACTGGTAGCCTGGTTCATCACAGGTTCCAGGCCCTATACCTAGTTGATACTGGTACCTCTCCCCCGTCAGCACTGCTGTTCCGGGCACACTGCCTGTCGGCTGTGCACCCCACCCTTGGGACTCCTCTGCCCCAGCACTTAGCCAGTGGCCTTCCACCTTGGCATCCCTGGACACTTCCTGGTTCCATGTAATAATGTCCCCTCAAAAATATCGCCATGCAAAAATATCGCCGAAAAATGGCCGGTTTTTGTGGGGACATTATTGCATGGAACATGCGGGGGACACCCCTGCAACCCTAAACCCTTTTTTTCACTTTTTTTCTTTTTTTTTGCTGCCCCTGTCCCTATATATATGGTCACCCATATAATATCGACACAACCTATTCCCGGCGATATTATATACAGCGACCATATATATGGGGATAATTTTACCTGATACCCACTTCCTTCCCTATCTCCCATCAGCACTTGCCCATCCCTACTCCCCCTTCCATTCATGCAATTCTCTCACAATGCATATGTCCTTTTATAGCAGCACTGTGTACAATTATTTTGTATAAGTAAGTGAATTGCAGATGGAAAAGATTTCTAGAACATTGTTAAGTGGCACTTTGTGTGTGAAAGTTAAATATGTTGATAGGGTTACATGTAGAGTTTTTTAAAGTGATTGCTGGATGGATGTGTGACTGCTTGCAAAGGGGACTGCATAGACTGTGGATAGTCATGAAGGTCCTTGTTGTGTGCTACAGAAATGTATTTGTGACAGACAATTGTTTCTGTCCTTTTTTCTTTTTCTCTAGTATACAATTGTCCATTACTTCCATTAGCATACTACAACATGCGGATATAAATGTTGGAGAATCTTATTCAGTCTAACTACTTCATTCAGACATGTAAAGTAGATGGAATCTATAAGATTATTTTCTTTTTAGTTCTATTTTTTAACTGTGAAAGGTGGCTCCAAACATAACCTTTTTTTTGTGTGTTTTGTTTTGTAGGGTTTTCTTTTTTCTGTTGTTGCAGGGGAGGCCAGGAAGTAAGGTGGGGGAGAGAAATGAGGGAAGGGGCACCAACCACAGATGTGGAGGAGTAGGTGGACAGGGAAGATGTTGGACGTGCCTTAAATCTAAGGTAAGGGGCAGTGTTTCTCATGTTCCTTGATTGCAGCCTCGAAAGCACTTTGAAACTGCTCCCCTTTGCAGAGTGGTGGTGTTGGTGGTGGCTCCAGAGGGGAGGGATGGCCTTAGCTGATGCCATTTCTGATGTTAAATAGCAGGTGTGCCAATACTCTTCCAAGCAGATGTTCTCTCCTGGATTGCAGATGGAAAATGATTGAGAATGGGTCTTGGAGCTGTGGAAGGGTGAACTTTCTGCTTAAAACTTCCTAGATCGCCTGAAAATGTACTTTTGCGAAGCACGGACCCGTTTGCGGGCACGCTATGATGGTGCGCGTGCCCATTTGATGGCTAGGGCCTCTAGTTCTACCACAGAGTCGTTTTTTCCATGTGGGAATAACTTGCGACTGGTGTATAGTATGGGATGTTCTAGTCCATCGCAAATTCGGGACAGGACGGCTCCTAATCCCTGTAACGGAGGCATCTGTCTGTAACACCAACTCCTTTGAGAAGTCAATCACCTTTAGGATCAGGTTCTAACACAGAGTTTGTTTCAGGATGTTATAGCATATCTCGTCTTTGTCATTCCAATGAAGTTTCTGGGGTTCGACTTTTTTAAATGGATCGGTCTGCCGAGGTGTTTTGTTTGAAAAGTTGGGGATAAATCTACGGTAATACCCTATTAATCCAAGGAAAGCTATAAGGTTCCTTTTGGTCTTAGGGTTTGGTGTATCTGTAACGCTCACCTGGTTCCCACGGGGGCGCTGGTCTAGTCTGGATTGCTGTGGCCTCTTCTAGCGTGATGCGTAGGACCCGGAACACCGATTGGACAGGACCTCCAAATCGTGCTTGCCTGGCCCGTAGGAATATCCTTCTGCAGCTGAGAAAGGGGATTAACAGTCTGCAGAATAGTGTGCTAGCTCCCCTCTTTCCCCCTTCCCCCTTCGTTCCTCTCTAACTTCCTCCAAACCCCGGTTGAAGCTCACCTTATGGTTTGGAAGGATGAACTCTCCATCCTGCTTCTGGTGCAGGGGCGCGTGTTCGTCCAGTTACTTCACTGGTTTTCAGGATGGCGCTGGCAAAATCCACTTGACTTTCCTGAGCGATGCGCCGTAAGTATGAAAGTTCAAAGTTCAACTGAGGCCCCCTTTATGTTGTCTTTCTAACCTGTGATCTGTCCTTTATTTCAGGTGCAGAATGAAGGCGATGCGTCGAGGGGTTAAACTGCCGAGGTGAGTAGTGATGAGGGCGATCCCTCTAAATGTCCTTATCATTCCCCAGAAATGTCTCTTGTCCTTTCCCCATAGGGGCCGGGGTACGGTACCTGCCAACGGGGCGGCGCCGACCCGAAATGTGGAAGAAAAGCCGGTGAGTATTATGGCTGTTAATCAGGCTTTCCTTCTGTGTTCCTTCTGCTCACCTTTTGTTTCTTCCTCTCTCCCCTAGGTGCAGAGATGTGGCGTCCGATGCTGACAGCCGCGATGGAGCCGGGAGATGTCTCGAGGACAGGTGAGTGAAGCGTGGCGCTGCAGCGAGCAACGCTATGCTTTTAAATGGAAGTCTTTCTTCAGGGATGCTGGCGAGAAGATTCCGGATGCAGGTAAGAAGTTTGAAATAGTCCTTGGTTTTCACTTTTCTCTTCTCTTCCTTCCTTGCAGGTCTTCCAGGTTCGAGGAGGGCGTGGCTGGAGTCCAGGAGCAGGAGCAGACACGGTCAGCGTTAAGCTGCAGGAAGCAGAACAACGCGAAGCATGAGCTGCTGTCTGGGCGTGGCTTAAATAGCCTCCAAAGAAGTCCCAGGTATGTATCCTTCCCCAACTAGGTATGTATCCATCCCTGGCCATGCTTGAGTGAAAAAATAGTCCCTATGAAAAAATAGTGCCTTTCAGGTCTCAGGGAGGCCTGAAGCGTGCAGCATGGTCTGCATCAGGTAAGTGCACAAAACACCTCCCTTTATGAGCCTGGCGCCTATGGCGCCAGGACTGATGTCCAACATGAGCCTGGCGCCAAAGGCGCCAGGACTGAGTCCAAAGAGCCCCTATAAGGGGCCGCTGGGCTTTTACCCGAGGGCATGATGCCTGCTTCCGGGGGTGCTGGGCCTGGCCTGGTGCTCCGGGGGTAGGCATCATGACAGCACTCCCCCCCAAGGTCCCTCCCAAGGTCGTTCCTTCTGGAGGTTTCGGTTTGTTTGGGAAATTCCGATGGAACCTTTTTACCAGCCGAGGCGCATGTACGTGATCACTGGGTTCCCAAGACCTTTCCTGAGGCCCGTACCCTTTCCAATAAATTAGATAGAAAAGTTTTGATTTTGAGATCTTAGAATCCAAAATGTTCTTCACCTCGAATTCAGGCTCCCCATCTATCTGAATCGGTTCTGGTGGCTTTGTTAATCTGGTTCCTGGGTGCACTGGTTTCAAAAGTGACACATGAAAAACGGGGTGAATCCGCATGTTAGCTGGTAGATCGAGCTTGACTGCCACTGGGTTGATTATAGCTTTGATCGAGTAAGGGCCTAAATTCCTTGGATTAAAAGTTCGAGGCCCCTTGAGTGATAGGTGTTTGGTAGCCAACCATACTTGATCCCCTATTTGGTATGGAGGCGCCTCTCTTCGATGAAGATCCGCATTCTTTTTGTATTTCCCTTTCGCATGTTGCAAATGTGCAGTTGCATCCTTGAAGGCTTGAGTATTCGTAGAATGCAAATGGTCCACTGCGGGCATTTCAAGGCTCAGAGGTGAGTCCAAGTCTGAAGTACGAGGGTGATGTCCATATAGGGTATAAAAGGGGCTCTGACCAGTTCCAGAGTGTATCGAGTTATTGTATGCATATTCTGCCACCCATAAAATGTCCTTCCAATTACCCTCCGATTGGTGCAACATACATCGTAGATATTGTTCAAGGGTCTGGTTCGTTCTCTCCGTCTGACCATCGGTCTGTGGGTGGTGGCTGGTCGAGAGTCTTACGTCGATTTGTGCCAGTTGACAACACTTTTTCCAAAAATGAGAAATAAACTGGCTTCCCCGATCGGAGACTATTATGGACGGGAATCCATGCAAACGGATGATATTTCCGAGGAATTCTTTGGCAAGAACAAAGGCTGAAGGTAATCCTTTCAACGGAATAAAGTGGGCCATTTTGGAAAATAAATCCACCACGACCAGAATAGTATTGTAACCGTTACAAGAGGGCAGGTCCGTGATAAAATCTAGTGACAGGGTGTGCCAAGGTGCTGGTGGAATGTCTAGGGGCTGAAGAAGACCGGCGGGTCTTGCCTTTTGACCTTTGTTTTGGGCACAAACTCCACAGGACATCACGAAAGATTTAATATCCTTTCGCCAGGAAGGCCACCAGAATTGTCGTTTAACCTTTTCCTCTGTTTTGGCAATGCCAGGATGTCCTTCCATCAGGGTATCATGATGATGGGAAATAACCAGTTCTTGCAATTCCTTTTCTGGCAAAAATAAGCATCCTTGGAAGTAAGGTAAGCCATCCTTGACTGAAAAGTTAGACCCCCTTTTGATCCAATCCTGCAAGGCTGAAGAGTCCAGGAATTGTTTCACTCGTGCTTGAATGTCTTCAAGGGTTTGTAAAGTGGTTATCCCCAAAATTCTTTGTTCGGGAATTATCGGCACAGGTTCTGAGTTTGTGTCTATTTCTTCCATTCCAGTTCGGGATAGAGCGTCCGCCTTACCATTCTTATAGCCGGGGCGGTAGGTGATTACAAAATCGAACTCAGCAAAGAACAAAGCCCATCTGAGCTGTCGAGACGATTGAGCCTTGGCAGTTTTTAAATATTGTAAATTTCGGTGATCAGTGATCACGGTGATGGTATGCCGGGCGCCGAGGAGATAATGCCGCCAAGCCTTGATGGCGGACTTAATGGCTAATAGTTCCTTATCGGTGATCGCATAATTTATCTCCGGCGGCGAGAACTTTCTGGACCAAAATGCTACGGGGTGCAGTTGGTTGGTTTCAGGGTCTCTCTGAGACAGGACAGCTCCCATGGCTAAGCTGGACGCGTCGGTTTCGACTATATATGGGAGATCGGGACGCGGGTGCTTCAAAATAGGTGCGGACGTGAACTTAGCTTTCAACTCCTGAAAGGCCTGTTCAGCTTCCTCGGTCCATTCAAAACGTTTATTTTTTCGCAAGAGTGCAGTGATGGGTTGCACCACACGTGAAAACTCCGGGATAAACCTGCGATAAAAGTTGGCAAAACCAAGCATGCTTTGGACAGCTTTCACCAAACTAGGTGATGGCCATTTGAGGATGGCATCCACTTTCCGAGAATCCATTCGGACCCCTTTAGGTGTCAGGATGAATCCGAGAAACTCAACCTCGGTGGTATGGAAAACACATTTTTCCAGCTTGGCAAACAGTTTGTGCTGGCGCAGTTTCTCTAGGACGGCCCTGACATGCTTTCTGTGATCAGATTCCGAAGAGGAGTACACAAGATGTCATCGATATACACGACAACACAGACATCGATGAGTCCCCGAAGGACATCGTTCATGAAGAATTGGAAGGCTGCAGGCGCGTTGCACAACCCGAAAGGCATCACCTGGTATTCGAATAGTCCATATTTTGGACGGAAGGCCGTTTTCCATTCGTCGCCTTCTTTTTTAGGCACGAAGAACAAAGCTGAGGATGCCGGGGACTTTGACGGGCGAATGAAATCATTGGCGAGGTATTGATCTAAATATTGTCTCAAATGCAGATTCTCTGGTTCAGTAAGGGCGTAAATCCTGCTACAAGGGGGTTGTGCACCGGGCACCAGATCGATTTGGCAATCGTACGATCTGTGGGGAGGTAACGTGTTGGCCTGTTCCTTTTGGAAGATGTCCTGAAAGTCTTGGTACTCTGGTGGCAGTTGCACGGGGACAGAGGTTACTGATGCTAGATTAATCTTTGGATTTTCTGGGTAGCAGGTTTGTGCACAATCCGGGAAGGTTATTCTCTTTGCTCGCCAATCAATTCGAGGATTATGTGTCTCTAACCAAGGGATTCAGAGAATAAGCTGAAACTGTGGAGCCTTGATTACATCAAACACAACTGCCTCCCGATGGCCATCCGGACCTACAAGTGTCACCTCAGCTGTGGAATGTGTTACCGGTCCAGAGGCAATTTCGGTTCCATCTACTGTGGTGATGACATCTTTGTTGGTTTTAGGACGCAGAGGGAGGTTTATCCTAGAGACCAATTCTCGATCCACATAGTTTCCTATAGCCCCGCTATCGATGTATGACTTTATAGCATGCAACCGTTTAGGCTGTTCCGGATCTACGAGGAACATTGGCACAATGAAATGCAAGGTCTGAGAGTTAGTTTTCAAGCTCGGCAAGCGGACTCCTACCCTTGCCGGGCGTGGTCGTTTCCCGATACAGAGTTTCCATGGATTTTATCAGCGGCTCCTACCACCTTCTTGGGCGGCTTAACCGGGCAATCTCGTAGAAAGTGTCCAGAGGACCCACAATAAAGGCATAATTGCATCTGTCGTCTTCTTTCCCGCTGTTTTTGAGTTAGGGGTCCTTTAACGCATCCGATTTGCATAGGCTCCGAGGCATCAGCCCCCTTGGGGTTAGCGTGGGTCTTGACCCAACACCCGGGTTTCAAACTTGGACCGATCTGCTTTTCTGTTTTGCAGCCTGTGATCCAATTGGACCACTAAGTCTATATATTCAGTGCATTCTTGGGGCAGATTTACAACTTGTGCCAGGACATCTTTAAGTTCTCCGCGTAGACCTCGATAGAATAATGTGATTCTTTTATCCTCTGGCCAACCAGTTTCCACAATTAGTCTATTGAAGGTTGCAATGTAGGATAGAAGGTCTTGATTGCCATGTCGCAGAGATAGAAGTTCGTCATCCAGAGCCTGTCCCTGGGAGTGTTGAGCAAATAACCTTTCCATGCTTATTTGAAATCCTTGAAAATCACGAAGAATCGGGTCATCTTGAGTTACCAGTGGGACTGACCAATCGGCAGCACAGCCGCTGAGATATGACAACACAAAGGCTACCTTGGTCTGATCATTAGGGAAGGCCCCAGGTCTGCATAGGAAGTGCAAACGACACTGATTCATGAATACGGCGAATCGTTTGTGGTCCCCAGCAAAGCGTTCAGGTGGGGCCAGC
Organism: Ambystoma mexicanum; assembly: GCF_040938575.1. Lineage (NCBI taxonomy): Eukaryota > Metazoa > Chordata > Amphibia > Caudata > Ambystomatidae > Ambystoma > Ambystoma mexicanum. The sequence continues at coordinate 982,979,503 of NC_090936.1, forward strand.
GGCATGTTTCCAGGTAGATTAATCTGCACCGGGTTACTGGAAACCACAGGAGCGGGGTTCCCCCCGGAACAGGGTAAAGGAGTTCGTCCAGCTTGACCTTGCAAAAGCTGTCTAGCCAGGTCATCAGCTCTATCCTTTATTACAATCACTTCCCTCCTGAGGGCACTAGTCTCTTGATAAGCTGCGTGTACTTCGGCCCGTAATTCCCCCAGTAATTGGGCCAACTGGTCAGTTTCGGAAGTTTCCATAGCGCCTGGGTGGGAATTTGTAGGAAGGCTTTGCGTTCTGTAACGCTCACCTGGTTCCCACGGGGGCGCTGGTCTAGTCTGGATTGCTGTGGCCTCTTCTAGTGTGATGCGCAGGACCCGGAACACCGATTGGACAGGACCTCCAAATCGTGCTTGCCTGGCCCGTAGGAATATCCTTCTGCAGATGAGAAAGGGGATTATCAGTCTGCAGAATAGTGTGCTAGCTCCCCCCTTTCCTCCTTCCCCCTTCGTTCCTCTCTAACTTCCTCCAAACCCCGGTTGAAGCTCACCTTATGGTTTGGAAGGATGAACTCTCCATCCTGCTTCTGGTGCAGGGGCGCGTGTTCGTCCAGTTACTTCACTGGTTTTCAGAATGGCGCTGGCAAAATCCACTTGACTTTCCTGAGCGATGCGCCGTAAGTATGAAAGTTCAAAGTTCAAGTGAGGCCCCCTTTATGTTGTCTTTCTAACCTGTGATCTGTCCTTTATTTCAGGTGCAGAATGAAGGCGATGCTTCGAGGGGTTAAACTGCCGAGGTGAGTAGTGATGAGGGCGATCCCTCTAAATGTCCTTATCATTCCCCAGAAATGTCTCTTGTCCTTTCCCCATAGGGGCCGGGGTACGGTACCTGCCAACGGGGCGGCGCCGACCCGAAATGTGAAAGAAAAGCCGGTAAATATTATGGCTGTTAATCAGGCTTTCCCTCTGTGTTCCTTCTGCTCACCTTTTGTTTCTTCCTCTCTCCCCTAGGTGCAGAGATGTGGCGTCCGATGCTGACAGCCGCGATGGAGCCAGGAGATGTCTCGAGGACAGGTGAGTGAAGCGTGGCGCTGTAGCGAGCAAGGCAATGCTTTTAAATGGAAGTCTTTCTTCAGGGATGCTGGCGAGAAGATTCCGGATGCAGGAAAGAAGTTTGAAATAGTCCTTGGTTTTCACTTTTCTCTTCTCTTCCTTCCTTGCAGGTCTTCCAGGTTCGAGGAGGGCGTGGCTGGAGTCCAGGAGCAGGAGCAGACACGGTGAGCATTAAGCTGCAGGAAGCAGAACAACGCGAAGCATGAGCTGCTGTCTGGGCGTGGCTTAAATAGCCTCCAAAGAAGTCCCAGGTATGTATCCTTCCCCAACTAGGTATGTATCCTTCCCTGGCCACGCCCGAGTGAAAAAATAGTCCCTATGAAAAAATAGTCCCTTTCAGGTCTCAGGGAGGCCTGAAGCGTGCAGCATGGTCTGCATCAGGTAAGTGCACAAAACACCTCCCTTTATGAGCCTGGCGCCTATGGCGCCAGGACTGATGTCCAACATGAGCCTGGCGCCAAAGGCGCCAGGACTGAGTCCAAAGAGCCCCTATAAGGGGCCGCTGGGCTTTTACTCGAGGGCATGATGCCTGCTTCCGGGGGTGCTGGGCCTGGCCTGGTGCTCCGGGGGTAGGCATCATGACAGTATCTAAGACAGCTTTTACCTTTTCATGTAGGGGTTGTATGTTCTCATTCCCTACAAAGAAGACAAGCTATTTTAGAGCTGATTGGGCCAATCTGCAATTAGCTGGATTAGAGGTTAGGCCAGCGTTTCTGCGGACTTTCATGATGGTATAAAGGTGGAAGAGATGATCCTCCCAACTTTTACTATAAATGAACATCTACGCTCGGCAGAAATCGGAGTAGGGCTGTAGGATCCTATCTATGAGGCGTTGGAAAGTGGCTGATGCACCGTGTAGGCCAAAGGGGATGACTTTAAAGTGGAATAGTCCTAAAGGCGTTGAGAATGCATTTTTTTCCTTATCTGGCCCATATACCGGAACTTGCCAGTACCCTTTGGTTAAATCTAGGGTGGATAAATAGGTGGCTGTTCCGAGTTTATCAATTAGGTCATCAATGTGTGGCATGGGATAGGCATCGAAATCCGAGATGTATTGACTTGATGGAAGTCTATGCAGAATCTCAAGGAACGGTCAGGTTTAGTGACTAACACAATAGGAGAGTACCATGGACTTGAGGAGGGCTCAATGATGTTGGCTTTCAACATTTTGTTGACTTCCTCGATTACTATCTGTTTACAGGCTTCTGGTAGTCGATATGGCTTTAGATGAACCACTTTACCTTTAGGTGTTCTGATATAGTGGTATATACCTTTTACTCTCCAAGGTTTCTCTGAGAATACATCCAGAAATTAGATTACTACATCTTTTAGATCTTCTTGCTATTGGACAGACAACTCGGAAGGAATTTAGTCAAAGTTGCCTATGTCCTCAGGGACGACACAGGCTAGTACCTTGGCATGGGCAGCTGACGGGTTCTCCTTCCATTCTTTCAAGAGATTTATATGGTATAAGTGGACCTTCTGTTTTCTGTCTATTTGGGCTATTTTAAACATACAGGTTCCCGTCCGTTCTATTATCTCATAAGGTACATGTCACTTGGAGACAAGTTGGTTTTCTGAAGTGGGAAAGAGGACCAGTACTTTCTGTCCTCTGGAGAATGATCTTAAATCTACTTCTTTATCATACGCAGACTTTTGTTGACTCTGGGCATTCTCCATATGAGTACAAACCAAGTCTAGGACAATGTTCATGTGTTCTCTCATTTGAGTAGCGGTTTGTGAGATTGGAATGGGGGCTTCCTCTCATTCTTTCCAGGTTTCTGGGAGCATGTGCAAGACGTCTCTGGGTTCTCTTCCGTAAAGCAATTCAAAGGGATAGAAACATGTGGAAGCTTAGGGTGTTTTTCTTATGGCAAATGATGCCCATGGGATAATCCGGTCCCAGTCCTTCGTGCTCTTGTCTACTAATTTCCGTAAAATTAGTTTTAGGGTCTTATTGAATCTTTCTACCAGGCCATCGGTTTGTGAGTGGTACAGAGAAGCTCGCAAGGTAGTGATGTAGAGTAGCTCTTTGACTTCGGCCATATGCTTACTGATAAAATGTGAACCTTGGTCTGTTAGTATTTCTTTGGGAAAGCTAACCCTGGAGAAGTACGGTAGACGATGCTTAAGGATCTGCTGTGTGGTGATATTTCGCATTGGGAATGCCTTAGGATATCGGGTTGCATAGTCTACGGTCACCAAGACATATTTATTGCCCAATTTAGATGTCTCTATAGGTCCAATTATGTCCATGCCAATTCTAGAAAAGGGGACTTCTATGATTGGTAATGTGTTCAAAAAGGGGCAGGTTGTCATGACCACAGGCCAGACTCCAAGCGTAGGGTCCAAAAGGAAAACCTTAAAGGGTTAATCTTAGTTGGGCATCTGGGTATTGCTTAAATCAAATAGAGACTTAAATTCCCATTGATATAACAGGACTTCCTGGTTTCCTATCATAGCTGTCTGCTTGTGCCTCAGTGATACCAAACTTACAGGTCTAGGCATTTGCTCAGCTTCCTTTATAAGCCCCACCCCCCTGGAGGTCCGTGCTTCGCGTCACTTACTGCTGCTGCAGTACGAAGCTTACCGCGGTCTTCCAGTTTTCCTCAGATATTTTCAGTCACAGATATTTCCGTTAAAACTTATTTTTCTATATTCCCTTCCTCTTGCCTTCCCTTACGAATCCTTGTTTTCTCCGCCCCTTAATTCTTTTAATCTTCACTTGAGGTAGTTCTATACATCACTGTGACGGCTGTCCACAGACCCTCGTGTGAAGATTCCAGTAAAGGGTGCTCACGCAAGTACATTTTGTGGCTTGTTGCCACATTACGTTTACATTTTGTCTCAGTGACTTGTTTTGCTCATAGTTGCAACACCGCTTAGAGGCGCGTGATTACTCACAGAGCTTGTGGTGATTCATAGTTGTTTTCCAAGTATGCAGTAGCCCCGTATAACGTCTGTATTGTGACTCAGACATTTTTGTCACAGCAATTTTAGGAAGTTGTATTTGAATATACATTTAGTCACAGCGATTTACTGAAAGTTGTATTGAATACACTCATGTACCTATTTTCACTTTCATGTCAGCATTCTCAGACTTGCTAGGAACTCTGTGTTATTTATTTAGGTTACTCCATATACATATCACCAGTCCGTGCCTTTTTTCTTGTAGGTGTTACAGATGTTTTAGTATAGGTTTTTTATTTTCAATTCAGCGCCTATATTTCCACATTACCTTTTAGGACCAGTGCACTGTTGTTTTTTCCAGACACTGCTTCACCTCCATTTCCATGTTTTTTGTGCAAGACTCCTCATAATCTTCATAATTATTTTATACACTTCTGCATAGGGTCTTATTTATTTTAAGACATTCCCTCATCATAAAGTTTCTTCATCTTCAGGACTTGTACCCCTGTATCAGTGCAGGATGGAGAGCTCTTAAAATCAAAAGCCCAGGTGAGCCTATACGTATCTACTATAAGAACCATTCCTGTATCGTCCCTGTGGTTAGGTTTAGCAAGTGGACACATTATTAAGAGTAGTCCTGTTTAATGTTTATTTTCACAGAATCTATTTGACCATACCTAGTGAGGGTTGAGAGTAAGGGCTTCCAGGGAGTCCCCGCGGAGTCCAGGTAAGCGTTACAGAATGCGAAGCTGCTCATTGAATTCACTCTGCCTGGGTGCAATGGAGACTCCAGAGGTGGATCAGTTATCTCAGTTATTAGGAGAATTAAGAGCGGACGTCGATGCCGCTCATTCTGAGACTAGTGCTCTGCGTAGAGAGTTAGTAGTGAACAGAGATCGGACTGAAGAACTAGCCCGTCAACCTTTGCAGACACAGGCTGGCCAAGCTCCATTGCCCACAACCAATACTTCAGCTTCAGTTCCTGTTTTGCCCCCTACTCCTGTTCAAGTAATTGTGCCGGGTAATATTCCTCTAGTACCTCCTGAACGTTTCTTGGGGGATCCTAAAAAGTTTGCGGTTTTCCTAAATCAATGCCAATTACATTTTCTCTGCCGCCCAGGTGTATTTCCCACAGATCAGGCTAAGGTGGCTTTTGTACTATCCTATTTGGGCGTTTACGCTGCTGATTGGTCTATTCCCTTAGTTAATAGAGATGACCCACTCTTAAGGAACTTTGAAGATTTTCAGAAAGAGATGGAAAAACTATTTGCGCGCCATACCCAGGGTCAGGCACTAGATAATGAATTACTATCACTCCGGCAGGGCAATCAAGAATTGTTGGCATATGTAGCTTCTTTCATCAGGTTAGGGGCTGAGACAAATTGGCCCACCGAGAAAAGAACAACCTTGTTTCAAAGAGGCTTGCGTAGTGAATTAAAGGATGTGTTGGCACAGGTTGTAAATCCTCCGGAGGGTATTGCTGAATTCATTGATCTAACCATACAATTGGATCAGCGTTTACAAGACAGAAGAGTGGATCATTCCCGTTCTGAGAGCAGAACCTTTTTTGTCCGCCCAAAGGAAAACCAGTTAAGAATGGGATCCGAGAGTCACACCGAACCTATGCAATTAGGAGTTGTAAGAGGTCCCATCTCTAAGGCTGAAAGAGACAAGAGACGCCAACAGCAATTGTGTCTTTATTGTGGTAAGGCTGGTCATTTCCTCAAGGACTGTCCTGTTAAACCCTCATGAAAACCCCTGGGAGGGGGCAACCAAGACAAGAAGGACCAGATTTCGGAAAACTCCAGCGCCCAACAAGTTTAGAGGTCAGGTTGTCAAGCAAGGAAAAGGGTTTAGTGACCTCACACTTTGTATTTCCCATTATCCTGTTTAGTCAAGAACAACCCACTTGAGTGCATGCTTTACAAGCTTACATAGATTGTGGTGCTGTAACTACATGGATTCCAACCTGGCGATTAAAATTGGATTTCCCCTTGTGGACAAGTTTGAAGCTGAGAATTTATCAGCAGTTGATGGTACTCCCTTAGTTTCTGGTCCTGTCACACAACGCACGGATGATCTTACCATGCTTTGCCAGGAGAGACAAAAAGAGAGGATTACGTTTGACCTTATAAGTGCTCCACAGTTTCAAATCATCCTTGGTATGCCTTGGCTAGAGAAACACAACCCAACTATAGATTGGCAAACTAGATCTTTGACTTTTGCCGCAGAATGTGAAAGCTCATGCTGTCTAATGAACGAACTGGAGAAGCCCAGTCAAATCAAGAAGACCACCAACTCAACACTTGGGCTAGTAGGCACCTTACCTTCTGAGTATAAGGAATTTCAGGATGTTTTTGAAGAAAACCTGGCCGAGGTGCTTCCTCCACATTAGCCATACGATTGCCAGATTGATCTTCTTCCAGAGGGCCAAATTCCTTGTAGTCGGATTTATGAACTAACTGAGAAGGAAGACGCTCACCTGAAGAAATACTTAGATCGGTATTTAGCTAATGGATTTATTCGACCTTTTAAATCTCCCGCTGCCTCCCCTCTTTTTTTTGTACCAAAGATGGAAGGAGATCTCAAGACCTGCATTAAGTATCGTGCCTTAAATCAAATTACTGTCAAGAATCGATATCCTATTCCCCTCATTTCTAATGTATTGGATCAAATCAAGGGAGCTCAGATATTTACCAAACTGGATCTCAGAGGTGCTTACCATTTAATTCGAATAAAACAGGGTGACAAATGGAAAACTGTCTTTCGTACTAGATATGGTCTCTTTGAATACCATATGAATGGATTGTGCAATGCTCTGGCATCCTTTCAATGTTTTATGAATGACGTTTTAAGAGATCTTCTCCGCCACAGAACGCAATTATACTATTACTGGCAAGGAGTTGTTGGCAATTAAAAGTGCATTGAAAAAATGGAGACATTATTTATTAGGAGCCAAACACACAGTTACTATTCTTACTATTCTTACGGACCATCGACATCTACAGTATCTACATTCCGTAAAGGCACAATCTTCGCGGCAACTGCGATGGGCTCTTTTCTTCGCTGAGTATGATTTCATCATTACCTTTCGGCAAGGAGTATGAAATGGAAAGGCGGATGCCTTGTCTCGAATTGGCAAAGTTGAAGAGGCCTTTGTTCCCCCAGTTCCCGCTGATATCATTGCGGGAGAAAGAGTATTGGGATTAATTAGCACCTTGGACCCATTTTTCGAAGACCTGCAGAAGGAAGTAAAGAAGAGCATGATTCAGGAAGAACTGCAAGCATGGGCAAATCGAGGAACTCAATATAGCATTCTAGATGAAATGCCTTACTACCAAGATCATCTGTATCTGCCTACTGAGGAGCTTAGAAGTCATGTAATTTCAAACTACCATGGCTCCTTGATTGAGGGCCACCCAGGGGTGACCAAGACCCTAGAAAAGATCAAAAGATACTATTGGTGGCCAACTTGGCGTAAAGATGTGGTCCACTTTATTCAAACCTGTGGAAATTGTGCACAAAATAAAAACTCAAAGAAGAAACCTGCAGGCCTTCATTAACCCTTGGCAGTGCCGCCCAATACTTGGCATACCTTGTCCATGGATTTCATCACTGATCTCCCTCCATGCGAAGGTCATGATACCATCTTAGTGGTGGTAGATTTATTTTCCAAGATGACTCATTTTGTGGCTTTAAAGGGACTCCCAACGGCTTCTAGTTTAGCTAAAGCCTTTTTGGAGAACATTGTTAAACTAGATGGGTTTCCATCCATTGTGATTTCCGACAGAGGTAGTCAATTTATCTCAACATTTTGGAGGAAATGTTGTGCATTGGCCAAGATTGATGTACGGTTGTCTATGAGTCATCACCCACAGATGGTCAAACAGAACGCACAAATCAGACTCTGGAGCAGTATTTGCGCTGTATGCTTCATCAGACAGACGATTCTTGGGTAGAAATTCTATGGGTGGCAGAATATGCTTACAATTCAATTCACTCATCTACAGGTCTCACTCCATTCTACACCTTACATGGGCGACACCCTCGAACATCTGCATTTGATCCTCCGGAGTCCTTGGAGATGCCAGCTGTAAAGACTCTCCATGACCATATCTTAACTGCAACCATAAAGGCTCAAACCAGTTTATCTGCAGCTAAAGACTCTCAAAAGATGTTCGCTGATCGCCATCGTAGTTATTCTCCAAAGTTCCAAGTAGGGCACTCTTTCTGGTTGGCTTCACGAAACCTGGCCCTGAAAGGTCCCAAGACATTTCTTCCCAGGTATTTGGGCCCATTTACCATAGAAGCTATCATTAACCGAGTGGCCATGAGACTGACACTTCCAAAGAAGATGCAAATTCATCCAGTGTTTCATGTCTCTTTATTAAAACCAGTTAGTCCAGGTACTCGTTTACAACCGGCACCAACTCCAGTAGAAATTGAAGATGATTAACCAGAGTTTGAAGTTAAGGAAATGTTGGATTGCAAAGTGGTGCAACGCAAATAATTTTAGTTAGTTGACTGGAAGGGCTATGGACCACTAGACAGATCTTGGGAACCGTTAGAAAACATCCATACCTAGTGACGGTTGAGAGTAAGAGCTTCCAGGGCGTCCCTGCGGAGTCCAGGTAAGGGTTACACAGGTAATGGGAATGTGCGTGCTGGTCTTTTGGCATATTTAGCAGGTCTGGATGAATGGTTTTATATCGGCATGTATAACCGGCTAATAAAACTTCCCGCTAATGTGCGCCTGTGTTTTAAATTGTCCTAAATTCCCTCCAGTAAGATGGGAATGCGCGATCTCTAGCACAACCTTTCAATGACTCTTGGGTATTACTCGTTGGGTTTTTTCCAAACATTTGGTGGGGGTTTCTCTCCTGTAAAGTAACTCTTGTTTTAAGAAGAAAAAGGGACCACCCTTTTCTCTGTCTTCCTCTTCCTGAATTGCTTGTAAAAAAGCTGCAGCGAGGGCCGGGTCATTTTGCTGGGCAAAGGCTAGGTTGGGATAGATGGTAGGTTCGTCTCCCTTCCTTTCTTCGATGTCACAGGATTTATCAGCTTCCCTAACCCCTAAGTTACCTCTCTCTGTTTTATCTGGTTCACTTTCTTTACCTTTTGGGAATAGAGCTCTTTCCAAAATTCCCTGAGCAATCTGATCTCCTCGATCTACCTCAAAAGGGACTTCTCCATGATTTTGTAAGAGAACCTTCACGTCTCCCCAGAAGTCGGGATCAATAACACCTGCTAAGGCATCTATTGCAAACTTCCATGCTAAGCCAGATTTTGGGGCTAATTGGATGTAGTACCATGGGGGAGTATCAAAACTAAATCCGTAGGAATCATTCCTCTTTTCCCAGGGGGGAATAATAGCTTCCCTACTACTACAGATATCAAACCCTATTGACTCTTTGGTGGCTATGAAAGGCTTAGATGTTCTCTGACTAAGTTTTTGAAATTATAGGGTTCCCCAATTTGTTTCAATTGAGTCACATCCCACTTCTGCCACCATATGCAAGGAACTCATGGTGGAAACAGTAAAAACAGAAACACCTGAACACAATCCAAGATTTAAACAATATGCAGGTTGGGAGCAAGCGTCAACCATCAAATGAAAAATAAGGCAGTCCTTGTGGCGTGTTGTCAAAGTAAAAGGGCCTATACTAAAAAATAAACTATTGCCAACATGCCAGGGGGGACTGGATACTATAACCAGATCTTACTGTATCCTTTGAAGATGTCGATGACTATGTTATGCACTAGACACTTTAAAATAGCACTAGACACCTTATCCTTATATGTCTATATTGATGGTAGATTTGCCATAATTTTGTCAAATACATGGCCTTTCATTTATTGTTGCCAGCGCTTGCTATCATTTCTTTTACAGTTTTAGCATCTGATCTGATTCATTACTGCTTTTATCTACACTTCAATCATGATTAGGATATGCATGTGAAATGCAATGCACTAGGCACCTTATTAAATCATCACTGACACACTCTGTGTGGCACACTATCAAATGCAATTTGTGAAATAAGGTCAGATAACCGACTAATGACTGAATTACAATCTCTGTACAACCCAAGGCAAAATGGTTGACAAGTTTGTTACCTGTGTAAACCTCTTTCTCTTTCCAATACTATACTATTATATCCATGTGGGTGCTAATTGTGAACAAGCCAACGTCAAGCTGCTGTTGTCTGCTGGGCAATGCTGTAATCTGGGACAATGAAGAAAATATTTTAAACTTTTGTTTTTTCTCAATAAAGATTTGACATTTGAAACTTTTTTGACTCGTGAATCACTGGACCTGTTAGGGGCATGCAACTCATAGAATGATGTAACAGCACCGAAACAATGGATTCATATCATTGTAGCGTTAAAACGCAGAGTATGCACCTGTGGAAGACATTTGGATGAAGCGCATTTGTTTCAACGCCGTTTTCGTGGTTATTACCCCACAGCAGTTCGATTGCAATAACATCCACAGCCATTGCAGAAACAGGAGAGCAAGTGAGGAAAACACTTGGCAGTGTGAAACTGCAGCTTCGGAGGATGCTTAGGTAAACATTGAGAGGGTCATTACCACTTGCATCTTCTATGCTTTATGCTTGGCTGTTTAAATCTCCAAGCTGGAGGTACTCGCTATCCAATTTCCGAATTGGTCATATGACATTGGTTGTATGATTACCAACCGCAACTGTGAGAAACCTAAAGGTGTCTCCCTGTCTAGTCCCCAGGGATCTGTCATCCAAGTGGCCAGAACACAGCCATCGCTTTTGGATCCAGTTCCTGGGGGTGGACCAGTGCGGGAGGATCACCTGGATAGGGGGTCCTTGGGGAGTGTGAGTGGGACACTGACGGGTGAGACACAGCATTCCCCTTCCTTAAACACCTTTTCTCCATCCTACCACGTAGGATATTGCAAAACACTGCCCCCACTTTCTGACATGAACACTTTTGCACAACACGAAAGACAACAGACTAACACTAGAGCTTTTTACAAGGGTCAGGCAAAGTCAGGCAATTGACCAGAATCACACACACCTGATGGCCCTTTCCCTTCCCCACAGGGATAAAAGGTGGAGCACAGAAGCACAGGACGAGCAAGGCAGACCACATGACGTGAGAGCTAACTCTGCGGCAGTTCAAGAGAAGGCAAAAGACGGCGCAAGTCGAGAGGATACCAAGGGGAGGAGTGACCTTGCCCTTATCGATAGAGCCCCGTGAAGCCTTGAGAGAAGGAATCATAAGGCCAGGAACAATAGCGTGCGTGTGTTGCAGCAGATGCCCATGGTACCCAGGACCCTCCTCTGCTGACAGCCAAGCCGGGGAAAGACTCATGGCCCAGTGGTACTGGCCTTGACTCTACAGGCAAGAAAGCAATGCCATTCATCACAATCGGTGAGTCAAGGGAAGAGCCGATAAAGAAGCCAAACTGTGTTGAACAATAGTAGTAAAAGGCTAATTGAACTTTGAATACAAAGAACTATTAAAGAGAACAGGGGAAAACCAGCAGAGCAGAGTCAGGCACCACGTGGGAGTGCGCTTGTGGTGATTACCCTATTGTGGAACTGCAAGTCCCAGAAAGCCTTGGGAGAAAGGAGAGCAGAGAGGTCAAAGTGGTCCTAAGGATGTTGTGTAAAAGTCCTCGGTATAGTCGAAAGTCTTTGACAGACAGATGATCGTGAAGCGAAAGGGAAGTGAATCCCACCTGGTAAAACTGTATGCATGAACTGTGTATCGTAAAGGTTGGCCAGAGGAGGGAAGCTGACAAGAAGGGGTGAACCCTGAAGAGTTGTTCAAAAGGACATTAAGATTTATGAAACCAAGAGATATTGTAAGACAAGGAGAAGTGCACTCTCGAGTTTGTCACTTGAGATCCAGGGGTGAAAAGTCATCACCCAAAGTTCTTTGAGAAAGGAACTGTTTATATGATTTGTTGAGCACCACTGAGAGGGGTCTGCGTCCAGAAGAGGGGAGCCAGGTATGAAGCCATCACCCAGAGCATTAGTAGAACAGAACTGTGTGATTGTTTGTCAAGAATATCAGGCCTGGAAGGCAAGCGACTTTTTATTGAAAAAGAGACTTTAACCATCAGAGAACCTGATAGCTGGAACTGAACCGGTGGCTCGTGCTGGGAAAGCTCAAGTGTGTGCTGTGCTCAGGCGACCCACCTTGTCACGTGCAGAAAACATGGGGAAGGTAGACCCCTGGTAATCACATCCTGACTTATTATTTTGAGAACACTTCTTTCTTTATTGAAACCCTATCCCACACTTCTTTTGTCTTTAGCGTAAGGATTGGCAATAGGTTTTCCTTAGTATAGGCCCTTTTATTTGGACACAACACCACTAGCACAGTCTTATTTTCATTTGATGGTTGACGCTTGCTCCCATCTCGGATTTAGGTTTAGTTTAGGTGTTTTTCCACCCTGCATTTACAGTTTAATAAACACCCTTGAACTGTGACCACTTGTGTATGTCATTACTGTTGCCACCATGAGTTCCTTACACAACCTACACAAGGAATATATTAAAAAATATATATTTTATCCAGCACTGACATATGCCAGAGCTGTGCTACGCACCTGCTTACAAGCATGAGTTCCCAGGCCAGCAGAGAGGCAGCAAGAAAGGAACAAGCAAATACCCTTTTTAACAAGACACTTACAATTGGCAAAAATAAAAGCAACGTGGTAGCGCCAAGAGGAAAGGATAACAGTGAGATCTCTCTATTGAAAGAACTAGAAAAACTACAGAAAAGAGAAGTCAAGAAGTTGTGGGAGGACCCCTTCCGTCCAGAATTATATTGACACAGGGAGGATTCCCCGAGGCCTCAGAATCCTCAACACACTGTCATTTGAGGAACAGGACCCTGAAATGTTACGTGAGTCGGGGAATGCCACTAAACACTGTTCAAACACCTTACTCAAGTTACTTACAAAATATGCCGGCAGTGATCCGGAAAATATTTTGAAAAAAATTACTGAAATAGAGGAAAAAATTGGTGAGTGAAAGTGAGGAGGGGAAGAAAATGACAACCAACATGGACATTAGCTCAAAACCATATGAGGAAGAAATCAAGACAAAAAAAAACAACATACACTTTTGCTAGACAAAGAAAACTATGAATATGGGCGTTTCTACACATTTGCTCGCAGGTTTGACTATCTGAGACAACAAGCCAAAACAGCGGCTAATACATCTGTAAGCAATAATGAAAATACCCTTGATATAACGCCGTCCACCTCAGAATCGGACATTACAGAAAGTAAAAATGAAGAACCATGTGTACGTCTCAATTTTGTAGAAGAGATGAGGTTACTCTGTCAAGGTAGCAGATCAAACAAAAAGACAAGAGTAGGAAACTACAATGCAAGAGGTCAGGGGAGAGGGAGAAGAAAACATGAGGAGGGGGCAGAAGGGCAGAATCAAGCAAAATGAAAGTCATCAACCTGTCAGACCATACTCTTAGGGATGATCAAATCAGAGTATTAGACTTGGGATTTAACTTTTGCCCCACAGCCAGATACGATTAGGTACAAACAAGAATAGACCTTGACAGGATTATGTGTAAGATACGCCTCAAAAAACTATTTACCACCAACACACACTCTAAACCCCCAATACCTGCCCAAGCGGGTCAAACACGGATGACAATAGGAGGACTAAGTACTCTTTCCACATTAATACATTTGGAGAAAAAAAACTGAGTGGATACTAATGAGGAACCGGTCAACTTTGAGGAACTGGGCATCAATGTAGAATGGCACAAGAAAAGCAAACTCTAATGTAAGTCGAAATTCAATCCTACGAGCATATCAGGCAGTAATATTGAAGCCTTTCACAATCTAGTTATAGACAACCTAAAGAGCATAAGGAAAGGCAGTACATTTCAATATAAAGAAAATCTGTCTAAAAATAATAAAAGGGTGCTTACCGAGCTCAGTCAGTTGCCTAACTGCATTATTAAACCTACAGACAAGGGTAGTAACATTGTCGTTATGAACAGAAGTGACTACATAAAGGAGGCTTATAGACAACTCAATGATACCAAGTGCTATGAAAAACTAGCCATAAATCCCATTAGTAAAGTAAAAACTTAGGCACAGAACTTTCTCTATGAATGGGAGCAGAAAGGTATTCTAGACGAAGACAATGTTAAGTTCCTCTATACTAAACAGTCTATCATGCCCACTATATACTTCCTCTCAAAAATACATAAAAGTCTAACCAGACCGCCGGGAAGGCCGATTGTTACACTTATCGGGTGCCTCTTGGAAAATATGTCGAAATTTCCATTCATATTCTCGTTACCATCTTATTTGAGAGATACCACAGACTTTCTTTCCAGAATGGATGAACTTCCATGGGAGTCGACATACATCTTGGGAACTATGGACGTGGTATCCCTCTACACCACAATACAGCACAAGTTTGGAAAGAAAGCATGCCCATTTTTCCTTAACACTCAGTCACTCAATTATCTAAAACACACCAAAAGGGTTCTCGGCAGGATTGACCTTTGCCTTAACAACAACGCATTCCTTCTGAATAATGAGTTTTTCAAACAAATACAAGGGACAGCTATGGGCACTACATTTGCTCCCTATGCCAATCTCACCATGGGGTACTGGGGAAAATGTGAAGTATGGTCAGAAAAAAATGAAGTACACACAAACAACACAGTGTTGTCGTTACGCTATATTGACAACCTGTTTGTCGTCTGGAAAGAGAGTGAGAAAGGATGGGTCGTCTTTGTGAAAGTACTTAACAAAAATGACTGGAATCTCAAATTCACAGAGACTCACAGCTTTGAGTCCATAGTCTTCCTGGATGTCATAGTGAAAATAGTTGATCAACAAGCCATCTGTGAACTTTACAGAAAGCCAACAGGTTCCAAAACTCCACTACATGCGACCAGTGGTCACCCTAAAAACCTCATATGGAGTATATCCTATGGGGAGTTTATCATGCTACAAAGAAACTGTACTACCCTTGAGGACTTCGACATAGCCAGAAAAACAACTGCATGAGGCTTTCGAAGACAGGAGTACCCCAAGAGGATCATAGAATGGGCCTATATAAAAGCACAATCATTGAACAGACATACCCTACAAACAGGACAATCAGCGAATACAATCAAGAAAACTAACGAAGACACCACAAGACTCATCTTGACATTTGGCACTCATGTCAAATCTATTGGCTATATCCTTAAAAAATATTGCAAAGTCCTGAGGTCAGACAAAGACCTATGTGGAATACTAAACAAATATCCAGACATCACCTTGTGTAAAAGTAGCTCCTTCAAACATACGCCGGTCAGCAGTTTTGTGAAAGTGGACGATACCAACAAAGCTGGCAACTGGCTAAAAACCTGTGGAGAGGGCTTTTTTAAGTGCACACGCTGAAAAATCTGTAAATATGACTTAAATTGTATTACTTACAACCATCCTGTATTGGGACGCACTGTTACTATCAAGGGGAAAATAACATGTGCGTCTGAATTTGTAGTTTACATTCTCAAATGTCCATACAACAAATGGCTCATGGGAAGCACAAAATGAAAATTGAAGACTTGCATCTTACAACATGTAAGAGCGATTAAAAATAATTATTTGTATTTTATTGATTTATAAAGCGCCTTACGCCAAAGCGCTGCACAAAGAACAACATGATACATAAAACATGAACTATAAACTGTTGAAGCATAACAATATGAATCAATCAAACAACAAAACAATGGAAAGAGCAATTAACTGAAAGGGGAGTGGGGAAAGGGAGAAGGGACAGGTTGGGGGTGGAGTGAAGGAGGAGGAGGGCAAGAGGGGGAAATGGAGGGAGGAAAACAGGGGTAAGGAGGGGAGGGAGAGAGTCAGGGAAAGAGAGAAGAAGGGGGAAGTAGAAGGGGGTAGGGGATTCAAGGAGGAGGATGGAGAAGAAGAGATTTCAGGGAAGTGCGGAATGAAGGGAAGGTGGGGGAAGAACGGATGGCAAGAGGAAGGGAGTTCCAGTGTAAAGGAGCTAAGAGCTGGAAGGAGCGAAAACGGGAGGAGGTACAGGGAGGAGGAGATGAAGTGAGAAGGAAATGGACAGCTGATCGGAGGGAACGGGAGGGAGAGTAGAAGGAGAGAAGGGAGGAGAGATAGGGGGGGGCAAGACCATGGAGAGATTTGAAGACAAGACAGAGAAATTTAAATTTAAGTTGTGAGTGTAAAGGAAGCCAGCCAAGGTAGGAGAGAGAGGAAGATATGGAATCACGGGAGGTAAGGAGACAAAGGGTGCGTACCGCAGTGTGGTAAATAGATTTAAGAGGGGAAAGGTGAGAATTAGGGAGTCCAAAGAGTAGGGAAGAGCAGTAGAAGAGGCGGGAGAATATAAGGGAGGAGATTAAGAGTTTAGTAGCGTGGAAAGTGAGAGAGGGGCGGATTTTGCTAATATTGAAGAGGTGGAAGCGGCAGGAGCGAGAAGTGAGGGAGATGTGTTGGGGGAAGGAGAGAGAGGAGTCGAAGAGAACGCCTAGGTTGCGTTCTTATTATGCTGTTTATCCGATGGCTAAACATTTCTACGAACTCCATGCAGGTAACCCTGTGGGACTCAGCTTCTTTGGGATACATAAGATGGAAACTGGACCAAGGTGAGGGGACAAAGAACGTCTACTCGATACAGGAAGAAACACGATTCATCATAGATTTTGAGAGTAACCCTGCAGGACATAATATTGATAAAGAACTGTATACTTTCCTGGGTACAGAATGATTTTAACATGTAACCTAGCCTTGTAATGAGCAAGATAATCTTGCATACCTACTGGCAGTCACTTGACACTCCATGCAAGAATGCTATGTTGCTTGCCCTGTTTCAACCGTAAGAAGCTGAGAATAACTGGGGTATTTAGCCACCTACCGCTATCATTCCTCTTTCCAGCTAAATATATTTTTCTCTGTATATTGGTAACACATTGGGCCTCATTACAAATCAGGCGGTCCAGAAATAACGGTGGCGGTAAACCCGCCACCACCGTTGTTTCCGGACCGCCTGATCCCGACTCATGCAGGCGGGAGGTGATGTTCCCGCCAGGTTTGACCTGGCGGGTTTAACACCGCCCGCCTGCAGGCGGCCGAGGAAACACCGGCAGCATTACGAGATGCTGCCGGTGTTTCCATGCTCCCCATTCCCATAGGACTGAATGGGAATGGGGATTAACACCATTCCGCCTCCGTGATTCCCGGAAAACCGGGGTTGTAATGCCAGGCAATTTTACCGCCTCAGTTACCGCCAGACTCGTAATGAGGCCCATTGTTTTAAGCATTTATCTATATATGGACATTTTATACAATAAATTGTTCCCCACTTGGGATAGATATGGATTTTATGCCCTCACTTTAACTAGTTCCTTTTACTTTCCAGCCCCTTTATTTTGGCTGGTCATGTATATGTTGTATTGTGGGACTAGTTGTGAGCCTATATGAGTTTACATGTCTGCACTCACCCTGCACTTGCCACCAGCTGGCCGTTCTTTTATTTATCTTGTTATTTTATTAGCCCCTCCCCCCTGCACTTTCCTTTTCCCCCCTCCCTTGCGCGATCTGAATGACACCTGGCCTAGTAAGATGGTTGTCTGTCTTCCCTCTGTTCCCCCTCTCTTGCCTCGTCGCGCCTTGACACACTTGTGTATGGGTGCGTTATAAATGCCATATCATATCATATCATATCATATCATATCATATCATATGAAATGCCTGAATTAGCAGAGACCTTATTGTATGTTTTGATGGTTATGCCATGTACACTTTAGCCACCCTTAAACGGTGGGCATCAACAAGCAGTCCACATTGGATTAAAATTTGATTTCAAGATCGGATACCCCATCCATATCCACTGGCATCATTAGGAGGACTGTATTCCAAAATTAATAACAGTAGACACTTTACCTATTACTACTTATATATATGTCAGAATAATGACAATCTTGACAGATGCATGGTCATTTTTGATATGGTGTCAGTCCATGTCGTCTATTTATGCACTAGACACGTTATACAGCAATGTTTAAATTTCTGTCAGGAAACACAACATTTTAGGCACTAGACACTTTATCTAAAAATGTTAACATCCGTGCTACTGATATGAACTCCATTCATGGCTACTGGCTTCATTAAGAGTATTGTAGAAGAAGAAAAGGAGGGGATGAAAGCTAGAGCGTAGGTCGAAGACGCCAAGCGAGGTGGCAAGGGGCAACAACTAAGAAGGATAACCAGTAGAGCAGAATAGTAGTTGCTGGAAGCCTGAGGAGGTGAAGGAAAGGACAACAAGTTATATGGGCCAGATCGCAAAGTGAGAGGTGAAAAGAAGACAAAGTTAGAGGTGAAGACAGAGGAGATAAGTGGTATATATCATTTAGACTGCAAGAAAGGATATTCAATCTAAAGAGCAAAGGAGGATAAAGCAGACAGAGCAAGTGAAATATTGAAGGAGGAATAGGTGCCTATGTAAAAGGGCAGGGGTATGTGCGAGTAGTTATGACGTAGATGCTGATAGAGACTGTGGCAGAGTCTATGACCAGATCCCACCAAACTATGCCTGCTAATTATTGTATCCCTCTAGACTTTGGATAAGGTTCACCAATGCCTAACGTTGGGCCCAGGTGCTGATGATTCTACATACCAAGGCTGGTGGTGGTGACTTCAGACCCCAATGGCACCCTGACAATTTGGATAAAAGACCAGCAATCTGGTACTAGAGCCAAGAAAGAAGTGTTCGGACACTTTAAAAATATTGAGACTCTTGACTGCCAGTAGGCTGAGAGCAATGGAGAGAGCGAAGAGCTGATGAACTATGGCTCTTCAGAAAGCCTCATTGATTGTTTACATACCCACGTTTGAACAGTCCCACTGGGACCCTTAACATTATTTGTTTTTTTTTAAAAGACCCTTGAGACTTTGTCTCTGAGTTACCTGTTGATCCCTTGGACAGGGCAGTTCCCTGTTTTACATAATATTGGGCAGGGATTGAAATAAAGATTTCATGAACATGAGCTACAGGCGGTTTCTGGGTATCAGGCATCACCCAGTAGGCAGTCCCTGCCCCAAGAAATGATAAACTAGTACATAGCAGGCCGAAAATGTAAATTCCACACAAAAAGTTGAAGGCCTGTTATGCTTTAAATATCTTAAAGATGGGATGCTTGTGAGCGAAGAACAAGATGGCTTATTTTTTGCTGAGCACCTCTCTGAGTGATAAATCTTGCACTATCCTACACTGGCATCTCATTTAGAATGATATTTCCTTGAAGATAATAATTGCTACTGGCTTGTAGGCGTGTATACTGCCATGGTGTGCTAAGTGACCAAATGTGCTTTAGCTCTTAGATTAGTAAAACCGTGAGTGCAGCATTGAACAAAATTGGCAGATGCAGGGGCATCAGAGAATTGAATCAGCATCTGCCACCTGAAAATATTGTGGTAAACTGAGAGCCTTTCTTATAATTAGGAAGAGTGAGATTATTGTAGGGGACTCCCAGAGATTATGCAAAGTGATGCACAGAAGCATCACAGAATAACGTCAATGAAGACTGTGGCCTCCAGCGCCCAAGACAACTTGGCCTGATTGGGGCCCCATGGTTTACAGGCGACTAAGTGCAGGCTGCAGGGAATGGCGGCATGACCCAGGGAGGAAAGGTACTGAGCAGAGTATGCCGTGGATGTTGCCTCGTGCGATTGGACGGGCCGGCTGGGACTGTCAGAGGATATAAAAATCTGAGCCACAGCTCTGCAATGAATCACTGTAAGTCAAGGTAT
The DNA here is from genome assembly GCF_040938575.1 of Ambystoma mexicanum. Classification (NCBI taxonomy): domain Eukaryota; kingdom Metazoa; phylum Chordata; class Amphibia; order Caudata; family Ambystomatidae; genus Ambystoma; species Ambystoma mexicanum. Next base: position 982,999,321 of record NC_090936.1, read on the forward strand.
AGTGCTAAATACGTTCTTAGTGGATGGTGAGATTCTGACTCAGATGTGTGTGTGAACCTTTTTATTGCACTCTCAAATGCCAAATAACTAAAGCTTGCTCTGTGTGTGGTAAACTTAGTGAAAGGAATTTGGTGGTGGTCAGTTGGTGTTGTAGAGGGTGCTGAAGACTATCACCCTAAAATTTCATGGTATACAAATCTATACATATGAATATGTTTAACACCCTATGAGGATAACCATTAGGCAGTTCTCTACTACTAACTTATAAGGAGCACCGACAAAGTGACGATACTTCTATAGATTCCTGTGAGAGGTTCCCAGCATGAAAACATTGTATTTTTGTTGAATATAATGGAACATAATAAAAGACAGGTTTAAATGCAGAGCAAACAAAGACAATACGTTTCTGCTATAAATGAAGAAACACTCATAGGCACTGGCCCCTCTTGCACCACTAGTGAGACAGAAATCATGGATGCATGCACTTAGGTCAAGTGCGGACGCAGTGTGGCAGCAAATTGGCTTCTTGTCTCTGAGGGCCGAGTTCTCATCAGCCCAACTGGACAATCTATGTGAGCAGGTTACAGAAGTAGAATGAAAAATAGGAGATGTGGAAGACTGCATGACAACCATTAAAAAAATACCTGTCTTCTCTCAGGGATGGAATAAACAAGATGATGGTAATCAGTGATGATTAAGAGAGTTGTTTAAGAAGAAATAACCTGCACTGGATTGGTCTTCCAGAATTCACCCCAATACACAGCAAGATGGAAACCTTCATGCAAATTCTACTCCTGAGAATTATGGAAAACATATTGGTCTCTCACCAATTCATCACAGAAAGAGCACGTGTATCCCCTTTTAACATGCCCTCTCTTGGAACTCTGCCATGCCCTATGATATTTATAAAACGACAAAGACAGAAGCACTTTGCTTGCTGCTGCGAGATGGAAAGGGGGCTGAGATAAAAGGGTGTCAACTTCGATTCATTCATTTAAGATGCTCACAATCCTCACAAATACTTTACATAGTTCAAGAAGAAGCTACATGATGCAGACTTGAAGTATGCCATGCTGTTCCTTGCCAACCTTTATGTAATGACAGAAGGGAAATCACATTTTCACAGAAACAATGGCAGAAGAGGGCTATTTGAGTTCACGATCACATCACATGATATCATATTCAGTCAATCAACATCTTCTCAAAGTTAACCTGGAAACACATTTTGAGGATGACATCATGAGATGCCACGTTTTAAAGAATATAATACACAAGGATGCACTGGGGGAGGAGTGATGAACTGCAGCATGGGAAGCGATTAATTGCTGCATCCCAAATTCCCTTACATCAAAATGCATCATTTATATGATTTGCTTTGTATATTTGCGGGAGGTTAGTATTTGGTGGTTGTGTTGGGACACTAGCATTGGTGGAGGGGTAGGGGCTGAACAACTGGGTGAATTGTATTTTAATGTATGAGGCACTCACCACATTGACAACCAATATTATGCAAAAATCAGACAGATTTAAGAGGACTTTATCTTTATTAAGAGCTTAATGTAGAGCCTTTGGTTACTTATGAAAGATCAAAGATACTAGGAGTGCTAACCAGATCATGTTATATAGTCAGCCATAAACTATCATGTTATAGATATTAGATGTATTGAAGATGACTGAAAAGGAAACAGATAGTTGAATCTGCCAGGTTTACATTCTACTATTGCATGAGGCACATACACACCAAAGAAAAAGTCTCAATTGCACTTAGCTGGAGCAAACACAGATAGTACTTACCCTTCATTTAAGAACCGAAGGATTTATAGCCACAGTTAACTTAAAGGCGAGATGAGTATAATCAACAGGGGATGCTGTGGTCTAGGCTAGCAACCCTGATTGCCTGCCTCCGCATCCATGCAATGCGCCAACTATGGGAGCCGGCAGGCAAAGCCGGCTGCCACTAAAGCCCTACACCAAGGCCTTCTCCTGTCTGGCCACAGATGGGACTTCAGCTGGAGGGGCTCTGAGGCCTTGCTCCCACCATCAGCACAACATCAGATGCTGCATCAAGGTAAGCCTTGCTGCTCTTGAGGCCACTACCACCATCTAGTCTAATATTGTGACTATGGACTGAAATCTCTTTTAAAAATGGACACTGCCTTTTCAGCTGTGTTGTGTCTCCCAGGCCGGCACCCCTGATTGCCCGCCTCCGCATCCATGCGTTTGGATGCCTGGATCCATGTAATGCTCCACCTTTGGGAGCCGGCCCCCACTAATGCCCTAAACCAAGGCCTTCTCCTGTCTGGCCTGCCCGGCAGTGGCCAGTGTGCCGGCTGCCGGCCTACCCCCTGTTCTCGCTCAGTCCCTAAACCTCTCTTCTTCTACGCCCTAGAACTTCTTACACGATGCTGCGCTCAAGTAATAGCTCTACTCTACAAAGATTAAAGTGTAACAGGAACGCGTAGCGGCTGTCACGCGCACTTCGTTTGCTCACATCGCTTATCGTTGTCTTACTGTCCATACAATTCAGCTGCAAGGCTTTGCTTGCAACAACCTTTGGAGTTCTCTTACTGTAATATGTTTGCTGCTATGGACGTGTTGCATCTCTTGCTACTCATTATTGTTCTTTCATGGGCCTGACTGCGCATCACGCTCGATCACACTGCCCTACACTTGACCTATCTAGTCTACAATTTTCGATTCTGCAGACTTCCTCCCCTTCACTTCGCCTTTCTAAGTATGTGGCACCTTGATCAATATGATCTTGTCCATCTTCACCCCTGAATTTGCCCCTCTCACCATGAGGGTCTCTTTCAGACTGTGGACACCCATTGCTATTACCTATTTTGTCTGTTTGCAATCCTGATTTTGCCCCCGTACCATGAGATGAGTTTCTGCCAGATTGTGGACACTCATTGCTATAACCTATTTTGTCTCTTTGCAGTCCTGAATTTGCTCTCCACACCATGAGGTAAGGCTCTGCCAGACTGCGGACCCCCATAGCTATTACCTATTATGTCTGTCTGCAATGCTGTATTTGCCCCCTGCACCATGAGGTGAGGCTCTGCCAGACTGTGGACACTTATTGTTTGTACCTATTTAGTTTTAACCCTTACGCCTTATTGCACTTTACTACTTGTACTATGCACTTTCTTTGACTAACGCCCTGATACCTCTGGGTTTGGCACGCTGAAATAAATGAAAAAGCTCACTTTAAATTACTCTCTGTGGGTTGTTACAGAAGAACCTATAACACCCAGTCCACAGGAAGAGCCAACTTCTATTTCCAGGAAGAAAGGGACAAAGGGGAAACCCAAGGTCTCAGGAAACAAGAAAGACAGCACTCCTGCGCATCAAACCAGGACATCCCCGAGAGGACAGTCCAAAGTCACACCTGTGACTACTCCACCAGCTGAGGCTGAGTGTGAGGTCCAACCAGAAGAGGTTGAGTCAGCTACTGATGACACAGAGCTGGAAGAAGACCTTCTCCCTGTTGGAGAGCTGGATCTTAAAGACCATCCTGAGCTGCAGTTTTTGCTGGCAGAAGGTGGCCCATGTAGGGCTGACTTCAGCAGAGGTCAAAGAGAGTGTCCTACTCTTGAAGGACTTCGCCAACAGGCAGCTTCCCAGCTGGAAGGGCAAGAGCCAGGGAAGCACAGGTTGTACTGGGAGGATGGCCTCCTCTACAGAGAACCTATTGAGTCTACCCCAGGGGACTACAGAAGACTTGTAGTGCCTCAGGAGGTGAGACCTCAGTTTCTGCAGTTAGCCCATGAGATTCCTTTGGCTGGTCACTTAAGTTAAGTTTTAAGAAAACCAAGGAAAGGATTTAATAATAATAATAATTTGGCACTTATATAGCGCTACGAACCCTCAGGTATCTGAGTGCTGCTTATTATTACCCACGGTGTGTGGTGCTCATTTATCAACCTTGGAAGGATGAAAGGCTGAGTTTGGCCCCGCCGGGATTTGAAACTGCGTTAGCAGGCTCTGCACGGATGTCAAAGCAAGCGCTCTACTCGCTGTGCCACTTGACCAGCTGTATTTCTCTGTATTTCTACTGGCCCAAAATGGGGTCTGATATAGATAAATTCTGTAGGAGCTGTCACACCTGTCAGACCTCTGGCAAGAGTGGAGCAAAGAACGTGGCACTTTTGGTTCCTCTCCCATGGTGGGAGTCCCTTTCGAGAGGGTAGAAATCGACATTGTTGGTCCCTTAGACCTTCCAACATATTCAGGCAACCGATTTATATTTATTTATTTTACATTTATATTGGTTATGGTAGACCATGCTACCAGGTATCCTGAAGCTATACCTATGAGGACTGTTACTGCTCAGGCAGTGTCTAAGGCCCTTTTGGGGAGAATTCTCCAGAATGGCTAATTTCCCTTACCTATTGAGTCCCACAACAGCTTTGCTGGATTTCTAGGATTCATTTTTTTAACCTGGTAAGAGTGTGAGTCTTTTTTTCCCACTCTTACATGTGTTTTTGGCTACGTGTTGTACATTTTTATGTGTTCATGGACTGTGGAGCCTCACCTACTCCATAGGCATCATCTTGTTACTGTGTGTCACACAGCACCTTTACTGCAGTGACACAGAGTTGTCTTTTTCAGACTTCCCACTCTGAACTCGATTTTCTGGGACTGACTACTGTCTCCCAGAACATGTAAAGTTGCCATTGACTTTATTAATCTTTTTAAATTCACAGCCCAGTACAAACTATCTTCCATAGAGTACTGGAAAGGGTTAATAGTTATCCCTTTTTGTCTGTATCTCATGGAACCTTATTTTGTTCCCCTTTCTTTAAGATTTGGCAGGTGGCAGTGGTATCTACCATTTTTTCCCTACCGCGGTCTATGAAATTAGCCTTGGTACTGTTTTAGGCAAAGTTAGTAGCCTCGAACTTTAATCCGCTGGACCCCTTTTATTTTATTTCGGTTCCGGCTGGGTTTATGCGCCATTTCTTTTTGTAAAGGTCTTTCTCGTGTTTTACTCTGCGTGCCAAACCAGGTTTGGTTGCTTTGTTCGCCGTCCTTTGGCGGGCTTCTGCACAGAAGCCCTCCTTAGGCACCTGAATGTGTGAGGGGGACAGGATTTGAGGGAGGGGTTTGAGACTCCCTGCCCAGGGTCTCCTTGGGGACCCATGTCACACTCTGTATGATTGGCTGTGGTGACTGTCCTGCCGGGACAGCCACCCTGCTGTGTGATTGACAGCCAGGCTGTGTGAATGGGGGAAAACTGCATAAAAAGCAGGTCACTTGGACTTGGAAGGCACAGTCGCCACTGGATCGAGAGAACCGAAGAGAAGCTGGAAGAAGAGGACCTCTACCACGACTGAACCTCCCGGTGAAGCCCTGCTGTTTGTCCGAATCTCCAAACTTCGATGACAGGGAATATCTGCAAGGAATCGTCTCCCCTTTTGCTGGCGGGACCAACCAGTTTACCAAACTGCAAGCCAGGCCCCCCTCCTCTGGTCGAATTTGCTGTGCACAGCTACAGTGAACCGGATAGCCAGGAGGACTGGACCCTGCTTGGGTTTTAAGGAGCGCACCTTGTATTTGTCGCTTTGCTCCTCTGCTGGTTTCTTCCCTGGGCAGTGCAGGACCCTCCAGTCTTCCTCCTTCTTGTCAGTCCGACAGTCGCTTCAGGAACCGTGAGCCTGCAGGATCTGCCAGGAACGTCTGCCTCAGCTACAGCATTCTTCTGCTCTAAAGGTACTGTGCTAACCCGGTTGTTGGTTCCGTCCGACCGCGTTGAAAGTGTTTGAAATCTTTCGCCAATCCGATATTGCCCTGCTTACTTACTTGTTGGTGCTGCTTAGTTGTGAATAACCTTGCCTTTCTCTCCCTTTTAAATTGCTGGAGTGCCATTTTGCTCTCACTTCATTTTGAGCTTAACCTGTCCAGAATCTATTGGGTGGTGTGTAGTATATTGAGAGTGTGATTTTTATGCTGCCTTACTTTAGTGAATTGTTTTACAAATGATGTGTAAATAAATGTATATTCTTTTACTCAGAAACCTTGAGTCAGTGTGTGCTTGAACCATAGTAAATTGCTGTCCTTTGTGTAACTTCTGATACTGCTCACTTTACTCTTGAGATAAGTCTGGCTGCTCAGCCATCACTATCATTTTACTGTGTAGTACAGGCTTGTACCAAAGGTGAATTTGTACTGTCATTTGTAGTCTTAATTGTGTGTTGTGTTCCCAAAGGGCGCTGCATATGATTCTGCCTAATAGGCCCTACTTGATATTTTTACCAGAGTAGGTTTTCCTAAGGAGGTTATCTCTGACAGGGGATCCAACTTTATGTCCCACTACATGCAAGCCATGTGGAAAAACTGTGGAGTTACCTAAAAGTTCTCAACAGCCTACCATCTCCAAACCAATGGATTGTTAGAGAGGTTTAATAGAACTATGAAGAGCATGATAGGTGCTTTAGAAGAACCCCTTAGAAGAAAGTGGGAACCTTCTACTGCCATGCCTTCTCTTTGCTTATAGAGAAGTCCCTCGGGAAGGGGTTGGTTTCAGTCCCTTTGAGCTTCTCCATGGTCATCCTGTTAGAGGTTAATTGCCCCTAAACCAGGAGGGGTTGGAGAGTGCTCCTTCCCACAAGCAAGTGAGAGTCACTGACTATGTGTTAGGTCTCTGAAGGAGGATGACACACATGATGCCAGAAGCTTGAGATAACTTGAAAGCAAGTCAGGCTCTGGTGAAGCATTGGCATGACCAGAAGGCCAACATGGTTGAGTTTACTCAAGACCAGCTAGTTCTAGTTATGGTACTTGCAAGGCAGAGGGCCTTACAGGACACATGGATTGGACCCTTCAAGGTTGTGTGAAAACCTGGAGAGGTCTATTAATGGTGGATGTAGGCAACCCTAAGGAGGCCCCCAGGGTCTTTTACACCAACCACCTAAAGGCCTATGTCTCTAGACCAGAACTGGGAACTTTGCTTCTAGCCTCTGCTCAAGAGGAGGAGGAGAGTGAACCTCTTACTGACCTCCTCAGGGGACAACCTTTAGATGGAAAAATAGAAGGAGTTAATCTCTCTTCTGATCTGACACTGGAACAACGGCAGGAGTGCAAAACTCTGTTAAATCAGTTTGCCCCTCTGTTTTCACTATCACAAGGCTTAACCCCTTGGGGCCAGCATGAGATTCTCACTGGTGACTGTTTACCTGTTAATAAAAGCAGAGGTTACAGGATGTCAGACCATGTAAGAACCCACATAAAGGAAGAGGTCAACAAGATGCTTGATCTCGGGATAATAGAAGGTGCTACAAGTCCATGGGCTAGTCCAGTTGTGCTAGTACCAAAGGCAGGATCCAAGGAGTTGAGATTCTGTGTGGACTATAGAGCTCTTAAAGCAGTCAACACGGCTGACGCCCATCCCTTACCTAGGACAGATGAGCTGGTGGACAATCTTGGTTCAGCCAAGTACCTCAGTACATTTGACCTTACCTCAGGCAATTGGCAAATAGCTCTGACAGACCATGCCAAGGAGAAAACTGCATTTTCAACCCCAGGAGGCCTCTACCAGTTTAGAGTTATGCCTTTTGGACTAAAGAATGCACCTGCTACATTCCAAAGGATGGTGAATCATGTTCTGAATGGAATGGAGGTCTTCTGCATGGCACACTTGGATGACATTGCAGTGTTCAGCCCTACTTGGAAGGAACATATTGACCACTTAGGATATATATTGCAGTCTCTTGAGCAGGCCAATCTGACCATAAAGGAAAGTAAATGTCAAATTGGTCAGAGTAAAGTGGTCTACCTTGCACATGAGGTAGGAGGCCATCGCCTAGCAAAAGTACAAGCTGTGCAAGACTGGGCCCCCCCTACTACTCAAACCCAAGTGAGCACCTTTTTAGGTATCACATGTTACTATAGGAACTTCATTGAGAGCTATGGGACCATAGAGTCTCCCTTGAATGTGATTTCCTCACCCAAATTCCCCAAGAAGGTCAGGTGGAATGAGGAGTGCACTAAGGCATTTGAAGGACTTAAGCAAGCCCTTTTTCAAGCTCCAGTCTTAAGAGCTCCTGACTACAACCAATCCTTTATTGTACAGACAGATGCTTCCAATACAGGTGTAGGTGCAGTTCTGAGTCTGCTGGATGAGAAAGGCAGGGAACACCCAATCTGCTTCATCAGTAGGACACCGAAGGAACCCGAGACAAGGTGGCCAACCATAGAACACAAATGTTTTGCCATTGAGTGGTCTTTGAAGAAGTTTAGACCATACTTGTATGGATCTACTTTTGTGATTCAAACAGACCACCAACCCTTGAGATGGTTAATGCAGATGAAGGGGGAACATCCTAAATTGTTAAGATGGTCAATCAGCCTACAGGGGTTTAATTTTACCATTGAACACAGGTCAGGGTGTAATCACCAAAATGCTGATGGTCTCTTCAGAAAGTATGACGAACTGGAGTAAGGAGATTCATCCAGGGGTGGATTAAATCCTCCTGTCCCTTAGTCTGGGGGGACAAGAGTTAGGGAGATTTCTCAGAAATGCGCTAATTCCCTCCACCTTAGAGACCCCCAGCAACTTTGCTGGATTTTGAGGACTTGATTTCTTTTACCTGGAGACAGTGAGACCCTTTTTCCCCACTCTATAATGTATTTTAATGTGATTCTTAACACTGTGTTTCTTTTGGTTGTGGAGTCTGGCAAATTCCAAAGGCATCATCTTTTACATTGTGTTACACAGCACCTTCAGTGCAGTGGCACAGGGAAGTCTTTCAGATCTCCCAAAGGTTTAAATACCTTCTCTGGGATAAACTACTGTTTCCCAGAGCAGTAAAGTGAAATTGGCTTTACTTACATTTGTAACTTTCTAGCCCCAGCAGACACTATCTTACAATAGGGTGCTGGAGGGGTTACCTAGTATCCCCTTTGTCTAGCTTCTCATGTAACAATTTTATGTAACCTTTCCCAATGGCTGATGGCAGTGGTTTCATTTTAACGTGGTATGCATTTACCGTGGGTTGCGTTCGCAGCTGCAGTAAAGCACCCAAGGGTGCCATTGTTGTCAAAATGGCCCCGGTCTTCTTTTTTCACCTTTCCTTTGTGGAAAGGTCCTGCTTGAGATTTACTCTGCGCGCCAAACCATGTTTGGTCCCATTGTTCGCTTTGCCTTTGGCGAGATTTACGAGTGAAGTCTGCCTCTGGCTCCAGGGTGTCTGGGGTGGGCAGGACGTGAGGGAGGTGCCCGAAACTCCCTGTGCTTATTCTCCTAGGAGACCCAAATGCACTCTGTAGTGATTGGCCGGCTGACTGTCCGGCAAGGACAGCCACCCTGCTGGGTGACTGACAGCTAGGCTGGAATGAATGGGAGAGAACTGAATAAAAGGCGAGGCTTTTGGCTTGGAAGTCAGAGTCGACCACTGGACGAAGGAACCGAAGAAGAACTTGAAGAGGACGCCTGCTACAACTCCTGGACCATTGGTTTGCCCGGTGAAGCCCTGCTGCTGCTGAAACTCCAAATTGGTATCGACAGAGAAGCCCCTGCAAGGACGACTTCTCCACTTGAGTTGGTGGGATCAATCAACTCCAAAGTAAGCCACCTGGACATCCTTCTAGGAGCTGGTTGCATTTCCACAGAGTTGCTGCTGGAAACCGAATAGCCAGGGAGAGGAACACCAGATTGTGTGCATTGCTTTTAAGTTGGCCAAGTGCTCCAGGAAGAGCCTCCGGACTGCCAGGAAGCAGGACTGACCGAGCCTGAGCCCCCTCAACAGAGTGCGGGACCCCAGAAGCAAGGAAAGTCCATCTCAACAGCCAGGAACCTCGGTGTTGCCATTTGTGGTAGTTGCGAGGAGCTGAAACACCAAAGTGCCACTTGTTGGAAAGATTGCCCGTTGCGAGTGGTGACCGTCGTATTGCAGTGCAGGAGTCCCCAGGAGTCCTCCATCTTGTCCCCATGACTGAGGCCCAGGAACAGAGAGATCTGCAGAGCTGCTCAGGAACATAAGTCAATCGCTGCACTTTTCCTTCAATACAAAGGTAGTGTAAATGTCTGAGAGACCTTACCTCTCATTGTAGAGATGCTTGCATCTTCTACCACTCACAAGTCTAAACAGCTTGTGGCCCTACATTGGATTCTTCTTTTCTTCAAAGACTTCAAAAACATTGTGCAAAGACATTTCTACTTACCTACCAGAGGTGCTTCATCCTATATAAGACTTTTGCCCATTGACTTTGGCCTAGCCTAATATACCAAATGACTCTGCTTAGGGGATCCAAAAGTATGCCTGCTTAAGAATATTTGTGGTCTCTTGTTTGCTCTAATAATCTTTTCCTTTTACCAACTTCTAACAGTATTCTAAATGCAAACAGTAAGATATTAATGTCCCCAGCACCCTAGCTATTGAAGTCAACTGAAGGTGTAGGTTTTGTCTGTGGGCCATCCCAAAAGGGTCTTTACTGATTTAGAAACTAAGAGTGTATAGTATTGAAGTATATTTGAGTGTTACTTTTTATATTGCTCCCTTCTGAAGAAGGCTTATTCTAACTGACTGATAAATAAATTAATAATTGTTTATTCAAGAAACCTTGAGTGTAAGTATTTATTTGAATACGTGTCATTGTGAATCTCTGTGTAACTCCCTTACAACTCACATTGACCCCTCTTGAGATAGGCCTGGCTGCTCAACATGCTACCAAACTTTACAAGCGTACACCTAAGGTTCGGTTTCCTATTACCTGTAGTCAAAGTTGTTGTTGTAGTGCACCCTAAGGGTACTGCATACAAACTTTGCCTAAAATCCTCCACCTCCCTGCCAACTACGCACAAGCCCGGTTCTCACGGAGGTCCAGCCATGCATTGTTGCAAATGTTCAGTATCCTTTTCTCTCCAGATGAGCTCACTGCACTGTGTGTCACCAGAGCAGGCCCCAGCCCCAGCTCGTATGCCCATCCCTCTCCACTAACCTGCCTGTGCTCCCTCAACCCTCACCCCACCAGGCCACAGTTCACTGAGCCCATGCCCCTTCACTCCTTTGATGCAGATACACATCTGACCCCTTATAGTGACCAAGGCAGGTCACCCACCATAGCCCTAATCTTATGCACCAATGTATCCACTGTAGAAACAACACATGTACATCCGTATCATGAGGCATCAGGTAGATCAAAACCCCAAAAATGGGCACCTGGGTTTAGGGCACTGTGTTTATGGGTGCCTGGGTGCAGAGGGTAGAATGTCCATATAACCTGTCAGTGAACTCTGAAAGCACCCCCATTCATGTCGACTTTTATGATTTCCATTTGTCTCATTCCCTCAGATCCTGTTATTGTAGTTAGACAGTCAGTAATGTAGCACTTTTCCAACCTGCCCTTCACCCCATGGAGATGAGCCCAGCTGACCCACGTGCTGCCGGATCGACACCCGAGCAACAGCCAATCCAACGTGGTCACCTCTTATAGATGTATAATGTATCATTGTGTCTCACCAATTGTATTGTAGAGCTGTGTACCTATAATGAGACTTATAATGTGCTTCCCGTGTAAAGTTTAGCAGCGCGCTCTCCGGGCGCAGAGTTCTCTGCATGCACATTTATCTTATATAAACCTGTATTACTTGCAATCCATCTCCTGGTCTCATTCCCTACCGGGGTGTGTCCATTATCTGGTCTTTATTGTGTGACGTGTTGGGAAATGGGTGCCTTCATTTGGTGACCCGTCCAATGTGATATTCCTCGACATCCCCATACTGCAGCGAGATCCAGGGCTTCCCCGCTGACCAGTCCCCAAACAAAACGCGTATGAAGCGGAGCAGGTTTTGTGGGCCCCGGCTTTGCGAAAACCCAACTGCTTGCCAGAGCCGGGTGGGGTCACGATGGAGAGGCCCCCACTTGTGGATAGACCGCAAAGGCAGGCTCTTGGAAGACCACAGACACGTGAGTATCGATTGCAAGGGAAAAATAAAGGTGGGAAAGTGGGAAGGTGTGGAGCAGATTCATTAAAGGGAACACGCACAATGTTGGGTTCAGTATGAATGAATAGAGTAGTGACTGTTGAAAACAAAGCACTCTTTCTTTTCCAATGCTATTAGGTTTTTATAAAGGAGTAAGATGATGAAATAAAAGGAGATACAGGAATCTAGCTCTGAAAGAGGGTGGAAAGCGGTGCTGCAAAGCACTGTCCCAAACACTGCTGGAAATTAGCGAGGAAAAGGATAAAAGTAGGAGCCTCATATATTCAGTACGCTTGGGAGAAAAATAGTCTTTAGTATTTTCTTTTTGCATTCTATAATCTTAGGGAGGTAGACCCAGGAGGGGCACAGGTGATGTGAATGCTGAGTGTGGAAGAAGGATTTAATTAAGAGGGGGTCAAAGGTGAAAGGGGATATTCTAAAGCTTTGTTTTTATTTGTTTTATGTTGTCAGTATATTTGTCGGTTTGTTGTATCAAAATGTTCAATGGTTAATGCTTTTATGTGTTTCCTATGGTATAGATATCACTATCCCTATGAAATAAGAAATTGCAAATTGTGATTAATAAATTGGAGGTTAAAATCTGAAAGTGAAGGTGAAACAGGGCAGGAGGAAAAGGTCCCTTGAGGGAAGATGGGAACAGATACGCCACTCTCCCATATTTGTAAGCACCTCCCTTTGTACAATGACTGGATAAAAAAATACCATGGACAGTGGGTAACTGAAATAAAAGGGGAAGGGTCACCTCATACCTTGCCAGAAGAGGGTCTTTTGATAAAGTGATATTGGACCATGTAGCAACCTATCTAATGGCTAAATCCAAGAGGAGAAGTGCTAGATTTGTGGAGGATGTTCAAGGAAACACCCCCTACAAATAAATAAAGAAGAAAAAGAATCAGAGCACCAAGTAAAGTCATATGATATGATAGGTTATTTATAACATGCTTAATACCCAGTGGTTTCTAAGCACGGACCCGGGGATCAAACCTGTGTTGCTCCGTGTCATCTTGCTTCCAAGGCAAGCACGTTGCCCCTGTGCTATCCTCCAATGCTAAATGATGAGGTAGGAGGGAAGTGGGAAGAGAGTGAGGAACCAAAGAGACTATACCCACTGCTTACAACACCCGCACAGGGGTATGCCGACTCAGTATACATGCCAGGAGAAAGTGTGCCAGTCACGCCAGTCACTGCAACACCCCCTCCGTATGTTTCATCAAACATGACTACTGCCCCCGCAGACCATGCTGCTTACTCACCTGATGCAGACCATGCTGCATGAAGACCTAAGCCAAATGAGGCTTAGGAGGGACTATTTTAATGCAGGGACTATTTTCTTACATGGGTGGGGCAGTGGAAGAATACTTACCTGGGACTTCTTCCAAAGCTATTTAAGTCACGCCCGGACAGCCACACGTGCTTCGCGTTATTCTGCAGTAGCAGCGTAACGCTCACCGTGCCTGCAGTAGCTTCCAGTCTTCTGCCACGCCCGTCTACACTCCGGAGCTCCTGAACCCTGCAAGGAAAACAGAAGGAAAGGTTAGAGCAAGAGTTTATTCATACTCGCCTAAATCCTGCATCTTCCCGACTTGGACCTGGAAGAAAGAATCCATTAGTCGCTCTTACCGCGCCTCCTGCAACGCCGCGCTGAACTCACCTGTTGCCATTTTCAGCATTCCATCACGCGCATCTTCAGTCCGCGGCCGCTCTTCATCACCTATGGACATAATAACAATAAGGTGAGCCACAGAGAGTTATCTAAGACAACAAAGGCAAATATTAAGACTTACTTGAGATCACCGGGGATACTCACCTAATCTCGGGTCGGCGCGACCTCTTCCGCATATCCGCCGCACCCCGGCCCCTATGGGGAAACATTCCGCTACAGACTTACCGGGTTGCGGTAAACGCTTCAATCCACGGATCTTCCTCCGAATGGATGCCTGAAAAGGAAAAAGACCACAGATTAGAGCAAGCTTCCCTCTTTATTCCGAAACAGCTTTTTTATACACTTACCTGCGCATCTCTGGTTGCCACGTGAACTCTTTCCAGATCCATAAGGGCAACCTAGGGGAATTGGACAGAGTGAATTCCAGACGTTTTGAACTCTTATAACTATTACCTCTACGGAGTCAACACCGTCTGCAACTCGCCAACTTCCCACACCAGTGAGGCAACTGGTCATCTACGCGCCCCTGCACTTGAAGCAGGATGGAGAGTTCATCTTTCCAGATTATCAGGTGAGAATCTAAAGGAGTCCCAAAGTAATTCATGGGGAGAAGGTGGGGTTAAGCTTAAACCTCACAGGTGGTTAATTCCCCTTTCTGCATTACAGAAGAGTATTCATACGAGCCACACAGACCAAGCTGGGTGGCCCGGTCCACTCCGTCATCTCGGCGCTCCGAGTATCACTGGAAGAAGTAACATCAGGTCGGTCCAGATCAACGCCCCCGTGGACACCAGGTGAGCGTAACAATAGCCCAGATGAGATTAGCAGATGAAGCAAAGCTTGTGCAGAGCAAGTTAGTGAAGGTCGCGGCAGTAACCACAGTGCCGCCCACAGAATGGCAGGGAGAAGAAGGGGAGGGGTCAGTAGCCCTACAGGCTAGGATGGCAGATACATGGGCAGACAATGTCCAGGAGCAATGGAGTGGAGAAGAACGGTACATGGGACCCCAATGGCAAGGAAGACCCACAAGAGGGAGAGGTGGGTACAGAGGACAACGGGAAGGAGGGGGAGGATATGGAGGACAAGGACCAAGGGGGGAGGACCTGGATCATGTTGGTCATGCGGGAGGTGGGGGCATTTTGCAAGTAAATGTTGCGTCCGACCTGCGGCCAATTACCAAAATAATCAGAGATACAGTAATGATCAGCAATACGGCCACCCACACCCGGGTAGCCCGTATGGCTTGCCCATGGGTAATGAGGAACAAGAAGAGCAGCCTGACAGTAGACCCATACCAGGATACAATATACTTAGACAACCCCCACACTGCATGCAGTCCCTCCTACCTGTCAGAATCAAATGACACATACACATGCAAATCCATTCATCACTACAGCCAACGGTGCACGAGCGCCTTGGCAAGGAACATGTGCATTGGGTGACAGTGTACAGCCCACATAGAGCACTTGCCTGTCCAGTCCGATCCACTTCCTTATGCCCAGACCAGGAACCACTGGTGGGGGCAGAGATAGGGAACAAACAGTTCATCTTTATGGTGGACTCGGGCTGAGAAATCATCTCTATGTGAAGGCAATTTTCCGCTATCTGGCAAAAATTTAGAAACTCAAGGATTCTCTGGGGCTGTGGTCATGGTTCCCTATTCAGAAGATTTGGATGGTAAAATAGGGGTAAAAACAGTACAAGCACCCCTCCTTTATCATGAGAACTCACCTGTAAACTTGCTGGGATGAGACTTGCTCAGTAAACTTAATATGACCATCGCGTTTACTGACAGGCGAATAGTGTGCTTCACCCCAGGCATGTGCTCCATATGAACAATGCTACTAATACAGACAATAGCCAATGCGACAGCCATCAGGGGGATACCAACCAAGGCAGAAATGTTCATTTATGGCATACAAGTGCTAGCAAGAGTAGTGCCAGAAATCACACAGAAAGAGTACCTTCGATTTTGTTTTCCGCCCAGTAACCACTCCCAAGATCTCACTCCTGAGACAGTTCTGTCTCTCGATCTACAAGGAGTTCAGGTTTTTGGCAAGGCATATCGTGGCAATTGGCCTGGACACGCATGGGTGTGACTGGCAGACGGTTTTGTGTATTGACCCAAATGTACCATTACGTGAATTAACTGATGAAGAGCTGTTTACTGACAGTGACACTGATGGGGAAAAAATAATGGAAATATGCATGCCATGTGACATAATGATGCAAAACAGACAAGTCGTGAACCCCCTCATGGCCATTGTCAGTGCCCCGTCATCTTTTTGTAGTACAGATTTGCAGCAGGTGCCACCTAATTTATGGACCACAAACCCCCATGATGTAGGGTCATTGAAGGAAGTGACCCCAATAAAAATAAAACTCAAGCAAGAGGCAGTATTGCCCAGAGTGAGACAGCACCCCCTGTCAAGGGAAGCAGAGGAAGGAATAAAAGACACAATACCCACACTGTTGCAACAGGGCATTACTGTCCCCTCCAATTCCCCATGCAATACATCAATTTATCTGATTAAAAAAGCAAAAGGGGGTCGTGGCGTATGGTCCAAGACCTCCGCCCACTTAATGACGTTGTCCAAAAAGAGTTCCCTCTTGTTCCAAATCCGGAATCCATTTTGTGCAGCATTCCGAAAAAGACCACGGACTTAACCGCGGTGGACCTGAAAAATGCATTTTTCTCAGTACCCCTCGACCCAGACTCCCAATACCTAACAGCTTTCCCCCTAGAGGGGAAAAGATAGGAACATTGTCGATTGCCCCAGGGGTACTGCGAAAACCCAAGCATTTTCAACAGAATATTGCACGAAGATATCAGCAATATTGATGTTCAAAGCACCATCATTCAATATGTTGATGACCTCATAATATGTAGTGAGGGAGAAGACATATGCAGGAAAAACTCTGTTACACTGCTCAATTTATTGGCCCACAAGGGGTACAAGGTAGACAAGAACAAACTCCAATACTGCCTGGCAGAGGTGCTGTACCTAGGTCAATTAATCTCAAAAGATGGCAATAGAATTATACCAGACAGAGGGCCACATTAGGTGCTGCAGCGTGACCCCACACTGTTAAGGACATGCAGAAATTCCTTGGCATATGTAACTATTGCCGGGCATGGATATTAGATTATGCCGCCTACACACGACCTTTACTGCAAGGTTTAAAGGAAGCTCAGAAAGACAACACCGCAATCACATGGACACCTGAAATGCACACTGCTTTCACCACATTAAAATAACTGATATGCACAGCTCCTGTCCTAGCCACACCTGATTATGAGCGGGAATTTTTCCGGTTCTCACATTCAAATGGAAAATTGATGACCGCAGTGCTAACACAAAAAACATCCTTAGGCCACACACTGCTTTTGACACGGCCAACCATACCACCCTGCTCAATCGTCTCCGTGACAACTTGGGTATCACTGATCAGGTTCTGGCCTGGCTGACCTCTTTTGTCTCTGATCGACCCTCCCAGGTACAACTTGGGTCCTTACTATCCTCTATCTCCCTCTCTACCTGTGGTGTTCCCCAGGGGTCTAACCTCTCACCATGGCTTTTCAACCAATACCTGGCAACTCTGGCCGACTGCATTTCCATTTTCTGCTAAAATTTCCAGTGCTTTGCTGATGACACCCAACTCATTTTCAGGCTTCCCTCAGCCACCTCCTCTCCTTCTCTCATCTCTGACTGCCTAATCGCTATTCAAAATTGGTGTGCCACAAATTATCTTTGCTTAAACGCCAACAAGAGTGATATCCTCCTCATTGGTACACCCCCTCCATCCTTTCCCTCACTCTCTGGCCAGCCTCCCTTGGCCGTTCTCATGCCCCTACCTGCGAAGCTAAGAACCTCGGGGTCATCTTTGACTCCACACTTTCCTTCTCCGCACACATCTCTGATGTCTCCAAAAAGTCAAACTTCTTACTGCACCTCCTTAAAGGCACTCTTCCTTTCCTCTACTTGCCTCAGAAGCTCCTTGTCTCCCAAGCTCTGATTCTCTCTAGGTTGGACTACTGTAACAGCCTCTTTCTAGATATACCTGCCTCCACTCTCCGCCCTTTACAACTAATCCAGAACAGGACTGCGAGACTTGTCCTTGGCCTCAAGCCCTGGGATCGTATCTCTCCAGCTCTGAAATCCCTTCATTGGCTCCCTGTGGTTGGAAGGATTAAATTTAAAACCCTTTGCATTGTCCACAAGGCTTTCTGGGGCCTGGGACCAAATTACTTTCAACTATCCCTCCGTAAATACCTCCCCTCTAGAGCCCTTCGCTCCTCTACCACTAACTCCCTCAGGGTCAGTCGTTTTTCAAAGAAACAAGCTGGTGGTAGATCTCTGTCTTCAGCGGGGGCCTCCCTCTGGAACTGCCTACCTGCCACCTTGAAACTTGAGGAGAACATCTACGGTTCCGGAAGCTCCTCAAGACCTTCCTCTTCACCCCTGCTTTTGCCCCTCTTCTGCCTTGCTGATCTGCGTTCTCTCTCGGCAATGCTGCACCTGGCCACCCTCTGCCCTTCGGGCCCAGGTACCTGCTCACCCTGCCACCCTCCTACACTGCCTCCTGGCCACCCCTTACACTGGGGCCTGTATCTGTACCCATACAGGCCCCCACTCTTTTTCTGCACTTATCAGATACTCCCTATCTGACTAACCTTGCACTTGGCCACTTACAGGCTGCACTACTACTGTTTTGGATCATCTTATTTATTTACTTATTATTTATTTTTTCCTCTCTTATGCTCTGCACGTTCCAATTTCTCCCCCGCTCATGCACTTTCCCCCTTTTCCCTTCCCCTGCACTTGCGCGTTCTCAATGTCACTGGGCCTAGTAAGATCGTTGTTTTTGTTTTCTCCCCTGTTCCCCTCCCTTTGCCTGGTCATGCTCTGAAACACCTGTGTACGAGCGTGATATAGATAAAATATCATATCATATCATATCACAAGCCACTAGCCTATTACAGCAGCACTCTTGACTCATTAATGCAGGGCCACTTCACTTGTGAACAAACACTTGCAGCTGCTACCTTCGCAATTGAAAAAAGTTCAACAATTGTGATGGGATGCTCCGTCACACTGTTTGTGGAACATTCCTTGTTTTCCATACTTGAACGGTCCAAATCCACCCTCACCATACAAAGAGCAACAGCCTATGAAATAATAATCTCAAGCACTAACATCCATGTGATACGTTGCAAGACGGTAAATCCAGCCACATTCCTTACAGAGCCATGTACGGTAGAGGACATGCAGAACCATGATTGTGCCACCTATGAGGGGGAAGGAGACGACATTCACAAAGCAAGTTAAAACGTGATGAGCGAAGGGGAAGTGTTCCTTGAAGACGGGTCGGCATCAATTTGTCCAGAAACGGGTGAAAGGCATATGGGTGCGGCAGTAGTGAGGTTGGAGGAGGGAGAATATGAGATTTTGGTACAAAATGCTTACCAATGCATTATGCAGCCCAGGCAGCAGAATTGGTAGCGCTGATTGAGGCCTTCCATGCAGCAAAAGAATGTGCAGTAACTATATATTTTGATTCAGCATATGTAACCACTACAGTACATGCTGGATTATCCCGGTGGAGAAGGAGGGGGTTAAGAAGGGCAGATGGATTCCCAGTGCAACATGCTGAGTTACTAAATTAACTAATTCAAGCCCTTGCAGGGCCATCAGTAGTAGCTCTGGTAAAATGCCAAGCTCACATTAACAACCGTGATGAAATATCATTGGGGAACGCAGCGGCGGGTGCCGCTGCAAAACAGGCAGCCTACTTCCAAACGCAAGCCACTACAGAGTGTGTGCTAAAAGGTAGAGAGGAAGAACCTAAAGGAGAGGGATATAATGCACGGCCAATAGCACAGATAATAGAGCTCCAAAAGAAAGTGCCACTGGTAGAAAAGGAACTCTGGACAAAAAGGGGATGCACACAGTCTCCCACATATCTCCTATGGAGACAGGACATGACTGGGGAGGTGGTAATGCCTGTAGAATTATTGCAAATAGCATTCCAACAGTTACACTTTCCCACCCATACCGCAAAACAGCACATAGCTGCAGGCATCCAGGAGGATTGGTTCATTCTGAATATCCAAGAATATCTTACTAGATTAGCTATTGAATGCATCAAATGCCAAACATACAATTCAGGAATGACTCTCAGAACGTTGTGAGGAACCGTGCCCCGCCCCTTCGGACCTTTCCATGAACTGCACATCGATTATGCAGACATGGGAGAGAGGTGCAATGGAGCCAGATACTTGATTGTGGTGGTCTGTCCCTTTTTGCGTTGGGTGGAGGCAGGGCCCTGCGCCGACCCAGACGCAAAGTGTGCAGCAACATCTTTAGTGAGGGATGTCTTCCCACGTTGGGGAATATGTGACGGCATCTGATCCGACAACGGGACTCATTTTGTAAATGACCTCTTCAAAGAAGTAACAACCCTATTAGGAATAAAACATAAAATGTGCTCAATTTACCACCCGCAAGTGAATGGAGTGGTCGAGAAAATCAACGGCCTCCTTAAAAGTAGATTGTCCAGACTCTTGTCACACTCTTAAAACTAATTGGCTATATTGCTTACCATTGGCCTTGTTCCAATTGCGCACACAGCCCAGCAAGTACCACCACTTGTCCCCCCATGAAATAGTAACTGGCCGACGTATGCAATCACCCCTGTCCCCAGTGAGGATAATGTCCGATGCACATAGATCAGCAACAGTGTTAGGGGAGGAATTCAAGAAATACCTCACACAACTCACAAGAGCGGTGAGAAGCATTGCAAAACAAATTTCTCCACCATTCATGAGAGAAAATGAAACAGAAAACTCTCATGCCTGGGAAAGTGGTGTATGTTCGCAGTTTTGTGCGAAGGTGGAATTCTCCAAGATTTCACTGCCCATATGAAGTGGTGTATTGCACCCTTCAAGCAGTAAAAGTGAATGGCCTGAAGCATTGGATTCACCTTTCAGATGTTAGAAAGGCTCACAATAGTGTAACACAAGAAATAGATGAGCACGAGGCAGCAGTGCACTAAAAAGAGCAGTGACAAAATATAAATCATAGGGAGGATAAAAAGACGAAAGAGATGTATGGTGGTTTACAACAAGTGTATATAATTCACAATTATATTGCAATATGAAAAGTGATTTATTCTCTGTACTTAATTTCCATGCTTTGCTCCATCCCTCTCTATTACTCTCTTATCTTATTCACACTCACCCTTTCATTTAACCCCTTATGTCCCACTCTACAGGTTCTACAATGGCAGAGAATACGCCACTGGCAACCACTACTAGAAGTCGGTCAGATAGCAGTAGGAATGAAATAAGCGCCACTAGGGCATATTCATATGATTGTGGGCTGTATTTTGCAGCCCTTGCCTTTTCAATTGTTTTACTATGTTTAGGAATGCACTTGAGTATATCTTTTATTATGGGAGACATAAAAGAAGGGGGAACTGATACAAGAAGGTGAAAAACTAATATGGGATGGTGTTAAACTAATATGGGACCATAATATATTGTCAAACCTTACTACCTTACACAAAAACCTCACAACAGCCTGGGTTGGCTGTAAATAATGACAGTAAAAGAGTAATTTATTAACAAAATAACGACCAGTCTACCTCAGTAATGTTTACAAGGCCACAAAGTGCTTCACAGACAATCAACAACCCTACCTCAAACGTTGAAATTGTGAATACTTTGTCTCCTACTGCAACTCCAAATGTTCTCCCAAACCCCCAATACTGGCAGCTCAATGGTGTCAACCGCGTGAATTCAGATACTGGTATTTTTCCAGTTTATCGCCTAAATACTGTAAATACACGTAGAACATCAAGGGGTGCAAACAAACGGTACAGAAAGTCATTTGCTGATGGTAAGAATAAATTAATAGAGAGACAAAAAAGGCAAGTACAGCAGTACAAATATGATGCGTATTATGGGTTGCGATTGGGCAAGATAGAAGACCTTTGCCATCCTGACCAGTCTAACAAGTGGTACTCTGACATGAGTGCCACGGCGAGACAGGCCACGAATGGTAGCTGTTATGTGTGTTCACTGATACCTCATGCATTAGGGATGCCTAAGGTTTTGGTGCGTCAAGAATCCCCCCTAGTAGAAGCCCAATGTCTTGTTCATCTCGCACTATGTAGAATCAGGAGCACCTTCCAGGCACACACAGTGAAACTACAACTGCTTCCTCCTGAGGAGAAGACATGCAAAAAGAAACCAGAAGGTGCAACATGCTTCAAAGAGCCATTCTTAGCAATAAAAGGGACAGTGTTTGCTGAAAATAAATGGCAAGACGGAACAGTAATGTGCAAGGCAGAAGCGCTACGTGGCCTAACGGACCAGAGACGGCAATGGACGGAAGATACCTGTACCCAGATATGGTCCCAGCACATCACAAAACTAACGTGGGTCACAGCCCTGGAAAAGCCGATCAAGATTCAACATGAAGAGAAATATCAACTCTGTTTCCATGGAAAAGGGAGAGTACCCATGGGTTCAAACATATGCTGCAACAGAACCCTCATCATCCCTGACATGCGAAAAGGAACTGCTGCTCTGATGGACCATTACTGGGTGTGCGGCAAACAGGCATACTTGCACCTCCCGTCATCTAGGAGGGGCTACTGTGCTCTGGTAACGCTGCACTCTGCACTATTGGTGATACTGGAGAACCATGTCCAGGGGAAGGGGTGTCCAACACACAGCAACTGGCACTCAAGCCAACACATGAAGAACCCCCCCCATCTTTGGCAGTCTCTCCAAAGACAAGCTGAAAGATCAAGTGTCGTGCAAAAAAGAGAGCATCAAACTACCTTAATAAAGACTCTTCTGACTTCTTGTCACAAATCCCTGATGAATACAAATGTTCAACTCAGCAGAGAAATGTTTTGCATCACTGATCCCCAGCATCTAAGCACGAGAAAATGCCAAGTGGCTCCAGATAGTGCGCTCAGAGATAATTCAACTGGCCAACGACACCGAAGAAGGATTCAATGTCATCAAGGTAGAACTAAGAGCACTAAGACTAATGACAATGCAGAATAGGTATGTGCTCGACCTACTCACACCTATGGAGGGCGGTGTTTGTGAAAAATCGAGAGCGCATGCTGCACTTTCGTCCCTTCTTCAGATGCTGATAAAGGGACACTTTCACATGTAATTACTGCAGTACACGAATTTGGAGTGATAATGAAGAAGGAAGGAGGTGTCCAGCCCAGTGACTGGCTCAGCATGGCGTTCGACTGGGTACCATCATGGCTCGGGACTGCAATGAAGCTACTAGTGCCCATTATTATCATCTTCCTCCTGCTGATTTTCTGTGTTTGTCAGTTAGGAGTCCGATGCTGTGCACAGGCGATTCCTAGTAGTGCGATGATGATGGTGACTATAGGCAATAAAAATAGCAATGGGAAGATGCCTCATGATACTAGGGAAGCCCAAGTGCAAACTGGTGACAGTGATGAGCCCAAATACCGCATGGTAGCAATATATAACACAGGGGATGTAGTAGATAATTACTACACACTACCATCAAACAACCCCAAGATCTTGAAAATTATAGGGAGGTGTGGGTTGACCTAGATGGGGATTGTATTTATATGACATGCACTCCTGAGGGAGATTGCATGGCGTGGGGAGAGTCTAAGGAATGTGTGTAGTGCATGGATGCCCATAAAAGGTACCCCCACCTGGGATGAGGCAGTAAAAGAAGTAGAGGAGCGTAGACGTACCGGACAAGGGTATTCGTTACTTTAGTAGTAATGAAAGGGGGGAATGTTGGGGAGAGGTGGCTTGTCCCACTCCCCTCGCTATTCCCGCACAAAATGGATCCTGTGTATACTAAAGGGAAAAACATCCCCAATTTTGTTTCTGTAATTTGTACCAAATACTAACAATAAGCAAACAAATAACAAAGCTTTTGGTAATGCATAGAGACTCCATTTTGTGACACACTGAACGGCATCTTTTTGCTAGGCCCGAAAATGATCTCTAATACTGCCTCTCCCTTGCCCAGCGCATCGCAAAAGCAGCACAGGCCCCCTCCACCTCCCTGCCAACTCTGCACAAGCCCGGTTCTCATGGAAGTCTAGCCATGTATTGTTGCAAATGTTCAGTATCCTTTTCTCTCCAGATGAGCTCACTGCACTGTGTGTGACCAGAGCAGGCCCCAGCTTGTGTGCCCATCCATCTCCACTAACCTGCCTGCGCTCCTTCAACCCCAACCCCACCAGGCCACAGTTCACTGAGCCCATGCCCCTTCACTCCTTTGACGCAGATACACATCTGACCCCTTATAGTGACCAAGCCAGGTCACCCACCATAGCCCTAATCCTATGCACCAATATATTCACTGTAGAAACAACACATGTCCACCCGTCTCATGAGGCATCAGGTAGATCAAAACCCCCAAAACGGACACCTGGGTCTAGGGCACTGTGTTTATGGGTGCAGAGGGTAGAATGTCCATATCACCTGTCAGTGAACTCTGAAAGCACCCCATTCATGTTGACTTTTATGATTGCCATTTGTCTCGTGCCCTCAGATCCTGTTATTGTGGTTAGACAGTCAGTAATGTAGCACTTTGCCAATCTGACCTTCACCCCATGGAGATGAGCCCAGCTGACCCATGTGCTGCCGGATTGACACCCGAGCAACAGCCAATCCAACGTGGTCACCTCTTATAGATGTATAATGTATCATTGTGTCTCACCAATTGTATTGCAGAGTTGTGTACCTATAGTGAAGCGTTACTAGTGACGCTTCTGAGACTTATAATGTGCTGCCTGTGTAAAGTTTAGCAGAGCACTCTCTGGGCATGCACATTTATCTTATATAAACCTGTTTTACTTGCAATCCACCTCCTGGTATTATTCCCTAGCTGGGTGTGCCCATTATTTGGTCTTTATTGTGTGACGTGCTGGGGAATGGGTTCATGGTTTCCCTCGGACTTCTGTCTTCCTCGAATCTGTGTACTAAACTAAAGAAGAACAGGGAGATAGAGGTAACAGGGTGATACCTTGCTATCTTCCTACCACTGCTGCATCTGAGAAGGTTTAGTCTCGTAACTATCTTTTGCAAGTTTGTAACTGAACCATCCTGAATAAGGTGTTGCTTATGAAGGAGAAGTATGATGTGATTGATCTTCAGAGAAAATAATATTTACCCTGACTTTTGACTTGAAATGTAAAGAGAAAGTCTTTTTGGTTTGCCAAGCAGAAGGTTGTGGAGACATAAAATATTTGGTTTTGGATATATTGAATCAAAATAACTTTATATTCTACCTGGAGTGGAACTAGTCTTGTGAAAATAACTTTTCTCAAATTGAACTTTGGCTTGAAACATCCTGAATTGATCCACGGAAAGGGGATCCAAACCTGGTCACAAGGATTCCTGTTTATACCTTCTGTGTTTGAATATTTATGTTTTTATGCAGTTGAAACAGCCAAATAATTCCTGTATGATGTTTTTGTACGTATTAGTGTGAGGGACAGATACATTTGGCCACTAGGTCAATTTCATTTAGCCTTAGTTTGTCAGGTAGGAAAACCCTTGTTAGTCTAGGGGAAAGATAAGCGTTATGTCTCATCCCTTATCATTTAATAAAATGGTGACTTGTGATAAAACTATACCTAAGTGTCCGTCTTGCATTTCCGACCCCTCACAGCATGGAGCAGCTTAAACAGCAAAATGCAAAATAAGCAAATGACCGAAATCTAACATCGAGATTAAGATGAACATTGAAACACCCCCACGTATGTCTGCAAGTGGAAACGGCAGTGTAAATCATTGCCCCTCCAAAGTGCATGGTGAATAGAGCAGCTAATTTATACAGAAAAGTGTCAAATAAGCCAATTACCGAAATCTACCCTTGCCATTAAGATGAACATGGAAACACCTCCACATGTGTGCATACCAAAACTACAGCAGTAACACCACACACAAGTAAGTTGGAGAGTAAAGTAGCAGGTGCAGACCTGCTAAAACCATGAGCCATTAGCATATGTGATCCTGCTGCCGTGTGCACACTGCTGGCCCCTGTTGACCGTTCTATATACGGGATGACCCCATCCATCATGCTCAGAACACAACACTGATGACATCCTTAAGGAACAGAACATGATGTCCATGAAATACAGTAATATTTGTTGCCCAGAATAAAGAACCATAAAACACGAATCGCAGTAAACAGTAAGTTAAAGTGTGGTCAAAGATGTTCCAAAAGTGTTCAGATGACTACACTCCTAGAAACATTAAAAGTTCCTCATCAACATTATGCCCCTTTGGGATTTTAGTGTCCATATCTGAAATCAGCCCTTGTCTTCAACAGTCTGAGTTACAGTTTACTGTCTCCTCTTCGAGGGTGTGATGGTGCATGAGCTGCTCCAAAGAAATACAATTCTTTTGCGTTGGTATTGTGGCATTCAAAAAAAGTTCAGGCGTGTAATATGCATGGTTCACAGTTCTAATAGCTTTCAGATGTTGTTAACTTGCATGTTGTGATCCCCACATATGATTTCCCACATGGGCAACTTAAAACATAAACAACATAAGTAGTATCACATATAATAAGATGTTGAATAGTCCGTGGGGTGCCCAGCATTGGATGTACATACGTTTTGGACGGCAATGCATTGATGCACACTTTAAATTTCATGCACTTAAAAGGACCTTTCACTGGATTAGATAACCATGTACCAGAAACTCTATTCTTGAGGAGATTAAGAAAACTAGAGACCAATTTATCTTTAAGACAGGAAGGCTTCATAAAGGTTAGACATTGATGACTAGGCAATATGGGGGACAACTCCCTATCCTGTTTGAGGCCATGCCAATGTTTTTGTATGATCGATTTAATTGGCTGCAATGCTTGTCCATATGTCAAAATAAGACAGGTTTTATTGGATACATTGGGATCTACAGGTGGAGAGTTATTAAGTAGACTCTGGCAATTTAAACCTCTCGTTTTTACATATGCGTGTTCAATCACCTGAGATGCATAGCCCTGCAGTCTGAACTTTAATGTAATGCTGCTTTGGAGCATTCATATAAAAATGGATGAGATCAGTACAGTTACAGCGGTATAGAACAAATTCCCCCTACGGAATACCCTTTTTACAACTACCAGGGTGATTACTAGATGCATGCAGGGAAATGCCAGAACTGGTAGGCCTGGTGTATACGGATGTGTTAAATCAAATACATCCAAAAATATGACCTGGGAATTACTGTGTGTCTCAGTAAATTGTACATTGATGCTGTTGGAATTCAGATGTTTAACAAATTACGACCAATCAGATTCATCACCCTTCCAGATGACAAAAAGATTGTTGATGTAATGCCAGGAAACCACATGATCAGTAAACTGGAAATTAGATGCATCACAAACAACAGTATCCTTCCACAATCCCATGGTAAGATTAGCATAGGTTGATGTGAAGATACTGCCCATTGCGGTTCCCCTCTGTTTGTGATAAAAGGTGCCATCGAACTACGAAAGACATTATTGGTTAAACAAAATTCCAGCATCTCCACAATCATGTCAGTGGGCCTCATTCCGAGACTGGTGGTAACCCTGCCGGTGCTACTGGCGGGTTGCCGCTGGACTCGGAATGAATTACCAGCGCCTGACTTCCCAGTAACACCAGGGGATTACAACCCTGGCAGCCGGGAAGTCAGGCGCCAGCAATTTTGTAAATCCCCATTCCCATTGAGTCCTATCGGACTCAATGGGAATGGAGACCACGGAAGCACCGGCACCATTAATAACGGTGCTAGTGCTTACGTGACAGTCTGCCTACCGTGGCTGATGTGACCCGGCAGGTTCAGACCTGTCGGGCACAGTGGCTCCGGCAGGCAGACTTGTAGTTTGCCGGTCTGTAATCAACAGTGCCGGTAGGCTTACCAGCACCATTGTTTCCGGACCGGCAAACTTGTAATGAGGCCCCAGTGTGTGAAAGAAAATTCAAAGAGCGCTGATTCAGAAAATATTTAAATGTCCTCATCCCAATCGAGGTATAAAGGGAGACCACATCTAATGTGGCCATGATAAGACCAGGCTCCCACGGTACCTCGTTGATGTGTTTAAAATATCCTTTGTGCCACAAAATAACATGATAATGTGGACACAAAGGAAATCAACATCTCATCAACAAATTTAGAGAGGTTTCCAGTAATGACCCAGACAAAGTAACAATCCGTCTACCGGGGGGCTTTATCACAGATTTATGGATTCTGGTCACGTAATATATGGTGCGGATAAGAAAAGAAATTGGAAACAAAACCCACATATTTCCAGATCAAGGATGCCCTTGTTGGGCTATTTATTCAACAAAGAGCTCAACTGCGTCAGCATGTCAGAAAAAGGAATAGCACTAAGCTGATGATAGCAGGAAGCATCTGTCAATTGACGGCTGGCTTCAACTACATAATCACAGCGATTCAATAAAACAATATTGGATCCTTTGTCTGAGGGTTTGAATACCACTTCAGACAACTGATTTAAGGAGTCTAAGGTGTTTTGCAGTTGGAGGGTGAGATTGTACCTCCTGTATGCCAAGCTGGTAAATCTTAATGTACGCAGATCATCTATGACAAGGTCCTCAAAGGCTTCCAAGCACCCCCCAATGAAAAGGAGGGGCTACACCTTGATTTGCCCTTTAAATGTGAGGAGCATTCGCAATCTGGATTGATATCTAACTCAGTAAGATTGATATCACCATTTGTGATGGAATTTTCAGATAATTCAACCAAGTCAGAGATCCTCAAATCAGTTCTGCCAGTATGGGACATAACTGGAGTGACCTTCTTAGGATTTAATGCAAAAAATCTTTTGAGTTCATTTGTCTTATAAAATGGCCAAAATCAATGCCTGTCGACAACATACTCATAGTTATTGAAAGGACACAATTTTAAGCCCAATTTCAACACCTCCAATTCCTTGTCTGTCAAGACATGTGACGAAACATTAACCACTGTGACATCAGTAGAGGGCACTCTTTCCTGCCTCTGCCCCCACAGCGCATCGGTCTGAATGGGAGAGTTGTTCCTGCCTCCCTTGACACGTTTTCCACAGCAACTCTTTTTCCTGGTGCCGTGGCACGTCCACGTCCAGTAGCTATTTATATGCAAAAGCATCATCTCCTCTCACTGAGCTAAATAATGGCCCAGTGATAAGAAACAACAAAAAGGACTTGGGCACACGTTGAAGTGCTATAGTGCAAATAAACAACTTGAATGCAAAATACAAAAATCCATACAAAAACTAGGAAATCACCCAAATGGGTGAATAGTCGTCACTTTTGTGGACGAATAGTCAAGAAAGCGGGTCTATTAATATACAGGCAGGAAAACATGCAGTAGGGTATGGATGTGTTGCAAAGAATTAATGAGTTATTTACCACTAACTATATATATGTATAGAATTTGAGGCTGACAAAAACGGACGGCAGGAGAACACAATTCTTACACGAATAAGTAGAACAGGAAGAGGAACTCAGAACCCTTTTTGATGAATCGAGGGAATTTGTCCCTTCTCCCCAAGATGGATCCCCACCCCCGTCAGGCTAGGGAGATGAGCCCGCTCTGCAATACGCTCCATTGGGGTTGAGGCAAGTGGGACCTCACCGGAAAGACTCCCCTTTAGGGGACAAGGAGTCCAGTTCCCGTGAGGAACTCCCTAAAGCTGGGCACACTATTGCCTCCATGAGTTGCTCTAAAATACCACAAATGTTTAATCACCAAGACTGGGATAATGAAACACTTTATAGATGTAATTATTGCATAGAAAAAAAACATGTCCCTTTAAATCGAGATATCCAATCCACTGTGACGAGTACGTTGAATAGCGTGCACTCGCTGAAATACAGCAAAAGAAGAGAGCAAGGAACACATGCGCAGGCAATGGAGGCCCTACGCTGCGCAAAACCTGGAGAAGGCGTAGCAAGCGCAAGCCAGGAAGCCGGCGAGTTTGAAACTCACTCGATACTGCAAACTGGGATGCCAAAGCCACTGTGAATCCCCAGTGTGAGGAACCGAAAGGGCAGGAGCCCATAGGAAGGTGGTGGCGACGCCACCAAGGATTCATGGTGGACAGCCGGTCCACAAACCATCGTCGATACGACAGCACATAGAGAGCCGAAGGGCGTTCGGTCATTCATAAGAACATCGCAAGGAGAATAGAGACCACGAGAAGGAAAGCGCTGATGAAAATAAGGCAATAGCAGTCCAGGACCAGAGTGAAGATTCTTCCCGAAGACGATCTACTTCACAGTCAAAGATAACCGGGAGAACGGTAATGACGGGAGGCCTCGAAGCAATCATTATACCGTGCAAGCAACTCGTCCCAGCAAAAGTCATGAGAATATGTTAGCCTTGAAACAGATGAACTTAAACTGTTGTGATACAAGAAAAAGGATCAATACTGAGAGAAAAGAACAGTGGATAACAATACCCTAGGAAAGAAGGAGAGAGGCAAAGTTAAACCTGAAACCAATGACCTTAAAATGTTTTGATACCAGAGAAAGAATTACTGAAAATCTGAATATTGAGAGAAAACAAAAGTTGATAAAAAACCCTTAGGAAAAGGGGAAAGCAACTAGATATTTTGTAGAAAATAACAATTTCAAAGAGAGAGAATATTATGAGCCAGCGTAAGAGGAACTATTCAATTGACTCATGTGCAAAATCAAGTAGACCAAAGCAAGCTGAGCTGTAATTGCCCAGGAGGGAAAGCCTACCAGAACAATAGTGTCTTCCAAGGATACGCTGAAACCAGCAACCCGCAATATATCTCTTATAAAAGATCCCCAAAAGTGACTTCCAAGGAGGAGGGAAAACTCAATAGCCCATTTGAAGGATTGGTATGATTTGACTGTGGCATAATTGTTCGTAGTTAATTTCGCTGCTAACCCTATTTTGCCATGGGCAAAAACATACCAATCCACCCCCCTCACTCATCCCCAACACATCCCCCCTCTTTCCCCCAATACATCCCCACCTCCCTCCCCCCACTTACCTTTCACCGTCCACTTGCCATCTGACCCTACAGCGTCAGTTCCGTCCCTGCAACACGGGTCAGAACTGACGCCACTGGGTCCCTTACTCTGTTTTTCTTTTTTTTTTAAGTCTCCCAATATCCCAGAAGCGGGGGACATCCCTGCAACCCCCATTCCCATTATAGCAAGCAAGGGGAGCAGGGGACACACCCAAAACCCCTGTTTCCCTTGTTCGCTATAATGGAACTGTATGGGCCATTTTACCAAATTTTTGGTTGTACAATCATTTCGTGCAGCTTAAATTCGGTCAAATGGGACACAAGGTAAAAAATATTCAGTCAAAGTGGCCAATACCCATTTGAAGAGTTACAGAGACTGATCCAAGACATCACAAGACACTATTTTAGGATTATGTATGAATAAGGATTCCAAATAACAAGGGGGGTCCTGGGAGACTCTCTGCCAGACATTTGTCCTGGTTACAAGAGCCTTACCCAGAGTCTTTAGCTCACTATCTTTCACAGAGGAGAAATATCCCAAACATATCAGTCTTTGTCCTGCCCTGGGGCAGTCCAGCACCGAAATGCTAGGCAATTCTCCTCTGAACAAGAGTACCAACAGCAACACCAGACACGTGTTTCTGTCTGGTTGAGCCTCATCAGTAGGGTGTAGCTGTGCCTCTCTAAAAATAGTGAGCAAGGGGTCCACGTCTGGATTCCGCTAGTAATTTAGGGTGAGACACAAAGTTACTTGAAATATGCAAATAACAAGGCAGGTTCTGGGAGACTCTCTGCCAGACATTAGTCCTGGTTACAAGAGCCTTACCCAGAGTCTTTAGCTCACTATCTTTCACAGAGGAGAAATATCCCAAATATATCATTCGTTGTCCTGCCCTGGGGCAGTCGAGCACCGAAATGCTAGGCAATTCTCCTCTGAACAAGAGTACCAACAGCAACCCCAGACACGTGTTTCGGTCTGGTTGAACCTCATCAGTAGGGTGTAGCTGTGCCTCTCTAAGAATAAGTCTCTCGTAACCAGGACTTATGTCTGACAGAGGGACTCCCGGGACCCCCCTTGTTAATTTGAATCAGGATTCCTACAGAATGGTACTAGAGGTACCCTCAGGAGAAGGGAGTCATTCTCCGGATATAAATTAATTTTCATAGTGGTAGGGTCAGATAGGTTAGTTTCGTATAGCTGACTTATTCCTTTGGACATTCATGAATGACTAACGAACACCTTAGTTACAAACATAGGCATGGGGGGTGCTGTTGCGCAGCTGAGGAAGGGCTGCCTAAACATGAAGCTTTGTCTTGGGCAACATCCTCAAGCGTTAAATATCCTCTTTGGTGACACGTTTCTACTTGAAAAGCAATTAAACTCACTCCGGAAGACTTGGTGCTGGCTTGCTTCCGGGCCTCTGGGTTCCACAGAGGATGAACAATCCGCGTCTCCAGAGTGCTGGCTGTGATCTGAGGCGCGATCCGCTCTTGACTTCCGAGCATGGCGGCACGCCTACAAAGAATACTACGAGGCTTCGGAGGCCACTGCAGGGAGGAGCTGCCCACACCCTGCTATACAGTAGAGGGATGATTTCTCCCGATTTCCCTCACACGGCGAGTCTGCATTACCGAAACTGGGGGAGACCTTGGCAAGTCGTGGTCCCCTGACCCTGCAGTGCCTACATCTCTATGTCACGGCTCCAGCTGCTGGGCGATCTGGGCGGCGCTCGGCCCCGGAGCCCTCTGGGCGAGATTACGCTACCCGGGTGAGTTGACCCATCCACCCTACCCTGGCTTGATTACCTGGGTGGCTGACCCTATTACCAGACGGGAGGAGACGACAGCCACGGAGAGGACACGGACCGCTGAGACTGCTGTGCTGCGCCAGGTGAAACATGCAGTGACATAGGCTGCAGCAATCTGGCGGCACACTCTGGTCACCAGACCCAGACTACGACCACCTGGCCCCATACCCCAGTCGGGACACTGCGACTACCTTTGCAGCATATCCGCCTCTGTGTCCCCAACTCTCCCGCAGAGACTGATGGCTATGCTCCACTAATCCAGTACGACTGGATTAGAGCAGGCTCACAGACATGCTCCTGAGTTCTAGTTAGGTGGATCCTCGCGGGACATGGTGGCCCTGCCACGTTATGCTGGAAACAGCTGAATTAACCAACACGACCGGCCCGTGAGATCCTCGGCCATACACATGTTTGTTTGTGTGTTTGTTTTATTACTTGTATTGCACTCCAGACCCTTAGGTATCAGGGTGCACAGCAAAAGACAGAGGATACCCCAGAAAAGCAATCAAACACGCAAAGAAGCAGGCTGCAAATACTGATCGAACAATATGCCTAACGAAAACCACCAAAAAAGAACTGGACAGATTGGTCTGCGTCACAACATATAGTCCTCTCAGCAACCTGATAAGAAAGACCATCAAACAGCATTGGCCCCTCATCAAGAACACGGGATCCCTCCAGAAAGTTCCACTGTTTGCATTTAAGAAAAATCAGAACATCAAAGAATCACTGGTACATACCTTTATGGAACCACGAAAACAACAAAGCACCTTGTGGAATCTACCTCCGATACAAGGCCACTATCGGTGTGGCAAATGTACAGCATGCCAATTCACAGAAACAACCAAAGTATTCAAACACAATGATATCACTTGGACCCTACGGGATCATACCAACTGCAACACTAAACAGGTTGTATACATCATAACATGCCGGTGTGGACTCTTGTAGGTGGGCAAAACCATGAGAGCAGTGAAAACGAGGATATATGAGCATCGATCATGTATAAAAAACAAGGTGCCGGACTAACCCTTTGTGGAACATTACATCAAAAAAAAAACACCAACATGGACTTAAAGTGGTTTGTGTTACAGAAAATTACCACCACCAAGAGAGGTGGCGACATTGATAGAACCCTCACCCAATGAGAACAGAAATGGGTCCACAAACTACACACTGTAAAAGAAGGCCTTAACATCACCCTTGAGTGGAAGCACTTCTTATAAATCTGGTGGAATGGATGATCCGAACACCATTGTAATGTGGAAGTCAGTGGACAGTAGACTGTCACACCAAGCACTTCTTGTTCCACAATAGAAACTATTGATGTCTCATATTCACACCATTAAAATATAAACACAAAGGCTGTTTATTGATGAAACATGTGTGATACCCTAAACCCTAGACTTTGTGTCCACAAAAGGAATTGTTGGTCGCACATAATTACACCATCACATTGTGAAACACCCTTGTGTTTCAATTAACAGATTGTTGATTCAGTAAAGAAGTATTTATTTGGTTGATTATGTGTAAAATCGTGCACCACACCTTGCCACTAGTGCACAACATATATTGTGGCCAATTCACATGCAGCAAGCCCCCCTTCTTCGTGTGTGTGTCCATGCTGCGCCTGATTATATTACGGTCCATTCTGCATGGCTCATTGTCACTTTGTAACTTTGAACATGTTGCCTTACACATATTAGTGTGTGGGCTATTCTGGCTCTGACATTTTAGCCAGCTCTTTCAACTACATTTTACACAGGCTTATGTAGGGACTGCCTTTAGCTTCAGCGCAGCAACATGGCCACCATACATAAACAAGCCCGTCTCCATGGCTACGGCACGCACCGTGAGCCATTCTGGAGAAGACACTGCGATCGCCGCCAGCCCTCGCACAGCGGCCCGCTTTTAATTAGCCAGCACACAAGGTAAGATTTGACAGACGCTCGGCCGCCTGTCTTTTCACCAACCTGTGTGGTCCTGACACGCCAGTGACTTTACACGCTCCATCTTCAATGTGGGTAATACGATCCTTATGATCACTGCGTTGACTGTAAATCTGCGGATGCCTCACTTTTTCACTGGGCACCCACCACGCCCTATGGGTGCCTTGATTTTATTATGCATTCCGCCTCTCATTACAGCGAGAGGCCACACGGCGCACACGGCACCTGCCGTACACCGTTTGGGCACCATGAGGCACCTGTATTTTATTTATGTAGTCTGCCTCTCACTACAGCGAGAGGCTACACGGCGCACACAGCACCATTTTGGCATCACGATTACCACCATTCCGTGACTACAGCCCATCATGTAGCCACTCTTACCATTGCCACTCATACTTCTGATCAAGTTGATCCATACACCAGCACCGCCACCACGCTGAAGTGTCTCTTTACCCACACTTGTTCCACACTTTTTTCAGCACGGTGCACCACTGTACAATATTCCACCTTGTCACGAATCCTTGGGCTCCACATTGAGCCTCGTTTTAATTATTGTATCCGCAGTGACGATCCCAATTGGTCTCTCCTGGAACACAAGCCGTATAAATTACGACGCCTGCCATTAGAACTCCATCCTATCAGCAGGCTCCCAATAGGTAAGCCTTTTTGCCTATACCACCACTAATTCCTTCTAAATAAATACCACCATTATGGCTATTTACAGCCCCACTTACCATTCCTTGATCTCCCTTGACAGGAATGGCCGCTTCACGGAGAATTAACCCTCCTCAGTGTACATAGACACTAACATGCATTGAGCCACTGTGCTCCCCAGATCCGGTAAGCTCCAGACTCCCCTTGTTTTTTATAGTATATATTTACTTCTCTACTGCTAGACTGTTTAGAATTGACTGACTCCTGATATACTCTCTGTCTGTTTATCTCAACAGACTACATAGGATACTTCTCCCACATGAATATCTCGTCCTGATGAAGGCCTACACCACCAAAGCTCACTAAGCTTATCTCTAAACATGGCCAAAACACTGTCGTGTTGACTTGTTGTTTGTTGTTGTTCAACCCTAGATTGTGTTCCATGGAATTATGCTGATGACCATGCTATTACTCCACTACGTTCTCTAGTTTCCTTCCCAAGGAACACATAGAGAAAGTAGAAGCAATAGAACTTTGTCTTTCAAATATTTGACATTTGATCCATGTAACTCAGGTACTACACCTTGTAAGTTTGTAATGTTGAATATCCTATGCTCTAGAAATACAAGTGTATCTTAAACACCCTCTGCAAACAAATTAAATCTGAACTGTAGTATACAGAAATGTCCTTTTAAATCTTTTTGTATGATTCTGTGTCCAATATATCAAGTTGTGACTAATCCAGGATTTAGTTGTTCTTTTGTCAGCAGTTAGACTTGCATAAACTTGCTCATCTGTGTTCTTTATATGATTATACCTACCTGGGCAGAGCAAGGCATCAACCAGGCGCCCCGTTGAATATTGCTTGATGCAGATCGGACAATGCAGATTACATACACATGCTCTGGTCCTATCCAAAACTTACTTCTTTCTGGGAGGGAGTCTCTGAGGCTGTGTCTCAGATAACAGATTGCACTATTACACCATCTCCACTGACCTTTCTATTCTACGAGTTCCATCGCGTCGGCCGTGACCTCAAGAGGCTGGCCGTTCTCTGTATGCTACTCGCTGTCCGCTGCATGCTACTACTCTGGTTGCGCCCTGGTGCCCCCACTCTTGACCAATGGCACAGTGCTGTCACCTGGGCCTCGGATGTAGAGGAGCACTGGTCTGCCATGCAACCAGTAACTAGTAGACCCAGGAACATCTGGACCCCCTTTCGCTCCTATACATATTCTTGGCGGCTGAGGATGGGGGAGACAGTGATGACCCGTTGTCCCCTGGCTTCTGCCCTGGCTAACATCTCTGTGTACTTTACTGGATACCTACCTTCATACTGTACAGTTTATAAGTCTCTCTACAACGACCCTGCGCGTTCACCTGGTGGGATTATGCACTTCTGTGGCTGATGTCGATGTTTTATATACTGCTTGTTACTCCCTGTTGTACTGTCAAGCAAGTTAAATAAATAAAGTTTTCAAAAAAGTGACATAGGCAGGGACCACCCATAATGATAGGGAAAGTTAGGACGTACAATTTTACTTTAATAAAAACGTTTGAACCATGTCCTCAAAGTGTGCAAGTCCATCTTCTGACTCGCCAAACCTTATGAACAAGCATTTCACAATAGATGTTCTCTGAAATATTGTGACTTTTTACCCAATAAAAAGGCCCCCAGGAATGATGGACTTACCTCTGAGTTTTATAAAGAATATACTGTGATGAATGTACCCCACATCGCATTAAATTGGATGAGTCATTATCAAACAGTACACTGCCTGAAACCACCATAACAACTTTAATCACGATCATACTAAAACCTAATAAACCACGTGAGGAATGTTCCTCTTATCAGCCAATATCACTAGTTAATACTGATAATAACATTCTTGCCAAACAGCAGGTCTAGACTATTGCAACATATGCCACTTCTAGTCTCGCTGGATCAAGGCGATTTCATACCTGGAAGAGCTGCAGATAATAATTTATGTAGTTTATTTACTTTGCTGCATAACACCAATCTTGAAATTCCAGCAGTCCTGGTGACAATAGTCACTGAAAAAGCTTTTGATTCGGTTGAGTGGCCCTTTGTATTTGATTTCCACCGGAGATCTGGTCTTGGAATACCATATACAATATATTACAATGATTGTGGTTTTGTATACTTCCTCCCAAAGCAGTGGTTCTGACCAATGGCATTACTTCCTTGCCAAACCTACTGGCATGATGCACATGAGCGGAATGTCCGTAATCCCCATTAATATTTGCTGTAGCGATCAAACCAGTGGCTTGACTTTGGAGGCAGAGACATTCTGAAAAGGGGATAAAAGTCTATTTTAAGTGCAATATTGCATCTTTTGCTACACGTTAAATTCCCTGACCCAAATTTACTCCTGACTGTAGAATACATTTTACAGATGGAACATTAGCAGGGCTAAATATTATTTGCAACAAATCAGTGTTATTTCCACACAATGGGCCTCATCACGAGTTTGGCGGTAACCCTTAAATCCGGCGTTTTCGCTGTTACTGCCGGATTTAAGGGTCTGCCAAATCAGGGCTTTGGCGAATTTCTCCCCAGCTCCGAGCTGGGGGGAAATCTGCCGAAAATTCGTGCTCATACCGCCGGCGGGAAATCCGCCAGCGGTATGAGCACGAAATTTCCACATTGAGCCCAATGGGGAATGGGGCATTCCCGAATGGGCTCAATGGGGAATGGGGATTTCCAAATCCGCCAAACCCGTGATCCGGCGCTAATAGCACCGGTGGGTTTGGCGGTAGGGCAGATAGCGCCAGCGCTATTAGCGCCGGCATTACCGCCCAACTCGTGATGAGGCCCAATGACTGTACGGCCGAATGTGGCAAGACTCTGGGATTTAGATGGCAGGAAGACAACATATGATTTTTCTGTTTGCCTACTTTCTGTTGTAAGAGGATTCAATTCAACACTACAGCTAAGTCAATGCCTAGTCTGGGATACTGAATGGAAACCCTTATTGATATATCTTTATGTCCAGTTCATGCGTTCTGGATGACTACCCCTATATAACACCCCTCTCTTGGAATCCTCCTGACCCCACTGAGCCAAGAAGTAGTTCTGTTTTGCAAGTTTAAAAGGTTTATTTGATAATTTAAACAATAGATATATATATCACACTTTATAATAAATTAATAATTGGATATCACACTTAATCTGATATGATAAAGATTAACCACGGAGAATCTGGCACTAGCACACTTGTGAATAGGAACAGAAGAAGAAGGTGGTAGAGAATGCTTTATATAAGTTCAGATGGATGTAATGTTGAATGAAAATGCAATACAGAAAATACTCAATATGATTTCAACAAAACAATGTAATCACTTTTCTCTGGCAATCCCCTCCCCCCTTTATGCAATGCAAGGAAATGGAAGGAAAGCACACAGTTCTCAGAAATGCAATCAAATGTAATTCAGTTCACCCCAGCAGGCATAGACTACAGAAGTTGGAAACACAGGCCCAAAATGCTTTTATATGTGCTGGCAATGAAGTGAAAAATATGCTAAAATGCTTTTAATTCCCTCTAGAGGTTCAGGGTGAGTGGTGTCAAGTTAATATTAGTCCAGGCTCACTCTAGCAATGATACAGGGATGGTTCTTAAGAGGCAAACGAATTTTTAGCAAGGAAAGCAAAGAATCTTCTGTTTTCACACGTGGAGAAATTTGCAAATCGCGGCAAAATTCGCGAGTGCGTTTTTCGCGATTACAGAGGAACTACAAGGACTAGCACTATCGTTTTGGGGTCCTAGGACAGGCTAGGATCTCAGCTTCCAGATGAAAGTTACTGCAAGTCTCTAGGACAAACGGTCATGGAGATATGAGCGATATGGTAAAGGTAGTTTTTCAGATTTGAAATTTTAAAGTTCAAAAAGACAAGTGACAGCTAGCAACTAGAAAATGACAGGTGACAGCTTTACAAATGACAGGTGACAGTTAGGAGGCAGTTCTACTTAGATTAAAATAGATTGAATTATATCATTTTAACTAAGAGATTGGTTCTACACAGTTCTGCTAGGTACTCACAATATATTTTTGAAATAAATGGGCCTCGCCACGGATCTGGTCAGGTTTTAGACTGGACTCTGGTCTGGTCTCGGCACTTCACAGTGATCTGGGTCAGCTCTCTGGTTCTGCTAACAGCGGTCTGGGTCAGCTCTGCTCTGCTGGTCTAGCCTCTCTGGATTCTGGAGATTGATGGATTTGAAGTCTCTATGTTGGCTCTCTGAAGGTTGAGGGAGGTAAAGTATGGATTTTCCCGGCAGAGCGTCCCGCAGCAAATGGATTTGAAGGTCCCTATCTGTCCTGACTGTCTGCTTTTATGTGTTTTGAAAATGGGTGTGTGTGCAGCATTACTAGGCTCTACCCCTCTCCACTTGTCATTGGCCACTACATCCTCTTCCCCTTGATTGGGGGAATGAAATGAAGTGTCATCATGATGAGGTCTGTTTATGGTACAGAGAACCCACCCCTGTCAAATTACACACAATCTATATTTTGACCAAAAAGACATATTTCATAGCTACACAGTGGTTTGAAATTACATGCGCCCATCGTGCATTACAGGAGGTATACCCTGTCCAAATCTGCTCTTCCTGGGAGCTTGCATTCAGAAATGGCGACATTTGCACTTTTTAACTGGTTTCGCAATATCGGACATTACCCCAAATTTACACACATGTGCGCAAGGAGTATGGACATTACTTGATGAAGTGTCAGATTTTTAACATGCATACATTTTAAGTAATACCCTCTTAACTGCTAGCTTGCCCCCAGATCATGCCACCGGTTCTAAAAACCTCTCAAAATGTGGGCAGAAAAATCACAAGAATTATGGTATCATTTAAATAATTTTCACAAGTCCGCTCTATGAATGATCCATCTTTTTAGAGTTATGTTCTGGCTACAGGGGTGTGGTTTCCCCCAAGCACAAGGTTGAATTTCTGGTTTTTCCAGTTCTGCCAAGCCAGCTTGCTCTCACAGGCAGTGCTCCTCCCCTTTACTTCCAGGAGGAAACCACTTTTTACGGCCCCCATAATAAAACATTTGCCTGAGTCAGGACAGGGCTTTGTTCAATTTCCTGCAGAGCCCAGGTAATTCAATCAGAGAAGTGTCATATCCCTTTTGGTGGGAGCAGCAAAAGGACAGCTAGGCGTGGGAACACAGCTGTTGTGCAAGTCTCATCTCCTGTCGGGGGTAGCTGGTGGGCAGAATTCAGTTCCTTAAGCCAGGCCCCAGCTAATGTCACTTTTTGTTACCCAGTTTAAGTCAAGACAATGTTTACATATGCAGCTAGAATGCTGATTCTAAGTTCAAAACTATGACATTTAAACAATTGCATCCTATGTGACACTCAAAAGTAGGTCACTCATTTCTTTTAAACATTAGATTTTTAGTGTCTTTCAGTCCAAATTTACTTAAACTGCTGAAATCCACAGCTCAGCCAGTCTTGTTATAAACCTTCAAGTCACTTCAGAATATCACTTTACATTGTATCCACCTCTCAGTAAGTCTTTCTGTGGCATGCTCTGGGTTCATCTATTCAGTTTTAAACAAAATCTGGTGGTTTTAAAACGCCGGCTTTCTGATAGTGGTGAGTACTGGTACTGCACCCCTTTTTGGGATTTAAGAAAATGAATTCCCCACAATTCTAGGTTGCTTTTGGCAATCAGCATTGCCATTCCCAATGGTTTCAGACTACTGTGTGGGTAGTCCAATGGTGGTTTTAGGCAGTGCCTTTCTGTGCCCATAACATCGGCAAAAATGAGTGGCAGCCTATTCTTCATGCATTTCCCTGTGCATTTTCTGGGAAGCTCTGGCCATCATGATGTTTTTAATGCCAGTACTGCACAGTTTTTGGGGTAGGGCTCGGATGCATGGGTAAAAACATCCCACAAGCCCCCCTCTTGCGATGGCCATTCGGTTTCACTGATGGAACTCGCAAGACCTGGGATGTTTCCTCATCTTCTTCCAATAGATGGCACAGTTCAGCATCTTTTCCTCCATCCGGTACTAATCGATCGGTTCTCCTCGCCGGTCCTGATGGGAATATTGGGCGGTACCCTGGGCCCTCTTGCGTCTCTGCTCCCGGTCTCCGGATCGTCCTCCTTGGCCCGTCTCCAGGTTTTCTTTCTCCTAGGACGACAAAGGAAGAACGGGAATACCTATTCATAGACATTTTTCCCCCACCATTGATATAGTGGGGTGGCATATACATTTATGGTCAAAACATATGAACATGCACATTTCTTTTTGCATTCAAAAATGAAAACACCCACATTGAGAAACTCAGAATTTGATAGGCGATATGTAGGATATTTTAAGTTAGAATTGAATTAATCTGAGACAGTACCCTCTAGGATTCCAGAGGATTCCTCCAGTTGTTGCAGAGTGTGCCTGGGATGGCAACACTTCAACTGGTTTATGTGGACCCACTTGTCTTCCCCCTCTGCCAAACCGCCTTTGGGGATGCGGATCTTATAGGCCACAGGGGAGATTTTGTCTATAATCTCAAAGGGTCACTTCCATGTAGGCAAAAATTTTCGCTGCTTGGCCTAGTTCCTTTGGAAATTGTAGAGATAGACCTGGTCCCCCACCTGATATTCCTTCCTGGAAGTTTTCAGGTCATAGTGGGTCTTCATGCTATCAGCTGATCTTTCTAGATTCCGCTGAGCATAAGCAAAAGCATGTTGAAGGTGTTTCCTTAAATTCTCCACATACTCATGAGTTGTGGAGGCATTTATCAGTGTCTGCTCTTGGGTCCTGTAGAGCAAATGCTGAGGAAGCACCATCTTGCGCCCAGTCATCAACTCAAATGGTGACATTTTGGTTGCAGATGAAGGGGTAGATCTGATGGCCATTAGGACCAGAGGTAATCGGATATCCCAACTTGTCCCAGAATCTGCCACAAACTTCTTTAATATGCTCACAATGGTTCGGTTGTATCTCTCCACTGCTCCAGAAGAAGCTGGCCGCTAAGCAATATGCAACTTCCTTTTGACCCCCAGTATCTCCCACATCTTTGTCATTACTTCACTGGTGAAGTGGCTACCTCTGTCTGACTCAATCCTTTGAGGTAGACCGAAACGGGAAAAGATGTGGTTAATCATCAGGGCAGCTGCAGTTTCTGCCTGGCAATTTGGGGCTGGGAGACATTCCACCCACTTGGTAAACAAGCATGTCACAGTCAACATGTACTTATTCCCTCTAGCAGAGCGAATCACGGGGCCTACAAAGTCGATTTGTAAATCTGACCATGGCAGTGTCATCCCCCTCTTTTGGAGAGGCGCACGGTGCGTGAGGGATGATGGCTGAAATTGTGCACACACAAGACACCCCTTCAAGTATTGGTCGAGGTCCCGCCCCATGTGTGGCCAGTATGCAACCTCTCTTAAGATTTCCAGTGTTGTGTGAAACCCCCTATGACCGGCGGTGGCCGCATCATGGGCGTGACTTAACATCAGACTTCGGAATGAGGTAGGAACCACCCACTGATCGTGGCTAGCTTTAGATTTCCTTACCAGCAAACCGTCTTGGATTCGGAACATTTTTGGACATTTCATCAACACTCTTAGGTCCTCTTTCCCAATGTAATCGGTATCCGTCAGGGGAAAGTTCTCAGGGTCCTCAAGGTGTTGGTAAAACTTACCAATAATTGGATCCCCCTTCTGAGCTGTAATCAAATCAGCATCAGGGGTCTCCTTGCTCCATTGGGCAATTGAAAGGTCGTTGTGAGCATTTGTCTGGGACCTAGTGATAGCAGTGACCTGGATTTCCCCCAACAGGGACTCAATCTCAATTAGATCCCCTTGGATGGCCCCGGTTTTGGCCAGCTGATCAGCTAAGTCATTTCCAGTTTTGTCTGGTCCCTCTACTTTGGAATGACCCTTGATCTTTTTCCAATAGATGGTCACCTCATTCGAGGTGACCAGATCATCAATGTTTTGGATCAACTTCCCATGTTTCAAGGGTTTGTTGTTAGCACATAACATGCCTCTGGTTTTCCAATTAACCAGGTGCTCCACGAACCCGTTCCGTACATAATCAGAATCTGTGATTATGACCAGTTCGTGGAGTTGATGTTGGACAGCAGTGAGGATGGCCTGATGCACAGCCATCAATTCTGCCACCTGACTATTTCGGGGACCAATTTTGTATCCAGCGGAGGGTTCTGGGAACTCCTTCACCCATGCATTCCCTACGCCGGCCACCAGTTCTTTCTCCCCGTTGTTGTCAACATGGTAAGAGCATCCATCCACATAGACAGTGGGCATTCCCTCACACT
This sequence comes from Ambystoma mexicanum, assembly GCF_040938575.1. NCBI lineage: Eukaryota > Metazoa > Chordata > Amphibia > Caudata > Ambystomatidae > Ambystoma > Ambystoma mexicanum. The sequence goes on from NC_090936.1 coordinate 983,042,692, forward strand.
TGTCTTCTTCAAAGACTTTGTGTGGGGAATTAAGGTATGCCTCCATGTTGTCCTTGATTTTTAGACTTTCGTCCTCAAGACAGTTTTCTCTGGCACAATCATGCAAGTCAGCCAGACCTTGCGCGAGGGGACTCTTCTTGTTTTGGCCATATCTGACCTCCATAGGAAAGCCTTGCATTGACAGAATCCAGGAAGTAATTCGGGAATTACTCACATTTCCGGCCCGGATTCTATCACTTTGGAGATATTGCAGAGGCTGGTGTGGAGTCTCCACTATGATGTGTTCCCCCTGGATAAACGGGCGGTAATTCTTCAATGCCCACACCGTTGCCAGGAGTGCCTTCTCACAATCGTTGAATTTTTCCTCCACAGAGGATAAAGTTTTGCTCGCATAGGAGATTACTTTATTGACCTTGTCATGCTTTTGGTATAATACTGCCGTCAAGCACGTATTAGAGAACCCCGTCTCCAGGATGAACTCCTTGTTTCTGACAGGGTAAGCTAGGCAAGGCGCTTGTGAGAGGCTTCTTTTGAGTTGTTTTACCGCCTCGGCTTGTTCTGGACCCCATTCCCACTTGACCCCCCCCTTCAGGAGATGAATCAGGGGTCTGGTGATTTCTGCGTAGCCCTCAATGAACTTTCTGCTGTAATTAGTCAGTCCAAGGAGGCTTCTTAGTTCCCGCAGAGTTGTGGGGTCTTTCAGTTTCTGAAGTGCTTCCACTTTCTTTTCCTGGGGACAGAGACCCTGAGGAGTAATCTCATGCCCCAAGAAATTAACACGGGTTCTACACCACTGTGCTTTCTGAAAGGAAAGTTTTGCTCCGGCAGCCCTCAACTGGGTCAGAACATAACGGATCTCCGCTATGTGTTCCTCCACAGATGAACTTTTGATGAGGACATCATCTACATAAGCCAGGTTACCCCTCGCACCCAGGTCGGGCATGGCCTTATGTAGGAAAATGTTGAATTCATTGCCGGAGTTGAGGTACCCGAAGGGAGTCCGGGTCCATGTGTACTGCTGGCCCCCAAAGGTAAAAGCCAGTTTGTATTGGTCCTCCCTACTGACAGGCACAGTCCAGTATCCATTGGTCAGGTCTATTGCAGTGAATACCTGTGACCCCTGAATCTGGGCCAGCCCTTGGTCAATGTAGGGCAGAGGCCATCGGGAAGTATGGACCCATTTGTTGAGCTCCCTGAGGTCGGCGCAGAGTCTCCACTGGGCGTTTGGCTTCAATATTCCCAGCACCGGATTATTGAAGGTGCTGTGAACTGGACGGATTATTCCCCGGGACTCAAGGTTCTTAATTATTTCAGTAAGGGACTCCATTGATGCGAGAGGCAAACGATATTGCTTCACAAACACTGGAGTCATTCCAGGGTCCGTGGGGATTGTTGTTGTGTGGATGTCGGTGCGACCACAGTCATATGAGTCTACCGCAAAGAGATCTTGGAAATCCAAGAAGACTTGTTTCAACTTTTGCTTTTGTTCCAGAGTCACACAGGCATCAGCTAGGTTGACTCTCTCTTCCACCATCTGCCTGAAGCCTGGAAAGACTTCTGGCTTGGCTATTTCAGCGGCCTCCTCCAGCTGGGTGGAGAAGTCCCTGGTCAGAGTGCTGATTTGGACTGGAGGCTTCAGGTGGGAAAGGCAGCCCTCATGGACCTGGAAAATCACCTCATCCCTCCTGAAGTCACAAGTCACATCTTCCTTACCATAAGGGCAAGAAGTGTACACCAGGAAGTTCCCCCCATGCCGGGTAAAAATCCTGTCTGGTTTTGTATTGTCATCACTGTCACTGTCAAAGCAGTCCTTGGGGATTGGCCCTAACAGTTCATTACCTAAATCAATGGAAAAATGTCGGTCATCAACCGACATTCCAATAATGGTGCCTGCGGCTGGAGTAATACTCTTTAAGTCGCTGTTATCCACCTCTCTTAGAATGGTGTCATGTTCTATGTTGACTAATGGTGTTGGGTTTACCCCTAACCCTTGCTGTTGGAGAGAAGCATTTAGATGTATGTAAGCATCAGGGTTTTGCAAATATTGTCCTCTTTTAGCTTTCACTTCCAGGGAGAATTGTCGGGTCCTTTCTGGGATGGTGACCTCCTCTTTGATCTGAATTTCAACTGCATAAGGTAGCAATTGAGCTGACCTAAATGCTTTTTCTGGATCATCAAAGCCCATGGGATTATCCGCTAATTGGGACCAAGCTTTGAAGTTTATTAGGTCCAAACTAATGGCAAAGCGATTGAGAATGTCACTGCCTAAGTAAAAGGCGGCAGTGACGTCTCGCACGACCCAACAATTATGGACTATGCTCTTGTTGCCAATGGAGATTTTGAGCATACACCTGCTTGGCAGGAGATGTTTGGAATTGGGTGCTTCCAGGTCCATTTCCCATTTGTCTATCAGTTTGAATGTGGGAATGGCTGGATCTTTTGGGAGTTGGCGGAACATGGCTTCGCTGATGAAGCTCTTACCGTTGTTCACACACACTCGAGCGAGAACAGAGTCCTTCCCATCATTTAATTGGACAGGGATGAACAACTGCTCTCCAATTTGCTGAATATCAGCCAGGCTCTGAGCTGATTTCACATCTTTCTGGACTATAGGAGTGGGAGTTTCTGATTGTGGATTAGTATAGAATCTCAGAGTGTTTCCTTCCAGCGTGGAGTACCACTTTAGACTGGAATGAAGGTTGATTTTGAGAAATAGAGGGGACCCCCCATCACCAGTCTGTTGTCCTACTGTTATTACTGTCACGTCTGGAATTTGGTTGTTCTGGAAGTGAAATTCTACTTGGCCAGATTTTTGTTCAACCATGTGGCAGGTGCTGTTTAAACTAACATGGTTGACACTCTGTTTTAATTTTATTGGTCGGCTAGTCTGGGTCCAGAGGACCTTGTTTACGCAATCTATTAGGGGTGACAACCTTCTCAGGAAGTCATTCCCCAGTAAACAAGGGGTGCCCTCAGGAGTCACTACTATGACCGGGTGTTTCACCTTGTGTCGCCCGATCTTAATGTCCAAGTCTGCCGTCCCCTCGACGGGAATTTCCTTCCCGTCAAAGTTCTGGAGTTGTCCAGGAAGAGAGGTGAGAGGAATTTGGTAATTCTCTTCCCTTCCTGCATTCAGTTCGTCAAAGGCCCTTCTGGACAGAAGGGTAGCTTGAGATCCAGTGTCCACCAGTGCCAAAATTGTACCCTGCCCCTGTACTTGTACTGGGGCATAGTATCTTCCCTCCTTCTCCTCAAGGGGGCACAGATAATGCACATTTTTGGACAACTGGTGGGCTAACTTTCTGGTTTTGGACATCGCTAGAGAAGAGATTTGGGCAGAATTCTGTGGAGAGCCTTGGGAATCTGAAAGAAAAAGTTGGCAACTGGAGATCAGAGCCATTGTGGGTTCCCCTGGCTCCGGTTCTGGGCCGCCCCCCCTTTTTGGAGGCAGTCATCAGGATGGGTTTGAACCAGGGGATTTTGGTATTGTTGGTTCTGGGATAAGATAGTGGGCGGCGGTAGCTCAGTCTCCACATCTCCCCAGTCTATATTGGAATCTTTTGGGATCCATTTTTCCTTGGGAGGAGTTCCCCCATCTCTGAAGGAGAAGATCCTTTTCCCAGGATCTACTGAGGATCCCTCTCCCTCAAATTGGAAGATCTGTACCTCCTCCTCAAACTGAGTCTGTTTGGGTCTTTTGTTTCTCCTACCCCCCCTCTGCTCCTTAGGAGGCAGACTTTCAGGGGCAAGAGATTTTGTTTCCGGTTCCTGGGTTTCCAGGGGCTGTTTACAAGTGAGGAAGGAAGCTTCCTCCAAGGCTTTACACCCCCCTTCCCCTTGTGCCTCCTCCCTGGGAACCGGTGAGTTATCGGGGTGCTGCCCCTGTCATTGTTCTGGAGCACCAGGTCCAGAGTTGGGTGCGTTCTGCGCCGGCATGCCGATCTGAGGGTTCTGCTGAGCCCTCAGTATGTGACCCAGATCCCGCGCCATGTTTTGAACCTGGCGCTCTAACTGGGAAACCCGCTCAGGCTGATACGGGGCCCTGTTTACTCCCCTGGGCTGATCCCGGGAAGGGTAGCTATCCCTTCTTTGGTAGTACCCCTGGTTGGGAAGATTTGCATACCCCTCCACCCTTGGCCTCCCCTCTCCCGGATTCGGTTGTCTGGGCTCAGGGAATTGGGGAAAGAAGGATGGATGATTTTGGGGTTGGAAGTTGGGTGGATACCTGGGGAAGAAGTTCTGCCCAGGGTTTGGTGAGTTTCTGCCCTCCTTTGAGAAGTTGGGAGGGAAGTTCTCTGGGTTAGGTGCTTGGCTGGATCCCCCCCTTGGGCTGGAGGAGTCCACACATAACCCAGGATGGGTCTGTTTCCCTTGTACCGGGGGCTTACATAGTCAGGAGAGCGGGGGACCCCATTTGTGGGACTACCTCCTTGACTCCCTGTTTGTGACTGGTCCGAGGACCTTCTGGGCCTAGCATTATTAGGTGCAGGTAGGTTTTTAGGCCCCCCCATCTCCAAATCCAAAACGGGGGTGACCTTTACCTCTGCCACCTTGGCAGCAGCAGGGGTGCTGTTGGTTTTGGGATTTTTTTGCTGGTTTTTGTTTTCCACCGGTTTCTGCACCTCATAGATCTGGGTCGCCTGTTCAATGACCCAGTCTAAAGATCTTTTCTCGTGAAAATCCCTCACGAGCTGGGTCATTATATATTTGGGCAAGGCATGGAAAAATGTATTGACAAATTCTCTGCTGTCTGTGCGCACCCTTCTGGTGGTCTGCGCAAAGGCCCGTTTCAGTTCTTGCACGAATTCCTGTGGGGCCTGATCCTCCCCACATTGCAAATTGTAGGCTGCCTTGCGATCCTCTTGAGGATTTCGGTGCACAGAGAAATGTTTCAAGATGGCCGCCTTATAGGTGGACCATCTTAAATGATTTTGGTCCTCCAGCCCCGCAAAGAAACTGGAGTATTCTGGGGAGAATGTCCATTTGACGTACTGGATGCAGCTACTGCTGTCCTTCAAATGGAAAGTCTCCATCATTTGCTCATAGAGCTCCAAGTGTTCCCAAACAGAGTACTTGGCGTTCTTATGATAAGGCGTGATGACGCTCCTGATTGCCTTAATCTGCTTTAAGGGCTCCTTAAGCAAGGCCCTTTTTGTCTTATTGGCCCTTTTGGTCCGGGTAACCCTGGTCCATTCATCTTCTGACTCAGAGGCACTGCTCCCAGAGGTTCCCGTCTGTTCTTCCAGGTTTTCCCGGATTCTGCGAGCCTGGGAATGGCTGGCAGAATGTGGGGACCTGGTCTCCTGTGTCCTGTACCGCTCAGAGGAGTCTTCAGATCCCTCCTTGCTGCCAGGATTTGATGGGTACCCCCCCACTGACTTAACTGGGCAGAGGTTTTCAGGATGCCCTTAATGGGCCTACTCTCCTGGGGTTCCCCATTAAATTGCACTGTGCTTGGGTGCCCATACCCGGATGCCCGTCCCTCCATTCCTGGGTGGTACTGGCCTATGAGCCCCATGCTTCTGGCTGGATAGTAATCTGCCATCCCTGTGGCCCTGTGCTCATGTGCGCCAGGGGACATGGGGGTGGCAGAGTCCAGGGACTGAGAGAAATAAAGGCCTCTGGTACTAGGGCTCCTGGGGTTATGCTCAGGAGTTTCTCTTTCCCAGCGAACCTCATCTCTATCCGCCCCTGCTCCCTGTTGCAATGCAAGAGCCTGCGCCTTCAGTTCCTCAGTTAAGGCCTTACTAGACTCTATCAGTCTCTCCTGCATCGCTACCTGTTGTTGGAGTCTATCATTGTGCTGGCAGAGAGCCTCATTCTCTCTCTGCGTTTCCTGATTGGTCCTGGAGCACTGGGCCAGTCTTTGCTGCAGGAGGGTTACCTCCTGAGCTGTGTCCCTATTGGCCTGCTCCTGTCTTGCCAGAGCCTCCTCCACCCTCCTGGTGTGCTCTAGCAAGTCCTGGTGTTCTTTTTGGAGGTCACCCAGTCCCTGGTGGGCCAGGTGATTTTCTTCCATTTTTCTCCTTAAGTGGCAGACTTCCTGGCCTAAGGTGTCCCTTCCTGACCAAGAGCTTGAATTTGTGACGCCAGGTCGTCCCTTTGCCTTTGGAAGGCACCAGCTTTCTGGCGCTCCTGATCAAACTCTGCCTGGGTATCCGGGTCTTTCAGGATCAGTTTATTGCTCTCCTCTTTCTCTCTGTCTAGTTGGATTTGCAGGGTGGCTACCTGCTCTGTGCATGCCCTGTTGAAATTGATCTGTTGCTCCAGCTTTTTCTGGCTCTGCAGTAGGGAGTCCAAACTGTCTTGGCGTTCCTTCTGCAAAGCCAGAATTCTGGTATCCTGGTCTGTCTTTTCCTGTTGCAGTATATCCATGTCCTCTTTTATTTTAATGATATACTGCCTACTATCATTTTCTGACTCCTGGCTCCCCTGCAGTCTCTGCTCAGAAGAGACCAGGTCAGATTGGACCTTCTCTAACGCCATCTGTCGCTTGTTCGCCAGATCTTGGCTTTCCGTACATTTATCCTGCATGTCTCCCATATATAGGTACAGGTATGCGGCTATCCTAACCATCTTGTCTTGTTCATCCTTAGCTTTAGGAGCCATGTATAGTTCACCCAGGGCCACATGTAGGGGACCCTGATCTCCCCATTTATCTGACCCTGTTTCAGTGACCTGTTGCGTGATGGCCTGCAACCAGACCATGCGGTCCTGGTGAGTCCACTCACCTCTCACAAATAACTTATGTAAGAAGTGCTCTCTGGCTTTTTTCATGTCTACTAAGGTCGTCATTCTAGAGATTGGTCTCTGTCCTGACTTACAGAAATTAGTATTTTATTTTTGCAAAACAGACCTTTTTCTTGGAGCGTTCCTTTGAGGAGTGCTTTACAGCGTAACACAGCGTGGTGATCCGACCGGATATGTGTATCTGGTCAGCTGGCACACTGTATTAATCTGCACAAGTGATAGATCTAACCCAAACGTCCGGCCCGAGCCCACAATTTGTAAGAGGATTCAATTCAACACTACAGCTAAGTCAATGCCTAGTCTGGGATACTGAATGGAAACCCTTATTGATATATCTTTATGTCCAGTTCATGCGTTCTGGATGACTACCCCTATATAACACCCCTCTCTTGGAATCCTCCTGACCCCACTGAGCCAAGAAGTAGTTCTGTTTTGCAAGTTTAAAAGGTTTATTTGATAATTTAAACAATAGATATATATATCACACTTTATAATAAATTAATAATTGGATATCACACTTAATCTGATATGATAAAGATTAACCACGGAGAATCTGGCACTAGCACACTTGTGAATAGGAACAGAAGAAGAAGGTGGTAGAGAATGCTTTATATAAGTTCAGATGGATGTAATGTTGAATGAAAATGCAATACAGAAAATACTCAATATGATTTCAACAAAACAATGTAATCACTTTTCTCTGGCAATCCCCTCCCCCCTTTATGCAATGCAAGGAAATGGAAGGAAAGCACACAGTTCTCAGAAATGCAATCAAATATAATTCAGTTCACCCCAGCAAGCTTAAACTACAGAAGTTGGAAACACAGGCCCAAAATGCTTTTATATGTGCTGGCAATGAAGTGAAAAATATGCTAAAATGCTTTTAATTCCCTCTAGAGGTTCAGGGTGAGTGGTGTCAAGTTAATATTAGTCCAGGCTCACTCTAGCAATGATACAGGGATGGTTCTTAAGAGGCAAACGAATTTTTAGCAAGGAAAGCAAAGAATCTTCTTTTTTCACACGTGGAGAAATTTGCAAATCGCGGCAAAATTCGCGAGTGCGTTTTTCGCGATTACAGAGGAACTACAAGGACGACTAGCACTATCGTTTTGGGGTCCTAGGACAGCCTAGGATCTCAGCTTCCAGATGAAAGTTACTGCAAGTCTCTAGGACAAACGGTCACAGAGATATGAGCGATATGGTAAAGGTCGTTTTTCAGATTTTAAATTTTAAAGTTCAAAAAGACAAGTGACAGCTAGCAACTAGAAAATGACAGGTGACAGCTTTATAAATGACAGGTGACAGTTAGGAGGCAGTTCTACTTAGATTAAAATAGATTGAATTATATTATTTTAACTAAGAGATTGGTTCTACACAGTTCTGCTAGGTATTCACAATATATTTTTGAAATAAATGGGCCTCGCCACGGATCTGGTCAGGTTTTAGACTGGACTCTGGTCTGGTCTCGGCACTTCACAGTGATCTGGGTCAGCTCTCTGGTTCTGCTAACAGCGGTCTGGGTCAGCTCTGCTCTGCTGGTCTAGCCTCTCTGGATTCTGGAGATTGATGGATTTGAAGTCTCTATGTTGGCTCTCTGAAGGTTGAGGGAGGTAAAGTATGGATTTTCCCGGCAGAGCGTCCCGCAGCAAATGGATTTGAAGGTCCCTATCTGTCCTGACTGTCTGCTTTTATGTGTTTTGAAAATGGGTGTGTGTGCAGCATCACTAGGCTCTACCCCTCTCCACTTGTCATTGGCCACTTCATCCTCTTCCCCTTGATTGGGGGAATGAAATGAAGTGTCATCATGATGAGGTCTGTTTATGGTACAGAGAACCCACCCCTGTCAAATTACACACAATCTATATTTTGACCCAAAAGACATATTTCATAGCTACACAGTGGTTTGAAATTACATGCACCCATCATGCATTACAGGAGGTATACCCTGTCCAAATCTGCTCTTCCTGGGAGCTTGCATTCAGAAATGGTGACATTTGCACTTTTTAACTGGTTTCGCAATATCGGACATTACCCCAAATTTACACACATGTGCGCAAGGAGTATGGACATTACTTGATGAAGTGTCAGATTTTTAACATGCATACATTTTAAGTAATACCCTCTTAACTGCTAGCTTGCCCCCAGATCATGCCACCGGTTCTAAAAACCTCTCAAAATGTGGGCAGAAAAATCACAAGAATTATGGTATCATTTAAATAATTTTCACAAGTCCGCTCTATGAATGATCCATCTTTTTAGAGTTATGTTCTGGCTACAGGGGTGTGGTTTCCCCCCAGCACAAGGTTGAATTTCTGGTTTTTCCAGTTCTGCCAAGCCAGCTTGCTCTCACGGGCAGTGCTCCTCCCCTTTACTTCCAGGAGGAAGCCACTTTTTACGGCCCCCATAATAAAACATTTGCCTGAGTCAGGACAGGGCTTTGTTCAATTTCCTGCAGAGCCCAGGTAATTCAATCAGAGAAGTGTCATATCCCTTTTGGTGGGAGCAGCAAAAGGACAGCTAGGCGTGGCAACACAGCTGTTGTGCAAGTCTCATCTCCTGTCGGGGGTAGCTGGTTGGCAGAATTCAGTTCCTTAAGCCAGGCCCCAGCTAATGTCACTTTTTGTTACCCAGTTTAAGTCAAGACAATGTTTACATATGCAGCTAGAATGCTGATTCTACGTTCAAAACTATGACAGTTAAACAATTGCAACCTATGTGACACTCAAAAGTAGGTCACTCATTTCTTTTAAACATTAGATTTTTAGTATCTTTCAGTCCAAATTTACTTAAACTGCTGAAATCCACAGCTCAGCCAGTCTTGTTATAAACCTTCAAGTCACTTCAGAATATCACTTTACATTGTATCCACCTCTCAGTAAGTCTTTCTGTGGCATGCTCTGGGTTCATCTATTCAGTTTTAAACAAAATCTGGTGGTTTTAAAATGCCGGCTTTCTGATAGTGGTGAGTACTGGTACTGCACCCCTTTTTGGGATTTAAGAAAATGAATTCCCCACAATTCTAGGTTGCTTTTGGCAATCAGCATTGCCATTCCCAATGGTTTCAGACTACTGTGTGGGTAGTCCAATGGTGGTTTTAGGCAGTGCTCTTCTGTGCCCATAACATCGGCAAAAATGAGTGGCAGCCTATTCTTCATGCATTTCCCTGTGCATTTTCTGGGAAGCTCTGGCCATCATGATGTTTTTAATGCCAGTATTGCACAGTTTTTGAGGTAGGGCTTGGATGCATGGGTAAAAACATCCCACACTGTACACTCATGGATGTACTCTCTCTTTCTTCACCTCAATCCTTCAAAAAAATTAAGTGAATTTTTTCCTTCCTCCTCAATTGCTTCTCCTTCTCCCTGCCTCATCATTTCTTTTCCTCCCTCTTGTACCTCCATGTCTCAATCTACTCGAAACCGTGGTGTTCCATTTGACTCTTCTCTCTCTTTCTCACCTCACATTACTAACATGGCTCATGTACATTACTAACATGGCTCGTTCCTGTCAACTTCAGCTCTACAATAGTCAGAAGGTACGCTATTTTCTCTCGTGTGAAGCTATGAAGATCCTCTTTTCTACGCCGGGTCTTTCATGATTGGACTATTGTTCTGCTCTTCTAATTGGTCTTCCTGCTCATCGTTTTGCTCCCTTGTGCTCTACCTTCAATGCTGCACGAACTTCTATTACCAGTGCACTTCAGTCTATTTCCTGGCTATCCGCTGAATCCCATCTTCATTTCCATTTCCTGTGCATTGTTTTTAAGTGCACACACCCGCCCAATATCTCGCTTCTCTGTTTTCCTTTTATTTCCCCACCCGTTCTCTCCCTTCTCAATCTCTCTTCCTTCTCACTACTCCTAAACCTCCCTGTGTGCCGTCTTGTGTCTGGTCTTTTTCCTTACTAGCTCCTAAGATTTGGAATTATTTTCCTCTTGCAGTTCCTTGCTCTCCTTCAATATCCCTATCCCTATTTTGCTCTTCTCCTCAAGCTCACCTTCTTTCTTCACAATTCTCTTTTTTGATCCATACCAGATGCATTCTATTGTACAGTGGGATTTATTGTTCAGCACTTTTGCGGAAGCACCATATAAATTCAATAAGTACAAATACAAATCACATATATATCCTACTGTATACTGACCTAAATTACCTATGTATAGTTGACCTGCACTCCCACCACCATTTGAGAAATAATTTATTTTGCATGTTTACCAATTAGTGATCTGCACGTTAGGGGACATTTCTAAGAGATGGAATTTTTATCATGCTACATCAGCTTCAAGAAAGGGGGGAGGTTAAAGCAATTACTTGATCATATTCTCTCCCTATCGTCACTAATTCATTTGGTCACTAAAATAATAATTAGGTGGGATGACAAACCTGCGGATAATGAAAGGCGCTGGGGGGATTCAATAGTCCAAGAATATAGCAGTTACGCTTAGGTATTGGTTCATGGTCAGATCAGAGGAGTCGTATTGGTGCTTATAACTTTTTGCTTTATTATTGCTTTTGCAATTCCACAAGGCAAATTAGAAACATCATAGTGGCAGATAACGCCAGTTGTTGAACATTGGTGAGTGCAAACAGCCGACGCGCGTTTCGACCTAATTCTTTTTCAGGGCTGTGAATTGTGAATTGTGGTTGAGTGCAGAGATTGGCGCAGTGACAGTTTTATGGATCACACGTGGATTTAGAAAAATCAACATTGATAGCGAAATCAAATAATGAACACATGTAGTTATGGATGAGATGATTATGCATGAGATAATTAAAATGCAGTCATGGTAATGTGCAAGGTAAGTAAGTTGAACCGTTGGGTGGTGAAAGTGAGTGAAAGTGAAGTGGTTTGTAACAGAAGTACAATGGTAATCAGTTTCATTATGTGCAGGTTTGCCATCCCACCTAATCATTCAGCCAATTGGGAACCCTGGAGTTGGTCCCCAGACGAACAAGGAGCGAGGCTGCAGGCTGACTCACCAATTGTCCCTAAAGAAAGGTGCGCGGTAGGTAGGGAGTCCCGACCCAGGCAACTCCAACCAACTGTGACCACGAAAATAATAAGGTGATAGAAATAGGACACCAGCAATCATCCCTGGCTCAAGGCAGGTTTGAGAAAGCTTTAGGCATTGTTCTATCAGATGAAAACTGGAAAACATCTTGCAATCACACTGAAAATATCTCTTTAAATTATCAACAAAAACTGACACTATGATCCAACAGATCTATTATACCCCTAATATACTTTATTCCTACATACCTACTTTATCTGATTTATGTTAACTATGGCCCAGACTTTCTGCATCTGGACTGAAGGTTTCCCCCGAATATTGTACTGTTGGAAACAAGTGTGCCATACGATCAGGGAAATGACCAACCTGTATTCTACTTTTATTCCTCAAACTTGTCTATTGAGGAAATGCTTTGTAAAAACAATTGTTAAACTATGTTTTGTAAGCATTGCATCTGTAATCTCTAAACGGTTGACAGCTATTTTCTGGGGTAGGAGCTCATACCAGACTACAGAAAAAAGGCTAGAAAACAAATTAATTGTAACACCAAATAAGACACATACCTTTCTCCCACCCTCACCATAGGATATATGGCAAGATGTCCAGACATCAAACCCAAAGTGGGAACCTCAACTTTCACTGATACCTAGAGGTAACACCAAGTAATATGAACAAAAATGGTACCAGGAGAACAAGAGAGACTGAAGAAGGTGGGCAGACAAATATGAGGCTCAAATCGGTATATTCATTTTATTAAGATTTGTCTAAAAAAATACATAGACACATATTAATTTAATTCATTCTAAAAAGCATTTTACTAATCATACATCCATACATTCACTCTCTAATGCAATATTTAAATAATATATTGACATGCTAAGAAATTACAGAAGCTGATCATTTCATTAAACCACTTCTTTTCCATTGTGCTGTAAATCATTCACAATGTTATTAATCACAGTTCATTCCCAATATAATATCGACTATCGGTGCCTAAGACTATTGGTGCCTAACAATATCAATCTTCTTTACAATAAAAGGCTTCCCAGTTGGTTAATAGTTTCGACTCGACAAGTTATGTGTGTCTTTATCAGGATTGGATGAACAATAGCAACGTTCTAAAAGTAAACAAACATACAATTAAAACATTGTTAAAAAACATACTGCTGTCAACCTTCTATCAGTAACTCTCTCTCACGATTTGGACCAATCATTAAACACTAGAACAAAAATTGTCTCTGAGTCCAAGTGGGTATTCCCTTGCCCATGATCCCATCAATACTGCTCAATGCAGCCAGCTTAAATGAAACCGACCAAATCAGTCCATTTCCATATACCCATATACAGTCCCCCCAATTTCATTTAGGGCTCCAGGGTTCAGAAAGGAATACAAACTCCTCCCATATTCAAACTTAATAGCACATATCCTTTTAAGTGCTAAGTGCCCTCTCCATAACACCTACCGCCCCCACTGTGATATGCTTCAGAATTCAAATACATGTAAGAAAACATACCTGCGAACCCCATTAGGTTCGCCTAATAGCTTGTATCCCAGTAGCTTCTGGTATAAGTCCAGTAAGGCTGGGTTTTCACAAAAAGCAAAATCTGTGACAAGAACACAGGAAACAATAAACCAAACTTATTAGTGCCACACAATGGAAAATGCCTATACTAATCTCTTTATAGGAAGTTATAGATGGTGAAAGTTCTATACCTAAACTGATCCGTTCCAAACACAGGTCAGAAACACTGGAGACTAGGTCACTTCTTGCTCCAGCCGAACGGGAAGAAAAATAACTCTTCTCAAGTTTTCAAAAAACCGTCTAGGAAACAAATTAAATCCTCTTAAAACTAGCGAAATGCGACTAAGGCATGTATACTATTGCGGGCAAATCCGCCATCTCCTTAATGCGAAAAGCCTCTCACCTTCGTTATAGTAACGCTATCCAAATGGAGTAGCACTTGTCTCCCTTCTATCCCGCAGCACAGTTTGTACGCTCGCGGTCATGAAAAGAACAGAAAACACCTCGTCGCTAACGGGCGTGTACGCTGATGCGTGAATCTGTAAATCAATAAATAAACAGATCCCGTCAGCAGCAGCCCCAATAAACCGTACGGTAAACAAACGCCTACTTCAAACCCGCTTACCTTGTTTGCAGCCGTCGAAGCCCGCAGTCTAACGCCATGTGCCTCTGAAAGCAGAAGGACAGAGCCACGTCCATCATGGTCCCTCTTTTATTTCCAAATTTTTGGCATAAACACAAAGGAAGGACTAAAAAACGACATTGTGTCCTACATGACATAGACACAAAAGAAGGACTAGTGGGTCGGGGGTGGTGGAATAAATGGGTTCCGAGAGTACTGACCATGACAGCACTCCCCCCTAAGGCCCCTCATGGTAGTTTTCCATCCGGTCCTGGCTTGGCTGGGTGAGCTCTATGGAAACGTCTAATCAGCCGTGGTGCATGAACTTGGTCGCTGGGCTCCCATGTTCGGTCTTGAGGGCCATACCCTTTCCAGTCCACTAAGTAGTTTAACTTGGACCTGGTCATTTTTGAGTCTAGTATATCCTTAACTTCAAATTCTCGTTCACCATCAATTATCATAGGGTCCGGAGGTATTTTTATCCAAGTGCCAGGTTGAACAGGTCTCAGAAGTGACATGTGGAACATCGGATGGATTTGCATATTTGATGGGAGGGTTAACTTTACTGCCACTGGGTTAATGATGGCCTGAATGGTGTATGGGTCTAAATATCAGGGACGAAAAATATAGGTTCCTTTCATGGGTATATGCCGGGATGCCAACCAGACCTCATCTCTGACTTCATAAACAGGGGTCTCCTTATGGTGTTGGTCCGAAAACCTTTTAAGCCGATCTTTGGCTCTGGCCAGGTGTTCCGCTGCCTTTTTGAAAGTCTGAGTGATAGTGGTGTGCAAGGTTTTTACTGCGGGCATTTCTAAAGCCTCAGGTGGATCCAAACTAGAGGTGCGTGGATGTCGTCCATACATGATGTAAAACGGACTCTGTCCAGTACTGGTTTGTAGGGAGTTGTTATATGCATATTCGGCTATCCACAGAATGTCCTTCCAAGCTTCCTCAGTTTGATGCAGCATACACCTTAGGTATTGCTCCAGCGTTTGGTTTGTCTGCTCAGTCTGGCCATCAGACTGGTGGATAGTCGGACATCGGTTTGTGCGATCTTACAACAGAAATTAGAGATGAATTGACTCCCTCGGTCTGAAATTAAGAACGAGGGAAACCCGTGTAGATGAACAATGTGTTCTACGAACACCTTAGCTAAGGTGGAGGAAGTTGGAAGGCCCTTTAAGGGAATGAAATGGGCCATTTTAGAAAACAGGTCTACCACAACTAGGAAGGTGTTATAGCCGTTGCAAGGAGGTAAGTCTGTGATAAAGTGAAGTGACGGCATATGCCAAGGAGCGGGAGGCACTTCCAGAGGCTGCAAAAGACCTGCAGGTTTCTGCTTTTGAGACTTGTTTTGCGCACAAACCCCACAGGTTAGGACAAATTGAGTTATGTCTTTTCGCCATGTTGGCCAGCAAGAATGTCTTCTGACTTTAGCCAATGTTTTGGCGATTCCTGGATGCCCTTCCACTAAGGAATCATCGTAACTGGCAGTGACTTGTCCCCGTAGTTCTTGTGTGGACAGGTAAAGGCGTCCACGAAAACAGGGAAGCTCATCTATGATCGTATAGTGTTCTCCCCTCTTGATCAATTCCTGTTGTTCCTTTTCGTTCATCTGGGGTTGGATTTCTTTCCTTAGATCATCTACGGATGGAGTTGCCGTGAGACCTAACAGTTTGTCACCCGGAATGATGGGGACCCGGTTGTGTGGTACATATTCCTCTTCTCCGATTCCCATTCGCGACAATGCATCGGCTTTCCCATTCCGTACTCCTGGCCGATATGTAATTGCCTAATCATATTCTGCAAAAAAGAGCGCCCATCGAAGTTGGCGAGAAGATTGGGCCTTTGCTGTCTTGATGTATTGCAGGGAACCATGGTCCGTGATGACTGTGATTGTATGTCTTGCACCCAAAAGGTAGTGTTGCCAAGCCTTGAATGCTGCTTTGATCGCCAGGAGCTCTTTGTCAGTTATTGCATAATTGAGTTCAGATGCTGTAAACTTGCGTGACCAAAATGCCACCGGGTGTAGTTGGTTGGTTACGGGATCCCTCTGTGAGAGAACAGCCCCCATAGCTATGCTGGAGGCATCGGTTTCGACCACGTACACCAGGTCCGGACGAGGGTGACGTAAAACCGGGGCTGAAGTAAATCGTTGCTTGAGAACCTGGAAGGCATTTTCAGCCTCATCAGACCATTGAAAACGTCTGTTCTTTCGTAACAAGGACATGATCGGGTGGACAATTTGGGAAAATCCAGGAATGAACCGGCGGTAAAAGTTTGCAAAGCCAAGCATACTCTGGACCCCTTTTACCGAATATGGAGATGGCCAGTTGAGGATGGCGTCTACCTTATACGTATCCATCCGGACTCCATGGGAAGTGAGAATAAACCCCAGAAACTCAACTTCGGTGACATGGAAGGAGAATTTTTCTAATTTGGCACATAGATGGTGTTGCCGGAGTCTCTCTAGGACTGCACGGACGTGAAGAACATGTTCTTGCTCGATGGCTGAGTAGACGAAGATGTCGTCACGTCGAGCAGTTCACGTAATACGTCATTCATGAAAAACTGAAACGCTGCCGGTGCGTTGCACAGCCCGAAGAGCATCACCTGATACTCGTACAGTCCATACTTGGTACGAAAGGCCGTTTTCCATTCATCTCCCTTCTTTACACGTACAAGATGATATGCCCACCTAAGATCTAGTTTGGTGTAGATTCGAGCATCCTTCACCTGGTCCAATAGTTCTGGGATGAGGGGTAAAGGATATCGGTTTTTTACCGTCACCTGATTTAACGCCCGGTAATCGATACACGTCCTCAGATCTCCTTTGTTTTTGGGGACAAAGAAGAGGGGTGATGCCACCGGTGGCTTAGATGGATGAATACAACCATTTGCCAGGTACTGGTCCAGGTACGACTTCAAATGGAGGTTCTCTCGCTCAGTGAGTGCGTGAATTCAGCTACAAGGAATTTGGACACCTGGTACGAGGTCGATCTGACAGTCGTAAGGTCTGTGGGGAGGTAATGTATTTGCTTGTTCTTTTTGGAACACGTCTTGAAAATCCTGGTATTCACTCAGCAATGTCCCTGTTAAGGCCAATACCTTTCCCTTATCAGAGGAAGGCCTTGCTTGCTCACTCAAAGGTATTTTCACTGTATAACATGAGTGAGTGCATTTGCTGGAGAAGGTCAGACTCTTAGTGCGCCAGTCGATTTGTGGATTGTGGGTCTCTAACCAGGGTATCCCAAGAACCACGTGAAACTGGGGAGCTTTGATAAAGTCAAAGACAATGCGTTCCTGGTGGCCATCTTGACACAGCAGAGTCACTTCCGCTGTACAATGTGTCACTGCACCCGAGGATATCTGGGTTCCATCAACGGTTGTGACATGTTCCGTTATTTGTTTTTGACAGAGGAAAGCCCATCCTTTTTGCCAGTTCTTGGTCAATGTAATTACCAACTGCCCCACTGTCTACATACACCTCCACAGTGTGCATCTTGGATGGTTGTTGGCGACTGATCAAGATTACGGGCATGGCCAGGTGCGAGGTCTGTAGTCTCTTCTCATTGCTCAGCAAGCGGACCTCTACACTTGCCAGGCTGGGGAGTTTTCCGAGACCTGTTCCATATTTTCTTTGTCAGTAGCTCCAACTGTTCTTCTTGGGGGTTTCACCGAGCAATCCCGGAGGAAATGGCCTGATTTTCTGCAGTATAAACACAGTTGCTGTTGTCTACGTTTGTATCTCTCTGTTTTAGTTAATGGACTTCATACCCCTCCTGCACCTGCATAGATTCTGTGAAATTTTCAGTTTGCCGAGACGTGGTCTCTTTTGGGCGCACGTACACTGCACGGCTCTCGGTCAGAGCTCAATCAATCTTTCGGTCTTGGAGTGGATGATCCAGTTGTATTGCCAGGTCAATGAACTCAGCACAGTCTCTTGGGGGGTCTACTACCTGAGCGAGAACATCTTTTAACTCCCCTTGTAATCCTCTGTGGAATAACGTGGTCCGATTTTCTTCTGGCCAGCCAGTTTCGGCAACTAGTGTGTTAAAGGTTGCAATATACGTAAGCAAATCTTGACTGCCTTGGCGAAGGGATAGAAGTTCAATGTCCAATGCCTGACCCTGAGTATGCCAGGCGAACAATTTCTCTAGCTCACGTTGAAAACCTCAGAAATCTCGCAGGAGAGGGTCGTCTCTATTGACCAATGGCACTGACCAGTCCGCGGCACTGCCACCCAAATATGATAGCACAAACGCGACCCTCATTTGGTCAGTCGGAAATGCTCCGGGTCTGCATAGAAAATGTAGGCGGCACTGGTTCATGAACACAGCAAATTTGTTAGGGTCCCCTGTGAAGCGCTCAGGTGGGGCCAAAGGAACTGCCCCAGGAAGGACCACCAGCACCGGGGTCGCTGACTGGACACGCATTGCCTGATAACGGGGCTTGGCCAGCTTGGGCCTGAAGTAGTTGCCTAGCTAAATCCTCTGTGCGGTCCTTATATACAATTAACTCTCTGCTGAGAGCGTTGGTTTCTTGCCGAGCCGCATGTACCTCCGCCCGCAGCTCCCATAACAATTGGGCTAATTGGTCAGTTTCTGATGTCTCCATGACGCCCAGGCAGAGAATTAAGGGAGTCTTTGTGTTCTGTTATGCTCACCTGGTCTCTGCGGGGGCGCCGGACGGGGATGGGCGTGGTCATCTGCTGCCTCTGCTTCTAGTTGCTGTGGTGGTCTGCTTAAGTTTAAGGAGGTGACTCCTACGACAAGGAAAGGAATAAGGGTGTTGATCCTGCTGGGAATGACCCACACCTCCCTCCGGCATTCACTGACTTCCCTCTAGAGTGATTTGCACCTTAGGTAAGTTTTTGGTGGGCTCTCCGTCCTGCTTGTCTCGGCAGGGGCGCTGTTGCTGGCGAAGTACGGTATGAAGGGCCTAGTTACTTCAATGGTCCTTGAGATTGTACTTACTTCAGACTTTTCCGGAGTTAAGTATGTCTTTCACAACTGTTCTTTTACTCCTTTAAGCCTTCAGTTCTTTCTATAAGTGTCCTTTGTGATCTCTCACAATTGCTCTTTCACTCTTTCGTGCACCATTGCTCAGTGGCGTAACACAAGATGTGGGGGCCCCCCTGCGAGCCAAGCTGAGGCCCCCCCCCCCAACTCAGCAACAAATCAAGGGTCGCGTCACACTCTGGGCCAGCCTAGAGTATCACGCTTGCGCAATACGCACAAATGTGCTGCTGAACGGATATGCCGCACACTGCACTAGGAGAAAGATATACATATGTGTTTTAATATAACATACAGCACACTGTCTGAGAAAAATTGGCTAAAAAGCCAGAGTGTTTGCAATTGTTTTGTAGGGTAACACCAATCCAATAGATGCAAGTCACCAACAGAGCACAGGAACATAATAGCTTTGCTATTAAAAATGCCATGCCACAATGAAAACATGTCCAACTGGCTGCACAAGGTAGACCAGTGCTGACATGTAATAACAATATAGTAAAGCTTGCCAGGCCACATTTAGACATATCTAGACTGGTTGCACCAAAATGGCAGTCGAAGCAATAACACTCATCAAGAATAGAACACACATTCAAGCCTGTGTCTCTGTGGCCTCTAACAACACGGCCAAGCTCTTTAAAATCTGAAAAGAACTGGTCAATCCTGTTGAGGTCTTTACATCTCCTGTTCCCTCCCAGGCTCTCTGTATGGCTCTGTCCTCTCACTTCTACGCTAAAACTCAGGACATCCTGTCCTCCATCTCCTCTTCCTCCCCCTCTTCCTCTCTCGGCCCCCCTCTGGCCATCTCTACCTCTCTTCCTCCTTTCTCCTCTTTCCCTCTGACAACACCTGACAAGGTTTCTAGACAAGTCGGATCTATGAAAGTGTCATTCAAACAGGTGCTCTCCTGCTCCACCAGAACCATCAAGAACCATATTGACACCCTCGCTCCAGCCTTGACCGATTTCTGTAATCACTCTTTCCCCTCTCTCGTTAAGCACTCCTTTATGCACCCACTCCTCAAGAAGCTTTTTGCCGATCCTGCCTGCCCGGCAAACTATCGCCCAATCTCCATCACCCCTTTCCTGGGCAAACTGTTGAAAAAGCTGCCCATCTCCCAGCTTACTCTCCACACGGAATCTGTTGGTTGTCTCCATGACCATCAGTCTGGCTTCAGTGCCAGAGACACAGAAACTGCTGTCCTGAACACCTGTGAAGTTCTGCTCTCTAACCTTGATTCCATCATTCCTTCTGTCCTCATCCTCCTTGATCTTTCCTGTGCTTTCGACACGGTCAACCATGCCATCCTGATCAATCCTGATCAATCGACTCCATGAGAAACTGGGCATCACGGATCAGGCCCTTGAGTGGCTGACCTCCTTCCTCTTGGACTGCCCCTCCCAGGTCCAACTTGGTCCCTTTCTCCCCGCTCCATCCTCCTACTCTGGTTTTTCAACCTCTATGTGGCCCCTTTGACCCACCTGATCTCTACATTCTCCTCTAACTTTCAGTGTTATGCGGATGACACTCCGCTTTCCTTCAGGCTCCCCTCAGACTCCTCTCATCTCTCGCTCATTCCCGACTGTCTATCCACGATTCAGGATTGGTGTGCCTCCAACTATCTCTGCCTTAATGTCAGTAAGATAGAGATCCTTCTCATTTGGAGGACTCCTGCCCCTGCTTTCCCTCTCTCACTCTGGCTGCCCGCATTGGGCTCTCTTCCTTCACCTTCCTGTGAGGCAAACAACACTGGCGTCATCTTTGACTCCACTCTCTTTCTCTCCTCACATCTCAGACGTTGCCAAGAAGTGCCACTACCAGCTGCTCCTCCTCAAAGGGACTCTTTCCTTTCTCACTTTCCCCCAGAAGCTCACTGTCTGCAGAGCCCTGGTTCTCTCTAGGCTGGACTACTGCAACAGCCTCTTTCTCAATCTGCCTTCCTCTACTATCCAGCCCCTGCAACTAATCCAGAAAAGGAATGCAAGACTTATCCTTGGCCTCAAGCACAGGGATCGTATCTCTCCAGCCCTGAAATCTCTCCACTGGCTCCCAGTTGCTGCAAGTATCAAGTTCAAGACCCTTTGGATTGTCCACAAGGCTTTCTGGGCCCGGGGCCCGCACTACATCCAACGCTCTCTTCCAAAATATCTTCCTTCTCAAGCCCTTCGCTCAGCTACCTAAAACTCTCTAAGGGTTAGACGCTTCTCCAGGAAGAGAGTGGGGGGTAGATCTCTCTCCTCTACAGGTGCCTCCCTCTGTAATAGCCTCCCTGCCCCTCTCAAGCTTTAGCAGACCACCTGAATTTCTCGAAGCAGCTCAACACCTTCCTCTTCTCCTCTGCTTTCTCTCTCTCCCTCCCCTGCTGGCCTACCTGACCTACCTGTCTGCTGTACCGACTGGTTGCTTGGCTACCCTCATAGTCTCACTGAGTCGAGACTCTTTCTTGATCAGTCACCCTTGCACTGCCTCTGGTCCTACCATGCACTTAGGGGCTGTATCTGTAACCCTACAGTCCCTTGTTCTCCTTGCACTACCCAGAGCTGTGCTGCCCTGTTTTTCCCCTCCCCTCTCCCTTGCACTTCCCCGTCCCTTTCCCCTTGCGCTTCTCGTTATCGCACTTGCACGATCTGAATGATACAAGGCCTAGTACGATCGTTTGTCTTGTCCTCCCTCTATCTTCCATCCCTTGTCTTGTCGCGCCTAGAAACACTTGTGTGCAGGTGCATTATAAATGACTTATATCATTTGATCACAGATGCCCAGAAAAATATACAATGCTGCAGTAAGAAACGGCTGACTGGCAGCACCCAAATGGCAGTCTAGCCAGGTAATTCACTTAGCAGGACTGCTTTATCATAAATGCCCCATTGAAAAAAAGTCATTCCAAACTGAGGAATTACTAGACTGGCTGCACCAAAATGCCTCTCTAGCCACTAATACCACATATCATGCCTGCTTAGCCTGGACATGGACAGCCATTATAATTTGTCGTATAATCCTTCCCCCTCACACATCCCCTCTCCCCCCCACCCCAACCTCCAAAATCAGCTCCTTGGCCCAGAATTACCGCCATGTCCCTCTTCCTTGCCCCAGAGCTTACGGTTGAGGCTCCTTGCCTCATAGGTAAGTACTGGGATGAGGAAAAGTGGGACTAGAAGTAATGAAGATTACAGGTAGCTAAATCAAGCATTACTTCCATGTACCTCTACCTCATCCCAGTACTTGTGTATGAGGCAGAGGGCCTTATACACAAGTACTGTCTCATACACACTGGGACGAGGAAGAATAGGGCTAGGAGTAATGAAGATTACCAATAAGTAATCCAGGCATTAAACACAAGTATTGGTGCAACACATTGAGTTGACTGGGATTCAGCACTCCCCCCCCCAAACCCCCTGAAATGTTGGGCTATGTTGACCAGACCTGGCTGACCTTCAGAGCAGTTGCCAGACAGAAAAGGACACAGATGTTAAACGGCACCTGGGTTTCTCTGTTAACAAGAACCCACAAATTACTAGCATAAAGCAATTCACTGTTAGTACCTGCATTCAAATGCCACATTTTTTAGGCAATTGAAATGGTGATTTGGGTTTAATACTTGCATGCCAGGGGAGTGATTGGGAGGGTAGAGAGGGAACAGGAGACCACTCATTCTCACAGCAGTCCATAAGTGGGGGCTTTAAACCTTAAAGGAGAGAGTTAACTGCTTGTAATATTGAAGCTGCACTAGAATAGTCTCATAAAAATGCATAAAGAAATTAGATGACCCAAACAAATAAGTTTGCCCCTCCCCCACCGCCCATGAAGTTGGCACCCCTCCCAACATTTGAAGGGTTAGCCCCCGAAAATAGGTTTTGTTGCGCCCCTGAATGCAAGCACACACACCATTCACCATATACACACACGCACACCCAGCCATCCATACATTTAAGTGTGCACCCTTTCACCATACAGGCACACCCAGGCAGCCACCGATAAAATTACGTGTGCACCCTTTCACCATACAGGCACACGCACCCAGGCACCCACCCATACATTTAAGTGTGCACCCTTTCACCATACACTCACACAGGCAGCCACCTATACATTTAAGTGTGCACCCTTTCACCATACAGGCACACCCAGGCAGCCACCCGTATATTAAAGTGTGCACCCTTTCACCATACACTCGCACAGGCAGCCACCTATACATTTAAGTGTGAACCTTTTCAACATACACTCACACACGCACACATCATGGGGTTGAGGGGGAGCCCTAACACTTAAAAAAGAAATTGGGCCTCATTACAACTATGCCGGACTGTAAACAACGGTGCCGGCTTATTACAGTCCTGCCGGGCAGAACGGCACCCACCCGCATAGTTTTCACTGAAGCACTGGCACCGTTATTAACGGTGCCTGTGCTTCTATGGCCCCCATTCCCATAGAGTCCAATAGTCCATATTATGGAAATGGGGACTTACCATTTTCCGGCGCCTGAGAGGGAATTCAAAAAGATTTTTTTTTTTTTTACAAGTGGGGGCCCCTTCCAGGACATGTACTGGCAGGGCCCCCCGCACTGCGGGGGCTGTGGGGCCCCTGTTACGCCAGTGCCATTGCTCTCTCGCTCCTTTTCTTCCTTCGTTTCTACTTTGCGTGTTCCTTCGTATGCTTTCTCGCTTCTTAATCGACTGACATGCTATTTCCCTTTGTCTTTGCAGGTTGGACCGGTGCCCGAGAAGCCCTGAAGACTTGCGGTTCGACTCAGAGATGCGGTGGATTGAAGCCGATGAAGAGAGCTGGTGATTTCAAATGCGCGATGCGTAACCACTGGGTTGTGGGTTTCTCTAACCTGTTGTTCTCATGTTGCAGAATGTGGCCCGACGATGGATGCTTGAGGAATCCAGGCGTTATTCTGCACTTCACAGGATTCTCAGGTAAGCCGAGGAATAATGTTGTCTTGCTTTCTCTTTTCAGGCCGGCGCCCGGATCAGGATCGGGAGTTGAAGCACATGGAGCACCGGGAGCTAAACACGGTGAGCGTTACGCTGCTGGGATGCAGAATAACACAAAGCATGGATCCAGGTTTGGGCGTGGCCCATGTAGCCAGCCATGCCCATGTGCTCAACTACCCCAATAAACAAGACTGCATGGCCCAAAGGAATCACAGGCCTCGGACTTCCTTTCCTCCATGTTTGATGACTTCCTGTCCTCCATACTTAATGCACGGTTTCACCGTCCCAAGCTGAGAATGGTGCCAAAGGTGCCAGGCCTGAGACCAAGTGGTCCTCTGCAGTGGTTTTGGGCCTCTTTTGGTTGTTGGTGCAATGTTCCCACGGTGGGTCGGGGGTGGTGGAATAAATGATTCTGAGAGTACTGACCATGACACTAACGTGATTCTGTGTTCCCAAGAATCAGTAGAAAGAGTAAGACAAGTGTTGACTTCTGGGTCTGGGATACAGAGAATGTAAGCAGGAGCGAACGCTGTGAGCCTGCGAAGGCAGGGAGCAGACGTAACCGTAGATGAAACAGTTCTGTAATAGAGAGAGAGTGTGAGCAAGAAAACATGTAAGGATATCGGACAAAGATTTCTAATAGTTGGCATAATTACGAAGCGTCTGGCAAAAGAGTAGCGACGTACTTGGGCACCGGAACAGGTTGCATATATGCGGCCACATGACCGCATGGAGGCGGGGTCCAAACACCAGCAGGATCAGGCAGACAAGTTGTCTCAGAACGGAGCTTCCCGGTGGCCATTTTGGAATATGCCAAAGCCCCAACATAACGAAGCCGGCCACGGCGCGACCATGACCAGCGGCCATAATGAGATGTGATAGTATGCCTCCCTCTCAGAGGTGGACAACTCGGCTTCCCCGGGTGGAGCTGATAGACTCGTCTAACCAAATGCGGGGCTTGAACCCCAGAAGCAGGTTCCCAGGACCTGTCAGCCGGAGTATAACCTTTTCAGTCCACCGAGAACTGCAAGCAGCCCCTAAAATAACGGGAGTCACAATCCCAGAGACCTCAAATTCAGTCCCCAAGGGAGTGATGACAGGAGGAGGGCATAGAGAGGGACATCTTAGAAAGCGATCTGTAACATCCAACTTGATTATCGGCAGATGGAACACCGGATGAATCCTGGACCAAGACTGGGGTAGTTGAAGGCATACCACCACCACACCAACCAATTGCAGGATCCAAAACGAACCAAAATACCTCAGAGACAAATTGGAAGGAACCATGTGACGAGGTAAGTATTTCGAAGCCAGCCAAACCGAGTCACCAAAAGCAAGAACGGGCACAGGCCTTCTTCTCCAGTCGACCTAGAGCTTGACACGGTCCTGGGCACCTTGCAGGGCGAGACGAGCCGCCCGATGGCCACAATGGATATCTGCCACCAGTGCATCAACCCCATGAAAATGAGTAGACGAAGGAACAGCAGCAGGGAGGAAGGATGGATGGTACCCATAGGAAAAAAAAAGGGCTGATCCGCAAGGAGGAGTGGGTAGCATTGTTATAAGCAAATTCAGCAAGGGGCAATAGTTCCATCCAATCATCATGGGCAGCAGAGACAAAACAACGCAGATACCCTTCCAACGTCTGGTTAAAACGCTCAGTTTGACCGTTGGTCTGTGGATGGAAACCTGAGGTCAGTGCACGTTGAATGTGAAGAAGTTAGCATTGTTTTTGCCAGAAGTTCAACGTGTACTGGGGGCCTATGTCTGAGACGATAGTATCCGGTAGACAATGCAGAGAGAAGATTTCCGAAATTAAGATCTGAGACATACGGGCTGCAGTCGGAACCCCTGGTAGGGAACTAAAATGGTCAATTTTTGTAAAGTAATCAATAGTCACCATGATGGCAGTGTGACTTTCAGAAGGGGGCAAATCCACGATAAAGTTGGTGGAGATCACCTGCCAAGGCCTGGTAGGAATGGGCATACGTGAGAGTAAGCCAAGAGGGAAGTGGCGTGATGTCTTTCACTGGAGACACGTAGAGCAAGCAGATACATAATCCCAGACATCGGTCGGCAAGGAAGGCCACCAAAAATGTCTCTGGATAAGGTCAAGTGTAGTATTCACCCCAAGAGGACCGGCTGCCCGAGAATCATGAGACATGTGCATGACGTGCTTTTGTTGTTCCTCTGTAGGAATCAGTACTCTCTGACCGTAAAAGTAGAATCCCTGGTCCCTGGTGAGATTGTGAGTCTGCAGCAGCTTCATGAAGAAGTCTGATCCTCTGCAAAAAGTCTGTAACCACATGAATAAATGTGGCCTTTGGAAAAATGGGTTCTGTACGAAATCTGGCCGTGGGGTGATCTTTGCGTGAGAGGGCATCAGCTCGGAGGTTCTGTCGTCCAGGGAGAAAGGTGAATTGTATGTTATAGGGTAAAAAGAAATGGGGCCAACGGGCTTGACGACTATTCATTGTTTGTGCGAATTGGAGAACGTTTAGATTTTGGTGATCTGTCCGGACCTCAATAGGATGCTGGGATCCCAACAGAATGTGCCTCCATTCTTCAAAAAAACGTTATATCGCCAACAGTTCCTTCTTTAGGACAGAATAATTTACTTCTGAAGGATTGAAGGTTTTGGAGAGATAAGTTCCTCCTCCAGGACGGAATAATTTACTTCTGAAGGATTGATGGTTTTGGAGAGATAAGCCACAGGAGATGCTGTGCCCTCAGTACCTTCCTGAAGTAAAACTGTGCCAAGAGCGTAATGAGACGCATCGGTTTCCAAGATAAACAGTTTTTGCTGATCAGGTGTAACCAAAACGGGAGCAGAGGTATCAAACGAGGTCTGGGCCTGTGAATCCCAAACAAAGGGAACTCCTTTCTTTAATAGTCTTGTGAGAGGGAGGATAATCACAGAGAAACAAGGGATAAACTTTCGATAAAAGTTGGCGAAACCGTCGAATCTTTGCATTTCCTTAATGTTCCTTAATGTTGGACGGGGGAGGCCATTCCAGTACAGCTGACACCTTTTGAGGATCCATCGATACCCCTGGTGAAGATAATACAAACCCCAGATATGTAACCTGGGAACAATGGAATTCGCACTTTTCTCGATCTAAAACCAGTTTGACGTGGGGTATATGTTCGGTCTTATTTGCAGAATAAATCAGAATGTCATCAAGATAAACCACAACATAATGCAATAATACATCTGCAAATAAATGGTCCATAAAACGCTGGAATATCGCTGGGGCATTTGAAAGTCCGAAGGACATGACATGATACTCGAAATGCCCAAAGGGTGTTCGGAAAGCGGTCTTCCATTCATCTCCAGGGGCTATTAGGATGAGGTGGTAAGCTCCTCTGAGGTCCAACTTTGTGTAAATTGTAGCTCCGGAAACAGCTTTGAGGTTATCAGGAATCAATAGCATAGGATACTTGTCTGCTATGGTAATCTTGTTCAGTCCTCTGTAATCAATGCAGGGGCGTAACTCCTCCGTATTCATTTTTGGACTAAAGAATAAGGAGGCTCCGGCAGGTGAGGTGGATTCTGCTATGAGGCCGTTCTATAGATTGGTTTGAAGGTATTCTTGGGTGCCGATTTTTCTTTTTGAGAAAGCATATACATCCACCCAAAAGGAATGGGTTGGTCAGGCATCAACTCGATATAGCAGTCATCTCTTCGATGCAGAGGTAGGGAAGAGAACTGTGGAGATGAGAATACGCGAGAAAACTGGTTGTAACACTTTGGAATATTACTCACATAACTGACCATGGTAATGGCTCCTGCCGGGGGACCGAAAGGGGATGTGTGAACCCCAACAGAATTGTTGGATAGACACTGTGTTACACAGATCTCAGATCCCAAAAACAGAGTGCCTGCTTTTAGGCAGAATTCTCATTCTATTGCTAATTTCCCTTACCTATAGAGTCCCCCTGCAGCTTTGCTGGATTTGAAGGGTTTGTTTCTTTTTACCTGCTAAGAGTGAGACTCTTTTTCCCACTCTTAGGCATTTTTGCTATGTGTGTTCTAGGCTTTTTGTGTTTAATGCCTATGGGACTTTCTCTCACCCATAGGAACCATCTTTATCCACATGTGTTACACAGCACCCTCAGTGCAGTGACACAGGGGTGTCGTAGCGACCCCCAAACATAGACTCCGTACCCTGGGACTGACTACTGTCTCCCAGGGCATGTAAAGTCCCCATTGACTTTACTAGTCAAATCTTATGAACTTAATTAGTCCAACCCATCTTACTATGGAGGTACTGGAAAGGGTTAATAGTTTTTCCTTTGGGTTAATTTTCGAGGGGGTACCTTAAAGTCCCGCTCTCTAAAGTTTCTGGCTGGTGGCAGTGGTTACTACCATAAATATTCAAGCGCAAATATTTTCCTATGGGATTTTCCCATTGTTCGAGGCTAACACTTTTACTGACAGCCTCTAACATACCGCTGGGTTATTTTATTATTAACTTTACTCCGGTAGGTTTTATTTGCCAGAACTTTAATATAACTTATTTCTTGTGTCTTACTCTAAACTCCTAACCCAGGTCGGGGATCCTTTGTTCGCTCTTTTGTCGGACTTATGCCAAGAAGCCCTCCTTTCGGCGCCTCTGAGTCTGAGGTGGGTCTGTTGTTTGGGAGGGGGAGTAGAACCCCTGGACAGAGTTGCCGCAGCAACTCAGGTTGCACTCTAACCTGATAGGCTGGAGGGTCTCCCACCAAGAAGACCACTCCACTGTGTGAGTGACAGCTAGGCTGTATGAATGGGTCTCTTTCTGCATAAAAGCAGGGTCCTGAGGACTGGAAGAGCAAGACGTTGCAACTGGAACTACGGAACCAAAGGAGAGAGAAGCCACCGACATCTTCAGCATCTACACCACCGGTGAAGCCCTGCCAGATCGTCTCACCACTTTTCTTCCACACGACGAGAGGAGATCTTCATCGAAAGAGCCTTCTTTCCTTGAGCTGGTGGGACCAACCAGTTCAACCATCGCTTCCCCGGACATGCCTTGGTTGAATCGACATTACCCAGCACTTGGAGACCGGATAGCCAGGCAGCTATCGACCCGGACCGCGATTAAAAGGAGCGTACCTGTTAAACTTTGTTTGGCAGCACCGCGGTTGGTTTCATCCCTGGGTAGTGCAGTGATTCGAACCTTCCTCCGCAACAAGAGCCTTTCTACCTCTGCTGGACCCCTCGAACTGCAGGAACTACCAGGAACAACCGCCACCGCAGGAGCCACTTCTTCACGTTTAAGGTACATTGTTCTGCCAGGCCTCTCTTTCCCCGTGGTAGCCCTAATGGTGTTTTAAATCCTTTACTTATTGGGTTGGCCGCCCTCTCTCTTAACATTGTCTTTCGCCTCGCATCTACCTTTTAAATATTAGTTTACCAAAGACTTGACTGCAGCTACAAGAACATTTTTGCTCCTAAGCTCTTGGTCCTGTACCACTGACTCTGGCTCAGGCCTTTTGACTTTGGCTGATTTGTTAGATCTGCTCTCACTAGATTGATCTTCAATGAGAAATGTGTTGATGCACCTGAATCTTCTAAACCCCTCTTCCTTCCTACTGTTTTAACTTGTGGAGTGCCATTGTGTTCAGTTTTCATTCACTTACCTTTCTGCTAAAGTATTACTGTGCATTATTTGTTCACAAAACTTCAGGGAAGTGTTGCTAGGGGGTGTCTGAAGATATTTCAGTTTAACTTGTGCTTTCCCTCCCTTTCGTTAAATTGATAGAGTGCCATTTGAGGTTGGTTTTCACTGTGCCGTTTTGCTCAGTTTTCACTCTACCGCAAACTTGTCTACAATTGAATAGGGAGTTGTATATACTTTTCCTTGACTAAACTTAACTTACTTTATCAACTGTGATTCATGTGTTGAACTAGATGTGTATAAAATAAATAAATATTCTCTTTTTGATACAAAGCTTTGTTCAGTGTTTCCTTGTTCCACAGTACTGTGATACCTATTGTGTAAACCCTGAATACTGCTCATCTCCCTCTTGAGATAAGTCTGACTGCTTAGCCACAGCTACCAACTAAATCTTTGTGGTACAGACTGATACCAAAGGGGATTTATTGCTCTCACCTGTAGTCCTAATCCTGGGTAGTGGTCCCTGAGGGAACTGCACAGGATTGTGCCTAACACCTGCTGACCAGTTAATGTACGGGTTGTGTAACCGCAGCATTGGCAAGCCGAGTATGACAGGGAAATGGGCTGCCTTGATGATGGCAATACATAAAATCTCCTTATGAGATGCGATACGACAGTTGAGAGGTAGAGTTTGCTCCTCAATAGGGCCTGAAATCAAAGGACTGCCATCCAACCCTTGAATCGGAATGGAGATTGTCTTGGGGACTCTCTTGAATCCATTTCTGTCAGCCCATTGGTAATCTATGAAATTGCCTGCCGCTCCGCAATCCACAAGGGCTGGGATATTCTAGATGTCTTTGCCTTCATAGATGAAGTGTAGTAGGATGATAATCATGGAGTTGTCAGCAATACCAGTGTTCTATGAAAGGAAAGGCAAGTCTGAGGAACCCTCCTGACATATCCGAGCCGCCGTTCCCCTTAAGTGGGGCTTGAGAGTTTCCCAACCTCTTCTTCTCCAAACGTTGTGGGGGGGCCACAGGACAGTCTCTAACTAGATGGGTTGAAGATCTGCAGTACATGCATTAACCTTGTGTACATCTTCTGTCTCTCTCTTCTAATGTGAGAGGACCCCTATCAGTACCCAATTGCATGGGTTCTTCAGTGTTTACCGGTTTAGGTGGACTGTACGAGGCTTCGGCGCGTTCGCGAGGTGTTCGGCCCTTTCGTTGTTCCAAAAGTCTTTCTTGGAGACGATAATCCGTTTGCATTGTTATCGTAATCATTTCCGCCAGGTTGACCGGCCTAGGGACCCTTGAGACCTCATCTTTCAAGTCTTTGGTCAATCCTCTACGGAATAAAGTTCGTAAAGCGTCATCTGGCCATGCAGTTTCCGCAGATCATTGTGTAAATCTTGTGACGTACATCATAAGGTCTTGGTTACCCTGTCTAAGGTCAAGGAGTCTTTCCTACCTTTCCTACAATGATGTGGAGATCTCCAGTCTACTGAACATGGATTTAAGACTATTGATAAATGCAGGGTATGAAACTAAAATCACATTATCCGTGGTCATCAAAGGAGTTGCCCAAGCCAGGGCGGGGCCTGTGAGGTGTGACACCAGAAATCCCAACTTGTCTTTGTCAGTGGGAAAGTACTGACCCTTAAATGTAAACTGCACTGTACAGCTGTCTAAAAACTCTTTGAGTTTGTGCGGACTATCGTCATACTTGCCGGTAGGCAGCGAGGAGGGAGGGAACTCCGGAGTTGCTCGTGCTAGCTGTTGACAGAGATGAGCATTCTCCTCTTTGAGGTTTTGGACCTCATGTGACAAGGATTGCATGGCAGCCATGAACTGCTGCATCTGCTGGTCCACGGCCTCTGTTGTTTTGGGCGTCGCTATCTGTCATAAACTAGACGCAATAACAAACAGATAGCCACTAACCTGTGCAAATGGCAATTCCTTGATGACAGGAAAACCCCCCTGAGAACCTTACTAGCCTCCGCCTGGCTGTGACAGGAAATGGAGAGGAGCAAAATCCCCTGGGAAACCCTCTGGGCAGAAAACCCTGTGCAGGATTTGAGAGTGAAGGTAAGTGACAGGTCTCCGATCTTTGGAATCTTGGACTGGAAGACACTGGACTGGGTACTGGGCTGGACCCCTTCAATAGCACAGATCTTGATACAGTCTACCAAAGATAAGAGAAAAGGTAAGTAGAGATTCAGGGATGAGATATAATAGAGACAGAAGAAAGGCAGTGGTTTGTACCTGTAACTGTATGTCTGTGTGTCCTTATTCAGTTTGTGGAAGAAGCGCGTGTGAAGCTGGATACTTCCCCAGGAAATGGTTTGTTTCCTATGGAAGCAAGAGTGGATGAATAAGTTAATGGTACCCTGATAACTGTTAAGTGTCTCTCCCTTTCCCTTTAGAACCTATTTGGCTACGAATTCCTGTTTTGAACGAGCGGATGACTCCAGAAGGAGCAAAATTCCTTTCACGATGAGACTGAGGGGAAAGAAAGGTAAGTTCTTCCATACTGTTACAGATGGTATGGATTAAGATTTAAGAGAAGTTGTTCCTACCGTGATTCCATGTTCCCAAGAATCAATAGAAAGGGTAAGACAAGTGTTGACTTCTGGATCTGGGGCACGGAGAATGTAAGCAAGAGCAAACGGTGTGAGCGTGTGAAGGCAGGGAGCGGACGTAACCGCAAATGAAACAGTTCTGTAACAGAGAGAGAGAGAGAGTGAGCAAGGAAACATGTAAGGATATCGGACAAAGATTTCTCCTACTTGGCATACTTACTAAGTGTCTGACAAAAGAATGGCAACGCTCTAGGGCACCGAACAGGTTGTATATAAGCGGCCACATGACCGCACGTAGGTGGGGTCAAAACACCAGCAGGAGCAGACAGACCAGCTCTCCCGGAACGGAGCTTCCCGGCAGCCATCTTGGAATACGGCAAAGCCCAAACATAACGAAGCCGTCCACGGCGCCACCATGACTACCGGCCATAATGAGATGTGACAGAGACATGTTTAAGTCTTGATCGAGAAGTAAAGCATGCCAGATTTGGAGTTCCTTTTCAACAACTGGAAGAAGGAGCAGTTCCCTGATTCCTTTCTCACTGAGTTTCTTTTCAGAGGGGCCCATGATGGTGCCCAACGACAACGTTCATCGGATCATCCTTTCTGTTTTTGTCTACATTCTTCGTTCATGCCCTGCGTTGGTGGGGAGAACTTTTTACATGTGCAATTTTCTGCAAGATCCTAAGTCTTGTCCAATCGTGAGGAGATTGCTTGCAGCTATCATACAGCCAGTACTCCACCTTCCTGAGTACAGTGGGGAAAGCACAAATGCCCCTATCAGCTGATAATGCGCATAGACTGGTCGGTATGGTATTTTAGTATCTAATCGAGGAATGGCCGCATCTTTTTGGAAGAAAAACTGATATTTGCACCTTGTTGAGAGATCCGAGGAATAACGTGGCACTTAATGAATTGTTACGAGATATCATAACACAAGTCAACCTGTATCTGACAGAACACTAAGAACTGCATGAGACTTTTGGAGGATGAGATCCAGAGCCTACTAACTGTGTTCTTTTACTTCTTGCTGGGAGAGCATCTGCATTTCATTTGGTGAATTTCTTTGTCTTCATTGAGAACTTTGTTCATCGTCTAGCTGCAGCCAGCTGATTGAGAAATGTATGTAGCAGACTCAGCAGCTTCCAGAGTACTGCATTACTAGATTAAAGATTTGTTTTTCCTTCCTTTAAAAAGATTAGGAATGGGCAGCATCAATAGGAATAACATTATGGTAGATAACGAGAGACGTCCATGATGTGCAAGAAGCTATTGCTGTAAGGAATGGGCTTACTTGTACGTGATTTACATGTGTACCTTGTTCATAGTGATACTTCTTTCACTGACAGTGCGAACTGCTTACTATCTAGATCCAAATAGAGCAAGGATTCCTGCGTATCTTCCTATACAGAAGGAGGGTACAGATGTGGCAACTACAAGGCAGCCAAGACCTTTTGTAATTGTTCCTAATCTGAAGGTACCTATAAAATCACCTAGTCCCATGATAGATAAACCTGGGTTACCTTTTGGAGGGAGGTCACGTATAGAAATTACAGCAGACTCTTTATGGCTGTCATACGCTGCTGCTAAGAAAAGACATTAGGATAGGAAAAGGCTTCTGGGACTTTCTCCTACACAGGTAGCACATGTAAAGACACCAAGTCCACTGACAAAAGTCCCTAGGATTGGTCCAGTTGGAAGGGAATATGCTGACATACTTCCGGAGATGATTATAGAAGCCCGTAAGAAAAGTACAAGACCTAAGAGAAGTGCTAGGGAGGATGATCATGAGTTAATGATTACTTGGATAGTACTGCACACCTGGGGAATAACATATGGTATCAGCATATGAAAGAAGTGGGAATGAGGACCTCAAAGGAAGAATGCTTTGTATGTGCAGTCCTGCCTTATAGCCTAGGGAGGTCTAAAATCTTCATAGCTATTGAAATAGACGTCCCGACTGCTCATTGTCTATCACACATGGCATTCTGTCATACAAGAGGCCAGTGTATGGGTCGAACAGCCTATCTCAAATGGGCAACTGAATGGACAGAGCCAGACGAAGATTATTATGTTCAAGACATTAAGACAAGGCTGAGGATGCATACTAAGAATCATGTGATCGTATATGAAAAACCTGGACTAAAAGGAGCTGAAATCAGATGGGAAGTAAACATGAGACTTGAAAGTCCAGGAAAATCTGCAGAAGAAATTTGTAGATGGAAGAACAGAGGCCAGATGCAGATTTGGGGATCAGTGCTATCACCAGATAGATGGCAAGAAGGTGTGGTGATCTGAGGAGACTGGGTAATAATGGGTCACTACCAGCCAACCATTGAGAATGCAGAAATGCTGTGTAAAGCTTGGTTTATAGTGAAAAGGTCGAATGAAAAAAGTTGAATGTCAAAATCTGTTTTTTATTCGTTTTTTATTCGAAATGTTTTTTTTTTTTTTTGTTTTACCCATTTCTTTTATTCCCAGGCCCCAAAATAAATATATAATTAAAAAAGAGGGAATTCGACTTTTTTTTTTCGAGATTTATTTTTCGAGATTATTGTCATTCAACTTTTTTTTTCGAGATTT
Source organism: Ambystoma mexicanum (assembly GCF_040938575.1). Classification (NCBI taxonomy): domain Eukaryota; kingdom Metazoa; phylum Chordata; class Amphibia; order Caudata; family Ambystomatidae; genus Ambystoma; species Ambystoma mexicanum. The sequence continues at coordinate 983,077,317 of NC_090936.1, forward strand.
TGACTGACCACCGTAAAGCTTTATGATCAAAACCTGCTAAACTATTGACCTGGGTCGAAGATAAAGGAGGACCTTTGCAGATAGTGCCTTTGGAAAGTGCAAAGCTGTGCTTCAGAAACAATGGCACAAGAAAAGTTGGAGAGAACCAGAACGGTAGTCGAGTCTTTGATGCACCAGGAATGAACATTGGGACAGCAGTAATCATGTATCACTACTGGGCTTGTGGATTCAAGGCTTATATGAAGCTACCCAAAGATTGGTGAGGAAGATGCTCACTAGTGAATGTTCATGTTCCAGCGTTGGTGATTCCTAAAAGTGACTTAAGCCTTGAATGCTTTCCTAAAGCAGATGCTCTCCTGAGGAAGAAGAGATCTATAGAGCTGATTAATCGAATAAAGAGGGAGAACTATTTTCTCTGCCAAGTCAATAGAAGCCTTTGACTCCATCCCATATGAACACAGACTGTTCAGCCAGACCTCGTCGATATTCACAATGATTTTCATGCCAAGAATCCAAGTTGGTGGGGGCGCTGTTGAGCGCCGAACAAGATGGCCACCTGAAGTTAGCGGTCCGTGGCAGGCAGATCGAGCGATCCTATTCCTGGTACTTGGAGCTCCTGATACGCAGCATTGTCTGGCACGACCTTATTGCCACTGAATCTGGGAATCTGTTGGTCAAATCCCGATCAGAAACGGAGCCGGGGATCCCCAGATCCGAACATCACCATTACCATCCCCCATCTACGGCGCTCCTTCGCGCCAATATCTATCTCCAGCGGCAAGGCGCACCGCTCATCCTGACGTTCCGGCCCGTCCTGTCTGCTGCTACGGAGACTCCCAGCGCTCCTACACCCCGTCGGCTCTATGGCTGGTGGGGGCATTGCGATTGTACGCTCCTGCCCCTGAGCCTCGTGGGATCTGCTGTTGTTTCCGAGCGTCTTGGACACCACGCTCCAGCCTCCGGCGCTGCTGCTTCCTGGTCCCCTCCTTGGACCGCTGCCACGCTACCTGGTGCGGCTAGCCATCTTTGGCCCTCCCACTCCCCTCAAGGAGGCTCCGATACCCGGGGTCAAGCTGCGGCGCCCTCCAGACATCCGGTGCTGCGCTCCCCCGCTGGTGTTCGGGCCTCACAGGACCCACAAAGTACGTTTGTCGGAGTAAGCCCTGTTCGCCCCCTGAGTGCGGCGCTTCCTCGCCTCCTCCGGTGCGTGGCCCTGGGCCTTGCCCGCCCCTGAAGCACGAATACTCGGGCTCATCTGGCCTCTCAGCACGGAATATTCTGGGCACCGACGTTTCCTCCTGGCGACAACCTGGGGCTTGATCCTCTCTCTGGCTTCACTTTACCCTGCCCGGTGACCCTCTACAACGTGCTTCGCTCACCCTACTTCTAACATTACTCTTAGGGGCTCCTTACCCCTGTTCACATCGCAGCGGAACTGTAATCACCCTCATCACTAAGTTATGACCCGGAACCTACTAGGACCTCCATAACCCACTTGAAACCCACGGCCTGTCGCCCCCACCTGCAAATACCACCTAGCTGGGTGAATTCCACCCCCACTCTCCTTGCGCACTTAACTGGTCTGCAGCGCTTGAGCTCCCTGCTCCCGGAGGGGTCAGTTGTCAGCATCACGTTCAACCCTTGCTGAACTGTGCTGGGAGCCTTCTTGTGCATTGGCGGAGGGCCCCGGATTCCTGCATTGGTAGTCACCGGTCACCCGGGGCATTCACCCAAGTCACCTACTGCATACCATCTCATCCAATTCTTCGGTGCCTAACCTCTTGGTACAATATTAAATTCGGACTTCTCCCCCCTGAGCATCACTATACAGATGCTCCGGGGCCCCGTGCTCGCTCCTGGGGACGCACTGTGGCAGAGTCCCTGTTCTGCTCCACTTTACTCCTCTCAGTGGTCCCCCCCAAGGTAGGCGACCGCCAGCATCCTTTCGCTCTACTGGAGAGGGTCCAACGCTGCACTGGTCACCTACAACTGAGCCCACATGGTCCTCTAACCCCTGATCAAGCCACTGGTGATCCACAATCACTTGTCTACACAATCCGGTTATGCACTGGAGCCTCTTCCGAATTGCTCCGCTCACGCCTGACTCTAAGAGGCAAATACCACAAGACGGGGAGACATTCTTCCCTACACCTCCTGTGAATATATTGGGTCAACTGTGCCTGTGCTCTTAACCTCTGTGTATGCTGCATGGTATCATCACGCCCGTCTCCCTGGCGCCCTACTACAAATGCCTTTAGACTGCGCGCTGCATTGGCACTCGCAAACATCGTGTAAATGAGACCACGATCGCTTTAACCTCTAAGTTTCAACCCGAACTCCCTCCTTGCATACCAATCTACCTAGTCGAATAGCTGAGGTTCCCCCCCTACCAAACCCGAGGACAGTGGTCTATCACCATCCGGAGGCGGGGGTAGGTGACTTGGTTCCCTCCACGAGCTACTGGGGTGCCCCGGATCCATCACACTCCACATGAACCTCAACAACGTCAGTATGACTAAGGGGGCCGCGAAAAAGCAGAGCTCCATCAATATGTTCGCGAAGACTCCAGTGAGATCGCCGGAGGGGGTCCCTGAGCAGGCCCCTACTAATTCATCATCCCTTGTGGCCTCAGAATCCCAAAACATGATGGAATTCATGCGCGAGGGCTTCACCACACTTCACTCAAAATTAGATGACATGAACGGCACCATATCCTCCATTAAGGCCCATATCGAGAGAACAGACAGTCGGGTGCTGGAGGTCGAGGCAAGGGTGAGCTCTACCGAGGATGGCCTGGATGCCCTACGCTCGCCGATCTTTCCAACCGAGTACTTGAGGTGGAGAAGAAGAATGAGGACTTGGAATCCCGATCGAGGCGCAACAACCTCCGCATCATCGGGGTCCCCGAAAATAATATCAATGAACCAATGGAGGACTTTGTTGAACATACGCTACTGTCACTTCTTGACTCACCAAAGCTCTCCTCCCAATTTGCTATAGAACGAGCGCACCGTGCCCCGACAGCTAAGCCTAAGCCCGGCGCTCCTCCCTGACCCATCATAGCCCGAGTGCTGAATTAACGAGATCGTGATGCCCTCCTCAGGGCCGCGAGACTCAAAGGAGAACTCCTGCTGGGTGGCACAAGGATACATCTCTATCCTGATTTATCGGTAGCCGTTCAGCGAGAACGCAAGACTTTTCTGGCGGTGATGAGAAGGCTGAGGGACCATGCAGTCAAATACTCTATGCTATATCCCGCTAAACTGCGCATAGAACATGCCAACCAGGTTTTATTTTTTTACGATCCCGGAGGAGGCCTCCAGATTTATTGATGAACACTTTCCGGGCTGACCGCCATTACCAAACAACTTTTCTTCAATGCTCAGCTTTCCCGGTGAGGGGGATCCCGGCTCTTGCCGCCCTACTGCACCGGGGAGACATTGGTTATTACTCCCTAATGTTTCTAGCCTGATTTATCTTTACAAATGTGTGCCAAATTACTATGTGCAAAGACTCTTTACAAGTTACGTGTGAAACCTCATTGTTGGCACTATGCTTTAACCGGATCTGCCATTGGACCGGAGCGGCGCCACAAGTCCGGCCTACAGGCCCCCAGGCGTTGATGCCACTAGTTTGTTTCTGTTTAAAGGGTTCTGGGATTGTCATCCCTCTGGTTGGCCCCCAGGCGCTGATGCCCTTGGTTTGGTTTTGGTTGAGGGGTTTTGGGATTGCCATCCCTCTGTTTGGGGAGGGATGTGGGTGAGGGTGGGACAGGTTGGGGGTTATGTTACTAAAAGCTTGGCGTTGGCAGCAAAGACGGACCGCGTGGGGATACTCAGTGACTGTTACTGCAGGGCTAAAGTGGCCCATTGGTTATTGACACTTTCTCGGATACAATCGCTCCTGCACCAATTCTGGGAGTGACCTGACCTTCATGAGCTGGAATGTACGGGGGCTGGGTAATTATAAAAAGATGAGGCAGCTCCAGCTACAGGCTGAGCGCCATGGATCCAAGGTTCTTTTTTTACAGGAGACACATGCTCGCACGGAACAGTGTATGAGATTTGCCAAAACATGGGGCCCCCATAGATTCTTCACCGATTTTTCTTCCCAAAGCCGTGGGGTCATGACTCTCATCCATAAGAGTCTCAAGTTCACTCTTATCTCTTCACAAATAGACCCTCAAGGCAGATATGTACTGCTTCATGCCACACTTCAAAACAAGGAGATAGTCCTGCTGAACATTTATGGTCCTAATATTGATGACCCAGATTTTTATGTACAGGTCACATCCCTCCTCGATGGCTTCCCCCTTGTCCCCATCCTCTGGGGGGGTGATTTGAACACAATTTTTGATGTTGCCCTCAATAGATCTGGGTCCAGGCCCCGTCAACTTTCCAGGGCAGCTTATGCTGCACTATCATCCCTACCCCGTCTCGCCATGGTTGATGCATGGAGGTTCTTCTACCCGGATTCTCGTGTTTACTCTTTCTACTCCTCAGTCCACGATTCCTATTCCCATATTGATAGATGGGTGATCTCCAACAAATTGATTAAGAATGTCATACAGCTAATGATCCTCCCCAGAACCCTGTATGACCACTCTCCTGTAACCGTCACCATCGGTTGGGGCCCGGATCCCGGCCGAACTCAATGTTGGAGGTTGAAACCCCTTTCCCTTCTGGACCCAGAGTTTTGCTCCGAGCTCGAGGTGTCTAGTGAGGAGTTCTTCGAGACGAACACGGGCTCGGTAGCATCACAGGCCACTCTATGGGAGTCCTTCAAGGCTTATATTAGAGGGATAGCGCTGTCAAAGGAGAATGGTGTCCTTAAATCGATCCGGAGTGATCTCACCGTGAGTGAATCTAAATTATCGGTCCTGGAGGCTAAATGCTCACTTCACTCCACCCCGGGTACCCTGGCGGATATCGGGGTGGAGTTGGATACGTTCCGATCCCTTGCGGAGCGCGAACACATTTTTTTAGATAACCCTGGCATGGCGAGGAGATACGGGGAGGGTGAGCGCCCTGGCCGATTTCTAGCAAGACTGATCCGTCACGAGACAGGGTCCCCGCACATACTTGGGATTGAGAGGCCTGACGGCTCTACGGCTGTCACCTCTCAGGACATCAATACGTAATATTTCACATTCTATGAAGCCCTATATTCCAACTCAGATGAGGTGTCAGTGTTGGAGATTGATTCCTTTCTTGATACCCTTCCCTTGTCGACTCTCTCTCCGGAGACCGCGGGTTCCCTTGATTCCCCACTTACGCTCGAGGAGCTCTCTGATGCTATGGACTCCTTATCTTCAGGGAGAGCCCCTGGCTCGGATGGTATCCCAGTCGAATTTTATAAGCGCTATAAATCACTATTGCTCCCTCACCTGTTGGCTCTCTGGGAGGAATCGGTGGAGGCCGGTGTTTTTCCCCCTTCACTCCGTGAAGCCACAATTACAGTATTACTTAAATCTGGTAAACCCCCCTCGCAATGCGGTTCATACCGCCCGCTCTCACTTATAAATTGCGATGTCAAAGTATACGCCAAGGCACTGGCGCTCCGGTTGGCTCCCGTTTTACCATCTATCATCCACCCAGATCATCCCAGGTCGCTCTACCTCTCTGAACCTAAGGCGTCTCTTTAATATAATTAATAGAATTAACCCCAAGACACATGCGGTGGCTGCCACACTGGACATGCAAAAGGCGTTCGATTCGGTTTCATGGAGGTATTTGTGGCGGGTCCTCGAGAGCTGTAAATTTGGTCCCTCCTTTCTCTCCTGGATTAGATTGCTGTACCCTGTGGCTAGGGTCCGCACGGACGACCGTTGCTCCCCTTTCTTTGAGATCGCCAGGGGGACAAGACAGGGATGCCCCTTTTCTCCCCTGATCTTTGCTATAGCAACAGAGCCTTTCGCCGATATGCTCCGCCAATTCCATGCACATAGAGGTCTCCGCACGGCGGGCCAGGCGGACATAGTGTCCCTATATGCTGATGACGCACTGTTGTTTATACGCTCCCCCTCCACCAACTTACCCCTGATACTGGAGGACGTCATTCATTTCAGCCGAATCTCGGGCCTTAAGGTGAATTGCTCGAAATCCACACTCTTCCCACTTACGGAGTGCACCCTCCCCCCTCCTGACACCCAGGGGTTCACATGGGCTCAGTCTACGATTACTTACCTGGGGATTGAGGTAACGTGCCATCAAGCGCTGACTTTCAAGGAGAACTACCAGAAGTATCTTACACACCTGTCGTCTAAAGTTCTAGTCTGGGACAAACTCCCGATATCCCTCGCAGGCAGAATAGGTCGACTGAAAATGGTGGTGTTGCCCCAGCTACTTTACAGGTTCACCAATATCCCCTTGTGGCCGGGGGGGGCTTCTTCCGTGAACTGACCCGCACAGTCAATTCCTTTCTTTGGCACTTGGGTGCGGTCCGCCTTAGACTTGATACCTTGTCTACCCCTATGACTTACGGGGGCTTTGGCGCCCCTGATTTCCTCAAATACTGGCTGGTATCCCAAATCCAATATACATCCTACTGGTTTAACACAACGGACCCCCCCACATGTTAGACTCGAGAAGCTTGTGGTCTGCGGCCGCGACATTCGCTCCTTGGTGATACAACCCGCCCCCCTGGCACTGGACTCACAGAGCCCGGTCGCCTGCACATCCCTGGCATTGGCGAAAACATGGAGGCTGTCCGGTACTGCTCACACCTTCCATGGCAACCTCCCTCTCTGGAACTTTCTTCCGGGGGTCCCACGGGTGCCACCAGCCATGGTTCGTCGCTGGGCTGAAGAGGGATATGAGTTTCTGCGTGACGTGTTTGATCAGGGTATATTTGTCGAATGGCCTGACCTCCCATTGTCCTTAAGGAGAGGCCAGTGTGTATGGCTCCAATATTCGTCCCTTCGCAGGACCCTTAAACGTAATTACCAGATGTTCCCAGCATTACCACCGGACGACCCTGTCATTGAGGAACTCACCTCCCCCTCACCCACTAGAGGTAAAATATCTAGACTATACATTATGCTGCAGTCCAGATCTATTCCAGAATTCACTAAACTGAAGCGAGCGTGGGAGGCGGACCTTGGCATTGAAATGTCGGATGAGCGCTGGGCACACTTGTGTGAACTCATACACGGGTGTCTTTCAACTCCCGTTTCAAACTGATCCAGTTTAAAGTTATGCATAGGTTCCACTACACCCCGATCAGATTGCACCGCATGTCCAGTGATCACCCCTCTAGCTGCCCTAGATGCGGTCAGGATGCTGCCGATTACATTCACATGATTTGGTCCTGTCCCCGCCTCTCACAGTTGTGGGAGGCAGTCTGCGCGACGGTGTCTGCTATGCTCGACCACCCCATCAGTCCCTCCCCGGTGGTATGCCTTTTCCATGACCTCCCTGGTCTTTCCCGGTCACCTGGGCCTCAGACTCTGAGGAAGCCTGGTCTCACCTACAGCCCACCCACTCCAGGCCTAGGAATATCTGGCTCAGATTCCGGTCTTATATGTCCGACCTGAATACGACACCGGACACATCTCCCCCAGCTGCCTCCCCCCACCAGCTCGGGTCCTCACCCCTATCATAGCTCTCGGACATTCTGCTCATGTTATAATTTGTATATCTTAATTTTTATAATTGACATTCTGCCAATGGTTATGTTTGTATGTGAAGCAACCTCTGTATGCTTATATTGTGTACATCTGTATTCATATTATATTTGCCTGGCGCTGTTCGCCTGTGTTTTGCAGCCACGCTGAATGAATAAAAAAAGTTTAAAAAAAAAAAGAATCCAAGTTGGAGCAAATACCAAATGGCTGCAGATTACCAGATGGGAATTGCTACAAACAACACTACCATAAAGGGATTCAATGCTATTATAGAAGAGATGAGAGCCATACGACTGATGACTCTCCAGAATAGATATGTCCTGGATATTATCACAGCTATGGATGGAGGTGTTTGTGCAAAAATCGGGGAATCATCGGGGAATCATGTTGCACGTTCATACTCTCTCATGATGATGAAAATGGCACCTTGACAGAGGCCATAGAGATGCTGACGAAGCTACACCTCCAGATGATAGACGAATTGGAAGATATTGCTGATGATAGCTGGTTTGGATCAATCTTTTCTTGGGTTCCACAATGGATGGCAGACATGTTTAAATTCCTTGGAGCCCTGATAGTGCTGGTGTTGCTTGGATTTTGTGTGATCAGGATAATACTGTCACAATGCACGAAAACTGCAAAGAAAGCCATAGGGATGAAAATCATGATTGATGTTGAATCTGGATGCAAGGCCAGAGATTTGACAAATGATGAAATCAGAGATTTCATGAAGGCCATCATTCATGCACCTGAGGGGACGAAGTTCCTGTATCCAAACAACCATAAGAAGTATATGGGAAGATGGATCTATTGCAGTCCAAGTGGGCAGTGCATGCTCATGACTTGGAATAAGGATGAGCGTGTGAAATCAGCTGGATGCCTGAAGGGAGTCATAAAGATATGGGGCCTCATTACACGGTAGGTGGTATGGATGTAACGTTACCGGTAATGGAATACCGGTAACGTTAAATCCCCAGGCGAATTACGACCCGGCTCACCGCTATTAGCGGCACCGCTAAGTAAGGTGCCACTAATAGCGGGCAGTCCGCGTGCGCGCGACACACCATCCCGTAAATTACGCCATGCCGCTATTAGCACAGCATCACAAGGCGAGCGGACATGCCAATAGCGGCATGGTAAAGCCCCCAAAACCCCTTACCGCCATGGCGCAAATACCGGCATCGCGAACCACACGTTAAGAGAACTGAGCAGTGTTCCCACCTGCCACAGGTGACATAATCAGCACAGGTGGAGGCAATGGGGACTGTGGCAGCTCAAAAGGAGCACACCACACCCCTTCACACACCCCTTCCCACACCAAGATGGTTCCAATACTAGCAGCATTACATGGGCTGGAGGACATGATTGCAGCGCAGATGCAACAACAACAGGCAGCCCAAAGGAGACGCAGGGGGAGGAGGAGGAGGGCAAGACAGGCACAGCAAGCACCACCACGGCACCTAATCATACCACAGAGGCACCCACCAATCCCCAGGATCAGAGCCAGTCCATTTAACCTAGCCCCTGAGCAGATACACACCCTGTACCGTCTGGAACGGGATACCATCACCAGCATTGTGGACATGATACACGACGACATTGTGAGCCTCATAGACATCAGAACTGCCATCCCCCCTCTACTCAAGGTGGTGACTGTGCTCCACTTCCTGGCCACAGGCACCTACCAGCATACAGCGGGCCAGATGCATGGCATCTCCCCACCAGTATTCTCACGCACGCTGAACCAGGTACTCGATGCCCTCCTGAAGCATGCATCTGAACACATATTCATGCCACGGACTGCCCAGGAGATTGAAAACACCAAAGTTGGCTTCTATTCACTGCCAGGCATCCCAAGTTGCATTGGGGCCATCGACTGTACACATGTTGAATTGGTGGTCCCACATCGCAATGAAGTGGTCTACCGAAACAGGAAGCAATTCCACTCCATCAATGTCCAAATGGTATGTGACGCCAACAAGATAATCACACATTGCTGTGCCCGATTTCCCGGATCAACCAATGATTCCATGGTCCTGCGGAACTCAACTATCCCACGCTACATGGAGCGACAAACCGCACAACGTTTGTGGCTACTTGGTGAGTAGCAGGCCAAGCACATGGCAGTGTGATTGGGGGGGGGGAGAGATACATACTCCAACTGGGTGTGATGGGGGGGATACATACTCCAACAGGGTGTAGCTTGTCGTCTGTCTGCAAAATGCACATACAGATGTACGCCAATGTCCATTGGCCGCAACGTATTTGAGATGAACCGACATGCAAGTATGAGCTACACAACACAGATGACATTTCAGGTCTAGTAACATCAAACACCCATCCACATACACATTTCACAACATTCCACGCCACAAAATACACAGATTTCATACGTGCCATCAAGCTAGTCATCCGGAATCAGTCCAGCACAACATCAATAATGCAATGTGCCCTATGATGCATGCAAAGGGATCCGCCCTAGCCATAGACATAGCATTTCACCACGCACCTTTACCACCACTGAAGTGATGCCTCACTGCATGGCAACATCTATGTTGGAATGGCAGTACAACAGCAGTGAGGAACCAAATCTGCCTGAGCCCAGGGACACCTAAGACCTCGCCTCACCCAGGACATATCAATTTCTGTTGGAGGCATTAATGGGGCATGTCTACTTGCATGGTCGAGCTCACCCTTGCACATTGCTGTCACGCAGACCATCTGCATGTATGCTGTTGACTGTGTACTTGAATCACAATGCAATGTCAATTTGTGTGATATGAACAGGCCGCTCTTGAGGTGAACAGTAACAGGACCCCATTCGTTCCCCCATAGAGTTGATGCGGGCTATCCCCTGAAGAGCTGGCTCCTCACACCTGTACGGAACCCACAGAACAGGCACGAAGAGGAATACAATCGTGCACATACCCGTACCCACATCGTGATCGAGCAGACTTTTGGCCTTTTGAAGTCATGGTTTCGGTGCATTAGCAGGTCTGGTGGCGCTCTCCTGTATGGCCATGAGAAGGTGGCCAAGATCACCATGGCATGTGTCATGCTGCACAATATGTGTATCAGACGGAATGTGCCACTGCCCCCTGACGTTGAAATACAAGCACCTGATGAGGATGATGATGCTGATATTATTACGGAGGTGAAGGGGATGCAGGTCTTGCAAGAGGGGATGGGCCGGAGGGACGTGCTGTGAGACACCATCTGATCAACCAAATATTCTGAGGAACATGTTTTGGTACTGTCACATGGATATGGGTAGTAATGCACTGGTGTATGTTTAGAAGCAACTAATGGACCCCGTCGCCAATAAAGTACACAAACACAATGAAGATGTCCAAACCTGTGTTTTGATCAGACACCAGTGTATTAAGTAACGGAAAGATGAAAAAGTGCATGTCCCCAAACATCCCACCACCCTTCCACCCACCCCCCACAACAGACCCATGACACCCTTCCACCCACCCCCCACAACAGACTCATAACACCCTTCCACCCACCCCCACAACAGACCCGTAACACCCTTAAACCCACCCCCCACAACAGACCCATAACACCCTTCCACCCTCCCCCCACAACAGACCCATAACACCCTTCCACCCACCCCCCACAACAGACCCATGACACTCTTCCACCCACCCCCCACAACAGTTCCTCATGTGTCTGCCATGTTTGCGTTGGCCCACGCGCGCAGAAGAATCGCCATTAACCCCCTATTGGCCATTATCTGCAGCATCATTTGGAGGATGGGCAGACATGCGCCTGGTGGTGCGTGTTGAGCGGCGGAGGGGGCTTGTCTGCGTTGAACCGGCGGATGACGACGTGGCAGACTGTCCTGGTGGCGTGAAGTGGCGGTCCATTGTGTCAGCTATTCGAGTGAGGACCTCCCTAAATCTGGCTATCTCCTCACTCAGCCTGTCAGTACAGGCCTCCATCCTCTCACTGGAGTGCCTTGCCATCTCCACAATATCCTCCCTGAGAAGGGCAGCCTCCTCAACATGCTGGCCCACCAGCACAGTTAGTTCCTGTTGACGCTGCCGGATGGTGGCCAGCTCGAGGGCAGTTCTGGGTGATGGTGTAGTGGCTGCTGCGCCCTCAGATGTATCCATGACAGCAGGTGAAGCCACCATGGGGGACATTATGGCTGGAATGTTGTCCTCACCAGTAACATCAGAACCAGGTGTCTGGAATGGTGCTGGCTCAGGGTTTCTAGGGGGGCTTGGGGTGTGCATCTGCATTGTGCCAACTGTTGTGTCCTCAAGATCAGATAGGGAGCAGTGGCGGCTGCCTCTCCTGCGGAGCTTGGCGCAGCTGATGGTGGGCCCTCGGTGGCTGGTATTGGTGGTTGTGGGTTCACCTCGGGGTGGTGGGGCTGTAGTTGGTGGTGTGGCTACTTCAATCCTGGCAGTGGCACTCCTCCGATGCTTCACACTCATCATGTGGAACCTTCCCTCCTTGCCCCTAGATGTCGTGGGGGTGTCCTCAGAGTCCTGTGGCCTTGGTCTCTTACTTGTAGGCGGTGCCTGGGATGCATTTGCGGCATCCTCACCGTCTGTATGTGAGCCTGTTAGGGACAGGGACAAGAAGGCGGATGGCATTGGTTACGTTTCTATGTACTTCATGCAGGATACATCACTAATACAGTTGTGGCCATTGGGACTTAATAGTTGTGGATGCAGGTGATGTGTCAGTTCAGTGCCTCATCCATGCATGGTTGTGTTTGGCACTTGTCTCTGGTGATGTATGCATGTGTGTGTGTTTGGGTCTGACACTGACATGGGCAGGGATGGATGCATGAGTGGATGTGTGTCCATGCATGAGAGGATTCTGGGCTCACATTTGGGGGGGGGAACAGTACATTCACATAGCATCCTGTCATGTGTACACTCACCTCCATCCGAAGTGATTCCCACGCCTTGCTCCATAGTGCCTACTCCCTCAATGGATTCCACTGCGATTAGGTTTGAACAGGTCTCCTCCCATTACTTTAGTCTGATGGGTGAACCGGCTCCACCTGCAGTGGCTATTCGGTGGTTTTCGGCAAGGATGCCCCTCACCTGCAGTCTGAGGTCGTCCCACCTTTTCCTGCACTCACGCAACGTGCGGGTGCTGGTGCCCACTGCACTGACTTTTACTGCCACTTCTTCCCAGATGGCCTTTTTTTTAAGTAGTGTCGCCCGCCGCATGTCGTTGGCAAAGACAACTTCAGCATTGTCAGCCAGGGTCTGGGTCAGCATGTTCAACTCTTCTGAGGTAAATTTTTCTTTGCGCTGCCTGTCGGTGCTTTTTTTAAATGCCTTGGGCATGTTGAAGGTGTCCCGGATGATTTGCAACTGCAACCTACTCCAAACAGGTCCAGGGGGCAGTGGATGGCAATGGATTGTGTTTTTAAAGATGGCCGCCGTGCTCTTTCCCGTTCCTGTGCGATGACGCTATTTCCGGTTCCGCAATTTACATGCAGCATGTGGGCAGAGGTGCAATCTGCACTTTTGTCGAGGGCGGTAAGTGACTTTTTGGGTCTTTAACGGCATGGCGGTAGGGTCTTTACCGGCATGGCGCTATGCTCGTGTCCGCGTACTCGTAATGGTACGCTATTAGCGCCCTCTTGCGAGGGCGGACACGTTAAGAGCGACATGCCGGTAATTTGAGGTTTTTACCGCACAACGTGTAATGAGGCCCATGGATTCCAAAGAAGCATTTCTTCAGACAAGGATGTCTAGACGTGAAGGATGATGGGAGAGTGGTCGATGAATCGCCCAAAGGGGGGAGTGCAGAGAAGGAGCCAAGTGCTCCAACCTCAACATCTCACCCATATTGCCTATATGTTGGGAACCGGAGTGTGAGACACGTGCAGTACCAGTGAAAACACTGATACCAAGGAGACTCCTGGAAGTAAGGGTTCCATTAAGAAAGCCATACCTGCATGCGAGACAGTATGATGGCCATTCGAATTAAATCCCAGAAGAAGCGTAGCAAATGAATGGAAGAGAAGAATGTTGACATCATACATGAAGCTGAGCTGACGTGCCTAGAAGAGATGCAAAGACAAGAGAATTAAGATATTCTATAAGGCATCAAGAAAGTATCGAAGATAAGTGATATCTTGGGCTCAAGATGAAGAAACTTATGCTACAGAAACATTGAAGATATCAAGTCATTTTATACGTGTACATATGCAAAGAAACGCAAGCAGATGAAGTATTCTTAAGGCTAGCTAAGTAGTGAATAGATTGCGGCATGCGCCAATGTACACAGTGAGTAAAGAATGGATGTTTCCACTGCGTGTTATAGCAGAGCTCAACCAGAGAAGGAATGCCTTTTTTCCAGTGTGTCGCAATTGAAAAGCAATTGAATTACAGAAGCAGATCTCAGAAAGGCGAGGCCAGATGAGCCCCAAGAAGCCAAGGCCGTTCATGGCTGGGATGAGCAGACATTAGTTACAATCGTGTGAAGGAGTTAAACTCCTGTTCAGAAGGAATGGACCAAAACAAGGAAGATGTCAGAGGTCTATAAAAAAATAGTATTTTAAATACATTAGAGCTCGATTTTGTGGTCTTCAGTCACGTGGAAGGATGAAGTTGGACAAACATGACAAACCACACCTACGCATGGAGGCAGAGCAGGCCTTCACTCCCCTGAATTCTCCAGAGCAAAGAACACTCCCAAGGACAAGTTCAAAGCCTTAATTGACGGCAAACCACTGAGGTGATGATGGATGATATGCTAATAGGCAGGAAGCTATGGTTATAACCAGCTCACCAGCACCTGGAAGCCCAACCTGCGTGCTGCTAACGTAGGTGGGGAAGTATTGACGGAAGTAAGAGTGCCACTCAATTGTAGGGGCTGCGTGATTAAGGGTCCTATAGTTTGTGTAACCAATGGGACGTTGTGTATTTAGTGATGTTCATAGTGACCTGTTTGAAGGGAGGGCTTAGTTGTCCCACCTGAAGTTAATGAGCCTATGACTCTCTTAGACTAGTATGGATCGTATACTTAGATGTTCCCCCTAATCCTATCATTTTCTTCAATCGGTTTTTGTAGTTTGCCACATAGGATGACATTAGTGGATATGTAGGTTTACGTCACCAATGACAAGTTTGTATTATAAAAGTAAGCTTTTTTTTTAAGATGCATTGAGAGACCATGCTGTGCGGCGTCCGTTGATGTCCGTAGTACTCCCTGTTTAAGATAATTGATATTTAAACAATTAACTTTTGCCAACTACCTGAGTCGTTATGATTATTGGCGTTTGAGTAAATTCTGCATCCCCATTCATCTCAAGAGTATTGCTACTTTGTCTTAAAGGGATGAGCGTATCTCAGTTCACATTGATCCTTCGGATCGAAGTGTGTACAGTTAATACTGTACAATGCTTTGGCTCCGCTTTAGTCGGGTGGAGGCTTCTCCTTTCCAAAGGTGACGGCGCCTCCTCATGCTAATAGGCTTTGCGCTCTTCTACGTTGTTACTGCGTGTAAAGCCGGCTCACGTGGCTCGGCCCTGCCTCCCCAAGGGTGGGGGCTGTTCTTAGACTAATAATGGGGGACAGCAAGCCCCAGGCGCGCTGTGAATGCGGCACAGGGTCACCGTCTCCCAATAAATGTAATTAAGTGTAATTTGCTACTTATAGTTCGCACGCATATATTTATATAAAATTACAACGCAGATGCTTTCTGCTCGCCGATGCGCGCTCCTCTAGTATTCATACAGCTGTACATAGCCATAACGCTACGCAGCTATCTAAAATGCAACTTATCTGCTTGAAGAGGAGGAAAGAAGAGGGAGATGACAGGAAGTGGAAGTTCAATGATCACATTGTCAGGAAATTGGGACTACAGTTAGCCTGGAGCAAAGCTGAATTAAGTTTTTTGTTGAAAAAGAAAAAAAAATATGTTTTCCCATTTGGGAGGTTACAAAATGTGCTTTATTCTTGAAATTGCTGGAGACAGGAATACATTGAAGATGAAGCATAATGCTCACCTCCGTCTTGACATATAATTGATTGAGCATTGCACTGGTTATTTATAAAAGATTTAATAAATAAAGTGCAAGAAGACATTTTGCAAACTCGATTTAGGCAGGGATTACAATATAGTAAATCTCTTGAAAGGAAATGCAACCAGATTTTGAGGCAATGGGCCTCATTAAAAGCTTGGCAGTAATTCCTCTGGGATTACCAGCAAACGCATTTATTTATTTATTTTATGTATTGCATTTTGGTTCATAACAAACCTTTAGTAAATGACATCCTTTAATATTTCCTTCTTAAAACTTCATATAACAATCCTTTAATGAATTTCGTCCTTATCATTTCCGTCTCACAATTTCATGTGTAAAAAGTAAAAGAAAATATCAATCTTTACATTAAACACTAATCCTTTAAAATGTCACAGTAGCTAAAACCAAATCTATGTTTTCCCCACTTAATAAAACCATCCACCAATCTTCTGGCAGTAAAGTGGTAGTCGTTTCCAGATAAAAGTTCTTACAATAACGGCATTGCAAGTCCCTCGGTTCTGTTCGTTGTTTTACTGACATGATCTCTTTCGTGGGGAGGAGATTAAAGCGGTCTCTCATAAACTGCTTTGCGTAGTAGCTATTCAGGAATTTGATCAGGTATCTCAGGGTGGAACTGACTGCCCGTATTTCATGACATAAGTGATAGAACAATTTATAATTTTTTACGTCCTGGACAGTTGTAATCAAGTCGAGTTCCCATAATTCTTTTTTAACCCTATTCAGGTTTGTCTTCAGGTCCTCCCCCGAGACACCTAATTCTCCCAATATTTCACGACAAGAAAAAACCCAACTCCTCAAGGCACTCTCCCAACCCTTCTCCACCTCTACTTTCAGGATGTCAAAGATCAATGGAGTGGCTTCCAGAATACACTTTCTGAACATGCATAATTTCTTCCATTTTACAAGAGCCTTTAAAGAAACCAGTCCCAGCTCTTGTCTTAAAATGGGTGTTGATCTCCGGACCCACAAAACCTGTTTACAGAACAGCACTTCTAGGACCAACCACAAGTTCTGGGGTATAAAAAGTAAAGATTCCACCATGCATGCCAATATTGCAGTTACTTTCAATCTGTAAATGTCAAGAACTGACAGCAGGGAAAACCGGCCAAAGTTCCTATTGATTTTCCTCGCCTGATTACGAGTAGTGTAACAACAGTGTTAGTCGCCATTTTAGAACTCCAGAGGTTGAGATCCTCCAAAATCTCCAAAGGACTCCATGGGGATTTTGGAGTATGTAGCATAAGAAGTAATTTCATGGCTGCAAATCATCCAATATTTGGAGATAAAGTGGAGGAGTTATCTCCAGCAATATGAAAATCTACAATTTGAGCACCAAAGCCAGCATTTTGCGTGTTGCAGCATAAAAAAGCAACAACCCCTTTAAGAGGGACCGCTACGTGACACAAGGGGGCACGGGGAGCAGGGAGAAAGGGGAGGGCCAGTGGAAACAGGAAGCCAGTTTGGATATAGAGAAATAAAAAGAAGTCATACACATGATAGGCTCTGTATCATTTGTATACCTCACATGAATGCACACAACTGGCGATGGAGACGGACAGGCGTGCAGGGATATCAAGGAGGTTGTGCGTAATCCGAGGAGCGGACAAAAGGGAGCAGAGGTACAAATCCTACCCGATGCCTGAGGAGGAAGCGTTGGCACGTGAAAGCCCAAACCAGCAGCCGGCGCAAACAGCACACAGCCCGCCAGAGGAGCAACCACGCGAGAGACCCACCATAACGAGGACGGTGCATGAGTGACAGTGCGAGCACCCACCCCACACACGCGCACCATTGCGGTAAGGAGAACAAGGGAGGAGGAGGGAGTCAGCGATCACCTCGTGCCCCAGCAGAAGGGGAGGAAGAGCACATCACAGCAAGGAGGGCAGCACCCGACAGGAGAGGGAGAGGGGGCCAAACACATCGATAGCACCACATCGCCAACAGCAGGGAGAGCTGTACCACACA
This sequence comes from Ambystoma mexicanum, assembly GCF_040938575.1. Classification (NCBI taxonomy): domain Eukaryota; kingdom Metazoa; phylum Chordata; class Amphibia; order Caudata; family Ambystomatidae; genus Ambystoma; species Ambystoma mexicanum. The sequence goes on from NC_090936.1 coordinate 983,094,935, forward strand.
GGAGGAGAAGAACAAACCAGAAGACATAGCAGTATAACAAGGGAAACAGACTGAAGTCGCCTTGCAGAAGGTGGCACCCTGAGGGACACCCCCCCCCCAGCATAAAGACACCACAAAGGAAAGGCATAACGCCATGAGAACGATGCCCCACCAGCCACAGGCAGGAGCGAAGGAGGACCTGCACACCCAATTATAGCAACATCCTCTAGGGCAACATTCCTGACCATAACCACACTACGACCAGGGGCAGAGATGGGAAGAGTGGATGCAGGAGTTCGAAAGTCTTCATGAGAGCAGTAGGAGACCAGGATTCCCCGAACAAAGCAGACATACTTGTAAACCTGGCAGGGAAAGAGTTTAAAGGAATCCTGCCCCAGGAGAAATCCACATACACACTGCTCACCACAGTGATCAACCGTAAACTATTCATACTACCAAACGGAGACTAGAGAAAAATACGCATTCAACCAATGTGCACAACTGTCCCAGGAGACCATAGGAGAATATGTTATCAGACTACAAAGGAAGATATGCCTTGCGACTTCGCAAATTTCTCTGTTGAGGAAGCGATCAGACTGCGAATAATTGAAGGATGTACATCGTCAGTATTTAGAAAACACCTCCTCAAGAAACCACTCTCACTACAAGAAATAATAGACCTAGCCTAAGTGTATGATGAAAGAGTAGATGTACAAGCCGCAGCCATCGAGAATCTGACGAGAGGTGACAGCATTGCAGCCATACAGCAAGGACCACCCATGAATAGCAGAGGACAAGGAACGCCACCAAGAATAACACCCAGGAGCCCATACCCGAGACAACCCGGAGAAAAACAGTGCCACAGATGTGGGCTCGAATTCCCCCACAAAGGGCAATGCTCGGCAATAGGGCAAATGTGCATGAGATGTGGTCAAGAGAAACATTTTCAGGTAGTCTGCAAATAGAAATTCACACTCCACAACTACAGACCCTCCTCACCACAGGGGTTTCGAAGATGACAAGAACCGCCCAGAGGACCCTACTACAGAACATACTACAGAACATACCTTGATCAGAACACCTTGAGAACACACCAAGGGAGACACCCAACACCAAGCGGGACCCAAACAGAGGTGATAAGGGCAATAGAGGAGCTGACGCTGCAGTCACCACTGCTGCTTCACGATGAATACAACGACCAACCAAATTCAGGGGAATACCAAGCGCACCGCCAGGAGCAGCATGGCTTCCAATACAGGACAGACCCGTATGCATACTCATCACCCAACTATACCAGAGACCCCTATGAAAACCCACCCACAGAGTTCGACGAGGAGCCACAAGACCAACAACAATGTGAACAATACGACAAATACAGCAAGGAGTATGTGCGACTGATCAGTGAAGAAACAGATGACAACACAGCCCCAAAAGTTACAGTACATATAGATGGGCTAAACCCCCACTTTATCGTGGACACGGGTGCGATGGTGAACGTTATGAGCGACACTCTCAACCACGCGATAAAAGACTCTTACCCACTTGCCCCATTTCAGGCCAGCATATTCCAAAAGGTCTGTTCCACTGCGACCTACACCACAAGGGCAAGAAAGTGTCCACCACCCTCCATGTCATACAGAGCCCCATGGCAGGGCAGTGCCTCCTAAGCTATTGCACAGCATGCTCACTGGAGGTCATAGATATATACACTACAACCAGTCTGAAGTTGTCAAGGGACTCCCAGCGATGTCGCATGAAGTGAATACAATGGGCTGCCGTGAAATAACCCTGCACAAGATTAAGACCCTATTTCCGGGCACTATTGGAAGGATTAGGCAGACTCATTTACGCCATAATCACCCTACATGTTGACCGAAAAGTGACACCAGTACCCAAGTACCCACAACAGGTAGGATTCCACCTGCAAGCACGGGTGCCACATGAACTGCAACTCCTCATCGACAATGACATTATTGAAAGAGTAAAACAGCCCAGCGCCATGGGTATCACCACTAGTAGTGGTGGTCCCAAAGGAAAATGGATGACTGCGCCTGTGCGTTGGCATGCACATCCCCAATGTCGCCATCTAGCGAGAGAGGCTCACTGGCCCCAACATAGAGGACATGATGGTCAGGCTGAACCAAGTCTCTTGGTTCTCTAATCTGGACCTCAACCAGGGGTACCACAAGCTGGTCCTCCACCCTGACTCGAGACCAATCACTACGTTTGCGGCACACAAAGGACTCTTCCGCTAAAAGCGACTCAATTTTGGGATATTGTCTGTGGCAGAGATATTCCAGGAAACAATCCTCAGGCTAATATCACCTGTGACTTGCGCATTCAATTACAGCAATGACATCCTAGTCTTCAGCACATCACAAGACGAGCATGACGAAGCCCTGATGAGGGTGTGCGACATCCTACACTCAGCAGGCCTTACCCTCAATGGAGAGAAATGCAACATAAACCAACACAGCCTCAAGTTCTTTGGCCACGTGTTCTCGGATAAAGGGATCAAAGCAGACCCCGAAAAGATACGTGCCATCTTCGACCTAGAAGCCCCGACAGAGGTTGCCGAACTATGCTCATTCCTGGGCATGCCTGGGCATGGCAGGGTACTGCACCCTATATCTCCTGGATTATGCCCCATTTGCGGACTCCCTCAGACTACTACTCAAAAAGGACGTCCACTTCAACTGGGGTGAAGCATGCAAGGACGCCTTCCAATCCATTAAAACAACAGAACACTGGTGTACTTCAACCCAGAGTGGGACACTGAAATAACAGTGGATGCCAGTCCCGTAGGCCTAGGAGTGATATTGGCCCAGAGAGAAACTAATGGGCAACAATGCTGCAACATCATCGCCTACCCAAGCACAGTCCTATCACCCACAGAACGTGCGTAATCCCAAGCTGAGAGGGAGAGCCTGGCGGCCATCTGGGCATGCGAAAAATGTCATCACTTTGTCAACCGATAGCGGTTCACCCTCATAACGGACCACCAAGCACTCATGTCCACCTTTGGGAACCTGAAGACACAAATGCCCCTGCGGATAGAAAGATGGGGCATCAGACTCCAAGAATATGACTTTTGCATCATACACAAACCAGGGAGGATGCAAACTCGGCCGACTACTTGTCAAGGCACCCGGGGGGAGGCATACAAATGATTCACTAGAAGAAGAGGCAGAGCATTACATCCAGTACCTATCAGAGAATGCACTCCCACCGACGCTAACCCTCGCCCTGTTCAAGGACAAAAGCAAATTGGACCGCACCATCACAGAGGTCGTGCAACTAACCAACACAAACAAGTGGAGAAATGACCAGAAAGAAGTGGCGAAAAACAGAGAGGTGGACATGAAAGAGATAGAAAGAATGGCCAAGATACAAAGAGAACTGGCCACCACAGAACAAGGGATCCTGCTAAGGGGAGACAGACTAGTAGTCCCCAAGTGCCTGAGGAAAACGATGGTGAACTAGCACACGAGTCCACAGCACCATGCCCCCTAAGGATAGTACCACTGCCTGAAGGACCCTGGCAACGGGTGACCCTGGACTTCTACTGGCCCCTAGAAGGAGGGGGCTACCTGCTGGTCCCAATGGATGAGTACTCGAGATTCCCAATGGTGAAGCCAGTAGAATCCACAGCATTCCATGATGAAGTAGGAACAGTCAGTGGCATACTCAGTGAGTGGGTAACACCAAAGGTCATAAAGACAGACAACGGGCACCTATTCCAAGGACAAGAATTCCAAAAATTGGCAGCACACCTGGGGTTTCAGCAGCAACGAATAACCCCCCCCCCCATGGCCACAGGCCAATGGAATGGTGGAGCGGTTTATGTGCACCATCAAGCGAACAAGGCAGAAAGCTCACCTCGACCAAGCGTTGTTCCAACAAGCAATGTGTCAAATGCTACGAAGTTACCGGAACAAGCCACATGAAGCCACTGGTAGAACACTGATGGAAATCATGCTAAAGTACAAACCTCGAACCCGACTACTGCAGCAGGAGAACTACACCACCAAGGAAGATGCAGAGACATGGGAGCGAGACGCTGAGAGGAAAAGAAGAGCAAATTAATGGATGGACTAGCAAAGGAAAGCCAATGCACCGCAGCTACCTGTGGGAGAGCTAGTACTCGTACGTCAGACACAACAAAAGAACCTGGACTCACAATATAATCCGGAACCACTCCAGGTGACTGAGGCAAAGGGATCTATGAGAGCAGCCACTGGAGATGGACGTGAAATAACCTGGAACGCTTCATTGTCCCGGAGGAACAACAAACGAAGAGGCAAAACAAGGAAACGAGAGAGAAAAAATGAAGGAAGCAAGAGACAGGGATCAGCCGAGAACATTCTGAGTGGGACAGATGAAGGGCAGAGCAAGCCTTACGAGTCAGGAGGAAGGCTGCACCGGGTCGTAAGGAAGCCACCGCGACTGACAGAAGTGATGTGAGCTTGAGGACGCTTCATGATAAGCAAGGGGGAGGTGTTGTAGCATAAGAAAGCAACAACCCCTTTAAGACGGACAGTCATGTGACACGGGCGGGTATGGGGAGCGGGGAGTTAGGGGAGGGCCAGGGCAAATGGGAAGCCAGTTCGGATGTACAAAAATAAAGAGAAGTCATACACATGAGAGGCTCTGTATCATTTGTATACCTTGCATGAATGAACACAACATTGCAGTGCTGTAAAGCTGGCTGTCACTCAATTACTGCTAATAAGAAGTGGTGGCAATGGAATTAACGCAAAAAATATACTTCACTGCTGAGTCTTAATGAGGCCGGATGATGGCTCTTTTTGAAATAAACCATGTTGAATCAATGTCAAACTGCCAGCCCTGCCAATGCATGGCAGCATTTGCATTAGTGCATTGTAATCACGGCTTGTACATCGTGGCACCCTTCTACCGCTGTATACCATCATTTGGAAGAGGGGACCAAGATGCATGCCCACCTCCAATCCTGTTTTCCACCAGGCAACACGTCCTTGCATCTTCTTTTCCCAGCACTCTGCTGCACACTAACCCTTCACTTTCCCTTGCACTGCCTTTTCATTCACCTTGGATCAATTATCAGTAAAGAGCACAGCATCGATGCCAGATTTCCTTTCCTTCCTCGCCGATACAAGCATTACATTCCAGCTGAAGCTCCTATTCTTCCTGTGACACCACTAATCTGCCTTTGTCCCTTATGGCGCACCCACACTAACAATGAGTTCCCAGCAATGGTTTTTAGTTTGGGCTATTAGGTGGCGCTGAAAGTGCTACCTTTAAGCCCAAACTATTGTCATTAAAATAAGAGCTTTAATATAAGCGCTTCCAATATGGCCATTGACTAAAGGTCTGTAATGGTTTTCAATGGGAATGACATTTGGGGAGGGATACACAGTTGTTTGGTTATTGAATCCCTCCCTTTCCCTGCCACCATCCCCTGCCATGCTAATCCCTTTGGCAGTGGCGTAACACAAAATGTGGGGGCCCCCCTGCGAGCCATGCTGAGGAGGCCCCCCCAACTCAGCAACAAATCACGGGTCGCGCCACACTCTGGGCCGGCCTAAATGATCACGCTTTCGCAATACGCACAAATGTGCTGTTGAAGGGGTATGCCACACACTACACTAGGAGAAAGAATATAAATATGTGTTTTAATGCAATATACAGCACACTTTCTGAGAAAAATTGGCTAAAAAGCCAGAGTGTTTGCAATGGTTTTGTAGGGTAACACCAATCCAATACATGCAAGTCACCAACAATGCACAGGAACATTAGTGCTTTGCTATTAAAAATGCCATGCCACAATGAAAACAAGTCCATCTGGCTGCACAATGTAGACCAGTGTAGACACATAATGACATTACAGTAAAGCATGCCAGGCCACATTTATTCATACCTAGACTGGTTGCACCAAAATGCCAGTCGAAGCAATAACACTCATCAAGAAGAGAACACACATTCAATCCTGCATCTCTGTGGCCTCTAAAAACATGTCCAAACTCTTTAAAATCTGCAAGTAACTGGTCAATACTGATGCGGCCGTTACCTCGCCTGTTCCCTGCCAGGCCCCATGTATGGCTCTGTTCTCTCACTTCTCTGCTAAAACTCAGGACATCCTGTCCTCCATCTCCTCTCCCTCTTCCTCTCTTGGCCCCCCTTTGACCAGCTCTACTTCTATTCCTCCTTTCTCCTCTTTCTCTCTGACAATACCTGATGAGGTTTCTAGACAAGTCCGATCTATGAAAGTGTTGTCCAAATAGGTGCTCCCCTGCTCCTCTAGAACCATCAATTACCATATTGACAACCTCGCTCCAGCCTGGGCCGATTTCTGTAATCACTCTTTCACCTCTGGAACGTTCCCCTCTCCCCTTAAGCACTCCCGTGTGTACCCACTCCTCAAGAAGCCGTCTGCCTTGCCTGCCTGCCTGGCAAACTATCGCCCAATCCCCTTCACCCATTCCTGGGCAAATTTTTGGAAAAAACTAGTCCTCTTGCAGCTTACTTTCCACACTGAATCGGTTGATTGTCTCCATGACCATCAGTCTGGCTTCAGAGCTGCCAGAGGCACGGAAACTGTTCTCCTGAACACCCGTGAAGATCTGCTCTCTATCCTTGATTACAGCATTCCTTCTGTCCTCATCCCTCATCCTCCTTTATATTTCCTCTGCTTTCGACACAGCCAACCACGCCATCCTGATCAATCGACTCCATGAGAACCTGGGCATCACAAATCAGGCCCTTGAGTGGCTGACCTCCTTCCTCTTGGTCTGCCCCTCCCAGGTGCAACTTGGTCCCTTTCTCTCTGCCACATCTCTCTATACCTGTGGTGTTCCACAGGGCTCCATCCTCTCACCCTTGTTTTTCAACTTCTACTTGGTCCCTTTGGCCCACCTGATCTCTACCTTCTCCTATTATGCAGATGACACTCAGCTTTCCTTCAGGCTCCCCTCAGGCTCCTCTCCTCTCTCTCTCATTCCTGACTGTCTATCCATGATTCAGGATTGGTGCGCATCCACCAATGTCTCCCTTAATGCTAGTAAGATGGAGATCCTTCTCATTGGGACTCCTGCCCCTGCTTTCCCTCTCGCACTCTGGCTGCCCGCCTTGGGCCTTCTTCTTTCGCCTTCCTGTGAGGCAAAAAACCTTGTTATCATCTTTGACTCCTGTCTCTCTTTCTCTCCTCACATCTCGGACATCGCCAAGAAGTCCCACTACCTGGCGCTCCTCCTCAAAGGGACTCTTCTCTTTCTCACTTTCCCCCAGAAGCTCACTGTCTCTAGAGCCCTGGTTCTCTCTAGGCTGGACTACTGCAACAGCCTCTTTCTCAACCTGCCTTTCTCTACTCTCTGCCCTCTGCAGCTAATCCAGAATAGGACGGCGAGACTTATCCTTGGCTTCAAGCCCAGGGATAATATCTCTCCAGCCCTAAAATCTCTCCACTCGCTCCCGGTTGCTGCAAGGATCAAGTTCAAGACCCTTTGCATTGTCCACAAAGCTTTCTGGGCCCGGGCCCACAATACATCCAACGCTCTCTTCCAAAATACTTTCCTTCTCAAGCCCGTCGCTCAGCTACCTCCAACTCTCTAACGGTTAGACGCTTCCGCAGGCAGAGAGTGGGGGGTAGATTTCTCTCCTATGCAGGTGCCTCCCTCAGGAAAGGGCTCCCTGCCCCTCTCAAACTTGAGCCGGACCACCTAAAGATACGGAAGCAGCTCAAAAAGTTCCTCTTCTCTTCTGCTTTCTCTCTCTCCCTCCCCTCCCCTGCTGGCCTACCTGTCTGCTGTACCGACTGGTCACTTGGCTACCCCCAGAGTCCCACTGGGTACCAGGCTCTATCTTGATCAGTCACCCCTGCATTGCCTCTGGACCTACCACGCACTTAGGGGCTGTAACTTGCACTACCCAGAGCCGCACTGCACTGGCTGCACATACTCAGAGCATTGCTGCCCTGTTTTTCCCTCCACTCTCCCTTGCACTTCCCCCCTCCCTTTCCCTTTCCACTTCTCGTTCTCGCACCTGCACGATCTGAATGACACAACGCCTAGTAAGATCGTTTGTCTTGTCCTCCCTCTATCTTCCCTCCTGTGTCTTGTCGCGCCTACAAACACTTGTGTACATAAATTAGTTATATCATATAACTTTATCATAGATGCCCAGAAAAATATACAATGCCCCAGTTGGAAATGACTAGTCTGGCAGCACCGAAATGCCAGTCTAGCCAGGTAATTAAACTTAGCAGGTCTGCTTTATCAGAAATGCCCAGTTATAAAAGGAAAGTAATACCAAACTGAGGAATGACTAGACTGGCTGCACCAAAATGCCTCTCTAGCCACTAATACCACATATCATACCTGCTTAGCCTAGACATGGACAACCATTATGATATGTCGCACAAGCCCACCCCCCAGCCCCCGCACATTTAAGTGTGCACCCTTTCACCATACAGGCACACAAATCCAGGCACCTACCCATACATTTAAGTGTGCACCCTTTCACCATACACTCACACAGGCATCCACCTATACATTTAAGTGTGCACCCTTTCACCATGCAGGCACACCCAGGCCCTCACCCGTACATTTAATTGTGCACCCTTTCACCATACACTCACACACGCACCCGTCATGGGGTTGAGCGGAGCCCTATTACTTCAAAAAGAAATTGTTTCTTTTGGAAGTCACTTTGACTTCATAAGAAAATTATTTCCGTTAAGGACCTAAGCATAACGTAAATCATTTCTTTATGAATGCAGAGTGATTTCAAAAAGATACTGGGGCTCATTACAAGTCCGGCGGTAGCCGTGCCGGTAAAACCAGCAGGCTTCCGCCAGACCCATAGTGATTTACTGGCGCCAGATTTGCCAGAATTACCAGGACATTACCGCCCTGGTGGTCCGGTAAATCCGGTGCCGGGAATTCTGTGTTTTCATGCATCTCTGCGGGCGGGTGCCGTTCTGCCCACCAGGTCAGATCTGGCGGTTCACTCCGGACTGGCAAACCTGTAATGAGGGCCACTGTTTCTTTTTGAAGTCATAGGGCTTCCCTGCCCCATGACATGGAGGCCTCTAGCCTAGGGTCTTCCATTGCATGGGTTGGGGGATCCCTCGGACTTCAAAAAGAATGTTTTTTTTTGTTGAAAAAAATTATTTTCTTTTTTTTTCTCCAAGTGGGGTCCCATCCCAGGACATGTGCTGGTGGGGCCCCCCGCAGCGCGGGGACTCCAGGGGCCCCTGTTATGCCAGTGCCCTTTGGCTAATCCCACCCACTCTTGCCCATCACGGAACTCTTTGAACTATGAGCTCTTCCATGGAGGCAGCCATCTTGGATGACTGTCTCTAAGCAAGCTGTGTGGAAACAAGCCAGAAGTAGCGGCCATCTTTGAATGGGGAAGATACCATGCATCTTCCAAATACAATGATACATTGTTTAAAATAGCTAAATTAATTTGCATTTTGGGAGCTTATTTTGATTTGCAATTCACCATAATTAAAAGTATAGTGCTCTTCAACCCATCTTCCGATGATAATGCACTACAGTTAAACAGTTTTATTTTGGCCAGCCTCACCTCGTTTCCTAAAAACATGAGAACACAAAGCTCTGTGCGCACCTGTTACTCTAGGACGCCGTTCAAGAACCGCCAGTAAGACAACAGCTCAGCTCTCCAACCCATTCAAGTTTCTTGCACAGTAGTTGACAACCCCGAGAGCATGTTTACCAATAAACAAAAGGGGGTTTTAGAAAGGAAAGGAAAGCGGTCGAGGATTGGGCTGCCTCCCATCGGAGCATTCCCAGTTCCTTGCAGCTCGAAGTTGCCAAAGAGCTGCTGCAGTGAGCCCACATGGCTCCAGAGGGGGACCACAAACTTCCCATGTGACTTCACAGACTCAACACTTTGGGCCTCATTACGAGATGGGCGTTAAGGGATTACCAGCACCGGTAAGGGCACTGGTGCCGGTAATCCCTTACAGCCCCACTACGAGTTCCCTTTGCGTTTCCTCCCTTAATGCCTGGTTTTTCCAGGCGTTAAGGACGGGACCCGCAAAGGGACTCTGGAGCTAATAACGGTACCGCAATTTGCGGTACCGTTATTAGCGCCTTCCCCATTTCCATTGAGCCTTATGTGGGCTCAAATGGGAATGGGGAAGGGCCCTGGTGAATGGGGAATTACCGGTCCCGCCAACCTTGGAATGGACCGGTAATTGCTCCATTCACCAGGGCGGAGTCAGAACGAGTTTGGAGGCAGCCATGGCGCTAATAGCGCCATGGCTACCTCCAACCTCGTAATGAGGCCCTTTGTCTTTGAAAGGAGCGCGGTATGGCACTGCGATTTGTGGATTTTGCGATATTTCTGTGAGACACTTCCATTTTTGGGCATTGGCTGGAATGATTCGGTGAATCAGCGTGGTGGATCAGCTGCACTGAACTTGCACCACCAGGGACCATGGGCCTCATTACGAGGTGGGAATTACTGATCCCGCCAACCTTGGAATGGGCCGGTAATTGCTCCATTCACCAGGGCGGAGTCGGAACGAGTTTGGAGGCAGACATGGCGCTAATAGCGCCATGGCTGCCTCCAACCTCGTAATGAGGCCCCATGTATTTTCTGTATTATCCCCTGTCGAGCAGCTCCAGGCCTCTGCCAGGGGCACTCACATGCATGCATGCATGGGTCGTTCTGACACGCACACAGACTGGGGGGCATGGGTTGAATGCCGCGGAGCGTACCTTGATTGTCATGCAGTGGAGAGGGTGAATAAACACGTGTTTAGGTGCTTGTTCTTTTTTTTGACATTTTAATGCACGAGGTTGCCTATAACCAGTTTAATAATTGTATAATGTAATTCCCTGGTCAAGTATTCTGGGAACTTTTATTTAGAAAAAGGGACACACGCGGTATGTGGCAATTAACATATTGGGCCAAATACCTGTTCGTTGGTCAAAAAAATTAAACTTGGATCCACAGTCATTAACACGCCCAGACATTTTCCTGATGTAGATGAATAGTGCTTAGAAGCACCTGTTTATGGAGTTTGCTATTTCTTTAAGGGGCTGCACCCCAAAGGCATCAAAGCAACTCACCTGTCTGATGACATCTCCTAAATGGAGGGGATGCCACCGGGGAGGCGGCGCTGGCCTGCATCCTGACAAGTTAATGTTGGATTATTGCACTCACGCCAGGCAGAGACATGTGTTTCACATTCTAATAGAATTACTTTCCTCACAGTAATATTGTAATATCAGTTTTGCAAATAATCGGACTGGGTCCTGTTCCTGCTACATCAAAGTTCCGCCCATACACCCAACATCTCATATCATCATTCATTGAATCGCCTTTGTGTTCTAGCACCACCCTGAAATTTGGAAGCAGTTGTGTTCTGAATGCACAGCTGAAGCGCCTAGAAGCAATTCAGTTTTGCAAAGTGTGCAAACAATTGTCTGTCCCGGGACAGTGATGATAGCAGTTCCAGGGCGACCACCACGTTCCAAGTAACATGGCGCAAAAGAGCTGCTAGGTGTTTGATGGTCTCTTGGCCTGGTTCAATGGGTCATCAGTGTTACATGTTTCCTCCATGTCCTTAGCACACATTAGCACTAGATTCTATGTCAAGACGGAGGCAAGCATTATGCTTCATCTTCTTATTTATTACTCTCCAGCAGTTTCAACAAAATATAAAAATGTTCATAGATCACATCTACATATCGAAAGATTTACTGATGCTTATGAAGACTTCGTCAGTGACGGTAACAGAGCACAGTGATCACAACATCTTATCTGCCACATGGTCCACTCTGCAGGACCCGAAATTATATGCATCTTTGGAAATTGAAGTAGGACGCGGTGGGTCACGGCTGAAACTTTCAGAGGGCACCATCCTGGAAATATCAAAGAAATACAGAAGCACCAAGGTGGGAAGTTCTAGGACCTGCACTACGGAACGGTTGGACTACGCTCCCCTCCTCACAAGATACTTAAAACCCAATGGAAAGCCCAGACGCCAACCATCAAATCCTACCCATCAATACGATCAGGAAGTGGTCAATAGGCGCAGAATAATCTGTCAACTAAGAAGAGTGTCTAAGAAAGTACCCTCAGAAGAAAACTTAAAGAGATGGAAATGGGCAAATAAAGAATGCAGAAACTGGCTACTCCACTATCGCCATACTCTGTATCAATCAGATGCACAAAAAATGTTATGTGCACTCCACAGAAAAACATCTAAGGACTTCGAGAACCTGATCAAAGGAACTACAAAGAGCTCAGATAGTAAAATTCAAAACTACGTAGTGGAAAATCAATGGTCTATGCATTTTTCCAATCTATACTCTCAGCCCACATCAGGAAGAGACCGTACACTGCCTATTTCAACACTGCATATGAAAAAAGAAATACATTCCTGGAACATCTGTTCTGATGAGGTAACCATCCTGAATAAGATCAAGAAGCTTAACAACTCACGGGCACCTGGACCTGATGGGCTGAGCAACTTAGAGCTAAAAAAACATCTTGAATTTTGGGCCAAGATGATAAAGAAGATCTTTGAAAACTGTAACACCAACCGTGCGATCCCACATTCACGGACAAAATCCATAGTAGTTCCGATCTTTAAGCGGGGGGCACCGAATGACCCCAATCAGTATCGGCCCATTGTTCTGCTCGATGTAATTGGCAAGAATCGAAGTATGTAGACCAATTCCAAACAGGCTTCACTAAGAACGCAGGAACAGCGGTGAACATCCTGACAATTAACACTCTTAAGTCAAAGGCGTTCCAAAGTGGTACAACTGTGTACATGGCCTTCATCGACCTGGTCCAAGCTTTGGACCAGGTCAACAGGGGACATCTCTGGAATAAACTACAGACTAGACATTGTCCAGCATCAGTCTTGAAACCAATTCAGGCACTGCATGAAGGGACCTCTATGAGGGTTCATCTAAGCTGTGACGGTGCATTATCTGATGAAATAAGGACATACAAAGGCGTCAAACAGGGGTGCCCGTTGGCCCCTTCCCTCTACAACGCTTATATTGACGACTATGAGGAGACTGAGGGAGAAGCTAGAAGTTTTCTACCAACATTGGGCGGTGAAAAAACCTTGAGGCTTTTATATGCGGATGATATTATCCTCTTAGACCTTACACCAATAGGGCTTTAACGCCAACTGGAGCATCTGGTTTCTTACCTTGAAATCAATAACTTAAGATTAAATAAAGCAAAGACTCAAATCATGGTGATTGGCAAGGTTAAGAAAAACAGAAGAAATTTCATCTGGAAGCTAGATGGCCAAATGTTGGAGGAGGTTTCAGCATTTAAATACTTGGGAGTTATGCTGTCTAACCATCAAAAAGAAGCAGCAATGCAACAATTCATTTGGGCAAAGCTGAGGTCCCTGACAGCACAAGCAAAATCAATGGACCGCAAGTACAGACGTTTTTCGCATGGTCCCGTGCTGAACTTTTTCAAGATGAAGGTGGTACCATCTCTAATCTACGGTGTAGATGCAATGCTGTGTATTCCGGATGGAATCTGGTTGGCGATGGAGAGTCACTTCTGGAGATCAATTTTAGGCCTGTCGAGGACAACACCAATGGCACTAATTAGGCGTGAACTCTGTTTACCATCGCTTGCAAGCACAAAAGCAAGATCTTCGCTACTACTCTTCAGGAATCTGTTGTGCACTGCAAAGCCAAAAGCACTGGACCTGATAAAGAAGGACCTGGATTCGGACTCCAACAAAATGTTAAATAAATGGAAGGTGGAAAACCAACGTCTACTGTAAGACCTGGAATGTTCCGAAGACCTCCTGGTAAACAACCCTAACAAAGTTACAAAAAATTGTATGAAAACGACTGGATCACCACGTTGGAATCAGCTAGTAGATATCGTCTGACCTCTTCCATTGCGACTCCATCAATGAAAATTCAAGAGGTAAGAGGCTATCTAAAGAAATGTCCAGACAAACAAATGAGCAGACAACTCTTAAGATTCAGTCTCAACCAGGTGAGAACAAGGGAAATTCAGGCCATGAGAAAACAATCTGACTCTGCAACCTGTCGATTCTGTTCCAAGAAAGATAGGGTGGAAACAAGCGCCATCTGTTGTTGGAATGCAGCTCTCTAAAAGAGGCCAGGTCAAAATACCTCGCAAGAGCTTTAACCAACTACTCTACCTTGGACGGAAACGAACTTTGGGAACTGCTCTCAAGTGGGAAGGACGCTAGATGTGCGATTGGCATCACCCTGTTTTTAAGACATTTGAATACTGAAGATCCATCAGGAGAGACGGACAAATCTCAACTTAACTAATGGCGTACATTTAGTAATGGAAGGACAAGGTGTCTTGAGCATAGACTTTAAAAATGCTCTTTGTAAAAATTGCTATGCAATTAAATCAATAAAAAAAATGTAAAAAAATTCAATCCCTTTATTGAAATAACATTTTTTTTTTAAACTTCAGATCCCATCAGTCTTAGGTCCCTGTACTCCAGTGTCCTGGTCATGTGACCTAGCCCTTCCTCTTCCTGTAACCCTCCTTTTCTTTTCCTGCTCTCTAGAGATAAGTACCCTTTTGACTTAGCTGCATAAACAGTCAGCATTAAAGTCGTGTTTTTAGTTATACTGTAGAATGTGTGTAATTTGTGTAGAGTCAGGATATCAATCCACATGGGGGATTGAGTGCAGGCTTTAGCGCAGGCACCACACAGCGAAATACATTTAATTTAACTTATTGATCATCCGGCGGCCCTGTGCTGCGTTTCCAGCACCACAGGGGTTTGCCAGCGGTTTTTTCTTTGCTCGCATCGCCGTGAGCAAGGAGCCCCCACCCTTGTGGGGGCGGAGCGGACTCGCCGAGCGCAAGGAAACGGCTTGCAGAGAGCTGCACGAGGAGCCCCCACCCTCGCGGGGGCGGAGCTTAATGCCGGAAAGACGGCGATTCTAATAGCAGAGCGCAGAGCCCCCTCCTTTGGAGAGAAGGGGCTAAGCGCTTCGCGGGCATTGCGCTCCGGTCTCCCGTAGTGTGACAGATCGGAGAGACGTAGGAGAAACCCCAAGACACTCTGGAGCAGAGAAAAATATATATTTTCACACCGGAGCGGTTTATAGCTCTATGCAAGAGCAGACAGTGAATACAGTGTGCTGCACTGAATAAAAGGAAGCTGCTTTAGCAGTTTAGGTGGAGCCTCAATTAGGCAGAGTGAGCCAGTGGACATGACACTACACCTAAGAGGGTAACATTAGGCACCTACCAGCACACAGTATGGCTGAGTTTGAATGGAGCAAGGAGGATAAAGAAGCCATGTACCCAGAGGACCTGGCCCACAGCTTCAAAGAAGTGCTGGGAGACTCGCTCATAGAGGCAGTGGCTCAAGGGGTCAGACCCCTTCAAGACAGACTAGAAACAATTGAGTTATTCAAAGAGACAAAAGCACCACACCACAAGCAAGCACTGCCATGAGGGTCACGCCAGAGGGCCCACAGGGGTGCAATAAGGCCGGGAAGATCAAGAACTCTTCTGACCCCCCGGGCCAACCAGAAGGGGCAGATCCTAATGCCCCAGAGTCTACCAACGCTTTTAATAGGCTGAGAGAAGCCTTCATGAGTAAGTCGGGTGCCGAGCCTCGCAACTCCCTACCCAGGGGAAGAGAATATGGGCAACACAGGAGATGAGGTTGTTCCTGAAGAGGAACCCACAGAATCCCTGACCTACTTGCAAGAGGAAGTCGATAAAGGGGATGAAGGACGTCTGCCTCCACCAAAGAAAAGGTTGAGAAAGCTAAACAATCTAGAGGATGAGGAGACTTCAGATATGTTTCATCCAGAAGACATTCGAAACCCGAAATCCTCAGAATGGGTGCCCTCCCCAAGAGTCGCAAGATACATGACTCAAAGACTGCGCAAGGCGCTGGAGGAGGAGGTGAGGCAAAGGATGAGGGCGGAGTGCCCAAAACCGGAACTTCTGGGCAAAGTAGCAGAAGCGCCGGAGCTGGATCCCAAGATGCTGGCCTTTGTCGCCAAATCCAACAGGGACCCCAGGAAAGGGATTGATCGCTCATGGAGGAGTTGTCAGGAGAAAGTCCTGGATCTGGCTGGTCCTCTAGCCAAGATCATGGACCTGGTGGCGCGAGCGAAAGACACCGGGGAAGAAGTGGACCCAGAAACGCTAGCAAACTGGGCACAGAGAGCCGTGTGCTTATTGGGGAACGCCAACTGCGCAATATCCTCAGAGCGCAGACGAGGGCTACTGCTTAAAATAGACCCCAAGCTAGGGGATCTGTGCTCATACGAAGCAGGCGAAGCAGCACAAGGGCTGCTGTTCGGTGAGACCTTTGGAAAAGAAATAGGGAGATTTGTAGGAATCTCTCTGGAAAAGGCGCAAGCCTCCATAAAAAAGATCTTCCCTGGAACAGTTTTTGGTGGGACCGGTCAGTATAGGGGCTGAGCGACCGGTCGCTACCAGACGTCCAGGAGGCCTCAATCGAACAGAGCCCAATACTGGGAGAACAAGCAGCCAGACACCTTCTTCCCACCGAGAGGTCACTTCCCCAGAGGAAGGCGAGGGAGAGGCCAGGGAAGAGGACAAAACTTCCCCGCCGGTGAGAGCATCCACATATCATATGCTGGGAAAACTGGCACGCGCTTTCCAACGACGGTTGGGTAATGCAGACAGCCAAAGGCTTGCGCATAGAATTTACTCAGACCCCA
This sequence comes from Ambystoma mexicanum, assembly GCF_040938575.1. Taxonomy (NCBI): domain Eukaryota; kingdom Metazoa; phylum Chordata; class Amphibia; order Caudata; family Ambystomatidae; genus Ambystoma; species Ambystoma mexicanum. Next base: position 983,111,617 of record NC_090936.1, read on the forward strand.
ATCCAGTACCAAGCCCCCGACCAATAGTATCAGCGCTAGCAGAGAAAGACTTGCTACACGCAGAACTGCAGAGCCTAGCGGAGAAACGAGCAATCGAACTGTGCGAAGCTCCGAGGTTCATAAGCAATATGTTTCTGGTTCACAGAAAAGACAAAATGAGACCAGCTATACATTTAAAAGACATGAACAGTTGGGCAGTCTACAACCATTTCAAGATGGAAGGTACCCACCAATTAAGAGACATGCTCAGACAAGGAGACTGGCTCGCAAGGATAGATCTGAAAGATACTTACCTTACGATACCTGTACAAGGAGAATACCGTCCCTTTCTAGCTTTCGACTGGAACTGGCAATTATGGCAATTTGCAACAATGCCATTTGGACTGGCATCAGCTCCCTGTGCGTTTACGAAATTGATGAAGCCTGTAGCAGCAGCAATCAGGGAGAAAGGGATACGGATTGTTGTCTACCTAGACGACATCCTGCTAATGGCAAGCAGCGAAGACTTACTACGCTACCAGACCAGCTGGGTAGCAAATCTCCTGACCTCCCTAGGTTTCCTAGTGAACAGAGAGAAGTGGAAGATGATACCAGTGAAGAGGATAGAGTTCCTAGGTTTCGTCATAGACACCAGGACAGCTACTTTAGAGTTACCGAGCAGGAAGATTCAGGACATAAAATGATAATTAAGCAACTGCCTCAGCAGAACAGTCACATACATCGCTGCGAATGATCGCACGAATAGTGGGCTTGTTAGCAGTGTCAATTCAAGTGATATATCCAGGGCCCCTGCATTATCGGGCGCTGCAGCGGCTGAAGATAAGACACCTTCAGCAGGGCCTCAGCTACCACCAGCTAGTGCCCCTAGATCAAGATCAAGAGTCCAGAACAGAGCTGGAGTGGTGGCTGCAGAACATGGAGGCCTGGAACAGCAGAGCCATTTTTGGCGACAGGCCCGATGTTGAAATAGAATGAGACGCCAGCAGAGCAGGCTGGGGAGCCCGTTGCGGGGAGATACAAACAGGAGGCAGATGGAGTTTGAGGAACTCAGACTGCACATAAACTGTCTAGAACTATTAGCCAGCTCATTCGCGGTCAAAGCTTTCACGAAAGACAGGGTGAATTCATGTATCGTACTGAAGATGGACAACATCTCAGCAGTCAGGTACATCAATCACTTAGGTGGGACGAAGTCCAGATTATTCACGGAAATAGCCAAGGACTTTTGGCACTCCTGCCTGGAGTCAGGAACTTCAGTAATAGCAGAATATTTACCGGGATCGCTGAATGTAGTAGCGGACTGGAACTCCAGACATCTAGCAGACTCCAGGGACTGGATGTTGGACAGAGTGATTTTTCGGCAGATAGAAGAGCTCTGGGGGCCAATTCACACAGATCTGTTTGCATCCAGACTGAACTCACAGAAGAACAGATTTTTCAGCTGGAGGCTGGAGGCTGGACCCAGCGGCAGCAGGGGTAGATGCCTTCCTGCAAGATTGGAGAGAAGAGACGCTATACGCGTTTCCTCCATTCGTAATAAATAGCAGAGTTTTAACGAAAGTACGCAGAGAAGCAGCAAATCTGATAATAGTAGTTCCGATATGGAAGTCGCAAGTATGGTTTCCAGCGCTCATGGAGCTAATATCTGACTATCCGAGAATGTTGCCTCAAAGAGAAAACCTTCTCACTGACTCACTGAAGTTGGGTCGTGTCACCCTCTGAGAATGAGGGGGACACAGCCGCTGATGGTGTGCAGGATAGCAGGAGATGCTGGAATCTTCCAGGAATTTCAGCGCAGGCTCCGAGCCTCATCGCTGAGTCATGGGCCCCTTCAACTAGAAGGAGCTACGATGCAGCATGGAATAGATGGTCAAGGTGGTGCAAAAGGAGAAGTTTTCATCCCGTTTCTGCCCCTTTAGTAGAGATACTGAATTCTTAGCAGAGCTCCTACAAGACGGGAAAGCCTATAGAACAATATGAGTGTATAGATCCGCAATATCAGCAGGCCACACGCCCATCAAAGGAGTCCCAGTAGGGGAGAATGAAGCAGTAATCAGACTTCTAAAAGGGATACAATTTAGGAAACCACTGCAACCAAGATACAAGTCCTTATGGGACGTGGCAGTCATACTGCAATTGTTAGCAGACTGGCCCAGCAATAGATAGATACCTGCCCTTAGATAAACTTTCTGGGAAATTGGCGATGAAGCTATGTTTGGTGACATGTAAAAGAGTAGCAGAGGTCAGAGCCTTAGAAATAGACAGGATGGTATATGGACCAGAGGGAGTGACTTTTCATCTGGCCAGGAGAACGAGGACAGATTCTTCCACAATAACGTATCCATATATGCAAGAACACTCAAAGTGGTGCGTGGCCGCCTGCATAAAAGAATATGTAAATAAGACAGCTGAGCTGAGACCGATGGGAACGATGCAATTGCTGATAGCGCGCAGGAAACAGCATAAAGGCGTAGCGACAGCCACCATAGCGAGATGGGTTAGAGAGATTATGAGCCTAGCAGGAATAGATATGTCAAAATTTGGAGCACATTCAGTTCGAGGCGCAATGGCATCAAAAGCACTGAGGCAAGGCGAGACTTTGCAAGATATCCTTAAATCAGCTGATTGGGCTAGTGATACTACGTTTAGAACGTTTTATTTTAGACCAATTAACACACTAGCAGAAGCTATGGCAAGAAGCTTTGAACAAGCATAATGCTCGCCTCCGTCTTGACATAGAATGAAGATTCCCCCTGCTAATAGTGCAGGGAGCTCTTGATTCTATTAAAGACACGAGGCGAGCATTAATTTCCCGCCCTAGATACACGGGCGAGCTAAAGTAATAATGGGAAAATGTACTGTGATATATATCAGAATAATTCACATGATTTCTTCCCAGAATAGGGTGTGTAACCGCCGCCCAAACATGTACTGTTGTTTCCATCACTAGGAGACAAGCAGAAGAATGGCTGAAAACGTACGAGAAGTGAACGAGACACGTTGACCAAGATCACAAGTTAGAATGTAAAGGATCGACTCAGCAGAGCTCTAAAGTTCAGAGACTATGTGGAACAAGTTGACAGTTTAGTTGTCGTTTAAGATTGCAGTTGGAAGCAGTCAAGAAGAGGAGGGTTACAGGAAGAGGAAGGACTAGGTCACATGACCAGGACACTACAGTACAGGGACCTAAGACTGATGGGATATGAAGTTTAAAAAAAATAAAAAAAATTGTTATTTCAATGAAATGATTGAACATTTAAATATTTTGTTGAAACTGCTGGAGGGTAATAAATAAGAAGATGAAGCATAATGCTCACCTCCTTGTCTTTAATAGAATCAAGGGCTCCCTGCGCTATTAGCAGGGGGAATCTTCATTGCCTCTGACAGTTTGCGGACCTGCCTGACTCACAGTTCCAAAGGTAAACCACCCAGCTTCAGTGGGTTCACAGGGGGACACCCACGCATTCCGCATTGTGGTGTGCTGCCTAAGAGTGGACTCAAGGCTACCGACCATACATGTTATACAGCTGAGCAAATACGATCTGCCTTCCTTCAAACGTCCTTAAGTAAAAAGTTGGCACATTGGCGTTAAAACACGCACTAATTAAGGCTCATCTGCTCCGGGGGGGCGGGGAGGGATTGCATATGTAATTGTTAAGAATGTACAGGCTTGGTCACGGTTCTCTTACTCTGTGGCGGCTGTGTAGTTATGGTTAAGTTGCTAAACCCCTAGGAAGACCACTTTTTAGGCGGCTTACAACTTTGCTCCCCGTGGACGAGTGGACAAATTTGGATAAAACTTTGCCAAAAAAGTATATGCGGCCTGCTGAATTTTTTGGGAAAGTTGGGTGAGGTTTCATGGAGGCGGGCAAAGTTATAGGGGGATCTCACCTTTTGTTTTCTTCCATATACTGAATGGGCAAAAACTTTGCGCACACCTACAGGCCAAACGGCTGGACGGATTTTAACCAAATTTGCTGCGGGGGCTTGGTTCCGAAAGCATGCTTTTGTGTATTTGGAGGAAAGCCAACCAGTGCTTTTCTTGCAAAGAACTGAAATGTACGTCTCAGAAAATTAGAGATGTCTGGCTCCACTCCGCAGACCCATTTCCTTGTTCGCTCCACGGACAAAAGTCTCATTGGCTTGCAGTGCGCCATGATGACGGCGAACATTGGACATAGTCGGTGGTTGGCTGGAGGGAAGCGTGCTGTGCGTCAACATTTTGGGGAAATGCCACTATGGTGTATCGGAGGATAGTGCGACGCCGGAAAGGGTTGCAAAACATGGTTTGCAGGATCAGGTGGGTAAAGGAGGGGAAGAAACGTTTGGGGGAGTGAAAAGCGGAACATATGATATGTTTGTTTAGGTCAAAGTGTACGCTGGTATGCAATTGGTGTCTGCAAGCACTGCATCAATTGGTGGGTACCTCCTCAGGTGACTACTTTCTGTGGTGACTGCATGGACTCTCAATTGGAAATGGGGACTGCATTGCAGATGATACGAAGATATTGACAATGTGTTGTGCTGTTGGCTAGGTGTGCCAGTGGTTATGTTGCCTTTGTGGGTTCCCATTGTGTTGTGGGGTTGGGTAGGGGTGCCCTTGGACGTAACAGTCTGGCCACTGGTTGTAAGTAGGTTTCAAATGGTTGCCTTGTTTGGGTCTGTTTCTATCCCCATACGTAAGTCCAGTCAGTTGGGGTATGTGGCCACATGTTCCCATACATGGCTCCATTGCCTTGTAGTGCTTGTGGCCAAGGCCTTGCTCTTGGGTGCATGGGCGGAAGCCGTAGGCCTCTGCATGTACCCAACAGCCTAGGCCTTGGGCACAACCCCTGCAACGCAATGCGGCCATGCATGGGATCAGTGTGATACTGGCATGTGGATTGCACACATATGTATATAGAGTGCATTCCCTTTTCCTTCCCTCATTTGAATAAGTTATTATCACCATACGTTGCTCCATCCCACACACTTTTAAATATGTAACTGTCCTAAGGTACTAACCTTTGCAGATTCATTGTGGAGGACGTCTTCGTTACTTACATGTAACTGTATTTCTCCAGCATTGGGATCTTTCATAGATTCACATGCTTGAATATTACCCGTCGTCAGACTGGGAATCCTCGGTGATAAAAATAATTATTAAAATGTTTTAATATACATCCATTATTCCATAGAGAATGCATGTAAATACCCCATTATGGCCTATGAGCCATTCCATTGTGTAGACCCTCCACCTCACTTTGGTCCTTTATGGCCCCAACCAATGAGGTGGCAGGACTTAAGCTCAGCCGCAGTCAGCCATCTTCAGATTTTGAACCGTAGGAACTACAGTATGATGGGTGCTGAGCATAGGAGCAGCCTCTCAGGGGAGGCGGGTGGGCGCATGTGAATCTATGAAAGATACCAATGCTGGAGAAATACAGTTACAGGTAAGTAACTAAGACTTCTCCAGCATTGGATCTTTCATAGATTCAGATGCTTGAATAGAATACCAAGCAGTTAAAACATGCCACCGTTACATATATATATATATATATATATATATATATATATATATATAAAAGCATAAATGCAGAAAAAATATTTCTGACAAACCTTTACCATACAGCAACACAGCGGTTACATACTCAGGGAATGGGGGGGAAAGGAGGCTGGTCCTACCTTGTGCAAAGAGGTGGCGGAGCACTGCCTGTCCAACTGCAGATTCTTTGTTGGTATCTTCTGCCAGGCAGTAGTGCTTAGCGAACGTGAGCAGAGTGCTCCAGGTAGCAGCTCTGCATATGTCCTTCAAGGCTGGATGAAAAGCTACTGATGCTGCTCTCCCTCTGGTGGAGTGTGCCGAAGGTGGCTTGGTGAGGGGGTCGCCCTTTGCTTGATGACAGTGGGTGATACATAGAGAGACACATCGTGCCAGACCTTGTTTGGAGATATGCTGTCCTTTTGTGCGACCAGAAAAGGCAATGAACAGTCTGTTTGAGGAGCGGAACTCCTTAGTTCTCTGTAAGTAGAATTTCAAAACTCTTGCCATATCGAGAGAATGCAATGTTCTTTCTGCCTCAGAGGTATGATTCTGGAAGAAAGATGGCAGGACAATGCGCTCTGTGAGTGTCATTACCGATAAGACCTTGGGAAGAAATTTAGGGTGTGTTCTCAAAATGACGCGGTCCTTTTGAAACAAAGTGAAAGGAGGTTCTGAAGACAAATCTTGCAACTCACTGATCCTCCTGGCTGATGTGATGGCTATCAAAAAAACAGTTTTCCAAGATAAGAATTTCATGTCACATCTGTGAATGGGCTCGTAAGGGAGTTCCATGAGAGCTGTTCGTACGGTGTTTAGACTCCAGGTTGGGACTGGTGAGGACATAGGAGGGTAAGTACACATCAACCCCTTCAGGAAGACCTTGACAGCTGGAAGAGAGAATAATGACTATGTTTCTGGAGTCGTCGTATATGCTGTTATGGCCGATAGATGAACCTTGATAGAGGATAGTGAGAGCCCTGCCCTAGCCAAATGCAATAAGTAAGGTAGTACCTGCTCTACCGAAGCGGTAAGTGGATTAATTGCAGCCGTCTCACACCACTTGGAGAAGCGATTCCATTTCCGGACATAGGTGATCCTCGTAGAGGGGGCTCTTGAGGCCCTGATTATGTCCCAACAATCTGCATGGAGATTCAGATTCATCAGCTTACGCTGCTCAGGAACCAAGCCTTGTGGGAGAGGCTCGCTGGGTTGTGGTGAAGGACTTTGTGGTTCTGCTGCGTCAATAGATATTGATGCGCTTTGAGGCGGATTGGAGGCCATCGGGATAGATGCTGTAGAGTCGAGTACCAGATCTGCTGCGTCCAGTCCGGCGCTATTAGGATCATTGAGCAATTCTGTTCCTTCAGTCTGCGTAGAATTCTTGCTATGAGGGAAATGGGGGGAAAGGCATATAGCAGGGCATATAGGAATTTCCCTGTCCACTACACCGAGAAAGCATCTCCTACTGACTGATGCTCTGGGTACCTTGAGGCGAATTCCTGGTATTTTTTGTTGGCTCTGGTGGCAAAGAGGTCGATCTGTGGATGGCCCCATATGGAGAAAATCCGCTTGACTTCCTTTTCGTCTAGCTCCCATTCGAGAGATGATGTGTACTCCCTGCTCAGTTTGTCTGCTAGGACATTGTCCACTCCCAGGAGATGTTCCGCCTTGATTTGGACTCTGTGGTGCAAGGCCCATGCCCATAGCAGTTGAGCTTCTTGTGACAAGATCTCTGATCTCATGCCTCCTTGTTTGTTTGTGTAGTGCATGGAGGTTGTATTGTCTGTCTGGACAGTCAGTACCTGTACAGCTACTACTGGAAGGAAGGCTTTCAGAGCTAACTGTATCGCCCTGAGCTCTAGAACATTGATGTGGAGCTGGGATTCCTGGGCTGACCAAGTCCCTTTGGTTTGGAGGTCCGCTAGGTGAGCTCCCCAGCCCGACATTGACGCATCTGTCCTTAATAGAAGGGTAGATGTTGGTGTCTGGAATGGCATTCCTTGTAGCAGGTTCCGCTGAGTATTCCACCACTGAAGTGCCTTGTGAACTGTCGTCGGTATCTGGACTATATCCTCCCATGAACCTATAGCCTACTTCCATTGGCGGTCCAGGGCCTCCTGAACTGGTCTCATCCGAAGTCTGCAATTTGGTATGAGAAATATACATGAGGACATCATGCCCAGGAGGCATTTGAAAGAGTGTACCGCGGTTGTTCCTTTTTCTAGGAACCATGAGGTTGAGCGGAGGATAGCTGTTACTCTGTCTGCTGATGGTCTTACCCTGGGAATGCTGGTGTCGTACTCGTCCTCCAGGAAGAGAACCGTCTTTCTGGGTACTGGGCAGGATTTTATGTCATTTATCGAGAAACCTAACCCATTTAGGAGGTTTACAGTTTTCGAAACCGCCACGCGAGCGCCCTTATCGACCAGTCGTCCAAATATGGAAAGAATTCCGTTCCCGTCCTTCTGAGTTTTGCTTCTGCGGGCCCCAGACATTTGGTAAACAATCTTGGTGCTGACTTTAGCCCGAACTGGAGCACCCTGAATTGGAAATGCAGGTCTCCTACAGCAAACCTGAGGAACTGTCTGTGGGCAGGATAGATTGGAATGTGAAAATATGCATCCTCCAAGTCCAGAGTGGCTAGGAAGTCGTCGCTGTTTAGCCACGGTAGAACGCCTTGCAGGGATATCATCTTGAATCTGATGCATTTGATGTATTTGTTGAGCGCTCAAAAATCCAATATGGGTTTCCACTGGCCGTTTTTCTTCTTGATCAGAAAGAAACGGGAGTAGAAACCTCTTTCCTTCTGAGGGTATGAAACTGGCTCTATTGCTGCTTTCTGCAGCAATTTTTTAACTTTGGGCATGACGTGTCTTAACATATGCACTTTGCGAGGGGTGGGAGCAAGGGATGGAGGTTGGTCTAGGAATTCTATGGAGTGACCCTCACGGACCAACTGTAACACCCACTTGTCCGATGTTATCGAATGCCAGCGTTGAAAGAATTGGCATACGCTTCCCCCCACAGGAGTGTGACGTTGAGGGGGAAGACCTGATCTGTCAATTTTGTTTGTTCTGGGCTTTAACTTGGGCAGAGCCACGCCTTCCTCTCTGGGAATATTTTTTGGAGGATTGGTATTTGTTATCCTGGAATGTGTTTCCGTGCGTCTTTTGACCATAGGAAGAATGATTATATCCTCTGTATTTGGAGTATGAGCCTCGAAAGGGGCGAAAAGACCTACAGTCTTTATCTTTATCCTTTAAGGAACTGATGGCTCGAGCTGTGTCTGTGTCCGTCTTTATTCCTTTTAGGTGGTCATCGATCTTCTTACCAAATAACTCTTGCCCATCGAAGGGCATGTGTTAAGGAGAATTCTCTGTTTAGGCTGAATTTCCTAACCTAGTGAGTCCCCCAGCAGCTTTGCTGGATTTCTGGAGTTTGTTTTATTCTCCTGCCAAGAGTGAGACTCTTTTTCTCCCACTCCTGGACATGATTTATGGTGTTCCTTTGACTGTTAATGTGTTTTATGGGCTATGGGGTCCTTTACTCCATAGGGTCTCATGTGTTTTTACTATGTGTGTTACACAGCACCCTCCGTGCAGTGACACAGGGGTGTCATAGTGACACTACACTATAGACTCCATACCCTGGGACTGACTACTGTCTCCCAGGGCATGTAAAGTCACTTGGCTTTACTAGTCCCAAATTATGAACAGAAACCAGTACAAACCATCATATTGTGGACGTACAGGCCGGGGCAATTCGATTGCCCCGGGGTCTGTTAGTCGAGGGGGCACTTCTCCGTCCCCCCTGATCGAGTTTTGGCTGGTGGAAGTGGATACTACTTTTTATATTCGACCGCAAATATATACCTATGGGATTTTCCCATTGTTCGAGGCTACCAACTTTAATTATTTAATTCTCATAGCCTCGAACATATCGCCGGTTTATTTATTTAATATCAATTCGCCGGTTGGTATTTTTTGCCAGGACTCGATTCTAAAATGGCGTTTCTGTTCTGTAACTCCAACCCAAGTCGAGCCCTTTGTTCCACTTTTGGCGGACTTCTCCACAGAAGCCTCCAAAAATGGTGCCACTCTGTCTGGGTACCACAGGGGGTGTGGGAGGGGGTTTAGGCACCCTGGACTGAGTTACCTTGGTAACTCAAGTCGCACTCTTGTGTGATTGGCCCAAGTGGTGAGCCGGCCAGCTCACCACTTAGCATGTTTGATTGACAGCTAGGCTGAGTGAATGGGGGTGTGCTGCATAAAAGCAGGGCTTTGGGGACTGGAACTTCAGAAGTCGCCACAGGACCTGAGAATCCGACGAGGGAGAAGCTGAGCCGACCTGCTACGACGACACCACCGGTGGATCCCTGCGGAACCGACTCACCACTTCCTGACGACAGAGAAGATCTCCCGGCTGGAGAGTCTTCTTCCCCTGACTGGTGGGCACAACCAGTTTACCTTCTTTTCCTCGCATCCCAGGACATTTTGTGGTCGAATTGCCCGTGCCAAGCACCCAGGCAACCGGATAGCCACTTACCACTGGACCGCGAACAAAAGGACCGCTCCTTTTAACTGAGAACTCCGCGGCTGGTTTCTTCCCTGGCAGTGCAAGGGACTCCTGTCTTCCTCCCCGACGAGATCCTCTCTTCCCCCGGACGAAGCACCGACTTGCATCCGCTCCCAGGAACAACTGCCCCCGCTGGAGTATTCTCACCACTTTAAGGTACCGTGTCCGTCAGGCCTCCCTTCTAAAGATTGCTACAAGGTAATAATAATCCCTTAACCTTCTGGACTGGGCTGTCCTCCTTGACCATCTAACTGGTCCCTTTCTTTTGGTCAAACTCTTTCTGAACCTTTGCGAGACTCTTGTGCACTTTTCAACCGTGTGACCTTGGACACATTTCGTTCTGATCCTCTTAAAGTGGATTCGGCTTTCTGAACTCTAACTTCACGGTTTAACTCTGCCTTCCTCTCTTGCTGTGTTCTTTTGAAAGTGTTGGGATCTGTTTCAATTTATACTCTGACTTTCTCTCCCTTTTAAGCTGAATTATTAGAGTGCCATCTGCGTTAAGCGCTCACCGCTGTCTGAAAATAAGTGGGGCTTTACTTAAGACTTGTCTAATATTCTTTTAAGGGAGTGTCTATCTTTTAGTGACCGTGTTTTTGAACTGCTTAATATTAGTGCCTGTGTGTTTTATTAGATGTGGTTTTAAATAAATAATGATATCTCTTTTACACCAAGCTCTGGTCAGTGTTTGCTTGTTCTACTGTGTTCTTTTGACCTATTGTGAATACTCTGTATACTGCCTAACTCTTTTTGAGGGAAGTCTGACTGCTCAGCCACAGCTACCAAGTGAATCTGTGTGGTACAGACTGCTACCAGAGGGAACTGCACAGGTTTCTGCCTAACACTGGTGTACAGCGGTGGGATTTGTATTGAGTATACACTTTAGTGTGCTTTTGAACACTTTAGGACAACTAACCACAAAGTTTAGCACTAAAAAGCTGATTTTCTAACTGTCTGCTATGGAGAGTTATACCCTAAAATCAGTGTCTGCCAAAACTGCTGATTGCTTAAAAGTATTGTGTAGACATAAGAATCTCTCTGAGAAGGGCAAGAAAATGGAACTTATAGAAATATTGTTAGAAAACCAAAGTCTGGGTGGTACAGAGGAATCTACCCCCCCAGCAAATGTATAAAAAAGTGATGGTATTGATCCGAATCAAAGCCTTGATAATGAGTCAGAAGAGGAAAGTGAACCTAATGAAGTTAGCCACTCTGAGCCTCTGTCTGCCTTACCTACTGTACCTACTGGGCCTATACCTGGTCCTACATGTAACCCTGCTTATTTTGAACTTGAAAAAATGAAGCTTGAATTAGAGTACAAACGTTTTATTGCTCAATCTGAAAGAAACCAAGAGCTAGAGTTCAGAAGAATGAATGCCCAGGCTGAGCAGAAGCAAGCTGAGTTAAGACTCAGAGAAATAGAGCTTAATCACGAACTAGAAATGAAAAAGTTGTCTGTGGAAAATGCTTCTCTCTCCTCTGGTTCCTCTAGGAGTTCCAGTCCCAAAAGACCCCGGATGCCTAAGGAATTAGTGGGTATGCATGAACCTAAGTTGGATGTGTTGGATTGGTTAAAAATGTTTGAGTAAAATCATGGGCTCCAGGACATCACAGGGAATGAGTTACTTCCCTGGTTGTTCTCTAGGCTTCCCCCTGTTGCAACTGATGTGGTAATGGAGTTGGGGGAGGTGGATAAGAAGGATTATGAATGTGTGAAACTAGCTTTGATAGCTAGATTTGGGAAGACCCCATCCCAGTACCTTAAGAGGTTTAGGACCCTCAAAAAGCACGATGGTACCCCTTGGGCTACCGGGGTGAGTGAAAGTTTGAAAAACTTAGAGGGATGGATAAAGGGTTACAGGGTGAACACTTATGAGGGAATGAGAAATTTGTAATGTTGGAGTCAATTTATGATGCCTGCTCTCCTGAGCTCAGACAGCACTTGGCTGATTCAAAGGAATTAGATTCCAGGAAGCTAGCTAAGGCTGCTGACTTGGGGTTGCCAACAGGGCCACTCAAGGATTCAGGGGTCACTCAGAAAAAGGATGAGGGAAAGCAGCCACCAAAAGGGAACCAAGAGATTTCTAATACCTCCAAACCCAAAGAGGGCCCCAAACAACAAAATAACCAGGGTAAGCCCCAGGGTAAACCACGACAGGCTAGTCTACCTTCTGGTCACAAACCAGAAGGAGGTCAGGCCAAGCCACCCTTCCAGAGAGCATTTGGAACATGCTATCGCTGTGGGGCAATTGACCACATCAAAGGAGATCCCAGATGTAAGGGTAAACCTACAGGGATCAGCACAGTCTCCTTAGCCTTCACTCCCGAGGAGGAAGTCCAAATGGCTAGTGCGCACTTTGAAGTCTTTGCTGAAGAACCTTTGGGTCTTCAAGCAAGTGTAACAGTAGAGTCCATGGGTCTGGTTAGTGATCAGAATAGGAGTGTGTACAACTCCATACCAGAAAACTCTAAAGTTTATTATATGGACAATGTTCTTGTCAATGGTCAGGATACCCCCGCCAGGCGAGACTCTGGGGCCAGCAGAACAGTAGTGGATGAAAGCTTTTTCAGTCCTGAGGATGTTGCTAAGGCACCCAAAGGTCCCACTAAGATGTCTGGAGGCCCTGTCCAAATGGTTCCAATTCTACCAGCCCTCATTCAGTGTAATGACATGACAGTGTTGATTCCTGTCAGTGTTCAGACTGAGGTGCCTGGGAGAGTCCTGTTGGGGAATGATCTAAGAACTCTAGGAGTAGTATCCAGTACGCTCAGGCCTCCCATTATGGAGACCCAGGACCAAACCAAATTGGCTAGAGAGGCCACCTTAAGGAACCACTCTAAGCCTGTGGGAACCTCTACTGAGACCCCCACTCCAAGCCCCGGTCTTGGTAAGTTGACCTCTGACCCAGGCACATTTCAGGCTAAAATGTTAGGGAAATGGGAGCCCCAACCAAGCTCCATCATTGTTCCCCCAGTCATAGAGTCTGTGACTCCCCTGCTTCTGAGGAGGATGTGGATAGACCTACTGGAACCCTAACTAGGCCTAAGAGAACTGGTCATTCTCAGTGCTGGTGGAAAACCAGAAAAGGAAAGTCTAAGGCCAAAAACCTTCAGACTGTTGGACCTTCCTCAGAAGACTCCAACCCAATTCCTAGACTTAAGGGGGAAACTCCTAAAGTAGGTAAAGGTAGATCTAAGAGGAAGGAGAAGCATGTACCTTGCTTATCTCCACCCCTCCAACCAAGAGGCCTAAAACCCAACCTTCTCCCAACAGAGAGGTGGTGAGGACCTCTGGAGGACCCTCTAGATCTAAGGGAATCCTTTATAAGGACCCCTTGAAAAAGCCTAACACAGGTTCAGACGTTGTAACAACTTCTGAGGGACTGGTCAACCAGATCCCCTATAACTTTAAAAAGACTGATGTTCCTCAAAGGGTTTGTAGGTCATATAGCTTACAAAGGAAAACCTTTGATTTGACCACAGAACATAGGTCAGGGTGTCACCACCAAAATGCTGATGGTCTCTCTAGGATGTATGTCATCGACTAGAGGTATGAGATTCATCCAGGAGTGGATTAAATCCTCCTGTCCCTTAGTCTGGGGGCGGGGGAGGGGGGGCGAGTGTTAGGGAGAATTCTCTGTTTAGGCTGAATTTCCTAACCTACTGAGTCCCCCAGCAGCTTTGCTGGATTTCTGGAGTTTGTTGTTTTCTCCTGCCAAGAGTGAGACTCTTTTTCTCCCACTCTTGGACATGATTTATGGTGTTCCTTTGACTGTTAATTTGTTTTATGGGCTATGGGGTCCTTTACTCCATAGGGTCTCATGTGTTTTTACTATGTGTGTTACACAGCACCCTCCGTGCAGTGACACAGGGGTGTCATAGTGACACCCTACCATAAACTCCATACCCTGGGACTGACTACTGTCTCCCAGGGCATGTAAAGTCACCATTGGCTTTACTAGTCCCAAATTATGAACAGAAACCAGTACAAACCATTATATTGTGGACGTACTGGCCAGGGCAATTCGATTGCCCCGGGGTCTGTTAGTCGAGGGGGCACGTCTCCGTCCTCCCTGATCGAGTTTTGGCTGGTGGCAGTGGATACTACCTTTTATATTCGACCGCGAATATATCCCTATGGGATTTTCCCATTGTTCGAGGCTACCAACTTTAATTTTTTAATTCTCATAGCCTCGAACATACCGCCGGTTTATTTATTTAATATTAATTCGCCGGTTGGTATTTTTTGCCAGGAATCGATTCTAAAATGGCGTTTGTGTTCTGTTCTGTGACTCCAACCCAAGTCGAGCCCTTTGTTCCACTTTTGGTGGGCTTCTCCACAGAAGCCTCCAAAAGTGGTGCCACTCTGTCTGGGTACCACAGGGGGTGTGGGAGGGGGTTTAGGCACCCTGGACTGAGTTACCTTGGTAACTCAAGTCGCACTCCTGTGTGATTGGCCCAAGTGGTGAGCCGGCCGGCTCACCACTTAGCATGTTTGATTGACAGCTAGGCTGAGTGAATGGGGGTGTGCTGCATAAAAGCAGGGCTTTGGGGGCTGGAACTTCAGAAGTCGCCACAGGACCTGAGAATCCGACGAGGGAGAAGCTGAGCTGACCTGCTACGAGGACACCACCGGTGGAGCCCTGCGGAACCGACTCACCACTTCCCGACGGCAGAGAAGATCTCCCGGCTGGAGAGTCTTCTTCCCCTGACTGGTGGGCACAACCAGTTTACCTTCTTTTCCTCGCATCCCAGGATGTCTTGTGGTCGAATTGCCCGGCCAAGCACCCCGGCAACCGGATAGCCACTTACCACTGGACCGCGAACAATAGGACCGCTCCTTTTAACTGAGAACTCTGCGGCTGGTTTCTTCCCTGGCAGTGCAACGGACTCCTGTCTTCCTCCCCGACGAGATCCTCTCTTCCCCCGGACGAAGCACTGACTTGCATCCGCTGCCAGGAACAACTGCCCCCGCTGGAGTATTCTCACCACTTTAAGGTACCGTGTCCGTCAGGCCTCCCTTTCTAAAGATTGCTACAAGGCAATAATAATCCCTTAACCTTCTGGACTGGGCTGGCCGCCTTGACCATCTAACTGGTCCCTTTCTTTTGGTCCAACTCTTTCTGAACCTTTGCGAGACTCTTGTGCACTTTTCAACCGTGTGACCTTGGACACATTTCGTTCTGATCCTCTTAAAGTGGATCTGGCTTTCTGAACTCTAACTTCACGGTTTGACTCTGCCTTCCTCTCTTGCCGTGTTCTTTTGAAAGTGTTGGGATCTGTTTCAATGTATACTCTGCCTTTCTCTCCCTTTTAAGCTGAATTATTAGAGTGCCATCTGCGTTAAGCGCTCACCGCTGTCTGAAAATAAGTGGGGCTTTACTTAAGACTTGTCTAATATTCTTTTAAGGGAGAGTCTATCTTTTAGTGACCGTGTTTTTGAACTGCTTAATATTAGTGCCTATGTGTTTTATTAGATGTGGTTTTAAATAAATAATTATATCTCTTTTACACCAAGCTCTGGTCAGTGTTTGCTTGTTCTACTGTGTTCTTTTGACCTATTGTGAATACTCTGTATACTGCCTAACTCTTCTTGAGGGAAGTCTGACTGCTCAGCAACAGCTACCAAGTGAATCTGTGTGGTACAGACTGCTACCAAGTGGGTTTACTGCCAAACACCTGTAGTCTTACATCTTTTGCAGTGGTCCCAGAGGGAACTGCACAGGTTTCTGCCTAACAGCATGTCCAATATTTGCGCTTGGACCTCAAGTCTGAAATCCGTAGCCTTCATCCAGGCCTGTCTCCTTAGTACAGTGCTGTGGGCCATCTGCCTGAATCCTGACTCAGCCACATCAACTGCTGCGTCGATCATGTGATCTGAAGTAGCCTCTTCATCTGCTATGATTGACCTGGCTTCTTCCTGAAGCTCTGCAGGCAGATGTTTGGTCAGCTTGGACATTCAAAGCCATAGCTCGCGGTCAAACCTAGCTGTCAAGGCTAGCATGTTGCCCGCTCTAATAGTGAGAGATGCTGAGGAAGATACCTTTCTTCCCATGGCCTCCAACTTACGACCGTCCTTGTCTGGCGGTGCTGACAGTGGTGATGAAGGGTTTGCTAACTTCTTTCTGGCTGCTACTGTGATGACAGAATCTCGCTTAGTATGACCCCTTAGACAAAGCAGTGCTGTATCCAACATAAACAAAAGCAAAAGCAGATATGCTGTCATGAACCGTCGCCTGCATCCCTTTTGGACCTCCTGGTCCCTGACCCATAGAGCTCTGAATGCAGTAACCCTCCCAACATGGCCGTCGCATACGAAACGTAGCTTGCCAGCATGTACGTTCTGCGCTTCACACACTATTAAACAGACACGCCCCCGCGGCACTTCGCGTCTCAACACTGCTGTTCGCCGTAGCTGGATGTGTGCTGCCGGAGTTCGCTCAGGCTATCCTCTTGAATTTCCCCTTTCCCGGTTCCTTGATTCTTCCTCCTTTCCTTACATCCTGTAAACTTATCCAACTTCCTAGATTTTCACCGCGCTTGAGTCACGGCTACCGTGCCTCCGTGCGGGGACATTGTTTCTTCCTGGTTCCATCCCGGCAGTCTGAACGAAGCACGCTGGAATCCGAAGACCCGCGCACAGCTCTATACAAATCCCAGACTGTGCGGAAGAAGTCACGAAAGAAGGTCGCAAGTCAACAGGTGAGAAGGGGAGAGACTTGCGACAGATTGAGACGCCCAAAAGTCAATACGGATACAGGGATGAAGCCGCGGTTCAAGACCTCATGCGAGGCATGCAGGTACTTACCACCGAAGTTCAAACCCTTAAAGCTGAGAACGCTGCCTTAAAACAGCTGGTATTGTCTTGGGATTCTGCTACCAAGGAAAGTGTGTTATTAGGAGGAGTGGTGGACAAATATGACGGCTCTCCAAAGACCCTTCGTGCCTTCCTGGATTCATGCCTAGTGCATTTCACCTTCAAGCCCTACTACCTTTCCACCCCTAGAGCAAAAGTAGGGTTTATGATATCACACCTCACTGGCAACGCATTAACCTGGGCTACTCCCCTAGTAAATTCGGGCGACGCCCTCCTGGATGACTATAATGGATTTGTGGAAGCCCTAAAGGCCATGTTTGATCATCCTTAGCAGGTCTATAGCGCTCAGGAACATCTACTTGATTTTAGACAAGGATCCCAGGATATGCTTACCTATGTCACCCGTTTCAAACAATTTATGAAGGAAGCAGATTGGTCCCAAGAGGCTAGCTTCACCCTCTTTCACAGAGGGTTGAATGAAGAAATAAAGGACGAGCTAGCCAGGGTAGCTCGCCCTAATTCTTTCCAGGCCCTCTTGGATCTTTCCTTGCAAATTGATTTTCGAATCCAGGAAAGAAAGGCGGCGAAAAAGAAGTCGAAATCATCATTCCCAAAGACTGTCATCGATCATCCTTCTAGTCCTGAATCCGCAGTTTCTCCGACCTCTGACCCAGAACCTATGCAACTGGGGGCCTTCCGTGGACCCATTACCCCACAAGAAAGGATGCGCCGTATTCACAATGGTCTCTGCATGTATTGCGCCTCCGGTAAACACCTTGTGAGAGAGTGCCCTATTGCTCCTCCACAGCGTTTGGGAAACGCGAGCTCCCGATCCTAGATGGGGCACAGTTTCGGGAGAATGATGTTTGCTCCACATCAATTCCTTCCTTGAACTCTCCTGGACAAAATAACCTTGTGATTCTACAGCACTTTCTATCGCCTTCCAAGAAAGAATCGTACCCCATCTGGCATTAGTGGATTGCGGAGCCATGGGCATATTCACAGATCAGGATTGGGTCACAACTCATCGTATCCCATGTGAAACACGAGAGATTATGCAATCTGTCGAAGCAATCGATGGAAGACCCCTGTCTTCAGGACCCATAACCCTTCAAACCAAGGAGCCTCTTCTCTCCATAAACCACCATCAAGAAAAGGTTAAATTTGATGTTATAAGATCCGCCCACTATCCAATGGTTTTAGGTATGCCTTGGTTACAGAAGCATAACCCCTACATCAATTGGGCAGCAGGCTCCTTGTTTCTTGGTTCGGAACATTGTATGTCTCATTGTTTGTCCCTGAACACCTTACCAAAAGCCTCTGAAGACTTCCCAAAGAATCAACAAATACCAGTCACCGTCTCTAACGTCATTCAGATCCCCAGGGCCTATCAGGCGTACTCAGATGTGTTTTCAACTGCCATAGTTCAAGCTCTACCACCCCACAGACCTGAAGATTGTGCCATCGATACTGAACATTCAGCTGTAATTCCGTTGGAAGAAAGTTTATCTTGTCAGAACCTGAAAAGAGGGCCCTCCGGGAATACCTGGATACCAATCTGGAAAACGGAACTATTCGTCCATCCAAGTCCCGAGCGGGCGCCTCCCTGTTTTTCATTCCCATGAAGGATTACAAGGAGCTTAGACCTTGTCTCGATTACCGTGGCCTTAATCAATGCACTCTTAAGGACCGTTGTCCATTGCCTCTCATCTCAGACATCCTGGAAGCCGTCAGAGGCGCTGTCATCTTCACAAAACTAGACCTCAGGGGCGCCTACCATCTTATTCGTATAAAGGAAGGTGACGAATGGATGACAGCCTTTAGAACACCCTTCGGCCATTTTGAGTATTTAGTTATGCCCTTTGGACTTGCTAATGCCCCAGCAGTTTTCCAACGCTGCATGGACCGGGTATTTTCTGATATGCTGTTCCTCTCCGTCATTGTATATCTAGACGACATACTGCTCTACTCCAAGGACCATCAAAAACATGAAGAACACGTAAAGGCAGTCTTACAACGTTTACGGAAACATAAACTCCTGGCCAAACCTGAGAAATGTCTCTTTCACGTGTCCACCGCTCACTATCTCGGATTTGTTCTTAGCCAAAAAGGGATTGGAATGGATTGTTCGAAGGTTGACTCCATTCTATCTTGGCCTGTTCCCACTAGCGTTAAGCAAATTCAATCCTTCAATCCTTCCTGGGGCTTGCTAACTTCTACAGAAAGCTTATTCCAGCATTTTCAGAAATTGTTCATCCAATTGTCACGTTGTTAAAAAAGATACCCCCTTTCATTGGACCTCAGTCCAAGATTCGGCGTTTCAGCGATTAAAGTTGGAGTTTACACAAGTCCCCATCCTTGCTCAACCTGACACAAACAAACCCTTCATTGTCGAAACTGATGCTTCCAACTACGCCATTGGGGCAGTCTTGAAACAGGAACTTGGAGACAAACTTGAACATCCCATCGCCTATCTCTCCCGCACCTTGACTCCCAGTGAAACCCATTATTCCGTCTTAGAGAAGGAATTGTTAGCAATCCGTCAGGCCTTCACTGATTGGCGTCATCTTCTTCTGGCAGCAAAACATCCAGTTCACACAGACCATCGGATTCTCCAAGTATTAAAATCCCTAGAATGCAGAAATAGTCGCCAAGCTTGCTGGGCCTTCTTTTTTGCCCAATACCAATTCCAAATCCATCATATCCCTGGAACACATAACGTCATAGCCGATGCTTTATCCAGGCGTCCCGACTATGAGCCCCTTGAGGATCGGACCTTTCCTAAGATGTTTCCCCACACAATATTTGTTGCCCAAGCAATCACCCTCTTGGCGGATATTCGAGTTCAAACCCAGTGCTCTGAACTATGGAAGGAGTTTAAAAGAAACAATCGGTGGAATCACAAAACAAAGGACGGATACCTGTTCAAGGACAATCGCTTGGTCATTCCCACTCCTGGATTGAGACAAAGAATCACAAGCTTATGTCATGGTACTTTCCATTCAGGGCACTGGGGCATCACCAACACTCTCCATCTAACACAAAGACAGTTTTGGTGGCCAAAGATGAAGGATGATATCAAGATCCATATCCAGATGTGTGCAATCTGCAATCAGAACAAACACGATAACAAAAAACCAGCAGGTCTCCTGCTTCAACCAGCGATACCAACAAGACCCTGGGAAATCACTGCCATAGATTTCATAGTGGAACTACCCTCTTCCAGGGGCTACACAACTATAATGCTTACCATTGATTTGTTCACTCATATGGCTCACTTTATACCTTTATCCAAACTGCCATCCTCATCTGAGCTTGCTGGAATCTTCCTGGAACACATATTCGGGCTTCATGGGCTACCTTCCAAGATCATTTCTGATAGAGGGCCCCAATACATATCCCAGTTCTGGAAACAGTTATGTCGTATACTGGGAATCCAGCGTGCCTTGTCTTCGGGATATCACCCACAGACCAATGGAGCTACTGAGCGTGTTAACCAAACTTTAGAACAATATCTTCGCTGCTTCACCACCAAGGTCCAGGATTATTGGTCACTCTTAATACCTGTGGCTAGATTCGCATACAATAATTCGGATCATTCAGCTATCAAAACCAGTCCTTTTTTCTGTAGTCAAGGATTTCATCCTTCAGTCCTACCGTCCATTCTTCCACATCCAACCCCAGTTCCTACGGTTGATTCTTGGATTGAAAAATGAATCAATGTACATAAGGAAGCTAAAGAAAACCTGGAAAAGGCTCGAAGAGATGTGAAACTTTATGCTGACTCCAAAAGAAGACCAGGACCTTCCTATTCAATAGGCAATAAAGTCTGGTTATCCTCAAAACTCCTTCCATGTCACTTACGTCCAAATAAATTGGCACCCAGGTATTACGGTCCCTTTACTATAAAAGAAATCATCAATCCAGTGGCCTTTCGACTCCAACTACCTGAATCATAGAAACGGATCCACCCAGTTTTCCATACTTCTCTGTTAAAGCCATATGTCCAACCCTCTCGAACTGCTCCAAGAGCTACGTCAGTGATTGTCAATGACCAACTCGAATATGAGGTCTCCAGAATATGTGATTCCAGGTACCGACGTGGTCAGCTGCAGTACTTGGTCGAATGGAAAGGTTATTCACCTAGTGAGCAAATCTGGGAGCCCCTTTCAAACATGAATGCCCCCAGGTTGATTTGAAAATACCACCTTATCCATCCAGGCAAATCCGGAGGAGCTGGGCTTCAGAGGAGGCATGCTGTCATGAACCATCGCCTGCGTCACTTTTGGACCTCCTGGTCCCTGACCCATAGAGCTCTGAATGCAGTAACCCTCCCAACATGGCCGTCGTATACGAAACGCAGCTTGCCAGCCTTTACGTTCCACGCTTCACACACTATTAAACAGACATGCCCCCGCAGCGCTCCGCATCTCAACGCTGCTGTTCGCCGTAGCTGGACGTGTGCTGACGGAGTTCGCTTGGGGCTATCCTCTTGAATTTTCCCTTTCCCGGTTCCTTGATTGTTCCTCCATTCCTTACATCCTCTAAACTTACCCAACTTCCTGGATTTTCACTATGCTCGAGTCACAGCTACCGTGTCTCCGTGCGCGGACATTGTTTCTTCCTGGTTCCATCCCGGACAGTCTGAACGAAGCACGCTGGAATCCGAAGACCCGCGCACAGCTCTATACAAATCCCGGACTGTGCGGAAGAAGTCACGAAAGAAGGTTGCAAGCCAACAGGAAAGACAGGTGAGAAGGGGAGAGACTTGCGACACATGCGCACAAAGAGCATACAGATTCAGAGCATTTCCATAGTTTATGAACAACACTGTGAATTGTTGCAAGTGCTTTATTTTGCTACAGAATGTTCACAAGAATGTGTAAGGAGGCTGCAACCACCGCTCTTTTATTTTGCGTACAAATTCCAGTGTCCAATGCCGTTTGTGCACTTCTGTACTTCTTTTGTCATCTGGCAAAGTGAGAAAAGGATTACTTTATGGTCCTTTATGGTTGATCTACTGTGTGTTAATGAGTAGCGTCATATATTCACCCACTGTCTTGCTCTCTGCTTTGTAGGTGATACTGTCTTTCTACAGCTCCACACATGCGAAATGTCTTTCAAATGTTGGCAACAGACCCTCGTTTCATGTGTTTCCTTTTTACAAAAAATGACAGTGCTAGCCAGTGTCGTTAGACCCACTGCACAATCTCTGTGTGTGTCCAAAGAAATATACACAATATATCCTCATGGGGTCCCCTCCGATTGCAGGAGCTATTTTGCTAAAAAATACAACACTAAAATATCACCTGTCGACGTTTGTGTGCCGGTCGAGTGCTACGTGCACCTCTGGCCTTTATTACTTCCAATACAATGAGGGTGCGTAGATCTGGTAACTGTTTGAAAGGGCTTAGTAAGGACAAAACAGGCAATGTAGCAGTACACGACAGAGCATAAGGTGTGCTGTTTCACTGCATGAGTTGCGTTCCCTTTCCGTCTTGTCCTTTATGTTTGGATTTTCAGGGGCTGGAGAAGCATGGCAACAAAACAAACTACAATCGTAGCTGCCATTTACGCTGAATGGTGGAGACATGGCACTGTAACAGTGCGTGACTAATGCTGTTACAAACCCCTGTACAATGCACACAGAGAAAGTGTGAGGTAAAGTAATTTCATAAATATGCATACAGAAGTGCAGCCTAATACATTTTAATCCTAATACACATCTAATGTAAAGTTGTACTTACATAACTTCGGTAAATTCCATGCTTGTACTGGGTGGACGACAAATTGCTGTGTAGGGCGTATTGAATCTTTGCAGACTAACTTTGAGGTACATGGGCAGAGCAACTTTACTGTAAGTTATCTTTCCTTTTTTTCTGCAATTCCATACAATATCTGCCCTTGGAGCTAATCATGCTTCTGTCATGATCTCTGCTTCCAAAAGGTCAGGGTTTTCCCAACTCCCTTGGAAGCAGATCCATAACCCAGGTTCCGAGTGCCAACCAGTCCCAATTGGGACCTTTTGGACCCAGTCCTGGCGCCAGTGGCACCAGGCTCATAAATATGCCCAGTCCCAGCGCTGGAAGCGCCGGGCTCATAATGCTTGGGTGGACTTACCTGCAGCAGACCATGCTGCTTACTTGCCTGCCAGTTGAGTCTCTGATCCTCTTCTGTTTGGAACTACTTTTCCTGTTGGGTGGGGCAGGAGCCACTCCCTAGATTCAGAACACTGGAACTCTTCTGGAAAGCAGGAACTCTTTTCTTAGGCGTGGCTGTGGAAGGAGACACCTAAGCACTACAGGAGGCTATTTAAACCACACCCGATGGATGAATCTTGCTTTGCATTATTCTGCATCCTCAGCAGCAGAAAGCTCATCGTGTCTTCTGCATCTGATCCTGGGCCTAAGTGAAAAGGCTTACCATTCTGAATCCAGTCTTCAGCAACGCCTATAAAGACAAGAAAGAACAGGTTAGCATTACGGTCTTCAGTGACAGCTCTTCACTTACCTGGTCCATCGGCTGTCACCAATGCCTCGCGCTGCATTCCGGCATCTGAAAGACAAAGGCTTACCTACTCTTCGTGCGCTCCGGAGGTCTTCACACTGCATTCCGGCATCTGAAAGACAAAAGCTTACCAACTCTTCGCACGCTCCGGAGGCCTTCGGCGCTGCATCCCGCATCTGAAAGACAAAACAAGGTGCGTTTAAAGACATTGGGGAACTTTAATACTCACGTGCCATTACTCCTTTCCACATCTAACCCAGTGGGTATTCCGGCACCCTGCAGCCGCCCCAAACTTGTACCTGCAAAATAAAAAGACAGTTAGAGCGCATCGTGAAGCAGGCAACAAGCGCTTACTTACGTGCTTCCAGGCGCTTCTATTCATCACACGGGCTCCATCTTCAACTCACTTCAGCCCGCCATCCGCCATCGCCGGAACCCTGCAAAACAAGAGACATCATTACTAAAGACTTTAAAGACATTAGAATTACTCGAAACTTACCGTTCGTGCAGTAAACGATGGACAGCAGTCCTCTGAAGTCAAGAGGCCTGCTCCCCTTATCCAGTGAAGAAACTGGTTACAGCACCCTGCCTCGAGGCAGATGGAGAGCACGGCGTTCACTTACCTAAGGTGAGAGCGTTAACCTTTGGGGTTCTACAGGAGAAGAGAAAGGGAAGAAGAGAGAGACATTCAATAACCCAGTTCATTAATCCCACATTTTCTATCTGCAGACATCTTACCCTTTGAGCCAGACATACAGTGCACAGAGGTCCAGCCCAAAGAGCCAGCCGTGTGTTACACATCACCTTTGAAGATACGGTATACGCCCAGTCAAGACCGGCGCCTCTACGGGAATCAGGTGAGCGTTACAGCTTCCCACTCAAGGCTGTTTAACAATGAGCATTTGTCCTGTTGAAGGAGAGGTATGTTAGGTTTTGCTTTCCGGAGACCATGCTGGCAAAAAAAAAGGATCCAGGTGGCAACGTGTTTCAATATTACCATGTATTTCCGAATGTTGGTAGGGCCGTTAGAGTGAAGTTAGTATGACGTATAAGGAGAGATGATGGTGCCATACACATGCTGCACTGAATGCACAGATGGCAATATACATTAACTGTGCATTAACAGGCCCTAAGGAACATTTATATGTGCAGTGTGTTACGAGGCAACGGAGTACGATTGGTCAGCATACATGGGTAGCTGGGCCATCGTACGCAGTTTGGTGTCTTGCATCATGACGATGGTTGGGGGCTCTCGTTGATCAAAGAAAAGGAATTACTTCATACCTCCTTCAAACACTCCAAGGGGGGTATGGTTTTCAAATGGTGTTTCCATTACACATTAAGAAAGCGAATCAGAAGTTTGAAAGTTTAAGGAGTAGACGCAGAGTGTCAAATATGGCTGCCGAGATATGTGCCATGTGCTCCAGTTAAATCTGTGTTGTGTACCTTCTTTTGAAATGGTGTACATAACAATAAAGATGACCTAATGCCCTAAACTGTGCCAGTGGCATGCCGGGAGGCAAATGTTGCAGCACATAGGCCTGTTACGTAAGCCATATGGATGCATTGTTTAGTTTGCATTGTGATTGTGCAGATTATCGGGTAGGTTATTGTACTATAGTGCATTCAATGTGTCCACTTATTATAGGCTTAGGTGAACAGTGTATGTAGAAAATAGGTTATCCATTGTGTGGAAGAAATGCCATGCAATGTGAACAGCACTGGCTAATGGGTAGGTGGCTGTGTTATGTGTGGGGTTTGTGGTAGGTGGATCGATGTTTGTATGCATGGTTGTACCGTGCTGCGGTAGTTGTGGGCAGGGTCTACAATATTGAGTGCATGGCTGGAGCCCCTACACTGTACGGGGTGTAGTGAAACGTGTAGGGCGTAGGCACAAGACGCGTAGTGTAATATAGGTGTACATTGTAAATTGTGGCATTGCTATGTGGATCGCAGAAATATGTGCACACATTGCACTGTGGACATTACAGAGAAGTATGATACCAATAATGTCATACTTGCTGTTTGGATTGTGGAGGGCCTGTACTGTTTTTTGTGTATGGGATGTGAAATGTTTAATAATTGTTGCTGCATTAGCTGTGGGAAAAGAGAACATAACATGTTAGAGCAGGTATTTCGTTACTTTGCAGTCCACTACATTGCATATATTTATTTACTTTGAGAACCCTCATAACTAGTACTTCATAAGTACTATGCTTTGAACAAGTGTACTGTGTGTTTCTTTGCATAATTATTGGGTCTGTGGGGAAAATAAATCCTTGCTGGATTAAAAACTTCTTAATTTCTTTGCTGCTATGGTGCACAATGAATTACAGTAACGTTTGCAGTAGTTATAGCAATTTTTAAGGTGTGCTCTTGAAGTAGGAGGAATTGCAATGGTTTACGATTTCTGGTCTATACATGTTGGTAGCATGGGTGGTGTTGTATAGCAGTTGGTGTTTTATAAATGTTTACCTGCTTCCTTTTTGTAGCACTGTTTCTTTATGCGTTTGGTTGCTGCTGGTGTTTTGCAAGTAGTGTGCCATTGAACTGTGCTACTGCAGAATTGTGAGGGTAGTTACGTATCTGTTGGCATACTGTTTGTTTGTTTATTAATTTGATAATGCGCAACCAAGCCCTTGGGCAGCTGGGCGCCGCAGTACAAGAAATCTCGAAGCTTAGTTACAGTGCCTATCACAGGCCGGTGCATACAAGTGAATATAATAAAACATACAGTATGTAGTACAGTGCAAACAATTGCCAATCGTATAGTTGATTAGATACATGAACAAGGATCAGGCTTAACATTGTGTATATTTGGGGAGTATTTGCATCTAAAGGCAACTAAATCTGGTGTACAAGCTGCAGTAGTGATGTTAAGTGCAATAGGGTAGTGTCAAGAGGGTAGGGGGGAGGGTGAGGTTATAACTGTAACTGTTCATACTTTGGAAGTGTTTGAAGATATGTTTGTCGCACAGTGGTTGTTGAAGGTTGAGTTGGATTGTGTTAATGCTGCAAGTAACATTGTAGTATTCTGGTTGCAGTTAGATACCAGGTGGCGTATTCTAACTGTTTACAGTGTCCCATTCCTATAGGGTACGTTTACAAGCTTGTGCATTCCAGTTGCTACTTTCACATCTGTGTACCATCTGAAGTGGTGGTGTACCATTATGGGTTTACGTAGTAATAGTTGCATATGTATTGCATTTGTATGAGTATTCTTAGACAGGTGGTGACTCATTTGCCTACTTGCTGGTTTCAGAGGTTACTGAGGATAGTTTTGAACCCTCATACTTAGTACTTTCCCTTTTACGTGTCATGTGCAAAATACTGCTCGTATCATTTCTGTACACGTATTGTTTGTCTGAGTGTACTAATTGGGTTCATTGGGGATAAAATTGTCCAACACACACTTTAATGCATTTCTTGACTACTTGCTGTATGCGCTAACTTGCTTTAGGTCCACAGTGTGGAAGGTCATTCTTTTTTTGTGCAATTACGAAGGTACTGGTGGGTGCTGGGGAGTAGGATATAGCAGGATTGTACATCAATGACTACATTTTGGCTTCAAGAATATTAAGTAGGCATTTGTAAGATTTGCAGGTAATCTCTGCTTTGGAATGATGGAAGTATCATTGCATTCCCACCTTGACCATTGCTTTCTAATGTATGCAGTATAGTGGCCTGCACTGGTTGTGTCACCTGTTTGTTAGATTATGGCTACTGTTGTGAAGGTTTTTTTGCCAAGTGATATCTGCCCATGTGTGAAGGCAGTCAGTTTGCAGTTGTTTTTGGTTCCATCCGCATTGTATCTTAAGAGCATTACAATTACATAGTGACTATGTGAGTGTATATGTAGCGTGGAACTATTATCAGAATTGCACGACATACACAATATGCTATGGTTTGCATTTTGCACCAGTTGCTGAAATGGAATGGAGTCACAGTTAGGTATTAATATATACACAAAGCATTCGTTAGGGACTTGTTCCTGAATGACATGATTGCAGAGACTGCATGTATGTTTCCACATGTAGGAAATCTGAAAGATTTCATTTACGAGTATGTTTTTCCTTTGAAGTATTTGTAGTAAGTACATTAGAAATTCCTGTGGATCTTCTTGTCTGTTTAACGTGAATTTCACCATTCAAGCACAGTAGTCCAACTCTTGCCTTACTATTGAGACATTGTAAATGTTGTTAGGATTACTTACTGCATTTCTGGGAAGGACGAGCATTTGTAAACACAACTGGTTTGCGCCATTTAAATAAATGTTTTCAACAATTGCGTGCATTTGGAATAGAACATTCATTGTTATTTTGCATTGCAATTAACACCTTTTGTATTAGAACATTTGAATGGACCAGGTACTTCTGTGTCTGACTACTTTGATGAAAGGGCACGTGGTTTGTTTGAAGAGGCACTTTTTTGTGTGTAGAGTTAGGTATTTCTTGCCTTTTTTACTCCTTTTGTCTGTGCTTTTGGTAGTTGAAGGAGTATGAGCTGATTGCAATTTCTTTGGTGGTACTGTTGCCAAATCATTTAGAACTTCTGATTGAATGAGCTTTCTTTTGAAACCTTTGGGTTTCTGGGGAACAGGGTACATTTTCAAATGGGGTGTGTAGAGTGCACGTAGTCTATTGTACTCTATGATGCAAGGAATATCTGCGCTGACTGCATTTGCATCAAAATTCACTAGATATAGTCCTTCCAGCGTACGTAGCCGTGACAGTGTTACATAACTCATGTCTTCTTTAAAGACTGTGCGACCAATATCAATCAATGCTTGATCTAAGGTTATACCTTGCGATGTATGAATAGTTACTGCATAAACTAGCAACAGTGAAAACTGTTCTCTGCGTACATACATGTCTTTGAAAAGAAGGAATCGAACCGTTGTGCGTCCTATCTTTTTAACTTCTGAAAGTTTGTCAAACTGGAGGTTGACAACCCGAATGCTGTTGTCCCGTGGGTATGTCTGGAAGCCAACAACTGTACCAAGTGCTCCATTAACTAAACCTTGCTCTACGTCAAGGTTACGCTTTAGCATTACTCTACAGTTCACACATAATGTTAAAATGTCCTGCAAACCAGCTGTGTTGGAGATAGAGTTTTCTAAGGTATTTAGTTGTGCTATGGCTTGTTGACACATAGGTATTGTCATACCATGTGCGTCCAGTTTGTCTGTGGCGTGAATTTCCACTAGTGGTTGATTTTCTTTTTTCAGCATTGTTGCATCGAATTGTGCACTGCTTGCTAGAGTTGGCATTAAGGACATACAGGTAACATTTCTGTGAGCTAATTGTTCCATGAAATCAGTAGCACATGTGTTACTACCGTACAGCTCATGGATGCGTCTAGTATTGAGGGTAGACTGCGCCTCCTTTGATAGTATACCAATCCGTATGTTTTGGGTTCGTTCTCTGTATTGGAAATGTTGGCAGAGATTTACATTCCCGATGCTTCCAAGACTTTTACGGCACACTTTGTGTCCTAAGGTTTTGAAGATAGGTTCACCTTTCACTGGTGTTAATTGAAGGAGATCTCCAAAAAAACGCTGACATGTTTTCCTCCAAACAGTTCTTCGTAGTCTGTTTTGAGGACCTCTTGCTATCTGAGGTGAATCAAAGCTAACATTAGGTTAGAAACCATGCTCACCTCATCAATTAGGAGCATTTTCATTTGTTTCAAAACTCTGTGTAGCTCCATAGCAGCTTCTGCTGAAAGTTTATAGAACTCTAATTTGTTTTGGTGTTCTACTGGAAGGAGTAGCAATCAGTGTAGAGTGACTCCAGCTATGTTGTAGGCAGCAAAACCTGTGGGGGTGGTTACAACAGCAGAAAGGTTGTTGTTTGTTAATTGTTGGAGGTATTTACTGATCATTTTTATTAAAAATGTTTTCCCTGACCCAGCTTCACCACTTACATACAGCAGTACAGGTTTGTAGTTGTCACAGGTACACGTTTTACTTTCGTGCTCTAACCATGTTCAATTTTTTCACTTACCTCTAAATAAATGGTATGCTGCTCATTGTTTAGTTGGGATTTCAGTACAGCCAACTCTCCTGCAGATTGCTCATACTGAAACATGGTGGTGGTTACTTCCGTCATGGCCAATTCTGCCTCATTTGCTATGAGTGGCTGTCCAGGTGGTTCTTGGCTGCCTGTTACAGAAGGTTCACTGCTCTCAGAAGTGTCTACATTTAGTTGAGCTTGAAGTTCTTCTTCTTGTTTGTGTCCATTGCCCATGGTTTTGTATCGTGTAAAGTTTACATCTGTAATTGTACTTTCACTTGCATTGAAAGCATCTTCATAGGAGGCGTGGGTGGCTAATTTTTTTCTTCTACTCCATGGTTTGAAAAGTTGCAGTAGAGCCATGTAGTACAGTTCTTTGTGTTGAGTTTTTAATGACAATTTCATATGATTAATTAGGCTGCGTTTGGTAAGTTTCACCAGGCTGCCTTCACAACTTTCCACTCTATATCTACTTTTTTTCTCATCTGGTTTAATGTTATTTTTGTATGAGAAGTTTTGGGCTATCTGCAGGCACATAGCATCTAAAGTAATACTCCTGTTCGGGTAAATGTGTCCAATAAGTTGTTCTTCAAAATGGCCTGGCTGTTGGGATCGGGTTTGGCTATTGTTTGTATGTCGTCGTACGATTTCAGTACATTTCTGG
Organism: Ambystoma mexicanum; assembly: GCF_040938575.1. Lineage (NCBI taxonomy): Eukaryota > Metazoa > Chordata > Amphibia > Caudata > Ambystomatidae > Ambystoma > Ambystoma mexicanum. Next base: position 983,141,718 of record NC_090936.1, read on the forward strand.
ATGCAGCAGGACCAAGGCTTAGCCACACTATGTTTTCAGATTTCCCATATAAGCCGGTGCCGGTTAAACGGCCTGCGGCTTTGTAGCAGGCACATTCTCTATTGGACAGCATTTTTATGCCAAAACTGTATAGTTTTTGTGCCAGTGTTTTGTCAGATGATATGTCATCCCAGAGGTCTTTGAGCTCTGTTTTCTCTGCTTTGGTTAAGTAGGCCGTGACATATCATGCAACTGCAGTGGAATTGTCTGCAATGTACTGTACATCAACATTAGCATTCCATAGGAGGGTAATTATTGCATTGTAATCATTGATGTACTTTGATGCTTGGCTCCTTCTTATGCAGTATGGGTTCTTAGGAGATTTCCCTTTCACACTGTGTCGAACCGAAGACATGAAGCTGTTTACTTGCCCTGTTGCTGAAACTGGTCTAGGGAAACCAAAGTGGCATTTGGTGTAGTACTTGCCTGTTACGCTCACCTGGACCCCACAGGGGTGTCGATCGGACCCAGACAGCTGCGGTCTCCTTCAACGTGATGCATAGTGCAGAGATGACTGTCTGGACTGGCCCGCCTAGTCTTGTCTGCTGGACCCGAAGAAGTATTTTCCTGCAAGTGGAGATAGGGATTAACCACCTTTGGGTTTTAGTGATGGCCTCCCAACTGTTCTCACTCTCCCCCACTAATCACCTCCGATATCCCCTTAGTAACCTCACCTTATGTCCGTAAAAGATGAGATCTTGCAGGGGCGCGTAGATACTAGTTACTTCACTGGTTTGAAGGCGTTGGGAGAGTTCCGGTAAGTATTGACTCTGAAGTCCCTGGCGGGATTGGTAAGTATCAAGTTCAAAGAGTTCAATGTGCCCTATGTTCACTCTTGTTCCCCTTCCTTCCTTAAGTTGCAACTGAGTTCATGAGAGGAAGGTCTCGTAGCTGCTGCTGGCGTTCAGGTAAGAGTCTGTGTTACGGAACGCTGTCCGGTAACTATTGCATGCGTTAACATGTTGTTTTTCTACCTCTTTACAGATGCGGCATATGAAAATGTGGAGAGTTATGGAATAATACCGCTGGTGGTAAATCCGGTAAGTCTATGGTGGTAAGAGGTTGTACTTGTTGATTCCCTTGGCTCACCTTGTTTTTTCTTGTGTCCCCTAGGTGCCGGATTACGGCGAAGAAATGATGGAGACAGTGCCGGATCGAAAGATGCTGTGAGAACTGGGGAGTATGGCACCGTGCTGGAGCTGGCGAAGCGACGCGTGCAGGACTGATGTACTTTCCAGGTCCGGAGATGGAATGGTTCCGGAATTAGGTGAGGAATTTGAAATAAGTTCGTTTTCTAACCTTGTCCCTTTCTTCTTCTTTATTCTAGGAGCTCCGAATTCGAGGCGGGCGTGGCAGAAGACTGGATGCTGGCTGCAGGCACGGTGAGCGTCACGCTGCTGGATGCAGAATAACGCGAAGCATGTGCTGCTGTTCGGGTGTGGTTTAAATAGCCTCCAAAGTAGTTCCAGGTAAGAAGTTCCCTAGAGCCACGCCCGAGTAAAAAATAGTCCCTGTAACAAAATAGTCCCATCCAGGCCTCGTGTAGGCTTGGACTCTTTTGCAGCAGGGTCTGCATCAGGTAAGTAAAGTCTATGAGCCTGGCGCCTATGGCGCCAGGACTGATTTCTATGATGAGCCTGGCGCCTAAGGCGCCAGGACTGAACCCAAACAGCACCTAGCCGGGGCTGCTGAGGTTTAAACAAATGTCTGGATGCCTGCTCCCGGAGCTGAGAGCCTTGGTCCTGATGCCCGGGGGTAGGCATCATGACAGCACTCCCCCCCAAGCCCTCTCCTTAAGTTGTTCTTCCCCCTGGCCCCGGTTTGTCTGGGAAGTTCCGATGGAATCTTTTCACCCACCGAGGTGCATGAATGTGGTCGCTAGGCTCCCATTGTCTTTCTTGTGGTCCGTATCCCTTCCAATCGATCAAATAAAAAAGTTTTGATTTAATCATCTTGGAGTCCAGGATATTTTTTACCTCGAATTCAGGTTCTCCATCTATCAAGATGGGGTCAGGTGGTTTGGTTAATCTTGTCCCTGGTTGAACTGGTTTTAGAAGTGAAACATGAAAGACAGGATGAATTCGCATATTAGAGGGTAATTCCAATTTGACGGCCACAGGGTTGATAATGGCCTTAATGGTGTAAGGTCCCAAATATCTAGGATTAAAAGTCCGAGTTCCCTTCAGAGGTATATGTTTTGTAGCCAGCCAACCCTGATCCCCAATCTGGTATTGTGGAGTTTCACTTCTATGTTGATCAGCATTTTTCTTGTATTTCTCTTTTGCTTGTTTCAAATGTTCTGTGGCTTCCTTAAAGGCTTGTGTAATATTAGAGTGCAAATGACTAACTGCAGGCATTTCTAAGTGCTGAGGCGAATCGAGTTCTGAGGTTCGAGGGTGATGTCCATATATGGTATAAAAAGGGCTTTGTCCGGTACCTGAATGTACAGAGTTATTGTATGCGTACTCGGAAATCAATAAAATATCTTTCCAATTGATTTCAGTCTGGTGTAGCATGCAGCGTAGGTACTGTTCAAGGGTCTGGTTGGTCCTTTCCGTCTGACCATCGGTCTGGGGATGGTGACTTGTTGATAGCCTCATGTCGATTTGTGCCAGTTGACAACATTTCTTCCAAAAATGCGAGATAAATTGACTACCTCGGTCATAACCAATACGGAAGGGAATCCGTGTAATCGAACAATGTTTTCGAGGAACTCCTTGGCCAGAATTGAAGCAGAAGGAAACCCCTTTAAAGGAATAAAGTGGGCCATCTTGGAAAAAAGATCCACAATAACTAGGGTGGTGTTAAATCCATTACATGGAGGTAGATCTGTAATAAAGTCTAAAGACAAGGTGTGCCATGGTGTAGGTGGAATATCCAAAGGTTGTAAAAGGCCAGCAGGTTTTTTCTTCTGGCTTTTGTTTTGGGCGCAAATGCCACAAGACATTACAAATGACTTTACATCTTTTCGCCAAGTGGGCCACCAGAACTGTCTCTTAATTTTCGCTTCAGTTTTTGCGATACCTGGGTGCCCTTCCATCAGGGTGTCATGGTAATTGGAGATGACTAGTTCTTGTATTTCCTTGTGTGGTAGAAATAGTCGTCCATGATATTAAGGGAGTTCATTGACGACTGAGTAGTCCGGGCCTTTCTTTACCCAGTCCTGCAGGGTTGCTGGATCGAAGAGTTGTTGGATTTTTGAATGAATATCTTCTAGTGTCTGTAGAGTAGTTATGCCAAGAATTCTTTGCTCGGGAATTATTGGCACTGGTTCCGGGTTTGCATATGCTTCTCCCATCCCTATTCGGGATAAGGCATCTGCTTTGCCATTTCTGCAGCCTGGTCGATAAGTGATCACGAAATTGAATTCGGCCAAGAACAATGCCCATCGAAGTTGTCGCGATGATTGGGCTTTGGCTGTTTTTAAATACTGCAGGTTCCGGTGATCGGTGATTACGGTAATAGTATGCCTGGCACCAAGAAGATAGTGCCGCCAAGCCTTAAAGGCAGATTTGATGGCTAATAGCTCTTTATCGGTAACCGCATAGTTTAACTCAGGTGCTGAGAACTTTCTGGACCAAAACGCTACTGGGTGAAGTTGACCGGTTTCAGGATCCTTCTGGGACAGGACAGCTCCCATGGCTAAACTGGATGCATCAGTTTCTACTATGTATGGAACCTCAGGGAGTGGATGCTTTAAGACAGGTGCTGATGTGAATTTCGCTTTCAGCTCTTGGAAGGCCTTTTCAGCCTCTTCGGTCCACAAGAAGCGTTTGTTTTTTCGCAAAAGTGCTGTGATGGGGTGTACAACATGGGAGAAGTCCGGAATGAGTCTGCGGTAGAAATTAGCAAATCCGAGCATGCTTTGTACCCCTTTGACTGAACTGGGTGATGGCCACTTGAGAATTGCGTCCACCTTTCGAGAGTTCATTCAGACCCCTTTTGGAGTCAGGATAAATCCAAGAAATTCAACTTCCGCAGCATGAAAAACACATTTTTCCAATTTTGCACATAACTTGTGCTGGCGTAGTTTCTCAAGGACTGCACGCACGTGCTTCACATGGTCTGATTCTGAGGAGGAGTACACTAGAATATCATCTATGTATACGACAACACAGACGTCAATGAGTTCACGAAGGACATCGTTCATAAAATACTGGAAGGCTGCTGGTGCATTGCACAACCCAAAGGGCATCACCTGATATTCGAATAATCCGTATTTGGTGCGAAAGGCAGTCTTCCATTCGTCGCCTTTCTTGACATGTACCAGATGATATGCCTCTCGGAGATCTAACTTAGTGTAGATACAAGCATCCTTTACTTGGTCTAGTAATTCGGGGATCAGAGGCAATGGGTATCGGTTTTTTACCGTAATCTGATTTAATGCGGAGTAATCTATGCACGTTCTAAGGTCACCTTCCTTTTTTGGCACAAAGAATAAAGCTGAGGATGCAGGAGACTTGGAAGGACGAATAAAGCCATTAGCAAGGTATTGGTCCAAGTATTGCCATAGGTGACTATTTTCAGGTTCCGTGAGGGCATAGATTCTACTGCATGGAGGTTGTGCACCGGGTAGGAGGTCGATTTGACAATCGTATGATCTGTGAGGAGGTAATGTATTGGCCTGTTCTTTTTGAAAAACATCCTGAAATTCTTGGTATTCCTGAGGTAACTGCACGATTGGGTTAACGACTGTAGCTAGGCCTTTGTTCAAAGTTTTCTCCGGGTAACAGGTGTGTGCACAATCCGGGAAGGTTATTCTCTTCTCTTGCCAATCTATACAAGAATTATATGTTTCCAACCATGGCATACCCAGTATTATCTGGAACTGTGGGGCTTTGATTAGATCAAACACAATAGTCTCTCGATGCCCATCTTGACTCAACAGTGTCATCTCTGTAGTGGAATGAGTTACAGGCCCCGAGGCACTCTCAGTTCCATCAACTGTGGTGATGACATCCAAAGTGGTCTTTTTGCAAAGAGGTAGATTCATCCTTGACACCAATTTGTGGTCCATATAGTTTCCTACGGCCCCGCTATCTATGTATGCCCTTACTGCGTGCATACGTGATGGCTGCCTGGGATCAAGTAGGACCATTGGGATGATCAGATGCAAGGTCTGAGTGTCCTTCTTTAAGCTCGGCAAGCAGACCTCTACGCTTGTCGGGCGTGGTCATTTCCCGAATCAGGCTCTATGTGGCTTTTATCAGCAACTCCTATCACCTTCTTGGGTGGTTTTGTAGGGCAATCCCGTAGAAAATGTCCTGAGGTTCCACAGTACAGACACAACTGCATCTGTCGTCTTCTTTCTCTTTCCTTTTGAGTTAAGGGTCCTTTAACCCCTCCGATCTGCATAGGTTCAGATGCATCTATTCCTTTGGGGGCAACGTTGGGTTTAACCAATACCCGGTTCTCGAACTTAGCTCGATCAGTCTTTCGGTTCTGAAGTTGGTGGTCTAGCTGGACCACTAAGTCTATAAATTCTGTGCAATCCTGAGGTGGGTTCACAACTTGAGCCAAGACATCTTTGAGTTCTCCCCGAAGTCCACGATGAAACAATGTAATTCGTTTTTTCTCCGGCCACCCGGTTTCCACCACCAACCTATTGAAGGTTGCAATATAGGTTAGCAGATCCTGGTTACCTTGTCGTAAGGATAAAAGTTTGTTGTCCAGGGCTTAACCCTGTGAGTGTCTGGCGAATAGTTTTTCCATGCTCCTTTGAAAACCCTGAAAATCCTAGAGAAGAGGATCATCCTGGTTGACTAATGGAATGGACCAATCCGCTGCGCTGCCACTAAGATATGACAATACAAAGGCTACTTTGGCTTGGTCATTTGGAAAGGCTGCCGTTCTGCATAAAAAGTGCAAGCGGCATTGGTTCATAAACACGGCAAACCTTTTGGGGTCCCCAGCAAAGCGTTCGGGTGGAGCTAACGGAATATTTCCTGGTAAAACCACTTGCACAGGATTGCTTGATGAAACGGGGGTTGGGTTTCCCCCATATCCAGGTAGGGGCGTTTGCCCAGCTTGGATTTGCAGTAGTTGCCTAGCCAGATCACCCGTGCGCTCCTTTGAGACAATCAGTTCTCTCCTGAGGGCATTAGTCTCTTGGCGAGCGGCATGTACTTCCGCCCTAAGTTCATCCAATAATTGGGCCAGTTGGTCGGTTTCTGAGGTTTCCATAACACCTGGGTGGGTATTTGTAGAGAGGCTTCGCGTTCTGTTATGCTCACCTGGACCCCACAGGGGTGTCGATCGGACCCGGACAGCTGCGGTCTCCTTCAACGTGATGCGTAGTGCAGAGATGACTGTCTGGACTGGCCCACCTAGTCTTGTCTGCTGGACCCGAAGAAGTATTTTCCTGCAAGTGGAGACAGGGATTAACCACCTGTGGGTTTTAGTGATGGCCTCCCAACTGTTCTCGCTCTCCCCCACTAATCACCTCCGATATCCCCTTAGTAACCTCACCTTATGTCCGTAAAAGATGAGCTCTCCATCCTGCGTGTCTTGCAGGGGCGCGTAGATACCAGTTACTTCACTGGTTTGAAGGCGTTGGGAGAGTTCCGGTAAGTATTGACTCTGAAGTCCCTGGCGGGATTTGTAAGTATCAAGTTCAAAGAGTTCAATGTGCCCGATGTTCAATCTTGTTCCCCTTCCTTCCTTAAGTTGCAACTGAGTTCGTGAGAAGAAGGTCTCGCAGCAGCTGCTGCTGGCGTTCAGGTAAGAGTCTGTGTTACCCAACGCTGTCCGGTAACTATTGCATGCGTTAACGTGTTGTTTTTCTCCCTCTTTACAGATGTGGCATATGAAAATGTGGAGAGTTATGGAATAATACAGCCGGTGGTAAATCAGGTAAGTCTATGGTGGTAAGAGGTTGTATTTGTCGATTCCCTTGGCTCACCTTGTTTTTTCTTGTGTCCCTTAGGTGCTGGATTACGGCGAAGAAATGATGGAGACAGTGCCGGATCGAAAGATGCTGTGAGAACTGGCGAGTATGGCACCCTGCTGGAGCTGGCGAAGCGACACGTGCAGGACTGATGTACTTTCCAGGTCCGGAGATGGAATGGTTCCGGAATTAGGTGAGGAATTTGAAATAAGTTTGTTTTCTAACCTTGTCCTTTTCTTCTTCTTTATTCTAGGCGCTCCGGATTCGAGGCGGGCGTGGCAGAAGACTGGATGCTGGCTGCAGGCATGCGGGCGTGGCAGAAGACTGGATGCTGGCTGCAGGCACGGTGAGCGTCACGCTGCTGGATGCAGAATAACGCGAAGCATATGCTGCTGTTCGGGTGTGGTTTAAATAGCCTCCAAAGTAGTTCCAGGTAAGAAGTTCCCTAGAGCCACGCCCAAGTAAAAAATAGTCCCTGTAACAAAATAGTCCCATCCAGGCCTCATGTAGGCTTGGACTCTTTTGCAGCAGGGTCTGCATCAGGTAAGTAAAGTCTATGAGCCTGGCGCCTATGGAGCCAGGACTGATTTCTATGATGAGCCTGGCACCTAAGGCGCCAGGACTGAACCCAGACAGCCCCTAGCCTGGGCTGCTGAGGTTTAAACAAATGTCTGGATGCCTGCTCCCGGAGCTGAGAGCCTTTGTCCTGATGCCCGGGGGTAGGCATCATGACATTGCCTCTGTTCATATATGTGCACCGACAATACTTGCCACACTTGTGTCTTTGGAATTACAAATGATGTGCTTGTAGGTCACTATGTGTACTTTCTGAAGGGATTTTGCAAGTGACATATTTGTGAATGAACTGCAAAACAGTTTCATCACTCTCCTCACCAAATTTAGGAGCATTTGTAATCCACAAAAGCATGTGGATGTGTGGTGCATTTACAGGCTCAAGAGAGCAAAGTTCGCCTGGTGTTTTCATGTCTACACCTGTTTTGTTTTTGTTTGCTATGCGTAGGAAAGTGTGCAAGTCTTCCCATGAATACTCTGCACAACTTAAGTGACAAACCATGTGGGTGGCCCAAGGTTGCATAACATACAACATACATCTGCGTGCAGTCGGAACCAGTACTCTTTTGTACCACGCATGTTTGCCAAGAGATTTGTAATACTTGACTGTAAAACTTCGTCCTTGTCTTGCACCTTTTGAAGTAGCTGTGTAGCAGACATGTTATGAAAAAGGGAACCTGTTTTCAATGTGTGTGCAACTCCATAACATAGCGTTGCCAGTTCACTTTTAAAGAGGAGCTGGAGTATGTACTCCACGTTCTGTCTATATCTACGGTCTTCAGAATACATTCGTAAACAGCGATATTCTGATGCTGTTATTTGTGTGCATCTTTCAACATATCTCCAAACATTATTTCAGAATAAGGTGCATAGAGTCAACTACAAATTCTAGGGACTACAGTGGTGAATACCAGAGGTGTCATCCAATAGTCCTTCAAATTAGTAGTTTCGCCGGATTTATGCATCTAGTTGAAAAGGCTGATGCACGTCTTCTTCAGGACATGCACCTTATTCTAATATAATGTTTGACTTAATGTACCTTATTTAGATATGATGTTTAGTCTCTATTTTTAAGCAATGTCTTGTACTATGAATTGCCCCCAGTGGCTCTCTAATGCACTATTTTCACTTCAGTTGGTTTGTAATTCAAATTGACTGTTTAGCAATTCATGACTTGTTTGTGAATTTTTGGTTTTGTCGCGAGTGACAGCCTTCTTCCATGTCATCCCCTTCACCTGGTGGGAGTTCTGCCCCTCCAGCATTCCTCTGTGTGGCTTTGACCATATAGATGGTGTACATAAAAGAATATATTAGCACTGTATATAGTAGTGCCTTTTTTCCATCACGAAAGCCCAACATGAATTATTGGTGCAATTTCCAGGTTTAATATGTTTTTATAAGATATTAATAAAAATTGCCTTTTGGATTATATGTTGTATGTGATGTTCTGATTTTGTCTTCCTCCCAGCCGTTCAGTTGAAGTCTGTTTAATATTATTTGAATTTTCTGTGGGGTTCTGCGAGACATGATATCCTTTCGATATTTAACCTTCTTAGTATGCTTGTCATGGAAAGGGCACTACGGATTATCGAATCAGGTGTATGTCTGCTTTTCTGTTCCATGCTGGGATGAGATTGTCAGTGGAGCTGATATATTTTTTTTCCCCTTATTGAAAATAGTCTTGTTTTCTACAATGTAGCATGTAGTTTGCAGAAGCTTGTGTAATAATGTAAGGAGGAACAGCAGAGAGCAATCCCCAACAAATACCAAACAAAAAGGTGTTTCTTTACAAGTCGCTTTACAAAACAAAAACACTTTTCACAACTACCAACAAAGAGAGGATTCGCTATCCTGCTTCAAATGTGTTTGCGCATCCACCCACACAGGACAATATGTTCGCAAAAGCCGCTGCATTTGGAGGTGCGCACGTGCTACATCCGGGTCTTTTCAGGGTTGCTGGCATGGAAATGGGACTGTGCAGGAGTTGGGATTGGTCATAAGATTTCCTGGGTGTGTAACAACAGATTGTGCCAGAAGGTGTGTTTGCAAATAGGAGTGCACATGGCTACGGGTATGGTTGTGCCGTTTAGTAGGCAGACTATATGGCTTTTGGAGGACTCCTGGATACATTGGTTAAAAGTTTACACCGAACGCTGTGCACTGGCAGCACACCTTGATTTCCATAATGTTAATGTCCACTGGTATGGAATATGTGGGATAAAGTGGCTGCATGTGGGTCCTCTTTGTGCCAGTTTTGTGACGCTCGATCAGCCAGACATAATCATTGTTTATTGTGGAGGGAACAGTTTAGGACATGTTAGCGGCATCTCACTGCAGTTCGCGATGAAGGAGACATTTCGGCAACTCATGGAAATGTTTCAAAAGTCACACACCATTTTTTCTCGCATTGCCCAGAGACAAATGTGGCCGCGTTCTTCCTCGTGTGGGCCACAAATGGAGAAAGCGCGGCGCAATGTGAACAAGGCTGTTTGCGCCTTTTTGCGAGATGTTGACATGTTCTCCTTCCACAACAATAACATTACGTTTCGTAGTAGCGACATTTTTCGTTCAGATGGAGTTCATCTGACTGATGCTGCCAATGAGCTGTTTCTGGGTAATATCCAAAATGTAGTGCAGTGCTTCCTGCAAGTTTAGCAAGCATTTCCCCTGTGAATGTTCAGCACTTCCAACTTTACAAACACAAACAGCACACCATTGTTCACCAACCTGTACGCAGCGCTTATAGGCTGCGGGACCGCCTGCATGTGTTCATTGAAATTCTATTTTTAAACAGTTTAAGGTTCCTGTTTTTCTAAGACATGCCACAGAAGGAAAGGAATCGAACGGAGGTTTGGCAAAGGGTTGTAACCACAGGGATAAGAAACTGCAAGTGGAGAGAAGATGTTGGGTGGACTTTACTTCGGTAGGGGGCACTCTTTGCCATGCTCCCGGACCGAAGCTTCGAAAGCACTTTAAAGTAGTTCCCCCCTGCACAGTACCGCGTCGCAGTACATGCACAATACAGTGACCTTTGGAAGGTACTGGTCTGCTGTGGTGCATATGGCCTGCAAGGCTGGTTTCGGGATGTGCTGGCCCAATGGAGTGTCCCTAGTGGTGGCAGGAGCAGATGTGGAGGATGCTGCAGAGGAAATTAACCTACTGCCTTGTTCGAAGGGGACAACCCTCTGAAAAGCTGCCTTGTGGTTCTGTTTCAGGTGCCACCGCATGGAGGTGGTGCCGTAGCTGTACAAGACAGGTTTTCAGTGACTGAGTACTGTGATGCACTCAGTGCATTTCAACTGGTTAGCACAAGATTTGGGCAATCTCCTACGGTGGTAAATAGTTTCCACACCCTACTTTATCCTCGTTTCCTTCTTGATCTCCATCTACATTATCATGCCTGTTCCCTTGTTCAGGCCCTTCAGAAGGAGGTGGTGGTGTGGGTGCTACTGAGTCAGAGGTAGTAGCAGCAGCCCTGATGGCCATTACCTGGAAAGGTAGTTTCAAGGCACAGAATTGGTCACAAAGCAATTTCTGAACTAAGCAATGTGCACTGCTGCTCTGTTCTGGAAAGCCAAACACGGATTGCAGCGCAGCTGTGGGGGTGGCCTTTTATAGGACTGTTGTGGAGCATGCACACCCGGAAAGTGGCCCTAAATCTTTCCCAAAAATAGGTAGATGCAGAAGAGAGCGTGTAGGACCTTTGTAAGGGTGCACTTTCACAGTAGCACTGCATACATTGCAGAACATAGTACTTTTTTGATGTTCATGGGCCCAGATCGTGTCTGCCAAATAAGGGCCCACGCCCAGCATGGTTCCGTTCCCATGGTGACGTCACGATTGTTTTCCACTGGGACGGCTGTCCATGGGACGCATATTGGCTGGAATATTTTGTGCCCATGTGCATAGGTATCCTATGGATAACCTTGGGATCCCCGGAATACTTAAAAACACGGCACACATGCCCCGAACATTTCTAAACAAGCTGGGTGTGTGAAATGTACAGTAGGTGGTATGTTCACGTGCATAGGTACCTGCAGGATGTGGGTGAGCGATTCTACCTACTAAAAGTACATCACATGTTTATTCGCATATCTTGGCCAGGTGCTGTGTTACCAGGCATCAGAGGAAGAGATATGCATGTGCGAAGTTGTGCGACCGGCAAACGTACAGTCCTACAACTATTTACAGTCGGTTCTGTGGATGCGGACATGCGGCTTGTAGTGGCGTCCTACGGATGCTTCCATTGTGATTGCTCATAGGCCAGCCAGTTGCGGTGGTCGCCCTCAGAGTCATAATGGGCTTGTTAAAAGAAAGGAGAAGGCACATATAAATTCAGTAACAATTTACATATCAACCTTTATTTCCACACATTCATAGACACTATTAGGAAAGAGAAGGGGGATCAGAAACAGATACATATACCAGGGATTTTGGCATTTCTACAAGTTGGTCGTGCAGGGAGGAAGGCATTGAGGTCTCATCGAAGCGTCTCTCATGACACGGAATTTGTGGGGAAGGGGGCATGTGCAGATGGGGCAGTGGTATTTTATATTCTCCATAATATGTCCTTGTATGAAATCTGTCAAGGCGGCAAAATTGATCAGCAATTCATCAATTTTGACGTCCAGGTGGTCTAGTTTGCTATTTACAGCGTTTGCTTCAGTTCCTGTGGCTGTATGTTGCTGTGGAAGAGGTGCTGCTTGTGGTGTGCTCCTTTCTATTCCCATATGTTCTGTTAAAGAAAAACAAATGTGTTTGGTATAGATGAAGTAATATTTTGTAATTGTTTTACTTTTCACACTGCATTCCCTACCTATGGGGTTACTATGGTCACTAATTTCGTCATGCAGGAAATTCTCCTCCAGCCATTCTAGGGTGCTTGCGATTGCAGTAATTCTTTTACTATTCACACTGCTGTGCCTACCAATGGCGTTATCGCCCTCACTCATTTCGTCATGCGGGAAATTCTCTCCCAGCCATTCAATGGTGGTTGCCATTGCTGCGAACAAAAAGAAAACATCATGCTTTCCTACTATTGTACACTGCAGGACCTGTGCATTTATAAGGTAAACTTTGGTGTACTTGCCACATTTCAGTGACGTTCTGCTCTCAGTAGTTTCCGGTCCTACCTCTGCCTCTTCGTTCTTTGTTCCTATGTAAAGCAACTGTGCAGTAACATTGTTGAAGGCAGACGTTACTTCTCTTGTTGGTGTATTCCATTATGCTGCATAACCTATGCCTTTGCGTTGTTTGTTTCAAAAGTACATAGATTGTACACCTACTGCATTTTCCCTTCCAATTCACGTACTTGCTGCTGTTTGTATATGTTTCTTGTCTTTGCTGCATGGTACCACTATGTACGACCGCCACTCCCTTTCTCGGCAGGTTGGACGACCCCAGATGTCTGCGAACAGACGCACTGATCGCAACCACTGTTGCTAATAGCATGGAAACACCGGTTTCAGTATGCTGTACAGTACATCAATACGAACTAAGAGTATCCTGGTAAAAACCTATGAAATTCAGTGAAAAAATCGTTCTTAAACGGACGTTATGGTTACGCTGCGCTACTAAAAACCTATGACCTTTACTGAAAAAACTATGCAAAAGGAACGTTCTGGTTACAGTGCCCTACTAAAAACCTATGAAATTCACTGACAAAAAACGCTGTTGAAGGGATGTTATGGTTCAGTTGCCCTAAGAAAAACCTATCAACTTCAGTGCAACAACTATTTGAAAGGGACATTATAGTTACTTTGCACTAATAACAACCTATCCATATTATGGTTACTAGTAAGACCAAAAACCCCCAGAAATTCACCAGTTATGGTAAGCTAAGCAACCATAACTCACGTCACCACTGTGCACTGCTAAGACTAACACCCATGACATGAAAGATGACATCACAATGACATCACATGTGGAGTTAGTTTTCATGAAACGCCTTCACAAGGGATTGTCATTATAATGTTTTTTGTCAGTGATATAAAAATATATATATATATCAAGGCAAAGTGAAAGCGAATTGCAGCTTTCTGGACGGCACTCTCCTCAATAATAAAAATCACCCGGATACGAACAAAAGGATCTCCATCAAACTTCCTTTATTTTAGCAGATACAGTGGACAAGTAGCTCAGGAGAAAACAAAACAACAACGCGTTTCACCCTTGCGGGCTTCGTCAGATTTTAAACATAAACAACAGGCTTCTCTTTTTAAACACTTTTACAAATACAAAAAGTCCTTCTTTGCTTTCCATTGAACAAAATCCAAGTTCACAATTCCTGTTTCTCCGAGTTCCATATTGGAATAGTCAGATACATTGGGAAATACTGATAAAATCTAGTTGTCTTGTGCTTTGCATGAAATGCGTAGTGCTCGAAATGCAGCGGCAACCTATCAACAATATTGATGGTTCATTCATGTTCCCAAAATACTAATTATTTTTGTAAAGTGCATAGTGCTTGCCATTTATAATAACATAACAATGGCACCTCAGTGCCAATATAGTTTTTTGATTTATTTTGGGAGAAAATGACTTCATCTTTATTTTTTTGCATACATGAGTTATTATTCTTTGCCAAACGGAAAAGCCCGACGTAATCTGCATTCAGTTATGTCTACGTCATATATTGCACTTCCCGCATTGCTAAAGTATCTGATGCTTTGAGTAAGGTGCATAGTGCATCATGTGCATGTTGCACTTTCCATATTACTAAAGTGTCTAGTACTTTGAATAATGTGCATTGTGCATTATAGCAACAATCATTCCATATTGCTAAAGTGTCTAGTATATTGAATAAAGTGCATAGTGCATTATAGCAGCAATCATTCAGAAGTATTCATCACTTATTGATGTTATTAAAAAGCCAATTGCCAAAATAAAGTGCATAGTGCTCAAAATGTACAAAGCCATTTGATTATCCACAGTATTCTCAATTTCAAATATGTAAAATGTTAATTACAAGGAAAGCAAAAAAGGGGGAGGGGTGAACATATTTTTCAAGTGTTAAAAAAGCCTGTAACAAATTAACCAAATGCAAACATGTTAAAAATATATTAAAAAGCTCCCTACATGTTAAGAAATGTAAAAAGTGTCCTATGAAAAAAGTGTGTTAAAAAGTATCAAAAAGTTATGCAACAGTATTGTAGTCTCATATTTTCAAACACAGCATCAATATTATATTACACCAGCTATACCCAAAAATGATCTAATTTCCCACAAAAGTATAGCGTTCCTCGTCCTTGTTATGACCACCCGGGTTTTTTGTCTGATAGTCAATGATATATTTGCATTCAGTTTGTCTCAGTTTTAGTTCTCGATTGCCTCCTCTTGGGTGTGGTAGAATTTTATCTATGCCAAAATATTTAACAGAAGAAATGTTTCCATTATGCTTTTCTTCAAAATGCTTGGCCAGGGGGTAGGTAGGATCCTTGTTTTTAATGGCTCGAAGATGTTGTAATATTCGAAGTTTCACTTCTAACTTCGTGCTGCCTATATACCAGAGGTTACAGCCACATGTGATTATATAGACCACGTAAGTTGTTGCACAGGTGATATGTTTAGTAATAATCACTTTCCTCTGGGTTCGTGGATGTACATAGTACTTAAGAGATAACCCATGTTTGCAAGCCTTGCATTTTGTGCATTTGTAAAAACCACCCTGGTTGTTTGTTAACCATTGACTTGTCTGTGTCGAGGCCATGAAGAGACTTGGTGACAACTTCGATTGTAGCGATTTCGCTTTTCTAAATGTCACACTGGAATTTATCTGAATGCATCCTTCAATATCTGGATCTCTTTGTAACAACATCCAAACAGGTTTCAGTATGCTCTACAGTACATCTATACGAACTAAGAGTATCCTGGTAAAAACCTACAAAATTCAGTGAAAAAAACGTTCTTAAACAGACATTATGGTTACGCTGCGCTACTAAAAACCTATGACCTTTACTGACAAAAAGCGTTGTTAAAGGGATGTTATGGTTCAGTTGCCCTAAGAAAAACCTATCAAATTCAGTGCAACAACTATTTGAAAGGAACATTATAGTTACTTTGCACTAATAACAACCTATCCATATTATGGTTACTAGTAAGACCGAAAACCCCCAGAAATTCACCAGTTATGGTAAGCTAAGCAACCATAACTCGCGTCACCACTGTGCACTGCTAAGACTAACACCCATGACATGAAAGATGACATCACAAATGTCATTGATGACATCACTGATGACATCACATGTGTAGTTAGTTTTCATGAAACGCCTTCACAAGGGATTGTCATTATAATTTTTTTTGTCAGTGATATAAAAATATATAAGCAAACACTGTGATTTTAAGTTTGAGTTTGCTCTTCTAGTTCATTTGTACACGTGATTTCCTATTTGAAATGCAGTGATGGCCATGTAAGCACACAGCTCAAGCCATGACGCTACCAGTTTACATACATGCAAACACAGTCTCATGTCATCTGGAAGGTCTCATCAAGCCCGTGTTTAGTTTGCGCTTTTAGGTGGTGCTTGGGCCACCTATAAGCCAAACTGAAGCATTAGAGTGCAGATAGGGAGAAGTGGCATATGAGGAGGGGCACACAGCTTGTAGATGTTGTTTGGTTATTTGCCCACCCATTGACTGCCCATGACCATGCCTATCCCTATTCTCATTCCTACCCAGTTCCTGCACCTTCCCACCCAAACACCTCCTCATGTGGAATCTTTGAGCTAGCTTTATCAAGCCTTACCATCAAACGTTGCACTTGAAGCACCTGCCAGAGTTTTTTCAAAGCAGTGTTCTGGCCAGTGCCATTAAATGTCCAGGCACTCGCACCATTTTGCACCTGCTACCATCAATGGTCAGTTAATACCACTACGGGCTGAGCCTGGCAAGTACCCTCTCCCATGCCTACACAAAAGCCCAAACAGTTGACATTGTCAGTGCTTGTTTAAACTGCTGCTGCTTTCCTAGGGGTAGAAAAACACAGATAGCTTTGATTGCAGTTGCTTTCCATGCAATGGAGAGGCCTTTCACAGCTTTATCTGGATTGTCAAACGCACCAGCTGCATTCCAATGCTTTGGCAATAACATATTTTAACTAGTTAGCCAGTGAAGCATCTCATACTTGCTCAATGAGTCGGGAATGAGCAGCAGCTGGCACCAGCTCTTGATCGTGGTCTGTTTTCCTGCGGTACTCAATGCACACTTGGGGCTCTCTGGATTTCTTCTTTACAAAAAGGACTTGGGCCCTCATGAGGGAAATGGAAGGTTGAATGATTTCCTCCTGCAGGGAGTCATACACAGAGATCTTTGTCACTTTTTCCTCCACAGACAAGGAGTACAATCTTGTGGATTCTTCTGTTCTGGTAGGAGGTCTTTTGGGCAACTGTAGAGGCAGTGTGGCCGTAGCTCCATTGGCGACAACACATCTGCGAATGCTTTATATTCAGACGGAATCTCACTTGGAGCGGTTGGCATGGGGCATGCTGGAGCTACCACAGGAACCTTGCCGCCAAACACAGGTGTCTGTTCATAATCCCTGTTAGGGAGAATTTTAAATGTTGTGCTAATTTCCCCCCACATTAGAGACCCCCAACTCTTGCTGGATTTAGGACTTTTTAATTTTAACTCACTCCCTCGTGTGTTTTCCCCTGATTAGGATTTTGCGTTTTCACTGTTTTTGGAGTCTGACAAACTCCATAGCCATCTGCTTTTTGTTTAGTGACACACAGCACCTTCAGTCCAGTGTCTTTGTCCAAAAACCTTTGGATTTTTCTTAAGGTTTAAATACCTTTTCTTGAGTAAACTACAGTTCCCAAGAATAGCAAGGGGACATTGATTTTACTTTGAGGGTCCAGCACACACTATCTTATGTCGAGTGCTGGGGGGTTACCTAGTAGCCCCTTATCCCACTTTCTCATGTAACATTTTTCGGCACCCTCACTACTTTAAATGGCTGGTGGCAGTGGTTTAATTTTTTCTGCCACTGGCTGAACCCTCGGCTGCAGTAGAGCACCCAAAGTTAACCATTTTGTCAAAATGGCCCCTGTCATCTTTTTCTGCCATTTTCTGTTTGTGAGGTCTAGGCTTTTACCCTGCAAGTTGAGACAGGTTTGAGCCCTTTGTGTGTGTTGCCTTTAGCGGGCGTCAGCCCTGAAGCCCGCCCCTGTCTCCAGTGTATTTGGAAGGGCAGGAAGTGAGGGAGGATCCTGAAACTCCCCGGCCCTTTGTCTCTAGGTATGCCTGCACAAAACCATTCTTGATTGGTCGGCTAGCTGCCCGGGAAGAACAGCCACCCTGCTGTGTGATTGACTGCTTAGACTGTGAATGAATGAGAAACTTGCATAAAGGCAAGGGTTTTGGGACTTGAGGCAGAGTCGACCACTGGAAGAAACATCCAAAGCAGAAATCGTGAAGAGAAGCCTGCTGCAACCTCCTGGATCTCGAAGTAACGGTGAAGCCCTGCTGATGTGCTGACCTCCTATTCCGTATCAACAGAGAAGCTCCAGATGGGACGACTTCTCCCTTTGGGTTAGTGGGACCAACTAACCCCGAGACAAACTCCACTTTGGCGCAATCCCCAACTTGCTGTGCCTCTGTCACAGGTTTCCCCCTTCTCACCTGTCTATGTTGCCTGATGTCCTCTTTAGGTGGAGTCTTCTTTCGTATGGTTCTGGACTTAAATAAGACCGCTCGGCCGTCCTCGGCTTGCAGATTACATTCAGCTTCGATGTCCAGGATCACGGAAAACTCCAGGAGTATTCAAGAAGGAGTTGGGGGCATGCGGAAGCTGCGCAGGGATTCCGGGAAGTTAGGAAAGAGGGAAGAAGTCGGGAGAAGGGAATCCAGGGACCAGGGGATAGCAAGTAGCACTAAGGAAGGTTCGGAGCACATGTCCGATCACAGCTAGTAGCAGCGTTGAGAACCGCGGGGCCATGGGGGTGTGGCTTCTTTATAGAGGACGCTGCGTAGAACGTGAAGACTGGCGAGCAGCGTTCTGACCTTGCCGCCATGTTGGTAGTATTATGGCGTGTAAGACCCGACGTGTCAGTGTTAGGCAGAAACCTGTGCAGTTCCCCTAGGGACCACTGCAAAAGATTTAAGACTACAGGTGTTGGCAGTAAACCCACTTGGTAGCAGTCTGCACCACCCAGATTTACCTGGTAGCTGTGGCTGAGCAGTCAGACTTCCCTCAAGAAGAGTTAGGCAGTATGCAAAGTATACTCAATAGGCACTCAGATACAATAATACAAGCAAACACTGACCAGAGCTTTGGTATCAAAGTATATAATTATTTATTTAAAAACACACAGTTGAAACACTCCAGCACTCTTATTGTAAAATATTCTAAACACAGTTACTATTATGATATATACACCCCTTTTTCCCTATTAGAAAATCACAGTAAAACACCACTTATTTTCATACAGAGGTGAGCGCTTAACTAGATTGCACTCTAATAAGTTTGTGAAAAAGGGAGGGAAAAAGACAGAATAAGAAGAGGTACACCACTCTACGATTCCAGAACACTGTTAGCAAGGCAGAGAGCAAAAAGTCACTGGTGAGCCAAAGTCCAAAGGCTGGGCCCACTCTTAGAGAGAGCAGAGCACAAATGCGCCCAAGATCACACAGTTACACTAGGCTTAGAAAGTCTTGCAGAGGGTTCAGAAAAGCGTTTAGAGAGGCTTAGAAAAGTTTAGCCAAGGTGTCCCAGGCTAACTCAGGTTCGAAAGCCGGGGGCTAAATCTACCCCGTGCAGTCGGTAGCAAGGGAAGCCAGGCGGGACACGGTACCTTAAGTGGGAAGGATCCTCCAGCGGTGGAAGTTGTTCCTGGTAGTGGGTGCAAGTTGCGTCGTCGTCAAGGGGAAGAGAAGATCTCGACTTGGAGGAAAGATGAAGGTCGTTGCACTACCAGGGCAGAAACCAGCCGCTGAGTTTTCCAGTTAAAGGTGGTACCTTGGTTTCGCGGTCGTGGTAAAACGTGGTATCCCGGTTGCCGGGGTGTTTGGCACGGGCAAGGCGGCCCCAAGATACGTCGGGAAAGCGAAAAGACGGTGAAACTGGTTATCCCCACCAGTTAAAGGAAGAAGATTCTCCGGCGGGAGATCTCCTCTGTCGTTGGGAAAAAAGTGGTGAGACGGTCCAGCAGGGCTCCACCGGTCGTGGTGTCGTGGCAGGTCGGCTCAGCTTCTCCCTCGTCGGATTCTTAGGTCCTGTGGCGACTTCTGAAGTTCCAGTCCCCAAAGCCCTGCTTTTATGCAGCAAACCCCCATTCACTCAGTCTAGCTGTCACTCAAACATGCTAAGTGGTGAGCCGGTCGGCTCACCACTTGGGCCAATCAGGATGGAGTGCGACTTGAGTTGCCTAGGCAACTCAGTCCCGGGTGCCTAAATTTCCCTCCACCCCTCCTAAGTACCCCAGACAGAGCGGCACCACTTTGGAGGGCTTCTGTGGAGAAGCCCGCCAAAAAGTGGAACAAAGGGCTCGACTTGGGTTGGAGTCACAGAAGAGAACACAAAAATACCAACCGGAGAATTAATATTAATTAAATAAACCGGCGGTATGTTCGAGGCTACCGTAAATAATTAAATAAAGATAGTAGCCTAAAACAATGGGAAATCCCATAGGAAAATATTCGTGGTTGAATATAAAAAGTAGTATCCACTGCCACCAGCCAAAACTCGATCAGGGGGGACGGAGACGTGCCCCCTCGACTAACAGACCCCGGGGCAATTGAATTGCCCCAGCCAGTACGTCCACAATATGATGGTTTGTACTGGTTCTGTTCAGAATTTAAGACTAGTAAAGTCAATGGTGACTTTACATGCCCTGGGAGACAGTAGTCAGTCCCAGGGTATGGAGTCTAAACTGGGGGGTCACTATGACACCCCTGTGTCACTGCACTGAGGGTGCTGTGTAACACACATCACAAAAACACATGAAGCTCTATGGAGTAAAAGACCCCATAGCCCATTAAACAAATCTAGATTGAAAGAAACAAACTCAAATCATGCCCAAGAGTGAGGGTAAAAGAGTCTCACTCTTGGCAGGAGAAAAAAAATAAACCCCAAAAATCCAGCAAAGCTGCTGGGGGACTCACTAGGTTAGGAAATTCAGCCTAAACAGAGAATTCTCCCTAACACTCGCCCCCCCCCAGACTAAGGGACAGGAGGATTTAATCCACTCCTGGATGAACCTCATACCTCTAGTCGATGACATACATCCTAGAGAGTCCATCAGCATTTTGATGGTGACATCCTGACCTGTGCTCAATGGTGAAATCAAACCCTTGCAGGCAGATTGACCATCTCAATAGCTTTGGATTTTCTCCCTTCATTTGCATTAACCATCTCAAGGGTTGGTGGTCAGTCTGAATGACAAAAGTAGAACCATACAAGTATGGCCTAAACTTCTTCAGTGCCCACACAATAGCAAAGCATTCTCTTTCTATTGTTGCCCACCTTGTCTCAGGATCCGTCAGTTTACGGCTAATGAAGCAAATGGGGTGCTCCCTACCCTTCTCATCCAGTTGGCTTAGAACTGCACCTATACCTACATTGGAAGCATCAGTTTGTACAATGAAAGTTTGGTGGTAGTCAGGAGCTCTCAATACTGGAGCTTGGCAAAGAGCTTTCTTCAGTTTTTCAAAGGCCTGATTGCACTCCTCATACCATTTGACCTTTTTAGGGAATTTCGGAGAGGAGATTACATTCAGTGGAGAAGCTATGGTCCCATAGTTCTCAATGAAATTCCTGTAGTACCCAGTGAGGCCTAGGAAGGCTCTCACTTGGTTTTGAGTAGTAGGTGTTGTCCAATTTTGCACAGCTTCAATCTTGCAGAGCAAAGGCCTTATTTCTCCACCTCCTACCTCATGTCCAAGGTAGACCACCTTACTTTGACCTATCTGGTATTTACTTGCCTTGATAGTCAAATTGGCCTGTCCAAGAGCCTGCAAAACATGTCCTAGGTGGTTCACATGATCCTCCCAGGAGTGGCTGAAGACTGCAATGTCATCCAAGTATGCCATGCAGAAGTCCTCCATCCCAGCTAGAACTTGGTTTACCATCCTTTGGAATGTAGCAGGTGCATTTTTTAATCCAAAAGACATGACCTTAAACTGGTACAAGCCAACTGGGGTGGAAAATGCAGTTTTCTCCTTGTCATGGTCTGTAAAGGCTATTTGACAATAGCCTGACGTAAGGTCAAATGTGCTGAGGTACTTGGCTGCACCAAGTTTATCCACTAACTCATCTGTCCTTGGTAAAGAGTGGGCATCAGTCTTGGTGACTGCATTAAGAGCTCTATAGTCCACACAGAAACTCAAGTCTTTGGACCCTGCCTTTGGTACTAACACAACTGGGCTAGACCATGGACTAGTAGAGGGTTCTATTACCCCGAGATCAAGCATCTTCTTGATCTCCGCCTTGATATGGGTTCTCACATTTTCTGACATTCGGTATCCTCTGCTTTTGACTGGCAGACAGTCACCAGTGAGTATCTCGTGCTGTCCCCAAGGGGTCAAGCCTGGTGAGAGTGAGAACATGGAGGCAAACTGATTTAACATAGATTTGCACTCCTCTTGTTGCTCAGGTATCAGATCTGAAGAGAGAGATTGACTCCTTCAATTTTTTCATCTAAAGGTACACCTCTGAGGAGATCAGGGAGAGACTCACTCTCTTCTTCCTCTGCTGCTGAAGCTAGAAGCAAAGCTCCTACTTCAGGTCTGGAGATGTACGCTTTCAGTCGGTTGGTGTGGAAGACTCTAGGAGCTTCCCTGGGTCTGCCCAGATCCACCAGATAGTTGACCTCACCAAGTTTTCCCACAACTTTGAAGGGTCCCATCCATTTGTCTTGCAAGGCCCTCTGCCTTGTTGGGAGCATAACGAGAACTAGCTGGTCTTGAGTGAACTCAACCATGTTAGCCTTTTGATCATGCCAATGCTTGGCCAAAGCTTGTCCAGCTTTCAGGTTATCACTAGCTTCTGCCATCATGTGTGACATTCTCCTTCGGAGACCTATCACATAGTCAGTCACTCTGACTGGCTTGAGGGGAGGAGCACCTTCCAACCCCTCCTTAATCAGGGCCAATGGACCTCTGACCGGATGGCCATAGAGAAGTTCAAAGGGAGAATAACCTACTCCCTCCTGAGGGACTTCTCTATAAGCAAAGAGAAGGCATGGCAGTAGAAGGTCCCACTTTCTTTTCAGGGGTTCCTCTAAAGCACCTATCATGCTCTTCATGGTTCTGTTAAATCTTTCAACCATCCCATTGGTTTGGGGGTGGTAGGCAGTTGAGAACTTGTAAGTAACTCCACAGGTTTTCCACATGGCTTTCATGTAGTGGGACATAAAGTTTGATCCCCTGTCGGATATTACTTCCTTAGGAAACCCAACCCTGGTAAAAATACCAAGGAGGGCCTTAGCCACAGCCGGAGCTGTAACAGTTCTCATAGGGATTGCCTCAGGGTATCTAGTAGCATGGTCTACTACAACAAGGATAAACCTGTTGCCTGAGGAGGTAGGGGGATCAAGGGGACCAACAATGTCAATCCCTACCCTCTTAAATGGGACTCCCACAACTGGGAGAGGCACTAAGGGTGCCACATTCTTGGTGCCAACCTTACCAGAAGTTTGGCAGGTATGGCAGCTCTTGCAAAACCTATCTACTTCGGCCCCCATTTTTGACCAATAGAAGTAGAGGGAGAGCCTTTCCTTGGTCTTCTTGAAGCTCAAGTGACCAGGTAAAGGAATCTCGTGGGCTAAGTGCAAGAACTGTTGTCTGTTTTCTTGAGGTACTACAAGGCGTTTGTAGTCTCCAGGTTCAGACTCAGTTGGTTCACTGTAGGAGAGGCCATCTTCCCAGTGCAACCTATACTTCCCAGGCTCTTGCCCCTCAGCCTGAGCAGCTGCCTGTTGGCGGAGACCCTCCAGAGTTGGACATTCTCTTTGTCCCTTACGGAAAGCTGCCCTGCTGGGCCCACCTTCTGCCAGTAAAGACTGCAGCGCAGGATGGTCCTCAGGGTCTAGATCTCCAATAAGTTCTTGGCCTCCCACTAGCTCTTCTTCAGAGTCTAGTTCAACCATACAGGGTTGTACCTCCCTCTCAGCCTCAGCTGGAGGTGGAGTTACAGGTGTAACTGTTGGAAGCACTGGAGTGCTTGCTGCTGACTTTTTCCTAGGAGTCTTGGGTTGCCCCTTTGCTCCTGATCTGGTAGTTACTGCAGTGAGTTGCTCCAGTGGTAAAGGAGTGATCTCTGTCATCATCTCCTGAGATAACCCTCGCAGGGTTTTCTCTCTTGCAGGTTTTGTGAGCTCCTGTAACCTTTTACTAGGTGGTCTGGGGGTATGTGACACAACTCCAAGAGCTTTCAGGTTATTACCCAACAGAACCCTACCTGGCACTTCACATTGTACACTCACAGGTATTTTTACAGCCATGTCATAACACTGGATGAGAACTGGTAACTGGGGACACATCTGCACAGGCCCTCCAGCTAACTTGGTGAGGCATTTGGGTGCCTTAGCAACATCCTCTGCCTTGAAAAAAGATTCATCCACCACAGCTATGCTGGCCCCAGTGTCTCTAATGGCAGGAGTCTCCTGACCATTTACCTGGACACTGTCTTTATAATACTCTTTAGTATTATCTGGGATAGAATTATACACATCTAAATTCTGTTGTTCCCACAACCCCAGAGAGACTAAAGAAACATTGGCTGAGACTCCAATGGGTTCATCAGCCAGCAGTAGAATGTTTCCACTTGCCATTGGGACTTCCTCTTCTGGAGCGAAGGCTAAGGAGGCAAGTTGGATCCCTGAAGGTTTACCCTTGCATCTGGGATCTCCTTTCACATGGTCAGTAGAGCCACAAACAAAGCATTTACCAAATGCCTTCTGGAATGGAGGCTTGTTCTGACCTCCCTCTGGTTTAGCACCAGAGGAGACACTATTCTGCTGTGGTTTCCCTGGTGGCTTACCATTCTGGTTTTGTTTGGGGCCCTCTTTGGAATTTGCAGTATTAGAATTCTCTTTGGAGTCCTTTTTAGGCTGTTTCCCCTCATCCTTTTTCTGAGTTACCCCAGAATCCTTGTGAGTGGCCCTGTTGGCAACCCACAAGTCAGCAGCCTTACCTAGTTTTCGGGAATCTAATTCCTTTGAATCAGCCAAGTGCTGTCTGAGCTCAGGAGAGCAGGCATCATAAATTGACTCCAACATAAAAAGATTCTTCATAGCTTCATAAGTGTTCACTTTGTAACCCTTAATCCATCCCTCTAAGTTTTTCAACCCTTCACTCACCCAGGTAGCCCAAGGGGTACCATCATGCTTTTTGAGGGTTCTAAACCTCTTAAGATACTGGGAAGGGGTCTTCCCAAACCTAGCTATCAAAGCTAGTTTCACACATTCATACTCTTTCCTATCCTCCTCCCCCAACTCCATTACCACATCAGTTGCAACAGGGGGAAGCCTAGAGAACAACCAGGTGAGTAAGTCATTTCCTGTGATGTTCTGGAGCCCATGATTATATTCAAACAGAGACAACCAATCCAACACATCCAACTTAGGCTCATACATAACAACCAATTCTTTAGGAACCCAGGGTCTTTTAGGACTGGAACTTCTAGAGGAGCCAGAGAGAGAAGCATTTTCGACAGATAATTTCTTCATTTCTAGCTCATGCTTGAGCTCCATTTCCCTTAGCCTTAGTTCTTGATTCATTTCCTGATGTCTCTGTTCAGCCAGAGTATTCAGTCTCTTGAACTCTAGTTCAAGTTTCATTGTCTCTAATTGGAGATATTGAGGACTTAGTGTGGGACTTGGTAAAGGCCCAGTAGGTACAGCAGGTAGAGCAGACAGAGGCCTAGGGGGGACAATCACAGCAGCCTCACCCTCCTCTTCTGACTCTTCCTCAAGATTATCAACATTTGGATCAATATCAATGTCTATACTGTTATCTACATTTTCTGGCATGGTAGGTTCCTCAGACCCATCATCCAGACTTTGGTTAGCTAACAACCTTTCTATTAACTCCATTTTCTTGCCTTTAGTCAGGAGGTTCTTATGCTTACACAATACTCTTAAACAATCGGCAGTTTTTGTAGCAAGGGACTCTTGACTATAAGTTTCCATAGTTGACATGTTAGAAAGATTACTTTTTCAGTGCTAAGCTTTGTGGTTAGTTGTACTAGGGTATCCTCAAGCACTCTAAAGTGTATATTCAATACAAATCCCACCGCTGTACACCAGTGTTAGGCAGAAACCTGTGCAGTTCCCTTAGGGACCACTGCAAAAGATTTAAGACTACAGGTGTTGGCAGTAAACCCACTTGGTAGCAGTCTGTACCACCCAGATTTACCTGGTAGCTGTGGCTGAGCAGTCAGACTTCCTTCAAGAAGAGTTAGGCAGTATGCAAAGTATACTCAATAGGCACTCAGATACAATAATACAAGCAAACACTGACCAGAGCTTTGGTATCAAAGTATATAATTATTTATTTAAAAACACACAGTTGAAACACTCCAGCACTCTTATTGTAAAATATTCTAAACAGAGTTACTATTATGATATATACACCCCTTTTTCCCCTTTTAGAAAATCACAGTAAAACACCACTTATTTTCATACAGAGGTGAGCGCTTAACTAGATTGCACTCTAATAAGTTTGTGAAAAGGGGAGGGAAAAAGACAGAATAAGAAGAGGTACACCACTCTACGATTCCAGAACACTGTTAGCAAGGCAGAGAGCAAAAAGTCACTGGTGAGCCAAAGTCCAAAGGCTGGGCCCACTCTTA
This sequence comes from Ambystoma mexicanum, assembly GCF_040938575.1. Taxonomy (NCBI): domain Eukaryota; kingdom Metazoa; phylum Chordata; class Amphibia; order Caudata; family Ambystomatidae; genus Ambystoma; species Ambystoma mexicanum. The sequence continues at coordinate 983,168,003 of NC_090936.1, forward strand.
GAGAGAGCAGAGCACAAATGCGCCCAAGATCACACAGTTACACTAGGCTTAGAAAGTCTTGCAGAGGGTTCAGAAAAGCGTTTAGAGAGGCTTAGAAAAGTTTAGCCAAGGTGTCCCAGGCTAACTCAGGTTCGAAAGCCGGGGGCTAAATCTACCCCGTGCAGTCGGTAGCAAGGGAAGCCAGGCGGGACACGGTACCTTAAGTGGGAAGGATCCTCCAGCGGTGGAAGTTGTTCCTGGTAGTGGGTGCAAGTTGCGTCGTCGTCAAGGGGAAGAGAAGATCTCGACTTGGAGGAAAGATGAAGGTCGTTGCACTACCAGGGCAGAAACCAGCCGCTGAGTTTTCCAGTTAAAGGTGGTACCTTGGTTTCGCGGTCGTGGTAAAACGTGGTATCCCGGTTGCCGGGGTGCTTGGCACGGGCAAGGCGGCAACGAGATACGTCGGGAAAGCGAAAAGACGGTGAAACTGGTTATCCCCACCAGTTAAAGGAAGAAGACTCTCCGGCGGGAGATCTCCTCTGTCGTTGGGAAAAAAGTGGTGAGACGGTCCAGCAGGGCTCCACCGGTCGTGGTGTCGTGGCAGGTCGGCTCAGCTTCTCCCTCGTCGGATTCTTAGGTCCTGTGGCGACTTCTGAAGTTCCAGTCCCCAAAGCCCTGCTTTTATGCAGCAAACCCCCATTCACTCAGTCTAGCTGTCACTCAAACATGCTAAGTGGTGAGCCGGTCGGCTCACCACTTGGGCCAATCAGGATGGAGTGCGACTTGAGTTGCCTAGGCAACTCAGTCCCGGGTGCCTAAATTTCCCTCCACCCCTCCTAAGTACCCCAGACAGAGCGGCACCACTTTGGAGGGCTTCTGTGGAGAAGCCCGCCAAAAAGTGGAACAAAGGGCTCGACTTGGGTTGGAGTCACAGAAGAGAACACAAAAATACCAACCGGAGAATTAATATTAATTAAATAAACCGGCGGTATGTTCGAGGCTACCGTAAATAATTAAATAAAGATAGTAGCCTAAAACAATGGGAAATCCCATAGGAAAATATTCGTGGTTGAATATAAAAAGTAGTATCCACTGCCACCAGCCAAAACTCGATCAGGGGGGACGGAGACGTGCCCCCTCGACTAACAGACCCCGGGGCAATTGAATTGCCCCAGCCAGTACGTCCACAATATGATGGTTTGTACTGGTTCTGTTCAGAATTTAAGACTAGTAAAGTCAATGGTGACTTTACATGCCCTGGGAGACAGTAGTCAGTCACAGGGTATGGAGTCTAAACTGGGGGGTCACTATGACACCCCTGTGTCACTGCACTGAGGGTGCTGTGTAACACACATCACAAAAACACATGAAGCTCTATGGAGTAAAAGACCCCATAGCCCATTAAACACATCTAGATTCAAAGAAACAAACTCAAATCATGCCCAAGAGTGAGGGTAAAAGAGTCTCACTCTTGGCAGGAGAAAAAAAATAAACCCCAAAAATCCAGCAAAGCTGCTGGGGGACTCACTAGGTTAGGAAATTCAGCCTAAACAGAGAATTCTCCCTAACACTCGCCCCCCCCCCAGACTAAGGGACAGGAGGATTTAATCCACTCCTGGATGAACCTCATACCTCTAGTCGATGACATACATCCTAGAGAGTCCATCAGCATTTTGATGGTGACATCCTGACCTGTGCTCAATGGTGAAATCAAACCCTTGCAGGCAGATTGACCATCTCAATAGTTTTGGATTTTCTCCCTTCATTTGCATTAACCATCTCAAGGGTTGGTGGTCAGTCTGAATGACAAAAGTAGAACCATACAAGTATGGCCTAAACTTCTTCAGTGCCCACACAATAGCAAAGCATTCTCTTTCTATTGTTGCCCACCTTGTCTCAGGATCCGTCAGTTTATGGCTAATGAAGCACATGGGGTGCTCCCTACCCTTCTCATCCAGTTGGCTTAGAACTGCACCTATACCTACATTGGAAGCATCAGTTTGTACAATGAAAGTTTGGTGGTAGTCAGGAGCTCTCAATACTGGAGCTTGGCAAAGAGCTTTCTTCAGTTTTTCAAAGGCCTGATTGCACTCCTCATACCATTTGACCTTTTTAGGGAATTTCGGAGAGGAGATTACATTCAGTGGAGAAGCTATGGTCCCATAGTTCTCAATGAAATTCCTGTAGTACCCAGTGAGGCCTAGGAAGGCTCTCACTTGGTTTTGAGTAGTAGGTGTTGTCCAATTTTGCACAGCTTCAATCTTGCAGAGCAAAGGCCTTATTTCTCCACCTCCTACCTCATGTCCAAGGTAGACCACCTTACTTTGACCTATCTGGCATTTACTTGCCTTGATAGTCAAATTGGCCTGTCCAAGAGCCTGCAAAACATGTCCTAGGTGGTTCACATGATCCTCCCAGGAGTGGCTGAAGACTGCAATGTCATCCAAGTATGCCATGCAGAAGTCCTCCATCCCAGCTAGAACTTGGTTTACCATCCTTTGGAATGTAGCAGGTGCATTTTTTAATCCAAAAGACATGACCTTAAACTGGTACAAGCCAACTGGGGTGGAAAATGCAGTTTTCTCCTTGTCATGGCCTGTAAAGGCTATTTGACAATAGCCTGACGTAAGGTCAAATGTGCTGAGGTACTTGGCTGCACCAAGTTTATCCACCAACTCATCTGTCCTTGGTAAAGAGTGGGCATCAGTCTTGGTGACTGCATTAAGAGCTCTATAGTCCACACAGAATCTCAAGTCTTTGGACCCTGCCTTTGGTACTAACACAACTGGGCTAGACCATGGACTAGTAGAGGGTTCTATTACCCCGAGATCAAGCATCTTCTTGATCTCCGCCTTGATATGGGTTCTCACATTTTCTGACATTCGGTATCCTCTGCTTTTGACTGGCAGACAGTCACCAGTGAGTATCTCGTGCTGTCCCCAAGGGGTCAAGCCTGGTGAGAGTGAGAACATGGAGGCAAACTGATTTAACATAGATTTGCACTCCTCTTGTTGCTCAGGTATCAGATCTGAAGAGAGAGATTGACTCCTTCAATTTTTTCATCTAAAGGTACACCTCTGAGGAGATCAGGGAGAGACTCACTCTCTTCTTCTTCCTCTGCTGCTGAAGCTAGAAGCAAAGCTCCTACTTCAGGTCTGGAGATGTACGCTTTCAGTCGGTTGGTGTGGAAGACTCTAGGAGCTTCCCTGGGTCTGCCCAGATCCACCAGATAGTTGACCTCACCAAGTTTTCCCACAACTTTGAAGGGTCCCATCCATTTGTCTTGCAAGGCCCTCTGCCTTGTTGGGAGCATAACGAGAACTAGCTGGTCTTGAGTGAACTCAACCATGTTAGCCTTTTGATCATGCCAATGCTTGACCAAAGCTTGTCCAGCTTTCAGGTTATCACTAGCTTCTGCCATCATGTGTGACATTCTCCTTCGGAGACCTATCACATAGTCAGTCACTCTGACTGGCTTGAGGGGAGGAGCACCTTCCAACCCCTCCTTAATCAGGGCCAATGGACCTCTGACCGGATGGCCATAGAGAAGTTCAAAGGGAGAATAACCTACTCCCTCCTGAGGGACTTCTCTATAAGCAAAGAGAAGGCATGGCAGTAGAAGGTCCCACTTTCTTTTCAGGGGTTCCTCTAAAGCACCTATCATGCTCTTCATGGTTCTGTTAAATCTTTCTACCAGCCCATTGGTTTGGGGGTGGTAGGCAGTTGAGAACTTGTAAGTAACTCCACAGGTTTTCCACATGGCTTTCATGTAGTGGGACATAAAGTTTGATCCCCTGTCGGATATTACTTCCTTAGGAAACCCAACCCTGGTAAAAATACCAAGGAGGGCCTTAGCCACAGCCGGAGCTGTAACAGTTCTCATAGGGATTGCCTCAGGGTATCTAGTAGCATGGTCTACTACAACAAGGATAAACCTGTTGCCTGAGGAGGTAGGGGGATCAAGGGGACCAACAATGTCAATCCCTACCCTCTTAAATGGGACTCCCACAACTGGGAGAGGCACTAAGGGTGCCACATTCTTGGTGCCAACCTTACCAGAAGTTTGGCAGGTATGGCAGCTCTTGCAAAACCTATCTACTTCGGCCCCCATTTTTGACCAATAGAAGTAGAGGGAGAGCCTTTCCTTGGTCTTCTTGAAGCTCAAGTGACCAGGTAAAGGAATCTCGTGGGCTAAGTGCAAGAACTGTTGTCTGTTTTCTTGAGGTACTACAAGGCGTTTGTAGTCTCCAGGTTCAGACTCAGTTGGTTCACTGTAGAAGAGGCCATCTTCCCAGTGCAACCTATACTTCCCAGGCTCTTGCCCCTCAGCCTGAGCAACTGCCTGTTGGCGGAGACCCTCCAGAGTTGGACATTCTCTTTGTCCCTTACGGAAAGCTGCCCTGCTGGGCCCACCTTCTGCCAGTAAAGACTGCAGCTCAGGATGGTCCTCAGGGTCTAGATCTCCAATAAGTTCTTGGCCTCCCACTAGCTCTTCTTCAGAGTCTAGTTCAACCATACAGGGTTGTACCTCCCTCTCAGCCTCAGCTGGAGGTGGAGTTACAGGTGTAACTGTTGGAAGCACTGGAGTGCTTGCTGCTGACTTTTTCCTAGGAGTCTTGGGTTGCCCCTTTGCTCCTGATCTGGTAGTTACTGCAGTGAGTTGCTCCAGTGGTAAAGGAGTGATCTCTGTCATCATCTCCTGAGATAACCCTCGCAGGGTTTTCTCTCTTGCAGGTTTTGTGAGCTCCTGTAACCTTTTACTAGGTGGTCTGGGGGTATGTGACACAACTCCAAGAGCTTTCAGGTTATTACCCAACAGAACCCTACCTGGCACTTCACATTGTACACTGACAGGTATTTTTACAGCCATGTCATTACACTGGATGAGAACTGGTAACTGGGGACACATCTGCACAGGCCCTCCAGCTAACTTGGTGAGGCATTTGGGTGCCTTAGCAACATCCTCTGCCTTGAAAAAAGATTCATCCACCACAGCTATGCTGGCCCCAGTGTCTCTAATGGCAGGAGTCTCCTGACCATTTACCTGGACACTGTCTTTATAATACTCTTTAGTATTATCTGGGATAGAATTATACACATCTAAATTCTGTTGTTCCCACAACCCCAGAGAGACTAAAGAAACATTGGCTGAGACTCCAATGGGTTCATCAGCCAGCAGTAGAAAGTTTCCACTTGCCATTGGGACTTCCTCTTCTGGAGCGAAGGCTAAGGAGGCAAGTTGGATCCCTGAAGGTTTACCCTTGCATCTGGGATCTCCTTTCACATGGTCAGTAGAGCCACAAACAAAGCATTTACCAAATGCCTTCTGGAATGGAGGCTTGTTCTGACCTCCCTCTGGTTTAGCACCAGAGGAGACACTATTCTGCTGTGGTTTCCCTGGTGGCTTACCATTCTGGTTTTGTTTGGGGCCCTCTTTGGAATTTGCAGTATTAGAATTCTCTTTGGAGTCCTTTTTAGGCTGTTTCCCCTCATCCTTTTTCTGAGTTACCCCATAATCCTTGTGAGTGGCCCTGTTGGCAACCCACAAGTCAGCAGCCTTACCTAGTTTTCGGGAATCTAATTCCTTTGAATCAGCCAAGTGCTGTCTGAGCTCAGGAGAGCAGGCATCATAAATTGACTCCAACATAAAAAGATTCTTCATAGCTTCATAAGTGTTCACTTTGTAACCCTTAATCCATCCCTCTAAGTTTTTCAACCCTTCACTCACCCAGGTAGCCCAAGGGGTACCATCATGCTTTTTGAGGGTTCTAAACCTCTTAAGATACTGGGAAGGGGTCTTCCCAAACCTAGCTATCAAAGCTAGTTTCACACATTCATACTCTTTCCTATCCTCCTCCCCCAACTCCATTACCACATCAGTTGCAACAGGGGGAAGCCTAGAGAACAACCAGGTGAGTAAGTCATTTCCTGTGATGTTCTGGAGCCCATGATTATATTCAAACAGAGACAACCAATCCAACACATCCAACTTAGGCTCATACATAACAACCAATTCTTTAGGAACCCAGGGTCTTTTAGGACTGGAACTTCTAGAGGAGCCAGAGAGAGAAGCATTTTCGACAGATAATTTCTTCATTTCTAGCTCATGCTTGAGCTCCATTTCCCTTAGCCTTAGTTCTTGATTCATTTCCTGATGTCTCTGTTCAGCCAGAGTATTCAGTCTCTTGAACTCTAGTTCAAGTTTCATTGTCTCTAATTGGAGATATTGAGGACTTAGTGTGGGACTTGGTAAAGGCCCAGTAGGTACAGCAGGTAGAGCAGACAGAGGCCTAGGGGGGACAATCACAGCAGCCTCACCCTCCTCTTCTGACTCTTCCTCAAGATTATCAACATTTGGATCAATATCAATTTCTATACTGTTATCTACATTTTCTGGCATGGTAGGTTCCTCAGACCCATCATCCAGACTTTGGTTAGCTAACAACCTTTCTATTAACTCCATTTTCTTGCCTTTAGTCAGGAGGTTCTTATGCTTACACAATACTCTTAAACAATCGGCAGTTTTTGTAGCAAGGGACTCTTGACTATAAGTTTCCATAGTTGACATGTTAGAAAGATTACTTTTTCAGTGCTAAGCTTTGTGGTTAGTTGTACTAGGGTATCCTCAAGCACTCTAAAGTGTATATTCAATACAAATCCCACCGCTGTACACCAGTGTTAGGCAGAAACCTGTGCAGTTCCCTTAGGGACCACTGCAAAAGATTTAAGACTACAGGTGTTGGCAGTAAACCCACTTGGTAGCAGTCTGTACCACCCAGATTTACCTGGTAGCTGTGGCTGAGCAGTCAGACTTCCTTCAAGAAGAGTTAGGCAGTATGCAAAGTATACTCAATAGGCACTCAGATACAATAATACAAGCAAACACTGACCAGAGCTTTGGTATCAAAGTATATAATTATTTATTTAAAAACACACAGTTGAAACACTCCAGCACTCTTATTGTAAAATATTCTAAACACAGTTACTATTATGATATATACACCCCTTTTTCCCTATTAGAAAATCACAGTAAAACACCACTTATTTTCATACAGAGGTGAGCGCTTAACTAGATTGCACTCTAATAAGTTTGTGAAAAGGGGAGGGAAAAAGACAGAATAAGAAGAGGTACACCACTCTACGATTCCAGAACACTGTTAGCAAGGCAGAGAGCAAAAAGTCACTGGTGAGCCAAAGTCCAAAGGCTGGGCCCACTCTTAGAGAGAGCAGAGCACAAATGCGCCCAAGATCACACAGTTACACTAGGCTTAGAAAGTCTTGCAGAGGGTTCAGAAAAGCGTTTAGAGAGGCTTAGAAAAGTTTAGCCAAGGTGTCCCAGGCTAACTCAGGTTCGAAAGCCGGGGGCTAAATCTACCCCGTGCAGTCGGTAGCAAGGGAAGCCAGGCGGGACACGGTACCTTAAGTGGGAAGGATCCTCCAGCGATGGAAGTTGTTCCTGGTAGTGGGTGCAAGTTGCGTCGTCGTCAAGGGGAAGAGAAGATCTCGACTTGGAGGAAAGATGAAGGTCGTTGCACTACCAGGGCAGAAACCAGCCGCTGAGTTTTCCAGTTAAAGGTGGTACCTTGGTTTCGCGGTCGTGGTAAAACGTGGTATCCCGGTTGCCGGGGTGCTTGGCACGGGCAAGGCGGCAACGAGATACGTCGGGAAAGCGAAAAGACGGTGAAACTGGTTATCCCCACCAGTTAAAGGAAGAAGACTCTCCGGCGGGAGATCTCCTCTGTCGTTGGGAAAAAAGTGGTGAGACTGTCCAGCAGGGCTCCACCGGTCGTGGTGTCGTGGCAGGTCGGCTCAGCTTCTCCCTCGTCGGATTCTTAGGTCCTGTGGCGACTTCTGAAGTTCCAGTCCCCAAAGCCCTGCTTTTATGCAGCAAACCCCCATTCACTCAGTCTAGCTGTCACTCAAACATGCTAAGTGGTGAGCCGGTCGGCTCACCACTTGGGCCAATCAGGATGGAGTGCGACTTGAGTTGCCTAGGCAACTCAGTCCCGGGTGCCTAAATTTCCCTCCACCCCTCCTAAGTACCCCAGACAGAGCGGCACCACTTTGGAGGGCTTCTGTGGAGAAGCCCGCCAAAAAGTGGAACAAAGGGCTCGACTTGGGTTGGAGTCACAGAAGAGAACACAAAAATACCAACCGGAGAATTAATATTAATTAAATAAACCGGCGGTATGTTCGAGGCTACCGTAAATAATTAAATAAAGATAGTAGCCTAAAACAATGGGAAATCCCATAGGAAAATATTCGTGGTTGAATATAAAAAGTAGTATCCACTGCCACCAGCCAAAACTCGATCAGGGGGGACGGAGACGTGCCCCCTCGACTAACAGACCCCGGGGCAATTGAATTGCCCCAGCCAGTACGTCCACAATATGATGGTTTGTACTGGTTCTGTTCAGAATTTAAGACTAGTAAAGTCAATGGTGACTTTACATGCCCTGGGAGACAGTAGTCAGTCCCAGGGTATGGAGTCTAAACTGGGGGGTCACTATGACACCCCTGTGTCACTGCACTGAGGGTGCTGTGTAACACACATCACAAAAACACATGAAGCTCTATGGAGTAAAAGACCCCATAGCCCATTAAACACATCTAGATTCAAAGAAACAAACTCAAATCATGCCCAAGAGTGAGGGTAAAAGAGTCTCACTCTTGGCAGGAGAAAAAAAATAAACCCCAAAAATCCAGCAAAGCTGCTGGGGGACTCACTAGGTTAGGAAATTCAGCCTAAACAGAGAATTCTCCCTAACACTCGCCCCCCCCCCAGACTAAGGGACAGGAGGATTTAATCCACTCCTGGATGAACCTCATACCTCTAGTCGATGACATACATCCTAGAGAGTCCATCAGCATTTTGATGGTGACATCCTGACCTGTGCTCAATGGTGAAATCAAACCCTTGCAGGCAGATTGACCATCTCAATAGTTTTGGATTTTCTCCCTTCATTTGCATTAACCATCTCAAGGGTTGGTGGTCAGTCTGAATGACAAAAGTAGAACCATACAAGTATGGCCTAAACTTCTTCAGTGCCCACACAATAGCAAAGCATTCTCTTTCTATTGTTGCCCACCTTGTCTCAGGATCCGTCAGTTTACGGCTAATGAAGCAAATGGGGTGCTCCCTACCCTTCTCATCCAGTTGGCTTAGAACTGCACCTATACCTACATTGGAAGCATCAGTTTGTACAATGAAAGTTTGGTGGTAGTCAGGAGCTCTCAATACTGGAGCTTGGCAAAGAGCTTTCTTCAGTTTTTCAAAGGCCTGATTGCACTCCTCATACCATTTGACCTTTTTAGGGAATTTCGGAGAGGAGATTGCATTCAGTGGAGAAGCTATGGTCCCATAGTTCTCAATGAAATTCCTGTAGTACCCAGTGAGGCCTAGGAAGGCTCTCACTTGGTTTTGAGTAGTAGGTGTTGTCCAATTTTGCACAGCTTCAATCTTGCAGAGCAAAGGCCTTATTTCTCCACCTCCTACCTCATGTCCAAGGTAGACCACCTTACTTTGACCTATCTGGCATTTACTTGCCTTGATAGTCAAATTGGCCTGTCCAAGAGCCTGCAAAACATGTCCTAGGTGGTTCACATGATCCTCCCAGGAGTGGCTGAAGACTGCAATGTCATCCAAGTATGCCATGCAGAAGTCCTCCATCCCAGCTAGAACTTGGTTTACCATCCTTTGGAATGTAGCAGGTGCATTTTTTAATCCAAAAGACATGACCTTAAACTGGTACAAGCCAACTGGGGTGGAAAATGCAGTTTTCTCCTTGTCATGGTCTGTAAAGGCTATTTGACAATAGCCTGACGTAAGGTCAAATGTGCTGAGGTACTTGGCTGCACCAAGTTTATCCACCAACTCATCTGTCCTTGGTAAAGAGTGGGCATCAGTCTTGGTGACTGCATTAAGAGCTCTATAGTCCACACAGAATCTCAAGTCTTTGGACCCTGCCTTTGGTACTAACACAACTGGGCTAGACCATGGACTAGTAGAGGGTTCTATTACCCCGAGATCAAGCATCTTCTTGATCTCCGCCTTGATATGGGTTCTCACATTTTCTGACATTCGGTATCCTCTGCTTTTGACTGGCAGACAGTCACCAGTGAGTATCTCGTGCTGTCCCCAAGGGGTCAAGCCTGGTGAGAGTGAGAACATGGAGGCAAACTGATTTAACATAGATTTGCACTCCTCTTGTTGCTCAGGTATCAGATCTGAAGAGAGAGATTGACTCCTTCAATTTTTTCATCTAAAGGTACACCTCTGAGGAGATCAGGGAGAGACTCACTCTCTTCTTCCTCTGCTGCTGAAGCTAGAAGCAAAGCTCCTACTTCAGGTCTGGAGATGTACGCTTTCAGTCGGTTGGTGTGGAAGACTCTAGGAGCTTCCCTGGGTCTGCCCAGATCCACCAGATAGTTGACCTCACCAAGTTTTCCCACAACTTTGAAGGGTCCCATCCATTTGTCTTGCAAGGCCCTCTGCCTTGTTGGGAGCATAACGAGAACTAGCTGGTCTTGAGTGAACTCAACCATGTTAGCCTTTTGATCATGCCAATGCTTGACCAAAGCTTGTCCAGCTTTCAGGTTATCACTAGCTTCTGCCATCATGTGTGACATTCTCCTTCGGAGACCTATCACATAGTCAGTCACTCTGACTGGCTTGAGGGGAGGAGCACCTTCCAACCCCTCCTTAATCAGGGCCAATGGACCTCTGACCGGATGGCCATAGAGAAGTTCAAAGGGAGAATAACCTACTCCCTCCTGAGGGACTTCTCTATAAGCAAAGAGAAGGCATGGCAGTAGAAGGTCCCACTTTCTTTTCAGGGGTTCCTCTAAAGCACCTATCATGCTCTTCATGGTTCTGTTAAATCTTTCTACCAGCCCATTGGTTTGGGGGTGGTAGGCAGTTGAGAACTTGTAAGTAACTCCACAGGTTTTCCACATGGCTTTCATGTAGTGGGACATAAAGTTTGATCCCCTGTCGGATATTACTTCCTTAGGAAACCCAACCCTGGTAAAAATACCAAGGAGGGCCTTAGCCACAGCCGGAGCTGTAACAGTTCTCATAGGGATTGCCTCAGGGTATCTAGTAGCATGGTCTACTACAACAAGGATAAACCTGTTGCCTGAGGAGGTAGGGGGATCAAGGGGACCAACAATGTCAATCCCTACCCTCTTAAATGGGACTCCCACAACTGGGAGAGGCACTAAGGGTGCCACATTCTTGGTGCCAACCTTACCAGAAGTTTGGCAGGTATGGCAGCTCTTGCAAAACCTATCTACTTCGGCCCCCATTTTTGACCAATAGAAGTAGAGGGAGAGCCTTTCCTTGGTCTTCTTGAAGCTCAAGTGACCAGGTAAAGGAATCTCGTGGGCTAAGTGCAAGAACTGTTGTCTGTTTTCTTGAGGTACTACAAGGCGTTTGTAGTCTCCAGGTTCAGACTCAGTTGGTTCACTGTAGAAGAGGCCATCTTCCCAGTGCAACCTATACTTCCCAGGCTCTTGCCCCTCAGCCTGAGCAGCTGCCTGTTGGCGGAGACCCTCCAGAGTTGGACATTCTCTTTGTCCCTTACGGAAAGCTGACCTGCTGGGCCCACCTTCTGCCAGTAAAGACTGCAGCTCAGGATGGTCCTCAGGGTCTAGATCTCCAATAAGTTCTTGGCCTCCCACTAGCTCTTCTTCAGAGTCTAGTTCAACCATACAGGGTTGTACCTCCCTCTCAGCCTCAGCTGGAGGTGGAGTTACAGGTGTAACTGTTGGAAGCACTGGAGTGCTTGCTGCTGACTTTTTCCTAGGAGTCTTGGGTTGCCCCTTTGCTCCTGATCTGGTAGTTACTGCAGTGAGTTGCTCCAGTGGTAAAGGAGTGATCTCTGTCATCATCTCCTGAGATAACCCTCGCAGGGTTTTCTCTCTTGCAGGTTTTGTGAGCTCCTGTAACCTTTTACTAGGTGGTCTGGGGGTATGTGACACAACTCCAAGAGCTTTCAGGTTATTACCCAACAGAACCCTACCTGGCACTTCACATTGTACACTGACAGGTATTTTTACAGCCATGTCATTACACTGGATGAGAACTGGTAACTGGGGACACATCTGCACAGGCCCTCCAGCTAACTTGGTGAGGCATTTGGGTGCCTTAGCAACATCCTCTGCCTTGAAAAAAGATTCATCCACCACAGCTATGCTGGCCCCAGTGTCTCTAATGGCAGGAGTCTCCTGACCATTTACCTGGACACTGTCTTTATAATACTCTTTAGTATTATCTGGGATAGAATTATACACATCTAAATTCTGTTGTTCCCACAACCCCAGAGAGACTAAAGAAACATTGGCTGAGACTCCAATGGGTTCATCAGCCAGCAGTAGAAAGTTTCCACTTGCCATTGGGACTTCCTCTTCTGGAGCGAAGGCTAAGGAGGCAAGTTGGATCCCTGAAGGTTTACCCTTGCATCTGGGATCTCCTTTCACATGGTCAGTAGAGCCACAAACAAAGCATTTACCAAATGCCTTCTGGAATGGAGGCTTGTTCTGACCTCCCTCTGGTTTAGCACCAGAGGAGACACTATTCTGCTGTGGTTTCCCTGGTGGCTTACCATTCTGGTTTTGTTTGGGGCCCTCTTTGGAATTTGCAGTATTAGAATTCTCTTTGGAGTCCTTTTTAGGCTGTTTCCCCTCATCCTTTTTCTGAGTTACCCCAGAATCCTTGTGAGTGGCCCTGTTGGCAACCCACAAGTCAGCAGCCTTACCTAGTTTTCGGGAATCTAATTCCTTTGAATCAGCCAAGTGCTGTCTGAGCTCAGGAGAGCAGGCATCATAAATTGACTCCAACATAAAAAGATTCTTCATAGCTTCATAAGTGTTCACTTTGTAACCCTTAATCCATCCCTCTAAGTTTTTCAACCCTTCACTCACCCAGGTAGCCCAAGGGGTACCATCATGCTTTTTGAGGGTTCTAAACCTCTTAAGATACTGGGAAGGGGTCTTCCCAAACCTAGCTATCAAAGCTAGTTTCACACATTCATACTCTTTCCTATCCTCCTCCCCCAACTCCATTACCACATCAGTTGCAACAGGGGGAAGCCTAGAGAACAACCAGGTGAGTAAGTCATTTCCTGTGATGTTCTGGAGCCCATGATTATATTCAAACAGAGACAACCAATCCAACACATCCAACTTAGGCTCATACATAACAACCAATTCTTTAGGAACCCAGGGTCTTTTAGGACTGGAACTTCTAGAGGAGCCAGAGAGAGAGAAGCATTTTCGACAGATAATTTCTTCATTTCTAGCTCATGCTTGAGCTCCATTTCCCTTAGCCTTAGTTCTTGATTCATTTCCTGATGTCTCTGTTCAGCCAGAGTATTCAGTCTCTTGAACTCTAGTTCAAGTTTCATTGTCTCTAATTGGAGATATTGAGGACTTAGTGTGGGACTTGGTAAAGGCCCAGTAGGTACAGCAGGTAGAGCAGACAGAGGCCTAGGGGGGACAATCACAGCAGCCTCACCCTCCTCTTCTGACTCTTCCTCAAGATTATCAACATTTGGATCAATATCAATTTCTATACTGTTATCTACATTTTCTGGCATGGTAGGTTCCTCAGACCCATCATCCAGACTTTGGTTAGCTAACAACCTTTCTATTAACTCCATTTTCTTGCCTTTAGTCAGGAGGTTCTTATGCTTACACAATACTCTTAAACAATCGGCAGTTTTTGTAGCAAGGGACTCTTGACTATAAGTTTCCATAGTTGACATGTTAGAAAGATTACTTTTTCAGTGCTAAGCTTTGTGGTTAGTTGTACTAGGGTATCCTCAAGCACTCTAAAGTGTATATTCAATACAAATCCCACCGCTGTACACCAGTGTTAGGCAGAAACCTGTGCAGTTCCCTTAGGGACCACTGCAAAAGATTTAAGACTAGAGGTGTTGGCAGTAAACCCACTTGGTAGCAGTCTGTACCACCCAGATTTACCTGGTAGCTGTGGCTGAGCAGTCAGACTTCCTTCAAGAAGAGTTAGGCAGTATGCAAAGTATACTCAATAGGCACTCAGATACAATAATACAAGCAAACACTGACCAGAGCTTTGGTATCAAAGTATATAATTATTTATTTAAAAACACACAGTTGAAACACTCCAGCACTCTTATTGTAAAATATTCTAAACACAGTTACTATTATGATATATACACCCCTTTTTCCCTATTAGAAAATCACAGTAAAACACCACTTATTTTCATACAGAGGTGAGCGCTTAACTAGATTGCACTCTAATAAGTTTGTGAAAAGGGGAGGGAAAAAGACAGAATAAGAAGAGGTACACCACTCTACGATTCCAGAACACTGTTAGCAAGGCAGAGAGCAAAAAGTCACTGGTGAGCCAAAGTCCAAAGGCTGGGCCCACTCTTAGAGAGAGCAGAGCACAAATGCGCCCAAGATCACACAGTTACACTAGGCTTAGAAAGTCTTGCAGAGGGTTCAGAAAAGCGTTTAGAGAGGCTTAGAAAAGTTTAGCCAAGGTGTCCCAGGCTTACTCAGGTTCGAAAGCCGGGGGCTAAATCTACCCCGTACAGTCGGTAGCAAGGGAAGCCAGGCGGGACACGGTACCTTAAGTGGGAAGGATCCTCCAGCGGTGGCAGTTGTTCCTGGTAGTGGGTGCAAGTTGTGTCGCCGTCCAGGGGAAGAGAAGATCTCGACTTGGAGGAAAGATGAAGGTCGTTGCACTACCAGGGCAGAAACCAGCCGCAGAGTTTTCCGGTTAAAGGTGGTACCTTGGTTTCGCGGTCGTGGTAAAACGTGGTATCCCGGTTGCCGGGGTGCTTGGCACGGGCAAGGCGGCAACGAGATACGTCGGGAAAGCGAAAAGACGGTGAAACTGGTTATCCCCACCAGTTAAAGGAAGAAGACTCTCCGGCGGGAGATCTCCTCTGTCGTTGGGAAAAAAGTGGTGAGACGGTCCAGCAGGGCTCCACCGGTCGTGGTGTCGTGGCAGGTCGGCTCAGCTTCTCCCTCGTCGATTCTTAGGTCCTGTGGCGACTTCTGAAGTTCCAGTCCCCAAAGCCCTGCTTTTATGCAGCAAACCCCCATTCACTCAGCCTAGCTGTCACTCAAGCATGCTAAGTGGTGAACCGGTCGGCTCACCACTTGGGCCAATCAGGATGGAGTGCGACTTGAGTTGCCTAGGCAACTCAGTCCAGGGTGCCTAAATTTCCCTCCACCCCTCCTGAGTACCCCAGACAGAGTGGCACCACTTTGGAGGTCTTCTGTGGAGAAGCCCGCCAAAAAGTGGAACAAAGGGCTCGACTTGGGTTGGAGTCACAGAAGAGAACACAAACGCCATTTTAGAATCAAGTTTTGGCAAAAAATACCAACCGGAGAATTAATATTAATTAAATAAACCGGCAGTATGTTCGAGGCTACCGTAAATAATTAAATAAAGATAGTAGCCTAAAACAATGGGAAATCCCATAGGAAAATATTCGCGGTTGAATATAAAAAGTAGTATCCACTGCCACCAGCCAAAACTCGATCAGGGGGGACGGAGACGTACCCCCTCGACTAACAGACCCCGGGGCAATTGAATTGCCCCAGCCAGTACGTCCACAATATGATGGTTTGTACTGGTTCTGTTCAGAATTTAAGACTAGTAAAGTCAATGGTGACTTTACATGCCCTGGGAGACAGTAGTCAGTCCCAGGGTATGGAGTCTATACTGGGGGGTCACTATGACGCCTCTGTTTCACTGCACTGAGGGTGCTGTGTAACACACATCACAAAAACACATGAAGCCCTATGGAGTAAAAGACCCCATAGCCCATTAAAAACATCTAGATTCAAAGAATCACACTCAAACCATGCCCAAGAGTGAGGGTAAAAGAGTCTCACTCTTGGCAGGAGAAAAAAAATAAACCCCAAAAATCCAGCAAAGCTGCTGGGGGACTCACTAGGTTAGGAAATTCAGCCTAAACAGAGAATTCTCCCTAACAGTAAGGAACCAGGAGGCCCAGAAGGGGCGAGTTCGATGGTTCATGACAGCATGCCTCCTCCGGAAACTCGTTCCACCGGGTTTGCCCGGGTGTATGAGATGGAACCTTCTGAGTAGCCTGGGGGTATTTAGATTTGAGATAGGTTCCCAAGTGGG
Source organism: Ambystoma mexicanum (assembly GCF_040938575.1). NCBI lineage: Eukaryota > Metazoa > Chordata > Amphibia > Caudata > Ambystomatidae > Ambystoma > Ambystoma mexicanum. The sequence goes on from NC_090936.1 coordinate 983,184,132, forward strand.
TTCACTGGGGGGATATCCTTTCCACTCCACCAGGTACTGGAGTTTGCCACGTCTATATCTAGAATCGCAAATCCTGGAGACCTCATACTCCAGTTGGTCATGATTACTGGTTTGGGCCGAAGGTTAGTTCGAGAGGTCTGAACATATGGCTTTATTAAGGACGTGTGAAAGACTGGGTGGATTTTCTTCCAGGAGTCTGGAAGCTTGAGTCGGTAGGCCACTGGGTTGATGATTTCCTTTATAAGGAATGGCCCATAATATAGAGGAGCCAATTTATTTGGTCGCAAATGCCGTGGTAGCAGTTTCGAGGACAGCCAAACCTTATCCCCTATTGTGTAGGAGGGGCTTGGTCTTCGTTTGGAGTCCACATACAGTTTGGTCTGGGTCCTGGCCTTTTCTAATTGTTGTTTGGCTTCTCTTTGAACATTAATGAGCATTTCAATCCAGGAATCGACTGTTGGAACTGGTGTAGGATGAGGAAGGATGGAGGGTAGAACCGAAGGGTGGACTCCTTGGCTACAGAAAAAAGGACTGGTCTTAATAGCGGAGTGGTCCGAATTATTATAGGCGAATTTTGCCACTGGTATTAAGAGGGACCAATCGTCCTGGACCGTGGTAGCGAAGCAACGGAGGTATTGTTCCAACTTTTGGTTTACGTGCTCTGTGGCTCTGTTGGTTTGGGGATGATATCCTGAGGAAAGAGCGCGTTGGATTCCTAGTATTTGGCAAAGATGTTTCCAGAACTGAGAAATTTATTGGGGCCCTCGGTCTGAAATGATCTTGGAAGGAAGTCCATGCAGTCGGAATATGTGTTCCAGGAAAATTCCAGCAAGTTCTGACGAGGATGACAGTTTAAACAGAGGTGTAAAATGGGCCACATGGGTGAACAAATCAATGGTGACCATGATGGTTGTGTATCCCCTGGAAGGTGGTAATTCCACAATGAAGTCTGTTGCTATGAATTCCCAAGGCCTTGTTGGAAGTAAAGGTTGCTGCAATAGACCCGCTGGTCTCTTGTTGTCATGTTTGTTTTGATTACAGACAGAGCATGCCTGGATATACCTTTGTACATCAGCTTTCACTCCAGGCCACCAAAAGTGCCTTTGTATTAATCGAAGGGTATTGGTAATACCACAATGCCCGGAGTAAAGAGTATTGTGACAGAGATTTATTATCCTTTGCTGTAGTTTTTGTGTTGGGATGACCAAGGCATTGTCTTTGAACAAGTATCCATCTTTGGTCTTCAATTTCCACTGGTTCTTGTCTGAGATATCTTTCCAGAGTTCCGAGGATTGAGTCTGACTGCGGACTTCATCTAGGAGGCTGGTCGCCTGGACTACAATTATTGTGTGGGGAAACATCTTGGGAAATGTTCGGTCATCAGGAGGTTCATAGTCAGGGCACCGAGACAAGGCGTCAGCAATTCCGTTTTGTGTTCCCGGAACATGGTGAATTTGGAACTGGTATTGAGCAAAGAAGAACGCCCAACGGGCCTGACGGCTGTTCCTGCATTCCAGGGCCTGAAACACTTGGAGATTTTGGTGGTCCGCCCGAACCTGGATAGGATGTTTAGCTCCTAGAAGTAAATGACACCACTCGGTGAAGGCTTGACGGATGGCTAGAAGTTCCTTTTCTAAGACTGAGTAATGAGTTTCACTGGAGGTCAATGTCCGTGAAAGATAGGCAATAGGATGTTCCAGCCCGTCAACTAGTTCCTGTTTCAGAACTGCTCCGATGGCATAGTTAGAGGCATCTGTTTCCACTAGGAATGGTCGATTTATATCAGGTTGAACCAGGATGGGGGCTTGTGTAAATTCTGTTTTCAGGCGTTGGAAGGCCTTCTCCTGGGCTGGGGTCCAATGATAGGGAGTATCTTTCTTCAACAAGGAGATGATCGGTTGAACAATCTCGGAGAAGGATGGTATAAACTTCCGATAGAAATTGGCCAAGCCCAGGAAAGATTGGATCTGTTTTACGGAGGTTGGAGTTGGCCAGTATAGTATGGCTTTAACCTTGGATTGGTCCATGCCTATGCCATCTGGGCTAAGGACAAATCCTAGATAGTGAACAGTGGAAACATGAAAAAGGCATTTCTCGGGTTTTGCTAGACGCTTGTGTTCACGTAGCCGTCGTAACACTGATTTAACATGTTCTTCATACTTGAGAGGATCCTTAGAGAATATCAAAATATCGTTCAAGTAGACGATGACGAAAAGAAATAGCATATCCGAAAACACCTGGTCCATGAAGCGTTGGAAGATTGCCGGAGCATTAGAGAGTCCAAAGGGCATGACCAAGTATTCGTAATGACCAAAGGGTGTTCTGAAGGCTGGCTTCCATTCGTCTCCTTCTCTAATACGAATCAAGTGATAAGCACCCCTAAGATCCAATTTGGTGAATATTACGGCTCCTCTTACGGCTTCCAGGATATCCGAGATCAAGGGTAATGGATAACGATCCTTAAGGGTGCACTGATTAAGACCTCGATAATCAAGACAAGGTCTGAGTTCCTTGGTGTCTTTTTTAGGAACAAAAAATAATGAAGCTCCAGCCGGAGACTTGGATGGGCGTATGGTGCCGTTTTTTAGGTTAGTATCTAGGTATTCACGAAGGGCCTTTTTCTCTGGGTCAGACAGGATGAACATCCTTCCAAAGGGAATCACGGCTGAATGTTCAGTTTCAATAGCCCAATCATCAGGCCTATGGGGTGGTAGGGCTTGGACAATAGCAGAAGAGAACACATCGGCCTATTCCTGGTAGGTTTTAGGAACCTGGATGATGTTGGAGACCATAAGAGGATCTTGCTGAGTTGTTGAATATTCTTCTGATGTTGTCGGTGAAGGATCCTGGAGCAGACAATGGGACATGCAAAATTCGGAACCTAGGAACAGGGAACCAGCTGTCCAATTGATGTATGGGTTGTGTTTGTGTAGCCAGGGCATTCCCAAAACCATTGGGTAATGGGCAGATTTTATGATGTCAAACTTTATCCTTTCTCGGTGATGGTTTATAGCAAGCTCAATTTCCTTAGTCTGAAGGGTTATGGGTCCAGAAGAAAGAGGTCTTCCATCACTTGCTTCTACAGGTTGCAGGACGTTCCGGGATTCGTAAGGAATATGATGTTTAAGGACCCATTCCGGATCTGTGAATATTCCCATGGCCCCACAGTCCACTAGTGCCAGAATGGGGTAGGATTCCTTCTTAGATGACGATAGAAAAGCCTGTAAAACTACCAGGGAGTTTTGTCCAGGAGAGTTCAAGGATGATATAGATGTGGAGCCTGCATCTCTCTCCCGAAACTGAGCTCCATCTAGGATCGGGAGCTGGCGTTTCCCGAACACCATGGAGGGGCTAAGGGACATTCTCTGACTAAATGCTTGTCCGAGGCACAGTACATGCATAAGCCAGTATGGATCCTTCTCAGCCTTTCTTGGGGGGATATGGGTCCACGGAAGACCCCTAGCTGCATGGGTTTGGGTTCATTTGTAGGAACAGGAGAATCTTCGGATTTTGAAGGGCTCACAAGAGGATTTTTTTGGATGGTTGACTTGGTCTTCCTTTTCTCTGCCTTTCTTTCCTGGATGCGGAAATCAATTTGTAGAGCAAGATCCATAAGTGCCTGGAAAGAACTAGGACGTGCTACCCTGGCTAATTAATCCTTAACATCTTCATTTAGCCCTCTTCGAAAGAGGGTGAAGCAAGCTTCAGAAGGCCAACCCACTTCTTTAGCCAATTGCTTGAATCGAGTTACGTAGGTGAGCATATCCTGAGAGCCTTGCTGGAAATCGAGTAAACGTTCTTGAGCACTAAAGACCTGTTCTGGGCGGTCAAACATAGTCTTTAGTGCTTGAATGAATCCATCATAATCATCCAAAAGGGAATCTCTGGTGTTAACTAATGGTGTGGCCCAGGCTAAGGCATTCCCGGAGAGATGAGAAATAATAAAGCCCACTTTAGCCGTGAGGGTGGAAAAATAATAAGGTTTAAAGGTAAAGTGGACCAAACAAGAATCCAGGAATCCTCTGAGGGTTTTTCACAGCCGTCATATTTCTCAACAATGCTGCCCAATAGCATGCTGTCCTTTGAGGCAGAGTCGCGTGAAAGTACCAATTGTTTCAGCGCGGCGTTCTCCGCTTTCAAGTTCTGTACTTCGGTCGATAGTTCTTGCTTGCCACGCATAAGATCCTGGATGGCCGCCTCCATGTCTGTATCGACTTCGGTCAGGTGGCGTCTCAATCTGTCGCAGGTTTCCCCCCTTCTCACCTGTCTATGTTGCCTGATGTCCTCTTTAGGTGGAGTCTTCTTTCGTATGGTTCGGGACTTAAATAAGCCCGCTCGGCCGTCCTCGGCTTCCAGATTACGTTCAGCTTCGATGTCCAGGATCACGGGAAACTCCAGGAGTATTCAAGAAGGAGTTGGGGGCACGCGGAAGCGGCACAGGGATTCCGGGAAGTTAGGAAAGAGGGAAGAAGTCGGGAGAAGGGAATCCAGGGGCCAGGGGATAGCAAGTAGCACTAGAGAAGGTTCAGAGCACACGTCCGATCACAGCTAGTAGCTGCGTTGAGACGCACAGGGCTGCGGGGTGTGGCTTCTTTATAGAGGACGCTGCGTAGAACGTGAAGACTGGCGAGCAGCGTTCTGAGCTTGGTAGTATTATGGAGTGTAAGGCCCGACGTGTCAGGGACCAGGAGGCCCAGAAGGGGCGAGTTTGATGGTTCGTGACAGCCTCTCTGTTGCTGCAGAAGCCCAATGCCAGGGGTTGAGTGTCCATAACCAAGAGCAACGTCTGCCGCAGAACGAATCTGGCCAAAAGCTCCAGGAGCCTCCTAAGGACCCTCCAGAAGCAGGAAATTCCAATTTAGAGTCCCCTCACCAGAGTGCCGGAGCGAGGAAGCAAGGGAAGTCCAACCAGAGATATTCGTTCTGCATCAGTGCTGTTTGCAAAGCGCTGAAACTGAAAAGTGCCACTGAATCGAAGGAAACCTGTAGCTGCCGAAGCCTTTCCCGAGTACTGGCGCAGGATCCCTCCAGACGTCCTCCCTCTTGTCCCTGTGACTGAGGCTCAGGAACCAGGGTCTGCTTGGCTTTAGCAAGACGGAATCCAGCTGGACCACTTTCTTCTAACGAGAGGTACTTTTTGGGCTTGGAGTACTTAACTTCTTGCCTTAAATCATGCTTTCTCACTTGAGAATTGCACCTGCTTAACTTTCTGCGTTGATTTCAACTCCCCCTGGCAAAGGCTTAACAGCTGGTGTTCCTTCAGTGATTTCCTGAACTATCTGACTTTGTGAAAGACTTTTATCCAAGAAGTGCACCAGAACTATAGGCTTTGTCCAAATGACTTTGGCTGTCCTGGCTCCCTAAAGGCACTCTTCTGAATCCATTGACTTTGGCATTGCTTGTCCCTCCATGAGTTGTAATTTGTTGAACACTATTACCGCTAGGACAAATTTGCCTAGATTTCATTGGAGAATTCAAACTGGCTTCACTTGATGAATTATTTGATTTGATTGTGCATTATAGTACAAATCTGTACTTTTCACACAAAACATGCAAAGAAACAATTCTACAAATAAACACATTTACATACCCCTAAAAAACTTGTAAAGGACATTTGACAGTCATTTCAATACATTACATTTCCAATAAAATTTCTACAAAAACCTTACCTGGTTTTAAAAGTTTTCAAAAAGTATAAACATTTCACATGAATTCCCATAACTTACAAAATACGACTATTAAAATTCCAATTAACTTGCTTTTAAAAATTCTAAGAAACAAATTGATAAGGATATTTCATTTGTATTTAAGATCCTCCTCCAAAGGCCCTGTTCTGTTGATATAAAATTCATAGGTATAATTTGGTTCCTCAATATACACAAATTGGGACATTGTACACATAAATGTTTCCAGGTCTCTAGCTCCTTATCACAGTGCCGACAAAGTCTCGGGTCCCTTGGGACTTTGCTTCGTCTACCCAGTACTTCTTGGGTAGGTAAAAGGTTTAGTTTAAGTATTAAAAGAGCCTTGACGAGTGCTTCTTCAAATATGGCGCAACATTATTACAACTCGTAATTGTCCAGTCAAAGTGGTCACCGAAGCACTGATATTGCATTAAATTCTCTTTATGTGTTATCCACATGTCTGGACAACTTTTGCTTAACGAGATTGGCTGTTCTTAAATCTTCCGTTGAAGCCCCTATTGTTTTCATTAGCTTCAGGCACTCTGTCCCCCAAACCGATAAGACCTTTAACGAGCCATTTAGCCACAAAACATGCAGTCTCTCATAAATGGAGGCAGCTGGATGGGCCAGTATAGTTGCAAATAACTGAAGCTTCCCCCAATCGATCATAATCTGAATGAGAAGCAGTCCCAATTCCTATAAAATTCCCACTAGTGGTACCAATTGCCGTAAGCCAAAAACCCCTCTCCAGACAATTGCCTCAATTTGTACGTTCCTGGTCTGTGCTCCATATATCCATTTTGGGACAATGTGTTGTTTGTACAATTTTAGCATAGGGAGGAACGAATATCGTCTAAATTTAGTGTCACATTTTCAAAGCTGTGCTGTTGCTCCCATGATCTGAGCCTTGAGGTCGATCAACAAGTCGGGACCACCCCCATTATAATAGACGACGGTCCCTAAGTACTTAAACTTATTTAACACCTCAAGGCTACAACCCTTCAGTTTCCAAGGGGCAGCTATGCATTTTTTGATTCCTTCATTTAGGTCCACAACTTTTGATTTCACTATATTTATTGACACAACCCAAATTACCCAAAAATTCTTCTAATGCACTTAAAGCTCTTTGTAGGCCAATCGGTGTCAAATCACAAATCACAATATCGTCTGCGTACAATAAGTGTTGGATTTTGTACCTGCCCAGCCTGGGGGGACTTGTTCTCAGGTAATTTAGTATTCCATGTAAAAGCAGAAAAGAAAGGGTGCCAACTCACACCTTGTTGCAGACCCCTATTTGTTTCTATCCATGGTGTACAGGATCCATGAGCATCTAATCTTACTCTGATCCTTGTTCCCACATGTAAAGCCTCCAGAATCCCCACCAAAGCAAGAGGACAACCCTTTTCCTGTACATATTTCCAAAGCAAGGCCCTATTTACATGATCAAATGCCTTGCAAATATCCAGGAATGCCAGAAACACCGATCTACCTTGAGCCTTAGCCTATGCTGAAAGTAATTCCAGTACAAAATCTATTTAGAGAAGTGCTCATACCCTTCCAGAACCCAGTCTGAAAAGGGTCCAGACCATTAGAATCACAGGCCCAGTTTTGAAGTTCCTTCAGTAGCATCTTAGTGAAACTTTTATTTGACGCGTCCAACAGTAAAATGGGTCTATTGTACAAAGGAGACAACCTATCACCACCTTTAAAAATGAAAATTGTAGTGGCGGCAGACCAGGTTTTGGGGAACTCCTTTTTGATCAAGATCTTTACAAATTAGGCTGACAATAATTTAGACCAAACAAAAAGTGTTGATTTAAGGTCAAATTTGAAAGACCGTCTGGGCCTGGAGCATTGGACTTCTTACTCCTTTTTTTATCAATGTCACAATGTCATCCAAATCCCACTTAAACGCCCCCTTCCAACCGGCCTGCGACCACTCAGGGTTCTCATTTATTCCCACTTTCATGTAAAGTTTGCTGGAGTGTGACCCAAACTTCCTCTGGGATCGGCTGGGTTTGCAGGAAATGAGCTCTCTCTGTGGGCTTAATTAGTTGCCAGAATCTGCCCAAGTTATTCCCCGACAGACAAGCCAGCATATTTTTGGCATTGTTGATGCACATTAGGAATTACCTGCCCTTAATCCCATTCCTATAGTCCTGTTTTACCATCCGAACCTCATTAGGGCATACTCTTGGAAAATGTCTCTTTAGCCTTGTTATCTCCCTTTGGATTAATTTGTTATGAGCCGGTATCTCCCAGTCAAAACCATGAGTATTCCCTACCTTTGTCACCCCTCTTTTCAGATGTTTTCCTGTGGTGAGGCTTGCAAAACAGCCACTATGAGGGGCGAGAACCCATCAGATGAACAAAGAAACTCCAGCCCCTCTGCATTCAGATCTGCAATCCCATTATGATATGATAGGTTATTTGATATGATAGGTTATTTATAACGCGCTTAATACCCAGAGGTTTCTAAGCGCGGACCCGGGAATCGAAACTGTGATGCTCCATGTCATCTTGCTTCCGAGGTGATGATGTTGCCCCTGAGCTATCCTCCCATTATCATGCCATTGCCAATTTTGTGGACCATTTGACCTCATGATTGCAAGGATTTATTTCCACAACCAAATGCATATTGTTCACCTCCTTTTTTTGGATGAAAGGATGATTTTACAAATCATAAGGAAATGATCACATAGATCCAATTTTTTTTGCCACCAAGCTTCCACCCTTCAAAAGCAAATCTGATGAGACAAAAATATAATCCAATGTGGATTCCCATATCCCATTTTTCCATGTGAAGTTAGGGGGGATATCACCCTGAAAGTTCCCATTTAAAATAGAGAGGTCCCATTCTTCCAATTCCTGGCGAATTCTCTTACCCCTTACCCGAGATTCCTTGGTGGTTTCCATTCTATTAGGTACCATGTACCAACCATCGTCCAGGCATTCCTCATTAAAATCGCCTACCACAATCATTGTGGCGCCCTCATCTGGTAGTTCACCAAGGAATGTAAAGGATAGGGCCGCCAGTGCATCTTCTAATTCACTTTTATCTGGGTTTAAAATAAACATTAACCAGAAGTCATTGATTGGGCACTGCTGGCGCCCCAGGCTGCCATTCCACTAAGGCCACCAGCATGTCGCTTCGATCAACTTCAATTTTACAGAGGGACGTGCCGGGGCATTGTTTAATTGCTGTCAACAGCCCACCATAGAGCCTTCCTCTCTCACCCCGCAATGCCCTATTGTATATTACATCAAAACCTTCAATAATTGGCGAATCAAGGAGGAAGGTTTCTTGTAAGCACACAATATCGTAAATAACAGACACATTCTAATTGTTTAATATGTTTTTAAAACCTCTGGAATTCCATGAGGCAACTGTTGAATTGGACCATCATGAGCTTGAGTACGCCCAATATTTTCTGTGTTTTGCAACATCCCTTGACTACAACCCAGCGCACTATACATATCATCCTGCTGTACCTGGGTTAAACCATGCTCTGTCCTACCTTTTTTTGGGTAGTTTGGAGCGAATCTTGAAATTATAGATGGACCAGAGTCGCCCACATCAAAGCCCAAGGATGAAAAAGACTCATTTTCTGCCAGTATTACATCTTTGGTTATGTAACATCTAAGATGAAGTTTTACTACATCCAGGCATTCTTCATGCACAAACTCCACTTTGCTAATGTCACCCGTGGTTACTAGCCTCAGTTTTGGAATTTCGTGCATGAGCGATAAAATATAGTGCCTATTAAGAGGATATCGATTGGAGCTCTCAAATAAACAGCTCAGATAATTGGAGATCTCTTCCCTTTGTGCTGTCATCTTTTGAGGTAATTTATGGCGTAATGAGTGTCTCTCCCTGTTATAACCAATTACGAGGCACAGCTAAACTGTCTATCCTTAGTTGTGGGCATTTTGGCATTCCTGAACATTTTTCTTCTATTGTTCGACAGGGGGGTACCGGAATTTCACAATGGGCTTCCCCAGTGTCCTGCATCCCTGCCAAATACTTCACTACAGTTGGTTGCGTATAGTTGCGTACAGTTTTTCCTTTACTTCACCCCCTTGCAGCCCCAAACTCAGCTATAGACAGACTTTGCTGAGGATTACTCACTTCCTCAACCACCTGATTCGCCGGGGTCAAAGCCACCCCTATTTCCATTTCATGACCCACTGAAGGTCGGCTTCTTTAGCAGAATTTACCCTTTTATTAATTATTGTATTCTGGTTTGTTACTGCAATTATAGACCCTTCCAAGAAGTATACCTTACCCACAAGCTCTCTCACACAGGGCCTCATTACACGGTAGGCAGTGAACCATGGCGCTATTAGCGCCATGGTTCATGCCGGTAAAATACCGGCACCGCCTTGGTGGAAAGGGGAATTACCGCCCCATTCCAAGGTTGGCGGGGCGGTAATTCCCCCTTCCACCATTGCCATTCCCCATTCCCATTTTTGCCCCATAGGGCTCTATGGGAATGGGGAAGGCGCTAATTACGGTACCGCAAATTGCGGTACCGTAATTAGCTCCACTGGTCCCTTTGCGGGTTGGTTTTTAATGCCTGCAAAAAGCAGGCATTAAATTCCCCAACCCGCAAAGGGACCTCGTAGTAAGGCGGTAAGGATTTACCGGTACCAGTAAAATACCGGTACCGGTAAACCCTTACCGCCTACCGTGTAATGAGGCCCAATGTGTCTTAAATCACGAATCTCAAAATTGAGAGAATCATAGCCTCTATCCATAGAATTGAGAATCCGGGCCAGGATAGGGAAGGACAGCTCATCTACCACTGTTGCTGCATCCTCTTCCCTTCCTGCCTTGACCCCACTCCCTACTGTGTGCTCCTTAGGATCTTCGTCCCGGATTAAACCACCTTGGGCAGATTCTGCTGCCCAGTTATAACCATGAAGGTCAGACATAATCGGAGGATGTGGCGTGGGGCATGATTCAACCCGAGACAACATTTTATCCATACGCTGATGCAGCATTATCTCTGTGAGACCATCCTCTCGAGCGGGGGATTCTGGGATGGGCCCTTGATTAGTTTTAAAGTCCAACTACAAGCGCACACGTTTTTCCAACCCATTAGAAATGGCTGGTGCCAAATTGAAACATCCGAAACCAAGTCACCCTCATGGAGCATCTCATCCAACACCATTGAGCCAAATTACCTTCTATATTAGACAAAACCTGATTTATATTACCCAACACTCCCGCAACAGGTGTCCCCTTCTTTGCTACATCTATGGGTCCCATGCTCAAGGACTTCCCCGTCCATCAGGGATTTCCTTCCACAGGTTGCAACTTTGCAGGCTTCTGTAATTTCTTTACAGGCAATGTAGCCGGGATCAGAGTAAGAGTAGGAGTGGTTATTTGCTCAAGATTGATACCCACTCTGTGACTCCATATAACAGTGGCACCGTATTTTCCTTGTTGAGTTAGCAGGGTGTCTGCAATACAGACCCTGCTTCTCAGCGTTACCCCCATTATAAACTACTCTCAACTACACCCATTTCTTTCAGCAGGGTCCTACTTACTGGTGCAATTTATCACAAATACTATGCCAGAGTACCCAATACAGTACTCCGAAGCTGAATGCAAATACAAATTATGATCTGCAGAGCAACTGGTAGCAAAGCCGTATATTACTAAAGTGCAATCTGCAGGCTTAACCACCAATAAGTTAGAAGGCAAATACCATATTAAGAACCTAGGATTTACAAGACCAGTATGTCCTGTAGGATCTATTAAAATACAAAAGTGCTAGTGCAATAAAGCAAATCAATAGATGCTTAAGCACAAGAGTGCTAGTGCAAATAGAGCCAGAGTACTAATATTCATAATAAAGTGCACTGTGCAAAATATTCCTTGAGCAAGGTAGAGGACACATACCAAATTTTAAGAACCTAGGATTTACAAGACCAGTATGTACCGTAGGATCTATTAAAATGCAAAAGTGCTAGTGCAATAAAGCAAATAAATAGATTCTTAAGTGCAAGAGTGCTAGTGCAGATAGAGCCAGAGTATTAATATTGCTAGTAAAGTGCACTATGCAAAATATTCCTTGAGCATACTCGAATAAAAGCCAAAGTATCCTTTAAAAACCTAGGACTTACAAAGCCAACACGTCCAATTAAATGTAGTTAAATGCAAAAAGTGCTACTGCAATAAGGCAAACAATAAATGCCTAAATGCAATAGTGCTAATGCAAACAGAACGCGACAGTATTAATATTAATTATAAAGTGCACTGAGAAGTTTATATTCCTTGAATATACACAGATAAAACCAGTCTAACCAAGTACATATTACAAAGTAAATCATTTAAATCAATACTACAACTATACTTTAAAATTTCACACACATGAATACAAATTAGAAAAAGCAATGTCAATAAGTCACATGTCAAATGTCACAATCCAAAAAACAGGGAAGGAAGAAAATTCCAGCAAAAACTACAATATAAAAAATTAACTGCGGCATTTGGACTGCAATATAGGAATATACGGGAAAAATAATAAAGTCTGTTCACCACAATTTCAGTCTGTCCAGGCAAAATAAGATGAAACCAGTTTGTTTGCAAATGCTGCAGCATCTATTGTTGGCCACACTGTATAACAATTACTACAGAAGGTCCTAAAGGCCAGCAATTATTACACAAAATCCTAAAGGCCAACAGTGCTAAACTGATGGGAGCTCAAAGGCCGAGGCCCACAGTCGCATTCCCCGTCCGTCCTCCTCGACGTTGCTGCCAATAACGCACAGAACAAAAAAAGAATTCCAGGACAGCACAACGGCTGTGTCGATTTGAGAGGATTAATAGCTCGGGCGAGCTCCAAGGCCATAGCCCACAGTCACTCCCCACCTCAAGATAACAACTGCACGTTACCAGGGACTCAGTCAGCCTCCCATATGCTGGGGGGCACCCAGCCGACACACCAACACAGATGCCGCCAGAACTTTCCAGTGGGGACCAGTCAAACAAACAGTTGGTGTTTTTAATACGTTTCACTTACTTAGTGTCCTGCCAGATTTAATTGATATGAGGACTACTGAGCAAAGCGACCAGCGGAAACCGGACACCAGACACTCTGCTTCGCACACCGCGCCGTGCTCCGCGCCGGTGTTGCGACTTTGTAGTACTTCCTCTTTACAGTCCGCCTCCAAAAAAGCAGTAGGAAGTGAAAAGGGACTTCAGCGAATCCTCCAGGAATCGTAAAATGCAGAATGCTGCAGAAAGTTAAAACAATGTATTTACACTGCAGTGATCGACCCCGTCTGGATAGAACTTGCCACCAACTCCACCAGACACACTGCTTCGCTTCACTTGATAAAGTATGTTCTAACCTTCCTATTTTCCTTTAACCCTTCCTTTCTGAAATTAAGAGTCTAAAAAGTATATTGGTGTTACATATAAATGCAATACTATCCTTGTTATTGAAGTCACTTAAGGGTGTAGGAGACATGTATTAGCATATCCAAAGAGTATTCACCAACTTTATTGATTTTGAAAAGTGATTCCAATGTTTGCTTGAACTATTACAAACAATTGCCTTTTTAAAGAATGCTTTACTAAAAGTGATGTTAAATAAATAAATAATTATTTATAACTGAAACCTTGAGTATAAATGTTACTTGGTTACTTGTATTGACTGATTTCATCTGCACAGCTCTACAGCTCACATTTACCCCTCTTGAGATAGGCCTGGCTGTTCAGTCACACTACCAACTTTTGTGGTGCAGACCTATACCAAAATATGGGTTACCTAATACCAAGCAGATAAGTACAGTGACTATTGGTTGTACTTGTGCCCATCTAAACCAGCCACAAGGCTAAGCTCCACCAAAAAGGTAAGCAACTTGTAACATGCCTAGTATGGATAATTATAATGAGTCAGGGGGGGCGTGGCCAGCAGCATGCGGTAAAGACGCTTCCCGAGAAGACTCCTGCTCGATCCTAACAAATATCCAAAGAAAAGGGTGCAGTTCACTTGTGCCCAACACAGAAAAAGGTGGACACAATAGCGGAACGTCCCGCGTAGACAAGACTGCTGTGGAGACTGGGGAAAGGGGCTGGCGAGCTGAGAAATTCACGCTGCATGCCCGAGTGCGAGCAGGGACTGAGAAAATAGCAACTGACAGCCGGAGAATGTGAGGAGGAAGACACAGCGGCTACAGAAGAGGAAGGAGATAAGCCAGGGGCAGAGGCTGCGAGCGCAAAACCATACAGCAGTGGAAAGACCCTAAAACGGTCTCACTAGGAGGAAGTGTGTACGATGTGGGCGCAAGAGAGAAAGCACAAAACAGCAGGGAGGCGGACCGGACGCCCAACGCTTGTACGAGCCTGGTGAACAAAACCACCCATGAAGCGAGTACGGGACTGGAGAGCGGCCGAACATTGCGGATGCACAGGTGAGAGGAGTCCCAACGCTGCACGTGACACTTCATATCTACAGAGGAGACGGTAAATGTGGTACAGAGTTATGGATTATGAACAGATGGGATACAGATAAATCACAGGGCACGAATACAAGGGGGAGCAGCAGGAGAGCAAGACCACACCCCCAATCCCCACATCTGGTCTGAATCAATCATTGAGTGCACACCCTCATAGGTGAACAGAGGAGGGGGAGGATTTAAGGCTGAGGAGGGTTGCAACTAATGGGGCAACTGGGTTGCAAAAGGGGTTGATACGCCTGGCATACGTATTTGTGGGGGCCCCAAATGAAAAGTGATAATACACTACTCAGCTACAAGGGGACTAAGGAAAAGACCATAGACAAACGCAGGAACAGAGCAGATAGAGAGACTAGATGACGTGCAAGCAAAGTAAATGAAAGGGAAAGCAAACAACATTGGAAGCATTTACCAGAAACCCTGAAGAAAACAACAGAAATATGGAACAGAAACAAGAGGCCAAAGCGGCAAAGATGGAAGGGGAACAACAGATACTGGCACCAATAGCATCTTTACAAACCGCGCTCGAAACCAAGATAGATGCTGCCATGATTGATGCCAAATTTGCTACGCAAAGACGTACGTGCGCTAGCGGAAAGAACAGACAGCGCCGAGAAACCAATTAAAGATAGCAGCAGCAATATACACACAGTGCAAACAGAAATATGCATGCTTCAACAACAGGCAAATCTGCTGGAGGAGAGGGCAGAAGACGCCGAAGGCAGAGCATGTAGAAATAACATCAGGCTGATAGGACTGCCAGTAGGAATGGAAAGGAAGGACACCACGACATACGGGGAGAAACTGATACTACAGGAAGTTGGCCTAGGACACCTAACGCAAGGATTTATGATAGAAAGTGCGCACAGGGCCCTAATTGAAAGGACCCCGCCAGGTGCATGCCCTCGGTCGATAAGTGAAAAGATATTAAAGTATAAAGATAGAGAGAAGATTCTGGCATTTTGAAGATCGGGGGGCACCATACAGAGGGCGTCAACCAACATCACAGTCTACACAGACGACACATTTCAAGTGCAATAAAACAAATTGCCAGCGTGGCCCCTCGAATGTGAGACTGAGAAAAGCTGGGCTCAGGTATATGTTGATGTACCCTGCTTGGCTGAAAATTATATGGAACGGACGCTCACTGTTCTTCAATGACCCAGAGAAAGTGCAGGAATGGATAGACAGGGAAAGGATAGCAGCGTTGCAGGACAAATTAGACAATGAAAACGAGAAGGCTACGACTTGAATTACACAGGACGGGAAGACTAAGTTGAGTGCCACACCACACATCAACAAAGCAGGCAACGAATATTCTACGACCACCCTAAGAAAAAGAGCATATTCAGCAGGAGGAGTCATCAAACACCATCTTAGCGAATACAGGACACAGGGCTCTGGAAACACAACCCCTCATTAGAAGAATCCAGGGTACTAGTTAGAAAGTACCCACTCGCTGTGCACCGCCACCATAAGAGGTGAACTTGGTAGGTGGAGGGCTAGAGGCGAGCAGGCCTGAGCATGCAGGTCAAAGCTCGGTGTCATGACCCTTGCCCCTGGCCCTTACGTCAGCCCTCCAGTTAGGGCCAGGTCAAAGGCCTTAAAACCTCATCCAAGACTCTCTTGGAGTCAGTCCTGGCACCTTTGGCGCCAGGCTCATTACCATCATGAAGACCAACATTAGAATGGGACTATTTACTTGGGACTATTTAACTTGGGGGGGGTTCAGCCAACAAGGAGGCACACACGTAGCTCAGTTACAAGGAACTGAGCTATGTGGTCTAGTCTTTTGGGTGTGGCAGGCCTGGGTCTACCTTACCTGGACTACTTTTGGTGTGGCAGGCCTGGCACTATTTTACCTGGACTACTTTACCTGAGACTATTTAAACCACACCCAAACAGCAGAACATGCTTTGCGTTATTCTGCTGTGGGCAGCGTAACGCTCACCGTGTCCAGTTCTTTGATGCCAGCTTACCTGAAACCAAGGACCTGCAGAGAGAGAAAGAACACTACGAAACTTACCTGGAACAGTATCCTGTCTTCAATCCATCGCCAACTTCAGTTCCACTGACCTGAAGGTACGAACGCCATCATCCGGCACCGCATGCATCCTGGAATACCATAACCTGGAAACAGGAGAAAGAAAGACAGCATTAGTAAGCGTTTACTCACGTTTCCTTCCGAATGAAGAAAGCCACACAATTCTTACCTGGGTAGTCATCTCCTGGTCAGTATCATTGCTGGAACATTACGGCGCTCGGCGAGGAACATCGCAACCTGCAAGGAGACAAAAGACAGGTTAGCAATATAAAAGGCGAAACAGCGCCGTTCATCGCACATTACTCACCGGACAGCATTGCGCACACCACGCTTTCGCCTACCGGCCCATGCTCATCTACAAACTGCATGACAACTCCAAAATACCTTTCCATACCTAGGAGGAAAGAAGCAAGACATTAATATTCGAACTAAGAGGAACATGAGAACTGCATATAAAGACTTTAAAGCAGCAAACCTACGGAGTCGCAGCAGGCCTGGATTCCCACAGGGGGGGCTTGCACCAGAGAAGTAACTTGGTCGCTGCTCGCCCCCCACATCTACGCACCCTTGCCACGAGGAGCAGGACGGAGAATCCACCTTCTACAATATTAAGGTGAGGAGAGGTCCCAAGGGGGAAGATGGAGTTGAGGCCAAGGGAGGTGAGAAAACATAAAGACAATCTGGTATTTAATCCAGCTCTCCTATATTGCAGACCCATCTTTACCCAGATGCCTTACCAAGGGACTGGGAGAGGGTTTGAGAGTGCAAATCATCCAACCAGGGCTGGGTGGCGTCCCCGTGGATACCAGGTGAGCCTAACAGAACGCAAAGACTCAGTAATATTATCCACCTGGGCGTCATGGAGACTTCAGAGACTGACCCGTTAGTTCAGTTGTTGGGACAATTACGCGCTGAAGTACATTCAGCCAGGCAAGAAACCAATGCTCTTAGGAGGGATTTGATTGTTACTAAGGATTGTACCGAAAAAATAAGTAGACAATTGCTCAAATCACAGGCAGGACAGACCCCATTGCCTGGTAACATTCCGCCAGCACCTGTACCAACTTCTACCAATCCAGTACAAATGCCCCTTCCTGGGGCAGTTCCTTTAGCTCCACTTGAACGATTTACAGGGGAAACCAAGAAGTACGCAACATTCATGAACCAGTGTTGTCTTCATTTCCTTTGCAGACCTGGGGCTCTTCCTAATGACCAAGCGTGGGTTGCTTTTGTTTTGTCATATCTGAGCGGCAGTGCAGCGGATTGGTCGGCACCATTGGTAAGTCAGGATGACCCGTTGTTACATGACTTTGGGGGTTTCCAGATGGAAATGGAAAAACTATTTGCTCGTCAAACTCAAGGCCAAGCATTAGACAACTTACTTTTGTCACTCTGTCAAGGTAGTCAAGACTTGCTTACATATATAGCAACATTTAACAGACTAGTCATTGAAGCTGTGTGGCCTGAGGAAAAAAGTACCACACTATTTCATCGGGGTCTACGAGGGGAACTAAAGGATGTCCTTGCTCAAGTGGTTAACCCACCTAAAGACTGTGCAGAATTCATCAACCTTGTGTTGCAATTAGATCACAGATTGCAAGACCGAAAAGCGGACCGGATAAGGTGAGACACTCGAGCTGTGTATGTCCGAACAAAGGATAATGTTCCACGTACATTGGGAAACACAGTAGAACCCATGCAAATCAGAGGTGTACGGCCCCCTTTAACTAAAACTGAAAGAGAACAGAGAAGGCAACAGCAATTATGCTTATATTGCAGAAAATCAGGCCACTTCCTCAAAGAATGTCCAGTGAAACCACCAAGGAGAACTGTTGGAGCCACAGAGAAGGAAGATAATAACAAGGAGTCGGAAAACTACCAAGCCCGGCAAGCATAGAGGTCCGCTTGTCGAGCGAGAAGGATGAGCCACAGACCTCACACTTTGCATTACCAGTAATTTTGATCAATCACCAACAACCGTCTCGGATGCATGCTGTCGAAGCATACATAGACAGCGGAGCAGTTGGGAATTATGTAGACCAAGATCTGGCAGCAGAGATTGGGCTTCCCTTATGCTCTAAGTCGACTACTGAAAAAGTTAATACTGTTGATGGGACAGAAATAGCTTCCGGACCAGTAACCCAATGTACAGCAGTACTAACCCTACTGTGCCAGGATGGCCACCGAGAATCTATTGCATTCGTTCTCATCAAAGCTCCTCACTTTCGACTAATCTTAGGGATGCCAAGGTTGGTAGTTCACAACCCTCTAATAGATTGGCGTGCCAAGAAGTTGGCCTTTTCCGATTATTGTTCTCGCACCTGTTATTACCAAGAAAAGGGGAAAACAGATTTATGTACATCTGCTACTCCCAGTACAGCTGCGATTGTACTAGGTGTGACTAGTACTCTACAAAATGAATACCAAGATTTTCAAGACGTGTTCCAGAAAGAACAAGCAAATACTCTACCACCACACAGGCCCTACGATGGTCAGATCGACCTCATACCTGGTGCGCAAATTCCTTGTGGCCGAATCTATGCACTTACTGAACCAGAAAACCTCCAATGGAAATCTTATCTTGATCAGTACCTAGCAAATTGATTTATCCACCCATCTAAATCACCGGCAGCCAGTCCCTTATTCTTCGCACCTAAGAAGGAAGGAGACTTGAGGATGTGCATCGACTATCGCGCATTAAACCAGATCACAGTAAAAATACGTTATCCACTACCCCTTATTCCCGAATTATTGGATCAAGTCAAAGATGCCCAAATCTATACCAAACTGGACCTTAGGGGGGCATACCATCTTGTTCGAGTGAAGAAAGGAGACGAATGGAAAACCGCCTTTCGAACCAAATACGGCTTGTATGAATACCAGCTAATGCCTTTTGGACTTTGCAACGCTCCCGCTGCATTCCAGTACTTTATGAATGATGTTTTGCAGGAGTTCATCGACATTTGCGCCATGGTTTACATTGATGACATCTTAGTGTATTCTGCTACAAAAGAGGACCCTCATTACAACCCAGGCGTTAAGGGGTTAATGGCGCTGTAAAAGGTTAAACCCTTAACGCCTGATTACGAGGTCCCTTCGCGGGTGGCACTTTAACGCCTGCTTTTAGCAGGTGTTAAAAAACCAACCCGCAAAGGGACCTTGGTGCTAAGTACGGTGCCGCAATTTGCGCCACCGTACTTAGCGCCTTCCCCATTCCCATTGAGCCCTATGGGGCAAAAATGGGAATGGGGAAGGGCCATGGCGGCATGGGGAATTACCGCCCCGCCAACCTCGGAATGGGGCGGTAATTCCCCATTCCGCCATGGCGGAGTCAGTAAGTTACCGGCATGGTCCATGGCGCTATTAGCGCAATGAGGTAATTATTAGTCGTAATGAGGGCCAGGCATGTCCGTTCCGTCCTTACTAAACTCCGCCAACATAAACTGTATGCTAAACTCGAAAAATGCTCTTTTCATGTCACCGAAGTGGAGTTCCTCGGTTTTATCCGCACACCAAAAGGTATCAGAATGGATAGGCACAAGGTAGATGCCATTCTTAACTGGCCGTCACCAACTTCATTTAAAGGAATCTAGAGTATGTTGGGCTTTGGAAACTTTTACCGCCGATTCATCCCAGATTTTTCCCAAATAGTACATCCAATTACATCACTATTGAGAAAAAACAATAAAAAATTCAATTGGCCCGAAGAAGCAGAGAAGGCCTTTCAAGAACATAAGAAAAAATTCACTTCTGCTCCAGTTCTATGCCATCCTTGCCCAGACCTCCCTTATATAGTTGAAACAGATGCCTCTAGCATGGCTATGGGAGCTATTCTCTCGCAAAGGGACCCAGGAACTGGCCAGTTACATCGTGTGGCCTTCTGGTCACGATAATTCTCACCTCCCGAACTCAACTATGCTATCACAGACAAAGAACTCTTGGCTATAAAATCAGCTTTCAAGGCATGGCAACACTATCTCCTTGGTGCTAGACATACTGTCACGGTCATAACTGATGATCGAAACCTGCAATACCTAAAAACAGCAAAGGCTCAATCATCCCGTCAACTACAGCGGGCTCTTTTCTTCAATGAATATGACCATGTGATCACCTACCGGCCAGGAGTCCGAAACGGAAAGGCTGACGCTTTGTCCCGCATGGGTTTTGTTGAAAAGGTATACATAACTCCAGATCCAGTATCCATCATTCCAGAAGAACAAGTTACTTACCAACTGGTAACGTTCTTTCGATTGGATGTTCCTCCAACGTATTCCTCATTTTAGATGTATTCCATCCAGCTTTGCTGCTCTTCGGAAATTATTTCGGCAGAGGGCGCCGTGCGTCGATGTCGTCGAGTCGATGGTCCCTCGAAGGCCTCTGTCGAGGGTGACGTCTACGGGTATATAAGTAGCACGCACTGCGCCCGTTGGCCTCAGTTCTGTTTTTCCCCTTTTCACCTTTGATTTTGTACTGTGTAGATTGTGCCGGCAGACAGGTACCAGCCTTGCGAGAGTTGAGTTGGTAATAACCCAGAAAAATCTACAGAGGGGTAGGCTGGGAGGGCGATGAGGAATACGTTGGAGGAACATCCAATCGAAAGAACGTTACCAGTTGGTAAGTAACTTGTTCTTCAAGTGGATTGTGTCCTCCAACGTTTTCCTCATCTTAGACTCCCAAAGCAATATGGATAATTTCTCTGGAGGAGGGGTTAGATTTTTCAATGCCCTTAGATGGCTGAATATAGTACTGCTTTACCAAAATTCTGCTCCTTAGACTGGGAAGCATCCATACTATAGAATTTTGAAAAGGTGTGCAGTGAAGACCAAGTTGCTGCCTCACAAATGGACCTTATTGGAACACCTCTTTGAAGGGCTTTCGAAGAGGCGATGCCTCTGGTGGAATGATCCCTTAACCCTTCTGGTGGGTCTTTTTGTGCTAATCTGTAGCATTCTGAAATGCAAAGCACAATCCAGCGTGAAATTGTCTGTTTTGTCACCGATTGACCCAATTTCCTTCTGGTGTAGCCGATAAACAGTTGGTTTTCCCCTCTAAGCTTGGAAAGCCTAGAGATGTAAAAGCTTAAAGCTCTTCTTGGATCCAACCTGTGTAATCTTTCCTCCTCCTTAGTAGGATGAGGTGGAGGATAGAATGCGGGTAAAACAATTTTCTGACTTAAATGAAAATCAGATACTACTTTAGGTAAAAATGAGAGTTCAACCCTCCACACAACTCTGTCCTTATGGAACACAGTATAGGGTGGTCCAGAAGACAGTGCCTGCAATTCGCTCACTCTTCTGGCAGATGTTAAAGCAACTAGGAAAGCAGTTTTCCATGTCAGTAATCTTAATGGACAAGTTTTCAAAGGCTCAAAAGTTGCACACATTAAGAATTTTAGAACCAGATTGAGATCCCAAATTGGCACTTGGAATGGGTAAGGAGGAAACACATTAGTGAGTCCCTTTAAGAATTGCACTACCAAAGGAATTTTGAAATAGGAGCATTCTTCCGACGAGCGCTTGAAGATGGAAAGCGCTGCAAGATAACCTTTAATGGTACCAACATTTAGACCTCTATGCGCTAGGGACAAGAGGAAGGACAGTACTTCCGGAATAGAACATAGAAAAGGATCGACATTCTTTTTTCTGCACCAGTTGCAAAACTTCCTCCAACGGCAACGGTATAGAGATTTTCTTGCTGGCCTTCTTGCCAAAGCAACACCTCCATGACATCATCTGGAAGGTCCCAATCCCTGTATCTCAGCCTTTCAGATACCAAGCGTGAAGGTTAAGAGTTTTGACCTGTGGATGGAGAACCTGACCCTCCATTTGTGAGAGAAGGTCCTCTCTCTGAGGAAGACGTACTGGGAGACAGATGGACATGTCTAGAAGGTCCGAGTACCATGTCTCCTGGCCCAATCCGGGGCAATTAGGATCATGAGGTTCCCGAACCGTATCAGTCTCCTGATGACCTGAGGAATGACGGGAATCGGAGGGAACGCGTACAATAGTGGGAAATTCCACTCCACCACCAACTTGTCTCCCAGGGCTCCTCTCGGGGGAAATTCCCTTGAGCAATACCTTTCACACTTCCAGTTGATTCCATTCGCAAATAGGTCTACTTGAGGGGTTCCCCAAAGGGCGAAGATCTCTTGAATGACTTCCTGAGCCAGTTCCCATTCGCGGGACACCGTGCTCTGCCTGCTCAGAGCATCTGCCGTCATGTTCTCCTCCCCAGCTAGATGAACTGCCTTTAAAGAGATTCCTTCCTGAATTGCCCAATACCAGAGCTGCATTGCCTCTCTGCACAGAGGTAGTGACTCTACACCTCCTCTTTTGTTTAGATAATGCATGGCCACTGTGTTGTCCGTCTTTATCAGGACATTTTTTCCCCTGACAGATGGCAGGAAAGCTTTCAGCGCTAGTCTGATTGCTCTTAGCTCTAAAAGGTTGATGTGTAGTTTGGAATCCGATGGAGACCAACAACCGCTGATTGTCAGATCGTTGGCATGAGCTCCCCACCCCATGAGTGAGGCATCTGTCACTACTGTGATCTCTGGCCATGGTTGCCAAAAAAGTTCTCCTTTTAGGATGTTCTCTGTACAAGTCCACCATAGAAGATCTTGTCGAACCTTGTTCGGAATCTGGAGAAGATCTGTCATTTGACCTGAGAACTAGGACCACCGAGTCTTTAGAGCCCATTGAAGGGATCTCATCCTCAAACATGCCTCTGGCACATGGAAGAGGCATGATCCCATGAGGCCGAGCAACCTTACGAAGTCGTAGGCCTGGAGATTTTGGGCATTTTGGAATTTGGAAACCATCTGAAGAATGTCTTGAGCTCCTCGACTTGGGAGGCGAGCTCTTTCCCAAGGATGTGTCTAATACAGCTCCTATGTACTGGAGCTTTTGGGAAGGTGTCATTTGAAACTTCTTGAAATTTAGGGAGAAGCCCAGTCCGTGGAGGAAGTGTCAGGTGACTTTCAGGTGATCCAGTGCTTGTTCGGCAGAACGTGCCCTGATCAACCAATTGTTCAGGTAGGGGTAGACGTGAATCCCCCCTCTCCTGAGGTACGCTGCCACCACTACCATTAACTTGGTGAAGACCCTCGGGCGGAGGTCAATCCGAATGGCAGGACTCGAAACTGATAGTGTGAGTCGCCAAATATGAACCTCAGGTATTTTCTGTGCTTGAGATGAATCGGCACATGAAAATAAGCATCCTGGAGGTCCAATGACACCAACCAGTCCTGAAGTTGAAGGGCCTGAAGGATCTGAGAAAGGGTAACCATCTTCAACCTGTCCTTCCTGAGGAACTTGTTCAAGTTTCTTAAATCCAAGATGGGTCTCAGTCCTCCGTCCTTTTTGGGGATCAAAAAATACGGGGAGTACCATCCCTTGTTCTTCTCTGCTGCAGGTACTGGTTCTATAGCACCTTTCTCCAGCAGGGTTAGAACTTCCTGCTGTAGGAGTGGGTCTGAAAACTTCAAAGGGTGTCTCCCTGGTGGATTGCTTTTAGGTTGCGTTAGAAAAGAAAGGCAGTAACCTTGGGATATTATTTCTAGAGCCCAAACATCTGAAGTAATGGCTCGCCATTCTTGCAGATGCTGTGACAGCCTGCCTCCTACAGGTGTTTTGTGATGCAAGTCCTCAAAGTGGTTTTGTGGCGGTAGTTGCAGCCGCTGATGGCAGAGAGGCTGCAGCTGAAGCTGGCTGTGCACGTTTTGCTCGTCCACCGTGAGTGGCCTTTCTCTGGCCCCTTTGACTGGCCATTCCTCTCGCCTTTTCATATGAGGAGTAGTAACGATAGGAACGTCCCCTCCACAATTGTCCTGGCGCACAAAAAGGCTGAGGTTGCCTAATACCAGCCCCTAAAGATTTGTTAGCTGCTTTTGAGGTCTGCAACCTCTCAAGGCTCTCGTCAGCCTTGCTGCCAAAAAGGTGAGACCCGTCAAAGGGCATGTTCAGAAGGCGGTTCTGGATGTCCGGTGCGAAACCCGACTTCCGTAACTACGCAAATCTGCGCATTACCATGCTAGTGCCCATGGACCTGCTTACACTATCCGCAGTGTCCAATCCAGATTGAAGGGATTCCTGCATGGCTTCCTTTCCATCTGTAATGATGGCTAGGAACCCTTCCCTTTCCTCCCCTTCTGGTATGTGCTCTGCCTCCATTGCAATGCACTTCCATAGAGTGTATGAAAACTTTGCCAAGGCACATGTGGAGTTGGCAGATTTTAAAGCCATACTTCCAGCTGAAAATACTTTCCGTGCCCAGCCATCCACACGCTTATCGTCCCTGTCTGGAGGGATAGAAGGGTACGCAAGTTTGTTAGAAGCTGTGGCTGCCTGTATAACCAGACTCTCAGGAGTGGGATGCTTGGACAGATAGCCGGGGTCGCTACTGGCAGGGCGGTATTTTGAGGTGAGGGATTTATTTACCGGAGGAATAGAATACAGAGTTTCCCTAATTCTTGGCCACCCTATTCGGCAGGGCTACATGAAAGGCTACTACTGGGTCTTCGGTGGGACCATGGTCCAATATATCTGTCAAATCATCCTGGATGAATTGGGCTGATGGTCTAGCCCATCCTAAGTAATCTGCTACCTTCGTCATTAACTGACGGTATGATGGACTGGCATGCTCTCCTGGTTCTGGTCTCCCAAAGTCATTTTCAGGAGATGTGTCAATGCCACTTGCATTGTGTAATGATTCCACCAAGTCCCTCATTCTGCTTTCTTTTGAAATCAGGCATTCTGGGACATTTGGGGTGCCATATTCTAGCCCAAAAGTTACATTCTCCTCATCAGATCTTTCCTGTTCCTCAAAAATGGAGGTCAGAGATTTGAAAAACTCCTTCCTAGGGAGAGGCTTGAAAACCTTCTCTGGGAGAGGAGGAGGAAGAGGTGCATTACCGAGCTCTGAGGGTATTACAGGTCTTGTAACCCTGTCTTTCCCTTTTTCTGGCTGGCCTGGCTTGGCTGGAGCCTTCGGCGCCGAGGGCTTCGGGGTCGACGTCGACAAAGGCGTTGATGGCGTCGACGAAATAGTGGTCGTCGATGGAGCCTGCTTCAAGGGCTTCGAGGCGCTCTTCGAAGATTTGCATTTCGAGGTGCGTTGGATCTCGGACGGCGTCGGTGACCTCGAGCGGTCGACTCGACTCGAGCAGTCCTTTTCGCTCGGCGTCCTGGAAGGTTCCCTACCTTTCCTTTTTCGATCACCCAGGCTCGAGGGCGCGCGAGTGTCGGAGCAATGACGCTCCCGGCTGGCTTCCGAAGAAGGTCGCGGGCCGAGGCTTCGCTTTCTCAAACACCTCCATCATTTTGACCCTGAATGCTTCCTACTCTTCAGAGGATGAATGTTTCATGGGGCATTTCATCCTTTTTGGGGACTCGTCTGAGGACGAGGTGGAGGGGGACCTGTGGCGTTGTTTCTTCGACATTTTCGTCAAAGACGACGAGTGATGGGAATCGCTTCGGGACCTAGACCGATGCCTTTCGCGTCGAGGAGATTTCTCCTCACGGGACTTCGACTTGACGCTAGAGGCTTTACGGTCGGGTTTGCGACCTACCTGTAGTTTTCCCCTCCTTTCTCGTAAGGCCTTCCCTCAGGGTCGTGGTCGGCGTCGATGACGAGGACATATTAGTTTATTTACTATTCTTCACAGAACTCGAGGCGCACCCAATCTCCGAAGCAACGTATACTGCGGAAAAACGGAACTGAGGCCAACGGGCGCCGCGCGTGCTACTTATATACCCGATGCCGTCACCCTCGACAGAGGCCTTCGAGGGACCATTGACTCGACGACATCGACGCATGGCGCCCTCTACCAAAAAAATTCCGAAGAGCAGCAAAGCTGGATGGAATACATCTAAGATGAGGAATCCTTTGAAGGACACAATCCACTCGAAGACAAACTCCTGGGTCTTACGACAACATTGACACAGGGTGAACTCCAAAACAAGATCCAACTCTTAATGCATCCCACTTTCTCACAAGAGTGGTGTACTCAAGGAGAACATTACACCATTAAAGACCAGTTACCATATTTTAGGAACCGTCTATACTTGCCAAGTAAAGATTTACAAGAGCAGGTTATTTCGGGCTATCACGACTCTCTGATTTAAGGTCATCCTGGAATTGCCAAAACTCTAGCTAAAGTAAAACAAAACTATTGGTGGCCCACTTGGCGTAAAGACATCATACAATTTATCCAATATTGCGGTGTGTGTGCACAAAACAAGTCCCAAAAGCAGAAACCAGCTGGTCTTCTCCAACCATTGGAAATTCCTCCCGCACCATGGCACACACTGTCCCTTGATTTCATTACAGATCTACCTTCCAGTCAAGGATTCAACACCATCTTAGTAGTTGTAGACTTGTTCTCTAAAATGGCACACTTTATTCCTTTTAAGGGTCTTCCAAATGCATCCAATTTAGCAAAAGTATTCCTGGAGGAAATCATATGGCTACATGGCTTTCCATCGGTCTTGATCTCAGATCGAGGTAGTCAGTTCGTACCCAACTTCTGCAGGAAATGCTGTTCAATGGCCCAAATTAACATTCGACTATCCACGAGTCACCATCCTCAACAGATGGCCAAACAGAAAGAACAAACCAAACCCTCGAGCAATACTTACGTTGCATGTTACATCAAGTGGAAAGAAATTGGAAGGACTTGTTATGGATAGCTGAATATGCCTATAATAATTATTTACACACCAGCACTGGACAAACCCCTTTCTACACTTTATATATGGTAGACATCCACGTACTTCAGAATTGGATCTCCCAACCCCTTTGGAAATGCTAGCGGTTAAAACCCTACATACGACTATTTGCCAGGCCTTCAAAGAAGCATTTACTCCAAGCCAAGAACAGACAAAAGAAATTTGCTGACCAACATCGTAGTAAAGCCCCCAACTATCAAATTGGAGGCAAGGTCTGGTTAGCATAAAAATATGTGCCCATAAAAGGGACTGGGACCTTTCGTCCCCGATATCTGGGACCTTATTCTATTGAATCCATAATAAATCCAGTGGCAGTTAAATTAGCCCTACCACCCACTATGCAGATTCATCCTGTGTTTCACGTATCACTCCTGAAACCGGTACAACCCGGTACTCGGGTTACAACATCACCAAAACCAGTATTAGTTGACGGAGAACCAGAGTTTGAAGTAAAGGATATCCTCGACTCAAAATACACCAGATCCAAACTATACTACTTAGTTAATTTGAAGGGATACGGCCCTCAAGACAGATCATGGGAACCTAGTGAACACATCCATGCACCTCGCTTTATTAAAAAGTTCCATTGGAATTACCCAGCCAAACCAGGACCAGGTGGAAGTGCCACCGTGAGAGGGGCCTTGGGAGGGAGTGCTGTCATGACCCTTGCTCCTGGC
Organism: Ambystoma mexicanum; assembly: GCF_040938575.1. Lineage (NCBI taxonomy): Eukaryota > Metazoa > Chordata > Amphibia > Caudata > Ambystomatidae > Ambystoma > Ambystoma mexicanum. Next base: position 983,211,736 of record NC_090936.1, read on the forward strand.
CCTCACTGGCAAGTCAGCCTTCCAGTTAGGGCCAGGTCAAAGGCCTTAAAACCTCATTGGAGCCAGTCCTGTCGCCTCTGGCGCCAGGCTCATAACCATCATGAAGACCAACATTAGAATGGGACTATTTACTTGGGACTATTTAACTTGGGGGGGTTCAGCCAACATGGAGGCACACACGTAGCTCAGTTGCAAGGAACTGAGCTATGCGGTCTAGTCTTTTGGGTGTGGCAGGCCTGTGACTATTTTACCTGGACTACTATGGGTGTGGCAGGCATGGGACTATTTTACCTGGTCTACTTTACCTGAGACTATTTAAACCACACCCAAACAGCAGAACATGCTTTGTGCTATTCTGCTGTGGACAGCGTAACGCTCACCGGGTCCAGTTATTTAATGCCAGCTTACCTGAAACCAAGGACCTGCAGAGAGAGAAAGAACACTACGAAACTTACCTGGAACAGTATCCTGTCTTCAATCCATCACCGACTTCAGTTTCACTCAACTGAAGGTACAAACTCCATCATCCGGCACCGCATGCATCCTGGAGTACCATAACCTGGTAAGAGGAGAAAGAAAGACAGCATTAGTAAGCGTTTACTCACGTTTCCTTCCGAATGAAGAAAGCCACACAATTCTTACCTGGGTAGTCATCTGCTGGTCAATATCATTGCTGGAACATTACGGCGCTCGGCGAGGAACAACGCAACCTGCAAGGAGAGAAAAGACACGTTAGCAATATAAAAGTCGAAACAGCGCCGTTCATCGCGCATTACTCACCGGACAGCATCGCGCACACCGCGCTTTCGCCTACCGGCCCATGCTCATCTTCAAACTGCATGACAACTCCAAAATACCTTTCCATACCTAAAAGGAAAGAAGCAAGACAGAACTAAGAAGAACATAAGAACTGCATATAAAGACTGTAAAGCAGAAACCTTTGGAGTCGCAGCAGGCCTGGATTCCCACAGGGGGGGCTTGCACCAGTGAAGTAACTTGGTCACTGCTCGCCCCCGACATATTCGCGCCCCTGCCGTGAGGAGCAGGACGGAGAATCCACCTTCTACAATACTAAGGTGAGGAGAGGGCCCAAAGGGGAGGAAGGAGTTGAGGCCAAGGGAGGTGAGAAAACAAAGACAATCTGGTATTGAATCCAGCTCTCCTATATTGCAGACCCATCTTTAAACAGAGGCCTTACCAAGGGACCGGGAGAGGGTTTGAGAGTGCAAATCATCCAACCAGGGCTGAGTGGCATCCCCGTGGTGAGCCCAGGTGAGCGTAACACTGGGTGGCAGTTTAATGTTGGGGAGTTAGGGAGGAGGGAAGGGGGAAGTTCAAGCGGGGGGTCTTGCCTTTGTCGAGGAACGGCCATCAGAATCAAAGAGGGGGTCAACTAGAAGGGCTATTCTCGGAGCAGGAGAGAGGCAAGCTTGTATAAATAATACAATAGTTATACTACAACGGACATGGTGCATAGTATAAAAATGGTAACATGGAATGTGAGAGGGCTGAATAGCTACATTAAAAGGAATAGAGTTATAACATACCTGAGGAGACAGAGAATAGATATAGCCGTGATACAAGAAACACACCTCACGCCAGAAAGACAATGCACGCTGGCAAAGAAATGGGGAGGGCGCATGGTGGGATCCACATATTCTGCATATTCGAGAGGTGTGCTAATATGGATAGCCCCCACGGTCGCATTACAGATACAGTGCATAGAAACAGACAAAGAAGGCAGACTGACACTAATACAAGGCACGCTAGAGAATAGGAAAATATGCACTGTAAACACGTATGCACTAAACCATGACACAACCACGTTCTTTAAGACCATACACCCAAGAATAGGGAGGCACAGGGACTGCATCATAATTTGGCAAGGGGATCATAATTGTACCCTTGACCCACAGATAGCTAGGTTGGATGAGAAATACAAGACACTGGCGCCCCCTTTCAGGGTGCTCAATACATTACTACACACATTTGTGATGCTGAATGTATGGCAGAACCTCCACCCAGAGGATTGAGACTACTCACATTACTCAGCCCCACACGATGTGCATACTAGGCTAGATTGCTTTTTCACAGGCCCAGGGTCACTACGGGAATTTTCAGAGGTAACCTATAAAGGGAGGGTCCTGTCTGACCATGCCCCGCTGATCCTTAAATGGGAAGGAACATGTCCCCACCCACCAGTCCCGACATGAGAACTGGGAGGCGAATCCCTACGGGGCAAGGCGTTTAGGAACCAAATTGGGGACTGTACTAAGGAATATTTTGAGCAGAACACGGGTAGTGTGAGGTCACCAGGAGCACTGTGGGAGGCATTTAAGGTAGTGGTGAGAGGAGAAGCTGTGTCCAAATCAGGAGGCATCCAAGCAGACCTCACTAGCGCACTGGACAAGGCCGAGGGAGAACTAGAAACATTAGAAAAACAGAACAGGAAGAAAGAAGCAGACAAAAGCACTGAAGTAAAACTAAGGAATGCATAGAGTGCTGGGATAAGTTAGGGAGGCTAAAATACACACGGTACGTAGAAAAACAGCACGTGGACAGAGATTAGCCAGGAAGGCTCCTGGCCTGGCTATATAAACGTGATAGACTAAGAGAGGTCATCTGCTCGGTTAACGATAACATGGGACATCTGAGAAACACACAAGCAGAGGTAAATGCCGTATTCCACGAATATTATACAAACCTCTAAACAGAGAAGATAGCAATATGGAACACAGAACTACGGGAGGCCCTAGACATAATCCAACTGCCAAGGCTAGAAAAAGAAGAGGCAGGAAAGCTAGATGCCCCTATAATGGCAGAAGAGGTACTGGCTACGATTAGAGCACTACCCTCCGGCAAAGCCCCGGGGCTAGATGGACTACCGGGTGAATTTTACAAGGAATACGCAGAAGCTCTCACACCCGCGCTGGTCCAAGTGTTTCAAGAGGCGTATGAGACTGGGACTTTCTTTACCCAATAGTCTCAAGGAAGCAGTCATTAACCCCCTACTGAAGCCTAATACAAATAAGGCTGAATGCTCCTATTATAGACGCCTTTCCCTCCTGAACCAGGATAGTGAAATTCTAGCTGCAGTATTGGCGGATAGGCTATAGGAATTTATAGGGGAATTGATTCACCTGGACCAGACCTGGTACGTTCCAGGGAGATACTTGGCATGGAATTTGAGAAGGCTGCATCATATAATAGACATAACTAGACTATATGACCGCCTGTGTGCGGTAGCATCCCTAGATGCAATGAAAGCCTTTGATTCAGTACAATGGGAATGGCTATATTTTGTATTAGAGAAATTCGGCATGGGACAGAGGTTCATCAGGTGGGTTAAACTGCTGTACAAAGATCCAAAAGCAAGTGTTAGGATGGGTGGAACATACTAAGCCACAATAGAATTACAGAAGGGTACTAGACAAGGATGTCCATTCTCCCCACTGCTAACATAGACGGACAATGGCATGTTGTGTCTATGTACGCAGATGACATGCTACTGTATATACAGCAACCGGAGGAAAACCTACAATACAAACTAGAGACACTGGATAGATTTAGTGAATTATCAGGCATCACAATCAATATAGAGAAATCCCCTAGCAGGTCTAAAAGGACAGAAAAAGGAACTACTACCGGAGATATCTCTACAATGGAACCCTGACTCCTTCCATTACCTGGGGGTAGATATATAACACGAACCATCAGAATAGTGAACATTATGAGCTTCTGGGGAAAACTACCACTAACACTAATGGGGAGAGCTGCACTGATGAAGATGGTGGTGTTGCCCAGGTTACTCCATCACTTTACAAACATCTTATTTAATATCGCGAGACATTTGTTTACGAAACTAGACACAGAGTGCAGGAAATTCCAATGGCAGAATAGGCGTAACAGAATAGCATAAAGTAATAATAATAATAATAATAATAATAATAATAATAATAATAATAATAATAAATAATAATAATAATAATAATAATAATTAAAAGTAATCACCAGAGAACCCATGAAGAAGTGGGCATTAGAATACCAAAGTTTGACTGTATTATATAGCATGTCAGCTACAATTCATGGTAGAATGGCTAGCAGATGAACCCACAGTCGACACACAGGGCCTCATTACAACCCTGGCGTTGGACCATGGTGCTGTTAGCACCATGGTCCATGCCGGATTCCGCCATGGTGGATGGCGGATTTAGCGCCCCATTCCAAGGTTGGCGGGGCGGTAAATCCCCATTCACCATGGCCCCTTCCCCATTCCCATTTTTGTCCCATAGGACTCAATGGGAATGGGGAAGGCGCTAATTACGGCACCATAAATTACGGTGCCGTAATTAGCACCAAGGTCCCTTAGCGGGTTGGACTTTAAAGCCTGCAAAAAGCAGGCGTTAAAGTGTGAATCTGGCGTTAAGGGTTTAACGGCGCCGCAGCCTTTTATGGCGCCGTTAACCCCTTAACGCCAGGGTTGTATTGAGGCCCACACTACAACCCACGGTACTACAGTTATACCTAAAAGAAATATTGTGGACATCTCGCTCTCACATAGGTAACTACTCTCTGCTTATTACAATAGGTGAACAAATATGGCAGATGGCATGCAAAGCAGTAGGTATAAAAGACCTGGTCTCACCCCAAATCGATGATAGAAGACAAACAGATAAAACGTACCATAAGGAAACACAGGGATCCGGCAGGCCACACACTGATAATGAACACAGGAAAACATGACCGGCAAGGCATTGCGCACATTAAAATAACAGGCAAGATTAAGAATAGAGGGCACAAGTTCACGAAGTGATAGAGACACTGTACGATATGGCGGAAGAGTGATATGTAATATCGCGGCTGTACAAGCTACTATTACCAAACAACACAATAGAGACAGTAATGCTTAAACAAAAGTGGGAGAATGACATGGGCAAGACATGCACTGATGCCGAGGGGGGTAGGGTAATGGGATATCACAAGAAAGTATCCAGGAATGCTAGGTTGCAACTCATTCAACTATTTGTGACACGTAGGGCCTACTTAACGGCAAGGTAAGTTTCACAGTTCAAAGGCGCCGCACAACAATACTGTCTGAAATTCGGGTATGATAACGCAAGAATGCTACACATGTTATGGGCTTGCCCGAAGGTACGGCAATACTCGGGGGACATTTCGAACATGTTAGCTAAGAGCGATGTAGCACTAGAGGTAATATCACCGGGAGCCTGTCTACTAGGCATTTACCCGCACAATAAGCAGAGCAAACACTTAACGAAATTAAAAGACTTGGTGTCCATACTGGCAAAACGTAGACTGGCCATAGCTTGGAAATCCAAATAGGCGCCGGCATTGCAAGCATGGTGGGGTGACCTTAAAAAATGGACTATAGCTAAAACAGCAGTCTGGGTACAAGCTGCGGAGAGAAACACAGAGGGAGACAACAAGGAAATTAAAACGTGTAAAGCACATGTACAGTCTTTGCTCACAGCCGAGCCTTAAGGCCACACAACAAGAGGAAGGTTGGAATAATATAAACAATAAAGAGAACATAGGAACTATATGAGCCAGGAGATGGAATAAGGACCTAAGATGACAAAGGCGGCAGGAGGGGGGATATGGAGTTGTTATAGAATAAGTTATGTACACGATAACAAAATTGTGAATAAAAATATTTAAAAAATATATATATATATATATATATATATATATATATATATATATATATATATATATATATATATATATAATGAGCCAGCCCTTACTAACCTGACTGTAGATCAATTGAAAGATTTATATAAAGCCAGGGTCTGCCTCTGAAAGGAAGAGAAATTGAACTTATTACAAGGTTGTTAAATCACCAAAGTATGGGAAGTAGGCCTGTAACACCTACTAACCAAAATGATATGAAAGAGAATGATGAGGATGCTAGTTTAGCGTTAAACTACAACCTGCAAGAAGAGTCAACAGAGAGGGAGAGGAATCTCCAGAAGGGAGCAACCCTCTTCCACAGCCTGCCTTTATACCTCAGTCACTTCCTATCATGACCCCGCAAGGTCCAAATCTAAGCCCAGAATATCTTGCAGTTGAAAGACTAAGATTAGAGTTTGAATTAAAAAAACTGGAAGTACATTCTGAAAGCAAACACCAGGAGGTGAAACTCAGAGAAAGAGAAATGCAGCATGAAATGGAAATGAGAAAGATGTCCCTTGATTCTGCTTCCCTTTCAGGGTCCTCTAGGTATACTAGTCCAAAGAGGCCTCGCCTGTCTAAAGAAGCTGTAAGGATGTATGATCCTAAACTTGATGTGTTGGGTTGGCTGAGTACGTTTGAATACACCTATAGTTTACAAGAGATAAGAGGGAATGATTTGATTGCATGGCTCATGTCTAGGCTCCCCCAGAATGGTTGTGATGCTGTTATGGAGTTGAGTGCCAGTGACAGAAAGGACTATGAGTTAGTTAAGCTGGCATTAATAGCCAGATTTGGGAAGACTCCTTCCCAGTACCTTAAGAGGTTTAGGACCCTCAAATGACTGATGGTACCCTTTGGGCTACCTGGGTATGTGAATATTTGAAAAACTTAGATGGTTGGGTTAAGGGTTACAGTGTGAACTCCTTTGAAGGAATGAGAAATCTTTTTTTACTTGAGAATATTTTTGATGACTGCTCTCCTGAGCTGAGACAGCACTTAGCTGACTCTAGGGGAATTGATACTAATAAACTAGCACAAGCTGCTGACTCATGGGTAGCCAACAGGAACACTTATGAGGATTCTGGGGCTACTCACAAGAAGGAGGAGCGAATACAGCACAAGAATGAGGATACAGACATTTCTAATTCCAACCACCCAGAAGAGGGCCACAAACATCAGAAGGGTAGATCACATGGGAAGCGTGGTAGGTCTAGTGAACCCTCCCGTACCCAACCAAAGGGAGGTCAACAGAAACCACCATTCTCAAAAGCATTTGGTAAATATTGTGTATGTGAGTCTATGAATCATGTGAAAGGGGATCCTAGATGCAAGGGTAAACCTTCAGGGGTCCACACTGCCTCTTTAGCCTTCACCCCTGAGGGAGAAGCACAAATGGTTTGTGCACACTTTCACCTACTGGCTGAAGAACCCATGGGAGTTCAAGCCAGTGTACCTTTAGTGTCCTTGGGTCTGTGTGAACAACAGAATGTGGATGTTTATAACACCATCCCAGATAACACCAACGAGTATTATAAGGACAGTGTTCTTGTAGATGGTAAAGAGATTCCTGCCATGAGAGACACTGGGGCAAGCAGAATAGTGGCTGATGAACGTTTCTTCAAATCTGAGGATGTAGCTAAGGCACCCAAAGGTCCCACTAAAATTGCTGTAGGCCCTGTCCTAATGGTTCGTATTTTGCCAACTCCAATTCAGTGCAATAACATGACTGTTAGGATCCCTGTTAGTGTACAGAATTAAGTGTCTGGGAAAGTCCTGTTGGGGAATGACTTACAAACTCTTGGAGTAGTGTCCAGTACCCCCAGGCCCCCCAGCAAAAAGAAACAGGAAGAAACCAAATTGGCCAGAGAGGCAGCCTTAAGAGACTACTCTGAGCCTGTGAGACTCTCTACCGAGGACCCTCCTGTAAGTCCTTATGTTAGTAGGGCAACCTATAACAAAGGCAAATCTGAAACTAGAATCTTAGGGAAATGGAAGCCTAAACCATGCCCCCCCATTTCAATTTCAATTGTACAGTCTTATTTTATGCTTAATAATGTTTATTAGGTAAGTTCATTAACAGGTAATATAAACATAAAGTATACCAAAAATGATATTTGAGCTCTTGTGGAGCATTACAACCATATAATTTGATGGAACAAGTTAATATGATAAATATGATACGATTATTTTGTGAATTAATAATGAGATGAACAGGGGTGCTGTTGCGTGGCTAAAAATGTCCGCCGCCTGAGAAGCTCCGGCGACGGTGCTTACATCCTCAGCCATACGGCCCCGGCATTCAGGAAGCAGGGAATGCTGGCATGAAGCTGTGGGGACCAGCCTGACCGAAACTTGGACGGATACAAAGCTTCTGTGAGCAGCGTCAACCACTTAACTGTGAGTCCCCCGGCCCGGCTCCCACTGGTCCGGGGGGAGGGGCTGTCCGACGGCAGAGGCGTTACTGCCTCATCCCAGCGAACTGAGACACTACAACGCCAGAGGCCCCACAGTGGGCGGGGGATCTCCTGCTTGTGAGGAGAGGCTGGGACGTGCCTTGGGTCTGGAATCCTTTGCGACTCCTGTGAAACGCTACCTTGTGGTACGGTGGCGGACTGGAGGAGGAGCTGTGGAGCTGACTCACCTGAGCCCCTGTCACCCAGCTGGCTTCCCCGATGCACCCGCGACAAACACAATGGAATATCTGGAGGGCTGAGGAGCCGCCCAAAGACATAGTAAGTCCCCCGTGGGGTTGCACGCTCCCCCTCCACCCGGGAGAGCCCCTGAGCACGATCCGGAGGGGGAGTGATTCCTGTGGACCTCGCCTCTGCCGCCCCTGATCTGCTCACACCTGCAACGGCCTGAACCACGCTCCACAGGGTGCTGGTCAGCTACGACAGATCCTCAGGTGGGGTGTGATCCCCCAGGGAGGAAGAGGACAACTATAACACACGGAGAAAGGGATGACCCGGAGCACTTTACCTCTCCTGGGTTTCCCCTAAAAGTGCTGCTGCTGATAATAGGTGGCCACTGCTAAGCCATGTTAAACTATATAAACTGAAAGTAACACAAAGCCAGGCTGAAGCTTGGGGAAAATCGTAAGCACGTGGGCTTCTGGAGTCTCCAGCCAAGCTGGTAATCAACCCTGCACGAATTGACACTATAACTCTGACTGGGGAGGCAGACCACCCTAAGTGCAACACGCCTCTCCTTCCCAAAACACCCGATGGCTCCTAGCTGACCTAGCCAACCCCCCGGAGCAATAAACACTGGACAGGTGCACAGAGAGATCCTTCCCCTGGAACCAGAGCTCGAGGGGAGAGCGGGCACCACGGTCCACCGGGTTGGATGCCTACCCCCCTGGGGCATGAAAAACTGCCTAATTGCGGTGCCACAGAGAACACAAAAGTGAAGGGGCAATAGCGAGAAACCGATACTCCTGGTACACAAGCTGACAAAAAGACAATCCGCCCCGAGGCCCCTCCTCTTCACCCTAATACTGGACGGTGCCCCCCCACAGCCGGGTGGGTGGTACATCCCACTGTGTGTTGCTGGGACACAAAACAAAGGAGGCACTACACGTGGCAGGCGCCTGACCTGTGACTCCGGCGAGGTGAGTGGCAAGCGTGCCCTGCCGGTTGGGGGTGGTTGTGACAGCAGACACCTTTTGAAGCTCTGCACAACAGGATAAAGGTATCAGCGACAAGACGCTTAGCCCCATTGCCACAACCCTGAGCCCAACGGTGTAACATAGTGCACGTGTCTGCACGATTCGACTGGGGCTGCCACCAATCAGCGTATCCAACGTAACCACCACTGACAATCAGGGGAGATCCACTGAGACTGACTACTCCATCATGGTCAACCCAAAAAAGCAGGCAAAGTTGGACCAATTTGCTCGAGTTGACCAGTCTCAGCCAGCCTTACTTCAAGAATGAATCCAAACAGCATCTCAAATAGAGGTTGCAGCACTAAATCAAACTTTCCTGGCCCTGAAAAGCAGCAGGGACAATCTGGGAGCTAAAATCGATGCCCTGACGTGCAAAGTAGATATATCGGCCATCCAAATTGATAAGTTTTGCGGATGCATGGCAGAGGCAGAACAACGGATATCAATCGGCGAGGACAAGGTAACCACCCTACAGCACAAAGTGATAGAACTGCAACAGTCCATCAAGAAGATAGCTGCAAAAAGTGAGGATTTAGAGGAGAGATCAAGACGGAAAAACATCAGGAATTTGGGGGTCCCTGAGTCAACACCTATTGACAACATGGAAAAATGTATTGAAACCCTACTCGTGGATATCTTGGGAACCCCTCCCGTCACAGCGATGTTCATGGTGGAGCGGGCTCATCGATCACTGACGGCTAAAGGTCCCCCTGGGGCACCTGAACATCCAATCATTGCCAAGATATTTAGCTACAGAGACAGGGACATTCTGCTTCGGGCAGCTAGGGAAAAAGGAGAGCTACGATGGGGGTCCTAAATGATCTGTCTGTTCCCGGACTTCAGCCCAGCAGTACAGGAGCCACATAAAACCTTCCAGGCCGTCAGGAACATCCTGCGGAAAAAAGAAGTGCGGTATGCAATGCTGTACCCAGCCAAGCTCAGAGTCCAATACAACGGCTCGACCACCTTCTTCACTTCCCTGGAGTCGGCGGAACGCTTTGCGATTAACCTCCTAGATCCCAGAGGCTCACCGAGACACTCGCCCCGGCAACCCTAGTACGTAGCTGCTCGAGGAAAGAACGCAAAAAAAGTGAACGCTTCAGGTCATTGGACCCCAGCCCAAGAGAAATTCAGGTTCCTGGGGTGATGGACGGGGTTAAAGGGCGATACACCAAGACTGTCGCCATCTGGAGTCTATTGGCCGCCATTCTCCAGAATGGCTAATTTCCCTTACCTACTGAGTCCCGCAGCAGCTTTGCTGGATTTCTAGGATTTAGGATTTATTTTTTTCACCTGGTAAGAGTGTGAGCCTTTTTTCCCACTCTTACATGTGTTTTTGGCTATAGGTTGTACATTTTGTGCTCATGGACTATGGGGTCTCATCTACTCCATAGGCATCAGCTTTTTACTGTGTGTCACACAGCACCTTTAGTGCAGTGACACAGAGTTGTCTTTTAGACTTCCCACTGCTAAACTCCATTTTTTGGGACTGACTACTGTCTCCCAGAACATATCAAGTTGCCATTGACTTTACTAGTCTTTTAAAATTTACAGACCCAGTACAACCTATCTTCCATAGAGTACTGGAAAGGGTTAATAGTTATCCCTTTTTGTCTGTTTCTCATGGAGCATTATTTTGTTCCCCTTTCTCTAAGATGTGGCTGGTGGCAGTGGTATCTACCATTTTTTTTTCACTGCGAGCTATGAAAATAGCCTCAGTACTGTTAGAGGCTATGGTAGTAGCCTCGAACTTGAATCCGCTGGACCCATTTTAATTTTATTTGCTTCCGGCTAGGTTTATTCGCCATATCTTTTTGTAAAGGTCTTTCTCGTGTTTTACTCTGCGCGCCAAACCAGGTTTGGTTCCTTTGTTTGCCGTCCTTTGGCAGGCTTCTGCCCAGAAGCCCTCCTTAGGTGCCTGAGTGTCGGGTGGACAGGATGTGAGGGAGGTGTTTTAGGCCCCCTGCACAGGGTCTCCTTGGAGACCCAAATCGCACTCTTGTTTGATTGGCTAGGTGACTGTCCTGTCAGGACAGCCACCCTGCTGTGTGATTGACAGCCAGGCTGTGTGAATAAGGGGAAAACTGCTTCAAACAGGTCTTTGGGACTTGGAAGGCAGAGTTGCCACTGGATCAAGAGAGCCAACGAGAAGCTGAAGGAAGACGACTGCTGCAACTACTGCACATCCCGGTGAAGCCCTGCTGCAGGTCCGAATCGCCTGAACTTCGTCGACAGAGGAGATCCCCAAGGAGTCTTCTCCCCTTGAGCCTGTCGGGACCAACCAGCTCACAAGGCCCCTGCCCCTCTCTCTTCAACCTGGTCGAATTTGCTGTGCCACAGGAAACCGGATAGCCAGCTTGAGAGAGTCCCTTCGTGCTTTTAAGGAGTGTCCCTTTTATTTGTGGCTTTGCTCTGCTGCTGGCTTCTTCCCTGGGCTGTGCAGGACCCTCCAGTCTTCCTCCGTCTTGTCATCCGACAGTCGCTTCAGGAACCGTGAGCCTGCAGGAACTGCCACGAACTACTGCCTCAGCTACAGCATTCTTCTTCATTTAAGGTACTGTTCAAATCCGGTCGTTCGTTCCATCCGACCACGGTGAAAGGGTTTTAAATCTTTCGCCTCTCCGAAGGCTTGTCCTTCTCTACTCTTTTGAATAACATTTCCTCCAACCAACTTTGTTCTGAACTCTTAGCAAAGACTTAAACACGAACTACTCTGAACTGTGTGATCCTCTGCAAAGACTCTGTACCACTAACATTGGCCCAGGCCTATTGATTTTAATCATAGTTGTAGTAAGCCTTTTCTAGATTGCCCTGCCTATCACTTGTTGGTGTTGTTGATTTTTGATAACCTTGTTCTTTCCCTCCCTTTTTAAATTGCTGGAGTGCCATTTTGCTCACACTTCATTTTGAGCTTAACTTGTCCAGAATTGATCGGGTGTGGTGTAGTGTATTAAGATTGTGATTTTATGCTGCTTTACATTAGTGAACTGTTTTATAACTGATGGTGTAAATAAATGTATATTCTTTTACTCAGAGACCTTGAGTCAGTGTTTGTTTGAAATTAGTAAATACTGTCCTTTGTGTAACTTCTGATACTGCTCACTTTACTCTTGAGATAATTCTGGCTGCTCAGCCATCGCTACCACTTTACTGTGTAGTACAGGCTTGTACCAAAGGTGAATTTGTACTTACACTTGTAGTCTTAATTGTGTGTGGTGTTCCCAAAGGGTACTGCATATGATTCTGCCTAGCACTTGGCACCCCACTTCCTGCAGCCACTGCAGAGTTACCATTGTTAGACAGAAACCTGTGCAGTTCCCTCTGGGACCACTGCAAAAGATTTAAGGCTACAGGTGTTTGGCAGTAAACCCACTTGGTAGCAGTCTGTACCACCCAGATTTACCTGGTAGCTGTGGCTGAGCAGTCAGACTTCCCTCAAGAAGAGTTAGGCAGTATACAGAGCATACATAATAGGTACAGAGGCACAGTAGTACAAGCAAACACTGACCAGAGCTAGGTGTAAAAGTATATAATTATTTATTTAAAAGACACACTCATAAATTACACTAGCACAGAAAAGGTAAGTAAGTCAAAACCCAGTCACTATTACTTAGATGTACATCCCTAGTTATTTGTTGGACAAGTCTAAGTTAACACCACTTATTTCCAAACAGAGGTGAGCGCTTAACGTTAGATGGCACTCCAACAAGTTAGTTAGAAAGGGAGGGAAAAGGCAGAAATAATGAAAACACAAGGTAAAACACTTTTCAGAGATTCACAGTAAGTTTAGCAAGGCAGTCTATTGAGGAGCAAGGAAATTCGGTTGCCAGGCCCACTCTAGGGAAAGACAGGCGAAAAGATGCCCAAGATCACACAATGTCACAAGTTTTTACAGGTGAGTAGAAAAGGGTTTCCTCAGTTAAGAAAAGTTTAGTTAGGGTGTCCCAGGCTTACCCAGGGTCGAGAGCCGAGGGTTAAATCTACCCCGTACAATCGGTGGCAAGGGAAGCCGGGCGGAACATGGTACCTTTTAAAATGGAAAGGATCCTCCAGCGGTGGCAGTTGTTCCTGGTAGTGGGTGCAAGTCGCGGCGTCGTCCAGAGGAGGAGAAGATCTCGTCGTGGAGGAAAGCTGAAGGTCGTTGCACTACCAGGGAAGAAACCAGCCGTGGAGTTTTTCCGGTAAAAAGGATATTACCCCTCTTTCGCGGTTTGAGGTAAAAAAGTGGTATCCCGGTTGCCGGGGTGCTTGGCACAGGCAAGGCAGCCACGAGATGCTTCAGGGCGGCGAAAAGAAGGCAGAAACTGGTTGTCCCCACCAGTCAAGGGAAGAAGACTCTCCGGCGGGAGATCTTCTCTGTCGTCAGAAAAAGTGGTGAGACGGGTCCGCAGGACTCCACCGGTGGTGTCGTCTTGGCAGGTCGGCTCGGCTTCTCCCTCTTCGGCTTCTTAGGTCCTGTGGCGACTTCTGAAGAACCAGTCCCAAAAACCCTGCTTTTATGCAGCAAACCCCCATTCATACAGCCTAGCTGTCACTCAAACATGCTAAGTGGTGAGCGGGGTGGCTCACCACCTGGGCCAATCACACCAGAGTGCGACATGAGTTGGCAAGGCAACTCAGTCCAGGGTGCCTAAACCCCCTCCCACACCCCCTGGGGTACCCAGACAGAATGGCACCACTTTGGAGGGCTTCTGTGCAGAAGCCCGCCAAAAGTGGAACAAAGGCTCGACTCGGGTTCAGGGTTACTGAAATGAACCTAGACGCCATTTTGGCGGCGAGTTCTGGCAAAAAATCCCAACCGGTGAATTTATATTAAATAAATAAACCGGCGGTATCTTTAACATTGCACCAAAAAGTGGTGCACTAAAATCAATGGAAAATCCCATTGGGAAATATTCCGGTGGAATATTTCCGTGGTATCCACTGCCACCAGCCAGAAACTCGGCGAGGGGGGACGGGACAGTACCCCCTCGACAACGGACCCAGGGGCAATCTAATTGCCCCTACCAGCACTTCCACAGTATGATGGTTTGTACTGGTTAAGTTCCTAAGTTAAGACTAGTAAAGTCAATGGTGACTTTACAGACCCAGGGAGACAGTAGTCAGTCCCAGGGTGTGGAGTCTATGTTTGGGGGTCTCTATGACACCCCTGTGTTACTGCACTGAGGGTGCTGTGTAACACACATTCAAAAACCAATGATAGCCTATGGGAGAAAATACCCCATAGCCCATAAGCACATAGTAAGTCACAGAAACACTCTCAAATCATGTCCAAGAGTGAGGGTAAAAGAGTCTCACTCTTGGCAGGAGAAAAACAAATAAACCCCAAAAATCCAGCAAAGCTGCTGGGGGACTCACTAGGTTAGGAAATTCAGCCTAAACAGAGAATTCTCCCTAACAACCATGTTAAGTTAAACAAGAAAAGGGGGTAGATTGGGAATGGGTAGGGAAGGGGAGCCGGTTTTGAGTTTCTGGCGTGGGAGGGAGCGGGAGTGTTGGGGGAAACGTTCATGGCTGTCTAAGGCAACCACCAAAGTTACTAGGGGTTATGGAAGGATTCAGGGGCTCACATACGACGCATACTTTGAATATATATGGTTAAATACACTGTTACACGATCACAACCCATCAGTAGGCGACCGAATACCGTTACAGAAACCACTAGGCATACTTCTCCTCGACACTAGCAATGGGTGAACCTGTGATAGCTGGGGTGTCTGGCGGGACACTGTCAATACTGACCTGGAATATACGGGACCTAACCAATCAGAAGAAATCCTGCCTCATAACAAACTATGCTAGGAACCATAGGGTGAATATTTTATGTTTACAAGAGACCCACCTAGCCCGTGGGGCACCGCTCCCCAGATTGACAGGATCGTGCATCCATAGATATGATTTCTCTTACACCACACACTCTCAAGGAGTGGCAATTTATATTCATGGGTTCCTCCAATACAAACTATATGAACAGATTAAAGACGAGGCTGGAAGATACATTATTTTGGCGGGGGACATATGGAGCTCTAAACTCCTTATAAATGTCTATGCACCCAACACTGACTCTCCAGAGTTTATCCTCCAGTGCGCTAAACATATTCTTACATTTTCCGGGTATGACGTCATATGAGTCGGGGATTTCAATATGGCCCTTACATTGGAACTGGACAGATCCGCGATCACTCAGCAGACACTTCCCCAGGCATCAAAATATGGTCCACCATTGCTGATTACCATGGACTATGCGATATCTGGCGAGTAATACACCCCCAAAAAAGGGAATGCACATTCTTCTCCGGGGTACATTACAGCTCCTCTAGAATAGGCTTTATCATGACTACCCTCTCAATTGGTATGAAGGTATCGGAAGCCACCATACTTCCCCGGACCTATCTGATCACTCACCTGTTCTGGCCCATTTTGTCAGCCTTACACCGCCCTCGAGGCAACTACGCTGGAGGTTCAGAGCCTCAGCTCTGGACGACATTGCTTTTAGATCCGAGATCAGCTAGGACATACAAACTTACTTTCAGGTCAATGAGGGATCAGTACCAGACCAGGGCGCAATATGGAAGGCATTCAAAGTGTATGTGAGAAGGTGCTGCATATCCAAGGAGGGTGGAGTCCTAAAAGCACTATGGAAATCCATGAAGTCATTGGAGAGCAACATTCGGGTGCTCGAAAATGAACAGGGTACGCAAGACTCACCCGAAATAAGACACAAACTGAGAACACTTAGAGAAGATTTGCTACAGTTAGCAAACAGGGAGGAGAAGTTCCTGGGCGACCCGATAGATGCCAATAAATCCGGGGAGGGAGAAACACTAGCCTGGGCCATAACAGCGGGAACACTAACCCACAACTATAATGGAAATGGAAAACCCGAATGGGGAGCCCATTAAGGACCTTGAAGGGATTAAGAACACATTCCCTGACTACTATAACCAGCTATACATGTCCAGATCCAGTGCAGGACATGACACACTAACACAATACTTGAATGAGGTGGCCCTTGGCTGGCTGGACCAGGAGCAGTGGGGGCACTTAATATACCAATTTCGGGAAGAGGAAATCCATAAAGCAGTGAAGACTCTCCCCAATGATAAAGCCCCAGAGGTGGATGGTATACAGCAGAGTTTTATAAGGCCTATATTGACACACTGGCTCCCAACCTCCTGTGCATGTATGAAAACGCACTATCAAAGGGCACCCTCCCAGAACCAACTAAATTGTCTCTGGTCACAGTACTGCTCAAACCCGATAAGGACCCTCGTCAGCTAGCGTCATATAGACTGCTGTCGCTGATCAACACCGGCAACAAAATACTTGCCCAGATTCTAGCGGAACGCATCCTGCCACATAAGCCGGCACTGGTCCTCCCGGACCAGGCAGGATTTATCCTGGGCCAATCCACACAGAATAACCTTAGACAACTTTTCACTCTAATTCATAATGTAGACCTGGAGACAGCATTGGCGTTTGCGGCCCTTGTTGCAGAGAAGGCCTTCGACTCCGTCAAGTGACCCTTCCTCTTCGAGGTCCTCCGACGCTCAGACTGCTTTACACGGCCCCAAGGGGAGCAGTATACACCAGTGGTGTAATATCTGATCAAATATGCCCTTCCAGGGGCACCCATCAGGGATGCCCCTTCTCCTCAATCCTATTTGCCCTCGCATTGGAACCAGTAGCCTGCCATATCCGTACACTGCATATACAACGAGGAATTAGAATAACATTGCACCTCTCAGTCGTGTCACTGTATGCCGATGATGTTCTACTTTACATCAGACATCCCAGGCTGAATCTTCCACCCCTGACCCAAGAGATAGTCAGATTCGGGGAACTCTCGGGACTCAGGATTAATTGGACTTAATCCGGGGTGATCCCCTTAAAACCCAGGGTTCGACAGACAGACATTGGGGACGAGTTCAGGTGGTTCCCTCAGGGAATACGCTACCTGGGAATCAAGGTGTCCACAAGGGTATGCGACCTATGTAGCGACAATTATCTGAAAGTACTGGACACACTGGAACAAAAAGTAGAGTCTTGCATCCTACTACCTATATTGCAGGCCACGTGTATAGCCTTAGCCAAGATGGTAATTCTTCCTAAACTATTGTACATATTTAATAACGTCGCCATATGGGCCCCAGCGCAGTACTGGGCCAGAGTCCGGAGCATGATGACCCGTTTGGTTTGGGCAGGCAGGCAACCTCGCATAGCTTATGACACCCTCACAAGACCGTATGAACAGGGCAGGTTGGAATACCTGGTGGCTCAGGCCCAATACATAACAGAATGCAAGTCCCCCACCCTGGACTCCTCATACACTCACCTAGCCAAAGCAATTAACGCTCCAAACGATATGTTGGGAATGATCTGGGGCAATAGAGGGGCGGTACCCCGGCAGGAAATCCAACCCATCGCTGTGTCATGCAAGGCCTGGGTACAAATTGGTGGAATCCTGGGAACAAAGTCCTGCTACCTCCCCGAGCTCCCGATATACAGAGTGGCAGGACTTCTGCTGACACATGAAAGATCCGTCCAAGTACATTTCCAGGCACGGTCATTTCGTGGAATGGGAGGCGTTGCATACAAGAGGGGAACATAATGCAGTCACTCTACTTTTATATTATAGACTCAGAGAAATACTAAAATCTGCATAGCCCCAATTGCCACAGGCCCCCACACCCCACCCGGCACAACAGTATATAATTACTCTGTTATCTATTAAGAAACATGTCTCAACTATCTACAGGTTAGTCAGGGGCGGGAAAATAACAAAGGAGAGCTCCCCAAAGAAGACATGGGAGAATGCACTGGGTACACTTCTGAGTGAAGACCACTGAAAAATCGCTTGCTTACAGACCCGGCTACTGTCCCTAAACTGTCGATTCAGACTAATACACTACAAGTTCCTGCACCAGATATATTACACCCCTCTTAATCGCATAGGTTGTTTCCGGGCAGATCACCATTGTGTAAAAGGTGTAGTACAGTACCAGCAGACTTTTACCACGTGGCATGGTCCTGCCCACGTATTTGCACTTTCTGGGGGAAGATTGAAGGGACTACGACAGCAACGCTACAACGCAGACCTACCCACCGGAGATGTGGCTCCTGGCCCTGACCATAGGGGGTTCCCGCACCGCAAAGAAACTATTGGGAATGACCTCAGTCACAGCTCGATACCTGATGGCAAGATCCTGGGGGAAAAGTACTCCCCCCTCGTTCGAGAGATAGCTGGACATTATGCATCCTTGTGAAGAAAGGGAAACCAGGTATGCCTCAACACTCCCAGAAAACAGTAGACCATTTGACTACTGGACCCCCTTCCGTCAATACTACTTAGACACGCAACAAATATTACAGACCCCTGCGGCGTCAACATAAACGTATCTCACTTGGCCAGGTCGCACCCGGTCGAACACGCGCAGGTACGAGAAACTCTCCATCCGGAACTTGAAGCCTGACTGCACCTCTGAGACGACAAACCCGCCCGAAAAACAGACGGCAAACTCCTGTTCTGAACTTGGAACTGCACTAGGACACCCAAAGACTAGAGAGAGGGCTGTTAATTATAATGTATACAATGTGGTACAAAATGACTAAAGTATTAGTGATACTGCCATTTACGGAATCAATGTGAGCTGGGGAGGGTTGGTGAGGGAGATGGGTTGTTGGGGGAGTTCACATTTACTGCGTGTTATCTGTTTATTTGTGCTTTGAAAACCAATAAAGAAAGTTCCACAAAAAGAAAAGTCATAATAATGAGACGAACGGGGGACAAACAAGACAGAATACAATAGTAATGGAGAAGGGGAGGGCATTGGTGATCTAATAAACACATTACATTTTTTGTTACATTTGTGTAAACAATCACCAGAGAATGCATGACATGTTTCAATCTGATGAGTAGAGCAAATAGAGTTGCAGCAGATGGTATAAGACAAGTTGGAAGTATTTTTTCAGTTATAAGTAATATTATGATAAGCAATACTGATGAATAAATTAAATAGTGCAGGTGATTCAATTTGTTGTATAAAAGGATTAACAATAGAGCCAATAATTTGATTACAGAGTCACAACGGTTCTTTAAAGTGAAACGTCTTTTGCAAGCATGACCACATTTTTGTCCAAAACACAAATTTACAATAAAAAATTAAATGAAGAAAATCGGCATTTGGTACATGACAAGACCAGCAATTGTTAGGTGAATTCGCCGCTACTTTAGCAATTCTCAGGGGTGTAAGGAATGCACAATGTAAAATAAAGAAATTAGTTTGGGTAAGATTGGCAGCTACAGATGTTGAGTAATACAATTTCCAAATTTGAGTGCACATTTCTGAGGTAGGTTGAAAGTTTGAATCAAGCTCCCATTGTTTAATAATACTAGAATTTAACAAGTTGGGAGATGGGGGATCATTTAGAAACGTATATAATTTGTCTGTTTTAATGGAAGTTTTACTAATTTAAAAAGTCAGAAGTGGGGAAGGGGATTTTTGAATTAATGAGGGTAAGGATTTAGTTAACGATTTGAGGATGAAAGAGGAGATCCGATTCAGCGATATTGTATTGTATACAAATCTGTGCAAAGGGGAATTCTACATAATTATGGAATAGTTGCTTCACAAATTTGATGCCTAATGAGTACCATCTACATATATTAAAAGTGTTAGATTTGATAGGGTAGTGTTTATTGAACCAAAGGAAGATGTCTCCTAGTTCAGTTTCAGAGAAAGAGTTGGTGGGAAGTTTATTCCAAATGGATTTGAAAAAATGTAGTGAAGGGAACAAGGTTATATTAGGCCAAGAGGATGTAACTAAGAAGTGAAAGAGGGGGAGTGCAGCAATAATATTAGCTTCTATATTGATCCATAAAGGGGCATCCTCGAGATGAGTTTCATATTGTTTGAAAGTAACTAATTGTTTTAAAAAATAAAAGCTTTATGATACAGTTGCAAGTTGGGAAATTTAACTCCACGTAAAAGTTTAGGGAGCCTTAGATTGTTGACAGCAATTCTTGGTGTTTTTCTGATTCCATAAGAATCTAAGAAGTAGGGCGTCATGCTTTTTGTAGAATTTGGTATGAATTGCTACAGGGATCATAGATAAAGAGTAGAAGCCTAGGGGGCTGATCATCATCATTTTTTTGGAACAAAGATGTCCCCACCAAAAAAAGAGAAGAAAAGAAGTGACCATCCAGAGACCATTTTAGTAACTTTTTCTGTCAAGAGGTTGGCGTTGAGGGTAATTGTAGTATCAATGTCTTAGGCAATGTGGCGTCCTGGATATTACTGAATAGTGGAGTATTGATTAGAGTACAAGCGTTAGTGAGAGGCATAACTTCAGATTTATCAAGATTTAATCTGTAGCCTGAGACAATGGAGAAATTATTCATGGTAGATATTAAATGCTCGATAGAAGAGTAAGGGTTTGAAAGGTAGAGTAAAATGTGGTCTGCGGAAGCAGATCATTTTACTTCTATGTTATTAATAGAAATATCTTTTATGTTAGTGTTTGTTCTTATACTTTGCAAAAAGGGGTTCTAGCTCAAGGTTAAATAATAAGGGCGGGATGCGGACCCCTCGACGACTACCTCTTTTTATTTGGAAAGGGCGAGAGAGGGAATTATTCATGAAAATTCGGGTGGAAGGAGAAGAGTATAAGACTCGGATCAGGTTAATAAAATAGGGAGAAAAACTGTGCTATTTTAAGGAATGAAATATAAAGGTCCAATATATACGGGCAAAAGCTTTTTCAGCATCAAGGGCCAAGAGGGCTAAGGGGTCATTAGATTTCTGGGAGTGACATGGAATATTAAACAGTAGTCTAATGTTAGATGAAGTATAATGATATTTGATAAAAACCTGATTGGTCAATGTGTATGAGTTTAGGAAGATATTTTTCTCGACATTTAGCAAATATTTAAATATTTTAGAATCAGAGTTGATAAGAGAAAGAGGTCTGCAGTTTTTAACTAGAGAGGGGTCTTTATTGGATTTGGGAAATAGTACAAGAAGCGGTCACCAAAAGAAACAGAGTTTTGGCCAAATTCCGCAAAGTAAAAATATAATTGTAAGAGTTTTGGTGAAATAGAATCAATAAACGTTTTTATAAAAATCAATGGAAAATCCATCGGAACCTGGGGCTTTATTAGGTTTGAGATCTAATATGGCTTGTTTCATTTCTGTTAAGGATACAGGTATATTACGAGGGCAATGGTCAATGAGATCAGTAGAGGTTTTGTTTTTTTCAACAAAAAAATGGATTTCGGATGTCTTAATAAAGGGATCAGAGGAATATAGGTTGGAGTAAAAGTCTAGGAAAGCTCCATTTGTATCCTTTCGGTTGGTTAGTCTGTTGCCATCAGAATAGATAATATGAGTGATGAGCGATTTTTCTTTTCTCTTTTTTAGATAGGATGCCAAAATGTTCACGGCTTTGTTGGATCCACTGTATAGTTTAGATTTAGATCGAAGTATAGATTTATAAGCTTTATCAGTGCATAGTTTAGTAAATTCAATCCACTTATTCATGAGGGATTTTGCAACAGTAGGATCCGGGTTCGCATAATAATACCTTTCAAGATCTTTGATTGAGGCTAATAATGTATTAGGAATGGATTCAGATTGTCGTTTTTAGTGGCAGAGAATTGAATTATAAACCCACGTAAGGTGGCTCTGAAACCATACCAATTATTGTGTATGGAAGTTTGTTCTGGGTCGATTGTGGGGAAAGATCTCTTGAATGAAGGAGTTGGTTTTGTCAATGAAGTACCTATTTTTAACGAGTAATGAGTAAAATGTCCATCTTGGGGAGAGTGGAGGAATAGGTATCCATTCTAGAGTGGTGGAGACAGGCGCATGATCGGAAATGGTTATGGAGCCGACGTCAGAGTTCATAAAAGCAGAGGTTAACGAAGGATTAACAAAAATCTAATCTAATCTGGAGAAGGAATGGTGAGAGGTAGAATAGAAGGTATACTCTTTTGTATCTGGGTGACAGAAGTGCCATGAGTCAATCAGATTGGGATTATGTGACAAATTGAGGAAATTATTGCGGGTTTTGGAGTTAACAAAATTGGAAGTAGATTTGCGATCAAGGGTAAAATCAAAAACTTGGTTGACATCTCCACATAAAATAAGTCGATCTGGAGTTTTCTGTGCGAGCATCAGAGTAAAACGGGACCAGGGTAGGGGGTTAGGGGCGTTGGGACCATAAACATTAATTGAAGTTACTGGTAAATTGTTAATAATGGCTTCTATAATGAATCAACGGCCTTCAGGATCTTTTTCTTCACTGGTTAGGGTAAAGTTTAGGTGCTTATTTATCAAAATGAAGACACCACCTTTTTTGTCTAGAGCGTTAGAGAAGAATGTATGACTAATCCATGAGGATTTGATTTTGAGGTTTTCACTGTCGGAGCTCAGATGAGTCTCTTGAAGACAAGCGACATCTGCTTTAACGTTTGTAAGTTGGGTAATAACTTTATTGCGTTTAATGGGGTGATTTAACCATTTAACATTCCAAGTAACAAACTTAATAGACATTAGTAATCAAAAAGTTGTAGATGACAAAATTAAAGAGTGCAGTAAAATGAATGCATTAGAATAGACAGAAAATATATATGACACTAAAGTAAGTAATGAGCAAGTGGAGCAAAAGCTTCCACATACTGTGGTACCTCTGGGGTTAGTGGGGGAATAAAAGGGAAAGGGGTGGGATCCTGAAAGGAGGGAAAAAGACAAGTAAGAGTAAGTAAAGGATATAAAGGATATATTAGGGTTAATATAAACATGAATAATATCAAAAGGAGTGAGGTGAATTTAGTTAGAACTGCAATAAAAATAAATATCATGGGGGATACAAGAGCACAGAGACGAACAGAGCGAAAGTGAAGAAGAACTAGTGAACAGGAGATAAAGATAATGTTCAAAATTATAGATATATGGGCACATCGGGTGACAATTAAAGTAACCAATTTACAATATCAAAGTAAAGTGAGCAAAATGCATAAGACAAGTTGTTGATTTGATTAAATAATGGCAGAGTGTAACAAGAATAGGCTTGTAATCATGTTTGTAAGATAGAAAGAGCAGGATCTGTGGTTTTAAGGGGTGATCTCGATTTGTTTCTCAGATGAGTAGGATTAGATGAAGGATCATGAGGAATTGATGAAACAGATCTTCTGCGCTTAGAGATAAATTTGGTATGCTGATTCTTTGGCCTTCTGAATGAAGATAATTGAGGTTGAGGCTCTGACTTGGAGGAGTAGGATGCTAAATCTAAGGCAGTAGTATCCATCAAAGTAGATTGAAGGGATTGAAGCAAATTGAAGAGATTGCTGTGCTCAGTAAATTCTTTAGTAGTTCCATCCGAAATGGTGATTATCATTTTTGCAGGTTCAAGTAGTCCATATCTGAGGATAAGAGGTCTCATATAAAGAAATGTGTTCTTCTTGGCTTGAGTCATTTTGGTGAAGTCTGGAGAGATGAATATCTTATGCCCTGGAAAAAGAACAGTGGAATTCTTTCTGGCAACTAACAGAAGTTGGTGTGCTTGTTGGTGTCTTAGAAAGCAAGCAATAAATGATCAAGGTGTAGAATTGTTGCCAGAGAAACAAGGCCTTATTCGATGAGCATGCTGCAGTTCCAATGGAGGCGAAAAAGTGATACCTAATGTAGAGGGGATCCATTTGGTAAGAAAATGTATGGGGTCATCTGCTTCTATTTTCTCAGGGATCCCATAGAAGCGTATGTCATCACTATGATTTTTGTCCTCCAATTCTGTAACATCAAATTCTAGTTGTGCAATTCTTTGCTGCATATTTTGAAGGCCCTATCCTCGACAACAGAGATTCTTTCTTCTGCTTCATCTAATCTGCCATAAAACCTTTTTATCTCATTTTTGAAGCCTTTGATTTCTTCTTGTATGTTGGAGGAACTGGAGTCAAGTGTGGAAATGGAAGAACGAATATTGCTGAGTTATTCTAAGACATTTTCCATGCAGGAGTTAAATGAGGGATTATCTAATGAGGGTGATATTTTGGTATTATAAGCCATTGTTGTGAGTAAAAAGCAGTTGTAGCATGCCAGAAACTGAAGAAAACTGAATAAAATGCTGAGTACAATATTATATTTCATCAATGGGTGTCAGTATCGAGTAGGCCACCGATACTCAGTTGAAGCCGGGGAGTAACGTCATCTTTGGGCCGGATGACGTGAGGTAAAGAAACAGCTGCGTGAGAGAGAGGGGTTGCAAAGGGGGACAAATGTGATGATAGCGGGCCCAAACATGTTGCAACAATGCCGGTGAGGACAAAAGAAGTGTTCACAATAATGCTGTGGCTCGGAGATGAATGAGGGGCTGCCAGACATGCAGCGTGCCATAATTAAGGAGAAATGTTCCTCAGGGGCACGGTAGCGATTCTTACCGGCATGAAGGCTGTGTCGCCGCAGACAAAGTTGGAGCTGGGCTGGATGCCAGTAAACTTTCCCCTCCAACCACCTCGGCATGCCATCCAGCGGAATCCAGAAACACACGAGGAAGGAGGACACCTGAGAAGACGCGGGTGTTGCGCGGCTTCGCGAGCAAAGTTACTGATGTTAGGGTAAGAATGTTTTTTGTTAGTAGAGACTTGAAAAGGTCTCTAAAGTGGAAACCTGCTGCTAATTGAAATACTAAGATGATGTTTTGAGGTTCAGAAAGTCAGGAATAAGTGCCCATGTTTAGATTGTTGTCTCTCGATTGAGCTTCTCACTTAAGTTGCCATCTTTGTTGCCACATGGCCATGCCCCAATTGTACAGTCTTTGACCCACACTGCTTCTGAGCAAAGGGTGGATAGACAAGTCAGAAACCTATTTAGGCCTTTGAGGACCAGTAACCCTCAAAGCTGATGGAAATCCAGAAATGATCAGTCCAAGGCTAAACACCTTGACACAGTGGGATCTTCTTCTGAAGGCCCACTTGTAAATCCTAGTGTTAGGAGAGGAACCCCTAACCAAGTTAAAGCCATATCTAAGAGGAAGTGGAAGCATGTACCATGCATGGGCACAACCCCTTCACCTAAGATACCAGAGAGCCAGCCTGCTCCTGTGAGAGAGGTGGTGAGGAATCATGGAGACCCCTCTAGTTCTAAGGGATTTCTTTATCAGAACCCCTTTAAAAAGCTTATTGTAGGTTCAGAAGTTGTCCCAACTTCTGAGGGACTGTAAAACCAGAGCCCCAATACATTAGACAAGATAGATGTGCCCAGCAATACTGGTAGGTCATATAGTTTGCTAAGGATAACTAACATTAAAATGTTTCACAGCCAAGGTTAACAAAGGATTGCTGGTGGACTCAGCAACCAGTTAACCAACTTGAAACAAGAGATTCATCCAGGAGTGGACTACATCCTCCTGTCCCATAGTCTGGGGGGAGACAAGTGTTAGGGAGAATTTTCATTTTTGTGCTAATTTCCTCCCACCTTAGAGATTCCCAGCTCTTTTGCTGGATTTAGGACTTTTTAATTTTAACTCACTCCCTCGTGTGTTTTTCCCTGATTAGGATTTTTTGTTTTCACTGTTTTTGGAATCTGACAAACTCCATAGGCACCTGCTTTTTGGATAGTGACACACTAGAACCTTCAATGCAGTGTCACTGAGAAATCCTTTGGATTTCTCTTAAAGTTTAAATACCTTTCCTTGGGTAAACTACTGTTCCCAAGAATAGTGAGGTCAAATTGATCTTACTTACCTTTTTACTTTGTGGGTCCAGCACACACCATTTTATGTAGAATGTTGGGGGGTTACCTAGTGGCCCCTTATCCCACATTCTCATGTAACATTTTTCGTTACCGTCACTACTTTAAATGGCTGGTGGCAGTGATTTAATTTTTTCTACCAGTGTGCATTTCTACAGCAGGCTGAACCCTCAGTTGCAGAACAGCACCCAAGGGTGACCATTTTGTCAAAATGGCCCCGGTCTTCTTTTTTCACCATTTTCTGTTTGTGAGGCCTTTCTTGGCTTTTACCCTGTAAATTGAGACAGGTTTTGTGTGTCTTGCCTTTGGCGGGTTTCAGCCCTGAAGGAGCCCCTGTCTCCAGTGTGTCTGGAAGGGCAGGATTTGAGGGAGGATCCCGAAACTCCCCTGCCCTTTATCTCTAGGTATGCCTGCATGAAACCAGTCCTGATTGGGCGGCTGGCAGTCCGGGAAGGACAGCCACCTTGCTGTGTGATTGACAGCCTAGGCTGTGAATGAATGGGAAACTCGCATAAAAGGTGAGGGTGTTGGGACTAGAGGCAGGGTCGACCACTGGGAGAAACATCCGAAGCAGAAATCATTAAGAGAAGCCTGCTGCAACCTCCTGCACCGTGAAGTACCGGTGAAGCCCTGCTGCTGTGCTGTTCTCCTTTTTCGTATCGAAAGAGATGCTCTGGACAGGAAGAGTTCTCCCCTTGGGTTAGTGGGACCAACTAACGTTGAGACGAACTCCACTTTGGTGCCATCGGCGACTTGCTGTGCCTCTCCGTTGCTGCAGAAACCCAATGCCAAGGGTCGAGTGTCCATAACCGAGTGCAATGTCTGCCGCAGAACGAATCCAGCCAAAAGCTCCAGGAGCCTCCTAAGGACCCTCCAGAAGCAGGAAATCCTGATCCAGAGTCCCCTCACCAGAGTGCCAGACCGAGGAAGCAAGGAAAGTCCAACCGGAGATATTCGTTCTGCATCAGGGCTGTTTGCGAAGCGCTGAAACCCCGAATTGCCGCTGAATCAATGGAAGCCCGTAGCCGCAGAAGCCTTTCCCAAGTACTGCCGCTGGAGCCCTCCAGACGTGATTCCTCCTGCCCCCACAACTGAAGCTCAGTAACCAGGGTCTGCTTGGCTGTAGCAAGACGGAATCCAGCTAGACCACTTTCTTCTAACCAGATGTACTTTTTGGGCTTGGGGTACTTACCTTCTTGCCTTAAGTCATGCTTTCACACTTGAAAATTGCACTTGATTAGCTTTCTGAGTTGATTTCAGCTTCCCCTTGCACAGGCTTAACAGCTAGTGTTCCTACAGTGATTTTCTGAACTATCTGACTTTGTGAAAGACTTTTATCCAAGAAGTGCATGAGAACTATAGACTTTGTCCAAATGACTGTGGCTGTCCTGGCTCTCTAAAGGCACTCTTCTGAATCCATTGACTTTGGTATGCTTGTCCCTCCATCGGTTGTAATTTGTTGAACACTTTTACTGCTGGGAAAAGTTTACCTAGATTTCATTGGAGGATTCACACTGCCTTCACTTCATAAGGTATGTTCTAACCTTCCTATTTTCCTTTAAACCTTCCTTTCTGAAACTCAGAATCTAAAAAGTATATTGGTGTTATATATAAATGCAATACTACCCTTGTTATTGAAGTCACTTCAGGGATTATGAGAAATGTATTAGCATATCCAAAGAGTATTCACCAACTTTATTGATTTTGAAAAGTGATCCCAAAGTTTGCTTGAACTGTTACAAACAATTGCCTTTTTAAAGAATGCTTTACTAAAACTGATGTTAAATAAATAATTATTTATAACTGAAACATTGAGCGTAAGTGTTACTTGGTTACTTGTATTGACTAATTTCATCTGTACAGCTCTACAGCTCACATTTACTCCTCTTGAGATAGGCCTGGATGCTCAGTCACACTACCAACTTGTGTAGTACAGACCTATACCAAAAGGTCTGTTGCCTAATACCAAGCAGATAATTCTTGTGCAGTCCCACACAGTGTGACTACACCAATTCTTACCTAACACTCCCCAACAGTGTTGAGACAATAATTTCACTTGTGACTTAACTCTGTCGATGCTGGGTTTGACACGATAAGCAAGGATCACTTGTAGATTGAGCTGAAAGCGGATTCATTCCTAATGATCTTGGATGCACATTTTCAAAGCAATGGTTACATGTGTTATGTCCCCTAAAAACAGGGGAGAACCACCTGTGGAACGAACTGGCACAGGCTGAGGCTTCAAGAACAAGGGTATCAAGTGTTTTCTGGCAAACAGTAGATGCATATATTTGCTGTTTGCCCCACAGTCATTAAAGGTGGCAACTTTCACAGGGGCTGCAGTGCCTACAAACTCAGCAGGTACATATATGTGCAAAGACAGGTTACTCATTCAAGAGACACACGAGAGGCCACCAGGGGGCGCGCAGGTGATGGAAGCCTGAGCATTGCTCTCCCGCCGTACTCGGGCCTTTGAAAGGGATTGAGTCCCCCCCCGGTCCCCCCTGGCAGCAACACAGTGCTGGATCGGCTGCTGGACCCCCCGCGCCCCTTTTGACCGAAAGAGCGGACTCTGGGGGCATCGGGAAGCCGGAGAACAGACCTCACGGCCCAAAGCGACGGAGCGAAGGGAGGGCCTGGAGGGGTGATCCCTCGAACGCGGACCCGCAGCGTGGGCGTTGCCCGGCAAGGCGGGGGATTCCCATCGGAGTGCTGGGCCCACGCGGAGAGCCCTCCGCCCACCACCGTGGGTAGACACGGAGACCTGGGACATCGATCCTGAAGCAGGAAGAGGACGCGGACGAACAGAAGCGCCACGGATGGGGCTCCCGCAGCGGTAGAGCATGGGTGTGAGTTCCACAGGCCGGAGACGAGGCGACGCCCGGGGAAGAGAGGGTGGCCCCCTCCCCCCCCTGCGAAAGGCAGCCCGTGCCCGAAGAAGAGACAGACGACGGCGATAGAGGTCGAGGACCCGGAGGACCTCCACCCCACGACCACTCCACCCCGAGAAATTATCTGCCGCTCATTTCTGGTAGGTGGAGGCCCCTGCATTAGGCCGCAGGGCGTGTGCCCGCCTGCAGTCCCCCAGGACTTTACAGGACCCGGGTGTAAGGCCCCCACACGGTTCTGGTGGGGCGTGTGCCCGCCCAAAGGTCTCCTCCCGCCACGCGAACCCACCCACTAAGTCCCGGGGGGCAATCCCCTCGTCCCGGAGCTGGTGGGGGACAGCGAAGCAGGAACGGGAAATGCCCGTATGAACTGGCGGGAGACCCTGCAAACCTTTCGCTACGAGGGGGCTGGTGACAAAAACGAGAACCCCACAAACCACAGAAGCATGGCCCATTCGGAAGCCCCGACGCACTCCGCAGCAGCAATGGGGAGAGGATTCGCATCCATACTCCAGGAGATCCGGGACATGCGATCAGACATTGCGCAGAAACTGGAAAAAATAGACAACAGGGTGGACAAGGTGGAGGTCAGGCTCTTGCAAGTGGAGACCTATCAGTCGTCCTCAGCTACGCAGGAGGTGCAAATGGAGATGCGGCTGGCGGCCCTGGAAAAGAGAGACGAGGAGAGGGCCAGGCAAATGGACGACTACGAAAATAGGGAAAGGAGGAACAATCTCAGATTTTTTGGGGTTCCCGAAGTGGAGGGGGAAACGGAGAGAGACTTAACCTGTGTGGTGCAAGACAAAATCACCCTCCTATTTGCTGAAGAGATGACCATGGAGCTGACATTCGATCGTGTGCACAGAGCGGGCGGCAGGGCAGGGGGCCCCCACTCGATCCTTGCACGCTTTCACTATTATACGGACAAGTCAAAGGTCCTGGAGGAGGTAAAGAAAGCGGGGGTAATTTCCTACAACAACGCAGAGATCTCAATATTCCAAGACCTCTCCGCCTACACCTTGGCGAAGCGGAGAATGTGCCGCCCCCTCCCGCAACTGTTGAAGGACAAAGGGGTGCGCTACAGATGGGGGTACCCATTCTCCCTGACTTTTGAATACATGGGCCAACAGACATCATTAATCACAGAAGAGGATATAAAAGGGGCCATTCAGGATTACGTGACAGAGTCTACCCCCGGAAGAGGCCCGGTGGCAATCAGAGAGGGGACCTCGGACCGTCCTGGGTCCAGGAGGAGGAAAACCGGCTCGAGAAAATACAGGAAGCTAAACACCCCACCGTCCGGGAGGGAGGGGGTGCGCAATGACTCCGAGGACTGAGGATCGGGGCGACCCGTCCGCATGATGGTCCGGAAGAACAAAGATTCTCCCAGGACAGCAAGTAAGATGGAGGCGACAGTGGGGAAGAAACAGAGGGGGGGGGCTAATAACAAAGAGCTTGGAAGTGAATGCCCAGTCGGGAAGGGCAGTCTGGTGGTCCGGCCTAATGCCAGGAATGGCGGAACTAATTGGCTGGACGCCAGGGAGGGGGGAGGGGGTGACAAAGTTAGTTGGGGGTTTCTGGTTGGGGAAGGGCTTCGGGGACGAGTTGGGGAAAGGTTCAAATAATGTCCTAACAATGAGACGAAGGGAGCGAAAAGGGAATAGTGATGCTGGGCAGGTGCCCAACAGATCTGGCGACTTAGATTATGGCTGACTGCCAACCGGCCCTGGGAGGGGGCACCCTGAATGTGCGGGGCTTAAACACCCCCACCAAGAGGACCCTGGTTTGCCGAGAATTCAGGAGGGCTAAACTGGACCTGTTGTTTTTGCAAGAAACACACTGGGCGCGGGGGAAGGAACCCAAAATGAGAGGGGGAGGCATAGGGGAGGTTTTCCATGCATCCCACAAGGGGAAGAAAAGAGGGGTGGCCATCCTGCTAGCCAGGGATGTCCGCTTCACTAGCGAAGCCACCCTACAGGACCCTGACGGCCGTTTTCTATTGGTGAGGGGCACCTGACAAGGATCCCCCCTTACCCTGGCTGTGGTGTACGGTCCGAATGATGGCCAGGCCCAATTCTGGGAGGGAGTAAAGGAGAAACTCAAGCTATTTGTACGGGGTATGTTGGTAGTAGGGGGAGATTTCAATATGGTGCTGGACCCATCTTTGGATAGGAAGCGGGTGGGCCCCCAGAACCCCAGACCCGCGGATGTGTCCACGGCACGCACCTTCCGGAGGGTGAACGAAGAGCTGGGCCTGGTAGACTCAATTCCGACCCCCAGAACAGGAATCCCCTCTTTTTCATACTACTCGGCCATCCATGCCTCGTTTGAGGGTAGACTATATTTTGGTGGACGCAACCCTTCGCCCGTATGTGGCAGGCTACAGGGTCGATCCCGTACCCTTGTCGGACCATGATATGGTGGGGGTTACTATATCGGGGGGATGGCGGAAAGAACGCAGAGGCCGTTGGAAATGCAACGATGCCCTACTAAAGGACGAGGTCCACGCCCAAGAGATTGCAGACGCCATAACAGAATTTTTTGAACTAAACGACAATGGGGAAGTGGGCACACACACGCTCTTGGACGCCTTCAAGGCTACGGGTGTTCTTATCCAAAAGGGTGCATCGGAAAAAAGGGCGAGAGAGGCTCAGGAGAAGACCCTCCGGGAAAAAATTGCCCGACTCCAGCCGGGGGGTTCACCGGACCGAGAGCCGAAACGCGACCGTGTGGCCGCCCTGGAGGATTACAGGCTCCAGCTGAAGGACTTACTCCTCCACAAAAAGGAGAGAAGTCTTCAGATGGTCAAGCAAAAGTACTATGAGAAAGGGGACAAAGCGGACAGGATCCTGGCCTGGAAGCTGAGTGAGGTCCAGTGGAGCAAAATGGTGAAGGAAGTGAGGGACGCTCAGGGAGCTCTGGGTTGCGAGTCTTCCCACATTGGAGAAGCCTTTCACCGATATTATGAGACCCTGTACTCATCCGAATATGATGGGGGATCTGCTCCGATAGAAGAGTTCTTGAACTCAATCCAACTCCCCGCTTTGTCTAGGGAGATGTCCGAGGGTCTGGAAGGGCCAGTGACCGTGGAGGAGGTAGACAAGGCGATAAGCAGGATGAAAGTGGGAACCACCCCCGGGGATGACGGGTTCTCCGTTTATTTTTACAAAAGATTCCAAGCCTCTTTATTCCCCTACCTAGTGAGAGTCATCAACTCCGTGCTAGAGGGGGAAAACTCTCCCCGACTCCATGATGGGGGCTATCATCGCAGTGTTACCCAAGGAGGGGAGGGACCTTGCAGAGTGTGCATCTTACCGGCCCATATCACTGCTAAACATTGACGTTAAGATTCTGGCCAAGGTGGTAGGGAGGCGGATAGAGGGGATATTGCCAAAGCTAGTCCATGGGGATCAGGTGGGCTTCATCAGGGGAAGGCAGGGTTCGGACAACATACGTAAGACCATAGACCTATTCCACTTCGCGCAACGGTCGGAGCTCAACGCAAGTGTCCTCTCCTTAGATTCGGAGAAAGCATTCGACAGGGTCGAAAGGCGGTACATGGATCTCCTCCTGAGGAAGATGGGTTTTGGGACCCACATCATGAGCTGGGTAACAGCACTTTACAGAGCTCCCACGGCAAGGGTCCAAGTGAATGGGGAGTTGACCGATGCCTTCCCCCTCTCTCGAGGGACAAGACAGGGGTGTCCCCTCTCCCCCCTGATATACGTCCTCATGATAGAAGCGCTGGCCACAGCGATCAGATCACATCCAGGAATTAAGGGGATCAGCAGGGGGAGGTGGAATTTAAACTCTCCCTATTTGCAGATGACATCCTGGTTTACCTGGTAGACCCTAGCTCCTCACTCCCCCCCTCTGAACCTGGGGAACGAGTTTGGACGCTTCTCAGGCCTGAAAGTCAACGCCTCGAAATCGGTCCTGCTCGCTATGAGACTCCGGGACCCGGTGCTAGACCCCTTAGACAGGCTTCACAGGATCGAAATGGGGAAGGCCGAGATACGATATCTGGGGGTTCTCCTCACACGGGACCTAACTAAACTGGCTACTGCGAACTACGACCCCATAATAACAGGGATCACATCAGATCTGAGGAGGTGGGGCAGGATGATCCTCTCCTGGTATGGCAGGATGACGGCGGTTAAAATGAACGTACTGCCACGGCTCCTATACCTTTTTACAGCCCTTCCGACCAATGTTCCAGAGCAGTTTTTCAGGGCTCTCCGGAATGCTATCCAGAACTTTATATGGCAGGGGAAAACCCCGAGAACTAAGAAGACCACACTGACGTTACCAAGGGAGGAGGGAGGGTTTGGGTTGCCGGACTTCCATTTGTACTTCTGCGCCGCCCAGCTCCGAGTGCTATTGGAACACATGAAGGAAGGAATGGGGACGTACTGGTCATACCTGGAGGATATGGACACTCACCCCCTGAAGGTCCGCGACCTTGTGTGGGCTCCACGAAGAACAATCCCGAGTCATTTGAAAACCCACCCGACCTTGGGGGTTCTCAGGGACATTTGGAAGGAAGGGCCTCAGACAGCGTTCCACACTACATGGCCGTCCCCGCGGGGGCCACCCCCTCAACCTGGGTGATAAGGGGTTTAGGTCATCCCAAACCTGGTCAGACAAGGCATTGGAGTGGGCAGGGTAGATGTTCAGGGAGGGTGAATTCCTGCCTTATGAGGAACTAAGGGACGCGCTCGGCCAGGGATCCCTAACCATCTTTGAGTACCTCCGCCTAAAGGGCATTCAATGTGATCAGTCGTGGGGCCCCAAACTGAGTAGACAGCTAACCCCCTTTGAGAAGTTCATAGATACGGCGACCTCGAGGAAGGAGGTGGTATCTTCCATGTATAAAATCCTCAATACGCACGACCTCCAGGGAAGGAGAAACATTCGCAAGTTCTGGAATGACCTGGCGGGAGAGGAGATTTCAGAGGACTCCTGGTCCAGAATATTCAAAATTGCTTTCCATGGGAATCTATTTGCCGCCGATATGGAACACAACTTTAAAGGTACTGCAGGGTTGGCATAGGGACCCAGTGAAATTATCTAAGATGTTCCCGGCGGTGTCCTCGTTGTGCCCGAGGGGATGTGGTCAAGCAGGCTCCAGGAGCCATATGTGGTGGCACTGTCCAAAGGCTCAAGCGTACTGGGGGTCAGTGAGGGACTGGATGGCGGAAGTGATAGAGGAACACTTACCTCTAAATCCCCTGACGATGCTACTGGGCGTCCCCCCGGAGGAAACGGAAGTACACCGATACCCAAGGATGTGGGAGACAATGCTGCGGGCGGGTAGAGTAGCCCTCGCACAAAAATGGAAAAGCCTGGAGCCCCCTTCTAAGGAAGATTGGATGAAAAAAGTAAAAAACATGTTTGTGATGGACAAACTGACTGCCATGGTGAAAAATGACATAGGCTCATTCCTTACGAACTGTTACGGAGTGCAACAATCCTGGGGATGGGAGGTCCATTGAATCCTGGGCGGGGAGCTCGGTCCCAACGGGGCAAACCAGACTGAGAGCTGTGCAAAATAAGACAGGGAGGCCCGGTACCCGGGGCAAGGCGGCTTCAGGCCTGTCGGAGTCATGGGCACTAGCTGCATCACACCCGAAGAGAGGGAGAGTACGATAGAAAAGTCTCCCGGGACAACAGACTTGGTTTGGACATGGGGTCGGGGGGGTGGTTACAAGTTGGGGTGGTGGGATAGGGGGGAAGCGGGGGTTTGGGGAATGTCTAAACACTGTTTTTGTAAACCTGAATAAAAATTGAAGTTTAAAAAAAAAAAAGAGACACACAGGGAACACAGGAGAGAATTATATAAACTCAAAGAGGAGTTCCTCATTACCTCCAAGATTTGGCATATACTGCCCTCAATACAGGACAGTCTCGTACACAGTGGCCCTTGTTAACAACAGCACATGAATAGGCCTTCAAACCATCTCTTGAAAAGGTTTTCTTTGTTCAGACCAGCAGTCCTGGACTCACTGCTCAATTTCGGTAACATATTTGAAAGTGGCCAGGGCCAGGTTCACATGTACAAGTGCATTCTGAATTTCATCCCAGAGTCCATGTTGGAGAATCGTCATCTGAGCATTATTAGACAATTGGAGCTCTGTAACTAACTTTTGAAACTGCACAAGGTAGGACAGAAAGTCCCAGACACCCTGTTTGGGAATCAGCATTCCTACTCCATTGGCTTGAGATGAGGAACGTCTAGAAACATTTTATTAAATAAGGCACTGAATCTGATTTAATCTCTAAGGCCTCATCTGAACTGAATAATGAGGTGGTCGCTGGTTAATGTGCTAGTACTCAAATGTGCTACAATGAATATAACATTAGAAAGGTCGCTCGGAAACTTGGAGGGTTTCGGGTTTCACGAGGAAAAGCAAGAGGCACTGCGTTTGGTAGAGTTCATATTTAGTTTCATCCGCATAGATGCGTTCCGCAAGCGTAAACATGTATGCTACATCTCTGTGCATTGGTCTGAAAATTGGTAACAAGAATGATGAGGAATTATCTTATGCCCCCCACTCACCGGGTTTCCCATCTACTCTCCCTGCACGGCTTTGACTGATTCACGTGCAGAAGGCGTTTCTGAGAGACTGACAGCAAACTCTGTTTGGACTCGTCCCCGCTGGAGCATTAATTGTAGGAGGAGTGCAGTGAAGAGGTCTATTGGTTTGATTTCGGAAAGAGTTGGGCCTCGCCCAACTGTCAAGCTTTGAACTCACCCTCTAAACAGTCCCTCCGAAGTTAACGAGGTAGGTCAGGAGGAAGGCAACAGGGCTGGGACAACTGGAAAGCACAGGGACTTGCCCAATGTCCTCCCAACGCCCAGGTTCTAAGACTCTCCAACAGACCCCCAAATTCAAGTACAGTGTGTAGCCAGCCCTGGTAGTGGAGCTCTGGCAACGAGAAGGGAGGACCAGACAGATGATGTGAAAATCTGCTCACAGCCAACAAGTCTTTCACGTGGATGACCACAGTCAACAACAGACCAGTGATCAATGATGTTGTGAGGTGACATCGTTTTTATATAGGTCTCTGAGTCTTCTGTTGAGAGCTGGGCACGTGCTGTAAACATTCAGGCAAGGTTAACTCTTGCAGTGCCTCTACAAAGCCCCGAAATCTGTGCAGTAAGTGATCTGCACGAGAACTTGAGAGCTGATTCCTGACAGGCCCTTTCCAAGAAGGAAGGACATTTTTCAGAAATAAATGATGTGTAATTCTTGGCAAAAGAAGCTATTAAAAAGGAAATGAGTCAACTGTTCTCATATTATAAACTTTAACTTTTTCAATGCTCATTCTAAAGATCACTTTCAATACATATTGTAGTCATAATAAGAACGTCATACTTTTCTTGTGAGAAAATCACATAATCAAAACCTAGAATAACCATATACATTATTTTCCAGTAGAAGGTTATCATTCCAAGATAGACAGTCTGGTACCCCAACTGTCTGCTTTCAAAATACTCCTACCAGAAATCAATGGAGACACATAGCACTAATCAGAGATTCTAGCTAATTTGAATAAAACCAAAGAGCATTGTGGGAACATAAGAATAACAACAGATCTTTATTTTAGCCAAATATATCTGTGATAAATAGTTTGTATGCTTCAATAAAAGTGCACACCGAGCTTAGTGCTCACACCACTCAAAAATAAAGTGTTTGTAACCATGACCATGCATGCTCTTTCCAACAGCCTCAGGATTTAGATGTGAGAATATAATGGCTGTGACATCTGTCCTTTCAAGGGCAGATGGGAATCTTGAAGAATTTAACAAGAGTATGGCTGAGAGGGGGCGCCTGGTCTCAGGGTCAGGATGTCCATGTGCGATGTCAGACCCCGATGCACAGACATTTTTAAAGAATTACATACATAGGACTAAGAGAGACTGTTTTAAATGGGGCTATGTGAATTTTGTGTTTAAAAAGTGGAATTTCTGTGATAGGTAATTTCTCACAGAGATGTCTTGTAAGTTTCAGGATGTAGTGAAGTCTGCATCCCTCTCTCTTTCTTTGACCAGAGAAAATGATGGCTTTTCTATGCAGTCACCCTCATGGAATTTTAAAGAACCCAGCGTAAAGCAGGGTGCTTACAGGAAAGGAACATCACTGGGTTAGAGGTATCAGGTAGAAAACAATGAAGGACCTTGAATTGGAACTGGTGCTTCAGAGGCCAGCAAGCCAATAACCAAGTTAAAAGGAGTCCAGAAATTGCAATGAAGGCGAGAAGCACTGTGATGCTGCTTCATTCACCCACCGGCTCCCTAAGCATACTGATGCAACCATTTTATGGAAAGAGCGCATCAGCAGAGCCTTCAATCTTGGAACATGAAAAACCCCAGCGCTTCAGACTTGAATACCTAAAAAGAAATACAAGTACGTGGCAAACAGTGTAATAAAATGCAACTGAAACTCCTTCCACAACAAGTAGTACGCACAGACCACACCACCAATCAACCCGTAAAATTTTGAATATTGCTAAAGCCCCCACTACAGAGCAGGCTGCCAGATTGCAACGGCAAGCTTTCAAACCAACTGAACCCCCATGAATTACTCAGTGCCCACCACTACCTTGACGTCTTCATCTCCCAGGCATGATTGGGTATACAGAAAGGGCAGAGAGGTTGACCCGAATGAGCTAAATAACAAGTAGTGGCAATGCCAACAGCTTGTGTAGACATGGGAAAGGCACTTGCCAGGCACAGCCGTAGTGGTATTAACTACCCATTGTTGGTAGCAGGTCCAAAATGTTGTGAGTACCTGGGCATCTAATAGCAGTGGCTGGTGAAAGCTTAAAACCTGTGCACAAGTAATACATGTTGGCTTTGCCAATGCTTGTTTTAGTAGTTGTAGTAAAAAACTTTATTTCGGTCATAAGACCATAACATCAGTACATATCAACACATAATAATACACTACAGTCCCTTAAACCTTATTAAAACAGAATAAACACATCATAATGATACTATACAATTGTTTCCGACCCATTGCATAAATACCAAGAGATACCATGAGGACAGCCTAGATCGCAACCTCATGGTTATCACCCAAGAATGTATTGACCACTCTTGCCCTTTGTAACCATGCTCTATGAATATAACTTTCTGTGGCAAATACAACACAGATACTTTGAGTATTACTTATATAAAACAACGCCTATCTTGTGTGTTGGATCCCAGCTGTAATTAAAATTGGCTTCAAGTATCTACTTCTCAGATTCAGGGTGCTTTGACAGATCAACATGAAATGCATTATATTTTCAATAGCAGTCTTACACATCGGGCACGAGACAAACTCTTCCCTAATCTGAAACGCAAATACAAGTATCTTTCATAGGGGGGACTAATAAAAAAATTGGTATATGCTATAACGGGTTTGGACAATCTGCAACTTACATAATCGGAGCCGACAGACAATTTCAGAGCATCACAAATTAGATCATTTCTTAGCCGGCTGTTAATAGCTAAGTTTACAGAATCTAAGTGATTTTACCGACCCCAAAGGTTCGACTTCCCAAAAGTTCGAATTTATTTTTTTTATTTTTTATTTCCCACAAATATATATGTGGTGGAAGACCCCTATACATTTTTTTTATATACTTTACCCGAACTTTTGGGAGTCGAACTTTTGGGGTTAGGTAAAATTGTTTTAAACCAAGTTTACTATCTTTCTTCCAACTGCCAAGCTGGTGGTTGGTTCATCCCTAGAATGCCTAGATTCAAATCAAATAAACGATTGTTCACATGAGCAAACCATATCGAGCTACTAACACCCTCCAAGCTCCAAAAATGCAACAGGGCCTTGCTGTAAGATTGTAAGCCCTCCTGGCACCACAATCTCATCCAATATCTAATTGGGTCATGCTGCACCTTGATCATCACAGGTAAGATCCCAGCTCAAGGTATATTAAAGAGGAAGGGGTATCTAAGGGTAACAGTTTAAAAAAAATAATTCTCTCGCAAGATTGCAGCTTGTTAACATCCATGTAACCCCATACCTCTGCACCATAGGAAGCTGCTTGAGTTGATTGCTTTTTAAATAAATTCAGGGCGGGGAAAACCGCTCCAATATCAAGCCGTGCAAAAAAAGAATGAATAGCGCTGTTATATTTATCCATACAAATACTTGATTTTACCATTTGAGGAGCCCAGCTCCCAGACTCCTGAAATCTGATTCCCAGGTAATCAAAATGATTTACCTGTTCAAGTGTGGCATCATCAATTTTGAAAGATGCCGACCCACATTTAGTTGAGTGGGGCCGAAAGACCACGATTTTTGATTTCTGAGCATTCAACTCAAGTTTTAAATCTCTGCATTTGAGTTTGAATGATGAGAGGGCCTTTCTTAGACCTCATGGGGTTGTTGATAAAATCACTGCATCATCGGCATAAAAAAGGGCCAGATATTTCCATCTTTGGGCACTCCTGGCACACCTGTAACAAGGCATCAATAATTTCTTGAACATAAATGTTAAAAAAGCAGAGGGGCCAAGACCCAGCCCTGTCTCACTCCCCTACATACATTAAACGCTTTAGTCCATTCCCCCCCGCTAAACCAAATCAAACCTTTGCTTGGCCTCGGAAGTATAATGAGGAGATGATTGAGATTTATTCCCTGGGCGCCTTGCAGGTTTTAACTATATGCCAGATTGTAACTCTCAAAATCGAGTCGAATGCTATCTTAAGATCCAAGAAAGCAACATATACTTTCATCTAGAATAATGAGACGTGTTCATGAATTATGTGAAATATGAGAAAGCATTGGTCTATGGTGCCTCTGTTTTGCCTGAACCCTGTCTGATGAATGCTTATTACATGATTAGGCCAGGATTGTAGGTTGCCAAGTATAGTTTTTGCAAAGATTTTTACAGCCCCATTCAGTGATGATATAGGGCGATAATTAGATGGAAGATCTCTTCGTCCCTTTTTACATAAGCAGATAATCTTTGTCTGACACCGTGTGGAGGGAATTAAACACATGGAGAGAATGGTGTTGAAAACTTTGCAAAGAACCAGAACCCACACCGTTATCTCTTCCTTATAGAGATCAATGGGGATCAGATCGGGGCCTACAGCCTTACCATTCTTCATGGATCTCAACACTACCCCAACTTCAAACATGCTCACACTTTGGTGTGGTTCTTCCACAGCATTTATCAGCACCACATTATCCCCCTGTGAGTCATCTCCTGTACAGAGTTTATAGAGATCAAAAAAATGAGTCTCCCATTCTTCAGCTAGGATGCAACTTTGCATTGGCTGGGCACCATTCAACTCTCTATCTGCCACCATCCTCCAGAAGAGGGTGTTATCCCCCTGTTCCAGGGCATTATGCATGACCAACCATTTGTCAGAAAGGAACTCCCTTTTTTTGCAATTATTAATTCCTTGTAACCTGCTCTCAGAGCACTCAGTTCTGCTTTGACTGCCCCTGCGTTGGAATTAGCACAGGGTATAATTTCACCCTTGGCTGCATGACATACACTATTTTTATTTATTTATTTATTTGAATTTGTATAGCGCGCAGCGGTCCAGAGGCATTGTGGCGCTGTTACAGAAAGTTTGCTTAGTACATACATGAATGAGTCGAAACAATACAGAAATAGGCAGAGGATACAATGTATATTGGCAGATAAAGCAATTTATATCATACCAGTTCGAGTGTGAAAGGGCCCTTCTTCTGGATGCTGCCATAGGAGCGTTGACCAGTGGGCCAATGTTGGATTTCATTTAATCAAAGACACTCAGCACCAATGGCGATAGGCTCTCTGCACCACTGATGGACATTAAGTCACTCAAAATCACCTAGTATATGGCAGATTTATACTATCTTTCAATTACCCTTGCCCATTTTACCTGTTTCCGTAAGTGGCCAGCCAGTAGGATATGATGCGGTATTACAGTGCATAAGCCAGACCCAGGGGCAGGACTAGCCCGGATAACAATAGACAAGGGGCCTCATTACGACTTTGGAGGCAGCCATGCCCTTAATAAGGGCATGGCTGCCTCCAAAATCGGGTCCGGGTTCCCTGAATGGGGAAATACTGGGCCATTCCAAGTATGGAGGGCCCGGTATTTCCTCCTTCAGGGAATCCGGGCTCGGTCCTTCCCCATTCTCATTGAGCCCTCATAGGGCTCAATGGGAATGGGGAGGGAGCTAACAACGGGCCCATTACGAACGGGCCTGTTGTTAGCTCCCTGGTCCCCTCGCGGGACCTGCTATGGAGGTCTGGAAAAACCAGACGTCCAGAGCGGGTCCTGCGAGGGGACCTCGTAATAGTGCAGAGTGGGTTTAACGGAGCTGGCAGCATTACCGCACTTCTCATAATGAGGCCTAAGGGGTAATGGTCACTCTCTGATCTATCAACAACGTTATCCCATTGGTCACCAGAGACTAATATATAGGGCCTCATTACACGGTAGGCGGTAAAAAATGCGAATTACCGGCATGGCGCTATTAGCGTGTCCGCCCTCGCAGGAGACCGCTAATAGTGTCCCATTACGAGTAAGCGGACACGCGCATAGGGCCATGCCGGTAAATGACCCTACCGCCCTTGCGCAAAAGCACCTTTCCGGCTCCGACCAAAGTGCTGATAGCACCTCCGCCCGCATGCTGCATGCTATTAGCGGTCACCGCTATTAGCGGTCACCGTAAAACACCGGAACCGGAAATAGCGTCATCGCACAGGAACGGGAAAGAGCCCGGCGGCCATCTTTAAAAACACAATCCATTGCCATCCCCTGCACTGAGGACCTGCAGCAACACCACAACTGGCAATACCACTTCCCACAATAACAAACAATGCCCAAGGCCCTAAAGAAAGCTGATGCGCGCCAGCGCAAAGAGCGCTTTTGAAACGACGAATTGAAAATGCTGGCAGACACCCTGGCTGCAAATGCAGACGTAGTGTTTGCTAGCGACATGCGGCGCCCTGCACTCCTGAGAAAAAAGGAGATCTGGGCTGAGGTGGCGCAGAAAGTCAGTGCGGTGGGCTCCACCCCCCGCACCGTAAAGGACGTGCGCAAGCGGTGGGATGATCTGCGCCCCCGTGTACGCAGCATATTATCGGCCAACAGGAATCTGGCCATGGGCACAGGAGGCGGAGGAGGATCCCCGATGAAGATGCAGGAGTGGGAGGAGACATGTGCCAGCACCATTGGCATCGAATCCATCGAGGGAGTGGGCCGAATGGAGTGCGGTGTGGCAACAACGTCAGACGGAGGTGAGTGTCCACGCAAAACACTGCAATGCAAAGCATGAGTTCCTCCCCCTAATGTGAAATGGGAATTAGCTAATGGATGGGGTCATCACACACACATGTACACAACCCTGCATATATGCCGTGCATATTCCTACACAACCACATGCATGCAGCACCTCACACACGTGTCACCCTGACTCATGTCCGGATGACCCACCCATCTGGCCAACAACCTGCATGTCCAAACTAGATGTCCAAATCCAAAGGACTGCAGCAACAACAACATATGCATGATGCACGTTGACCCATCACTGATGCTATCCCTGTCTTGCTCCACCACAGGTTCACATTCTGACAGTGAGGAGCTGGACTCTGCAACGCAGGCCCCACCACCCAAAAAGCAGGCCAAGGGAAAGGATGCAGGCACCAGGCCCAGTACATCGAGGGGCACTGGGAAATCTGGAGTGGCCCAGGGTTCACAAGCCACACACGCACCGACCACACCAAGGGTCGAAATGCCATCCGACACTGTGGTAGCACCCACACCACCCACCCCCCCCACTCAGGAGCCAGTGCCAGAAGGCACGCCGTCCGCAGCCAATAGCTCCGTCGGGGAAG
Organism: Ambystoma mexicanum; assembly: GCF_040938575.1. Taxonomy (NCBI): domain Eukaryota; kingdom Metazoa; phylum Chordata; class Amphibia; order Caudata; family Ambystomatidae; genus Ambystoma; species Ambystoma mexicanum. The sequence continues at coordinate 983,254,587 of NC_090936.1, forward strand.
CAGCAGCCACGGCACCCATTAGTGATGTGGACGACCCATGTCTGACACCGGAAGGGCAGCGTACACCCAGCACCCAGCTGTCCCCACACCACAGCCCATGCAACACATCCAATGGCAGCATCCATGAGGTGCATGCCGGAGATTCAATGGATGGGTCATTCAGTCCCGTGGCAAGCTCACCTGATGTCGGCCACATGCAGCAAGCTGTAACAGGGGCAGGGCCGCAGACGACAGCATGAGACTGATACGACAGCGCCAGGAGGAGCTCAATGCCCTGGTTGCCCGGCAAGTGAGCGAGGCTGCCTCGACCAGGGAGGAGATCCGGGGGTTATCAAGGGACATGAAAGCTGCCTTGGACAGCAACACGACGCGCCTATGTGACGAGATGGCCGCTGTGAGGCAGGTCCTAACGCGCATTGCTGAGGCGATGGAGAGCATGCGTCACACACAGGGAGCAGATCAACCAGCCACCCCCTCGTCTACTAGCTCAGACCAAACAACCATCCTGCGCAGGTCCTGCCGGTCCTTGCGGCGGTCAGACTCACAACCCCCCAATGGTGGTGGTGGAGAAGGGAAGTAGGGCCAGCCTGTCACTGTTGACACTTGGAGACTAATGCAGCACTGATGTGCACACCATGTTTGGTGGAGTTGTGGGGGGAGGGGGTGAGGGTGTTTGGTGGAGTTGTGGGGGGAGGGGGGTGAGGGTGTTTGGGGTGGAGGGTACATGCACTTTTGAATGACATAATGCTCAATACACATGTAATGGCATGGATAATCACATGACTGGACATTGATTATTGTGTATGTGTGCTTTATTGTTGAAGGGTGCACTGTGTTAATATCCTCCATACACCCCGTGCCCTGAGCTCCACATCAATTGCACCCTCCTAATCCATGGGCATCAGAAACAATGGTCTATCAGGTGCTGCCGCACAGCACGTCCCCTCATGGGCATCGCCACCTGCATGACCTGCAGCCCCCTCTCCTCCATCCTCATCCCCGTCATCATCCTCAGACGGTGGTTGCAGTTCAATGTCAGGGGGCATTGGCACATTCTGTCTGATACACATATTGTGCAGCATGACACATGCCATGGTGATCTTAGCCACCTTCTCATGCCCGTACAGGAGTGCCCCGCCCGACCTGCTGAGGCACCGGAAGCGTTCCTTCAATAGGCCGAATGTCTGCTCGATCACCACGCGGGTACGGGTGTGTGCATGATTGTAGTCCTCTTCGTGCCTGTTCTGTGGGTTCCGCACAGGGGTAAGGAGCCACCTCTTCAGGGGATAACCTGCATCACCTGCATGGGTGCAACAATGGGTATGTGTAAGTGTCTACATGAAGTGGAGCCTGCACATATCACACAAACAAACATAGCATTTTCAACGACATCCACTGATCCAAGCATGCATGGCAATCAGGGTAACTGCAATGTGGGAAGGTGAGGTGGTCCTTGCAAGTGGACATGCACCATGCATGCATACGTCAGGGATTGCCATGTCCCGCCTGAGTTGAAGTAATTTGTGTTTCCTGGCCCTGGCAACGTTAGTGCCACACTGCTAGTACACTGCCATTCCTTAGTTGATGTCCCCAGGCTGTTCAATGGCAATTCAGTGGTGGGGTACGGGTGTGGCTCACTACAATGGCTACAGGAGATCCATTTGTATGCACTCATGTGCGCGGATAATTTCTGATGTTGTTCAGCGTACATTTCAGATGTGATTTTTATATGCATGTTGCTGATTTGTGTAATGGGGGGAATGGTGTGTTGTGCGGTGTGCATGTTGTTTGGAATGGCCTGTTTGGCGTAATGGATAGATATGTTTGTCGTGGCACTCACTTCTAGCATGTGGTTTTGTGTCTGGTCCATTGTGGGCTGCCTCACTGTACAGTGATGCAAATATGTATGTCCATTCTTCTCCTGACGCCAGTTCACGCCCAGTTGGAGTATGCATCTCCCCCCCCCAATCACGCCCAGTTGGAGTATGCATCCCCCCCCCCAATCACACCCAGTTAGAGTATGCATCTCCCCCCCCCCCAATCACGCCCAGTTGGAGTATGCATCTCCCCACCCCCCAATCACGCCCAGTTGGAGTATGCATTCCCCCCCCCAATCACGCCCAGTTGGAGTATGCATCTACCCCCCCCAATCACGCCAATTTGGAGTATGCATCTACCCCCCCCACTCACAATCACATCACACTGCCATGTGGTTGGCCTGCTACTCACCAAGTAGCCACGAACGTTGTCCAGCATGTCGCTCCATGTATCGTGGTATTGTCGAGTTCCGCAGGACCATTGCATCATGGGTTGAACCGGGATATCGGGCACAGCAATGTGTGATGATCTTATTGGAGTCACATACCATTTGGACGTTGATGGAGTGGTATTGCTTTCTGTTACGGTACACTACCTCATTGGCATGTGGGACCACCAGTTCTACATGGGTACAGTCGATGGCCCCGATGCAACTTGGGATGCCTGTCAGTGAATGGAAGCCAACTTTGGTGTTGGAGATCTCCTGGGCAGTCCGTGGCATGTATATGTGTTGACTTGTGTGCTTCAGGAGGGCATCGAGCACCTGGTTCGGTGTGCGTGAGAATACTGGTTGTGATATGCCATGCATCTGACCTACCGTATGCTGGTAGGTGCCTGTGGCCAAGAAGTGGAGCACAGTTACCACCTTCAGTAGAGGGGGGATGGCAGTACAGATGTCAATGAGACTCACAATGTCGTTGTATATAGATATATATATGTCTACAATGGTGGTGATGGTATCCCGGTCCAGACGGTACAGGGTGTGTATCTGCTCAGGGGTTAGGTTGACTGGACTGGCTCTGATCCTGGGAATTGGTGGCTGCCTCTGTGGTATCACTAGGTGCACTGGTGGTGCTTGCTGCGCCTGTCTTGCCCTCCTCCTCCTCCTCCTCCTCCTCCTGCGTCTCCTCTGTGCTGCCTGTTGTTGTAGCTGCTGCACTGCAATCATGTCCTCTAGCCCATGTAATGCTGCTAGTATTGCATCCATCTTGGTGTGGGAATGGGTGTGGGAAGGGGTGTGGTGTGCTCTTTTGTGCTGCCAGTCTCCATTGCCTCCACCTGTACTGATTTTGTCAACCTGTGGCAGGTAGGAACACTGCTGTGCTCTTTTAACGCATGGTTCGCGATGCCGGTATTAGCGCCTTGCCGGTAAGGGGTTTTTGGGTCTACTACATGCCGGTATTGCCATGTCCGCATGGCTCGTGATGGCGTGATATTAGCGCTATGCAGCTATTTCCGGACTGAGGGGGCACGCGCTCACGGAGTTGCCGCTAATAGTGCCACCGTACTTAGCGGTGCCGCTAATAGCGGTTTGTCCGGGTCGTAATTGGGGAGGGGATTTACCGATACCGGTAATCCCTTACCGGTAACGGTAAATCCCTACCGCCTACCGTGTAGTGAGGAACCAGTTGGACCTACGAAAGATTTCTTAGCCAGTTAGTCCTTGGGGAAACGGCCATTGCATGCTCTCAAATTAAGGTTATAGAACGTTCTTCCCACTTCGATAGCCAAAGGGTGTATTCTCTTGGGAGGTGCGGAGTTCACTGCCGGGATACTCCACGCAGTGTCCTGATCCTCCCAGAGATCCTCAAGGTCTTTCAATTGTTCTATTTGCATGTTTAAATCACCTGCTACTTTGATAAAGTTGTTTTTGCCTTTTCCAATTTGTGAAGTTTCCAGACGAAAGACTATTTGATACCTTCTTATGAACTCACACCAGCCAGGATTCTCCAATAGTCTATGCAAGCATGAAACATTCTATGATACCAAATAATAACCCTTGCCGAGGTTCCTTGAGGTAAAATGGGTGTAGATATCTTTGGCTGTGCTACTATGCCAGTCAGACTGTTTCCACACCCTTAGCTAGTCACCAGGCAATCTGGGTTGCTCAGATACATGATCCTGCCCAGTAACTGGACAATGGTAATAATTGTTATTATATTTCCCAAGGTTTGACCCGCCTCCCAAATTGCACATAGCTGTATGCTGGGTCATGCCGTTCTGTCAGAGTCCTTCTTTGATTGAAACACATACACCTCAAAACCCATTTCGGCAAGAAATTTAGAGTTTTTACAAATTTGCTCCACCACAATAGGGGATAAAAAGGAGACCAACACCCAGTTCAAATGGCTAAAAACCAAAGGCAATTCAAATCTTTTAATGTCCTCGGATGAGATGACCTCCAAATCGGGAACGAGACGTAATAATTCTAATAACCATAAGCAATTTAGAAAAGGACTGGAAGCCGTGGGGTTGATTTCCATTAAGAGCGTGCCGGCCCAAAAGATTCATAGGAATACCTTGACTTCCCAGACCATACTGAGTGCAAAGATTCAACATGGGAGAGCCAAGGTCCGGAGGTCGGTTTTGCCATGATCTCCACCGTGGGATTTATTATTGAAGTTGAGTAAAGGTTATCACTTGGGTGGCTGAAGATTTCGGCCTCACTGCAGTTGTTATTTCTATGCCCACAGGCCATTTTTGAAGCTACGTTGCCTTTGAATAGAGAATTTGGTTCCGAAACTTGAATAGGCCTCTGTGAGCAGTTAGAATGGTCGACCGCCAGGGTCAATAGAGCCTGCTCATTTTGATCATACAGTTTAACAGTTTTGGAGGAGACGCCCAATGAGTCCTTCTTGGATGATTCTGCTGATGTCCCATCGGTAAATGCTGTCGTGGCGGCATCAGGAGTGTGATTAATTTCGAGACAGTTTTCGGAGGGGAGCTATGGGTAGCACACATCCGATTACCAGTCGGGCCCTGAAGGAACACCTGGCGGGTAGATCGATCGCCAAGTTCGTTCGATGCCAAATATTGGCCAGTAGATGTAAGTCTCAAGAAGAGGCCAGCATGGCTCGCAGCAGATTTGATAGAAGATATCCCAAAGAACTCAGCCCAATAGTTAAGTTGGCTCAAATGGAGGGTTTGCTGGGTTTTCTTGCGCCTCTTTTTATGTCTATGGGCAGGGCTATTAAGCATAGATTGTTATGATATGATATGATATGGCATTTGTAACGCGCCTATACACAAGTGTTTCAAGGTGGGACGAGGCAAGGAAGGGGGAACAGAGGGAGGACAGAGACAACAATCTTACTAGGCCAAGTGACATTGAGATCGCGCAAGTGTGGGGAGGGGGAGGGAAGACGGAAAAGTGCCAGGGGAAAGGGGAGGGTCAGTGCTGTACATGGGATCAAACCAATAACAAGAAGTGCGGCCAGCAGGTGGCAGGTGCAAGGGTAAGTGCAGACAGCAGGTGTCCAAAGGTGCAGGTAGGGAGACTGTAGGGTTACAGATACAGACCCAAGTGCAAGGGTTTCCGGGAGGCTGTGCAGGTGTGCAACTGGGCGGGCAGGGACCTGGGCCTAAAATCAGAGGTTAGCCAGGTGACCAGTGCAGTATCAGACAGGAAATCAGCAGGGGAGAGGAAGAGAGAAGGCAGAAGCAAAGAGGAAGGTCTTGTGCTTCCTCCGGAATCGGAGATGGTTCTCCTCAAATATCAGAGAAGTAGGGAGGCTGTTCCAGAGGGAGGCCCCAGCAGAGGAAAGAGATCTACCACCAACTTGTTGCTTGGAGAAGTGACTGACCCTGAGGGATTTGGAGGTGTGTTGGTTCTATATTCTGTGTGCTGTGTGTGTTTACTTTTGCAGTGTGTTCCAGAACTATTCGTAGTTCTGGAACCACTTCACTGTTGGGGTTGAGTGGGGCGCACCGCCTGTTGCCCGCTCCCCGCTTATCTGAATAAAGTACTTTACCTCCACTGCTGGTGCTGGTGGTTAATCTTAACATTGGCGACGAGGAGAACTAGGAGGAAGCAGACGGAGACTGGAGAATCGGGAGGGCATTGCGGACAACGGCGGAGGTACTACCTGCCGTGACCGTACTGAGCAGGGAGCGCCGTTCCTGCAGGGCAGCAGCAAGAGGGCAACAGGTGCAGCATCACCCACCACGCAGCTCATTGGGGGAGCACTGCATGGTGGAGGTGGGTAGAAGTCGGTGCAGCTTGAATTGTGCCCGTGCTCCAGCGCATCCGCGAGCCAGCCAGCAACAGAGGGAAGAGCATCGCTGATGCTGATATCGATGAATATGCTGTGGCTGTCAAGCAAATAGAGGAGCACTTCGAACCCAAGAAAAATGTCACGTTCGAGAGACACAAGTTCTTTCAGCGTAATCAAGACAGTGCAGAGTCTGTAGAATCCTATGTGGCCTCCTTAAGAACACTGAGCCACACATGTGAATTTGGAGACCAGACTGACTCATTACTTGGGGACCAGTTGGTTAGGTGCACCAACAGCCCAAGAGTGCAAGCGAAACTGCTGGCCAAGGACATATCATTAGAACAAGCTGTGGAGCTCACACGTAGTATTGAGCAGACGTCACAATGCATGAAGGAGATGAAGGTGGGGAAGCAAGTGGTGCAAGATGTTTGTGCAGTTGGTCCAAAGAAAAGGTTACTGGGCCCAGGCTCAAGGAAAGAATGGTGGGGCCAGAAGTGCACTAAGTGTGGGAGTTTGAGACACACTGCAACCAATGCAACGTGTCCTGCCAGATTCGCGGAATGTTTCAAGTGCAAACGCAGGGGTCACTTCGGGAACGTGTGTAAGGAGACGTCCATAAACATGGTAGATCAAAGAGATCACAGTGGCGATTTATCAAATCTCTCATCAAATCTCTCATCTCTCAATAAAATTATTATTTTTATTATTATCTATGAGGGTAGCTGCTGTGGCCCTGCCCAATCAAGAAAGCCTGCCACGCCATGTTTTTGAGATTTCTGCTGTGTCAGGTGAGACAAGTGGTCCTGTAGATAACTTCATAGTGGATAGGTGCAGTCTACAAATGAAGGTCGACTTTGCATCTCCATGGACCATTGTATCGTCGGAGACCCTCAAGCACACGCTATATAAGGATGTGCAGGATCTATCACCAGCCAAAGTGCAGCCCTGTGGCTATGGGGAGACGGCCATTGACCTGATTGGGGAATTCCAGGGCCATGTGTGCTACAAAGGAAGGGAGTGCACAGCTGACATTTTTGGTTGCCAAGAAAGATGCCTCGCTCTTAGTGTGGGAAGAGCAAAGGAAATTGGGGGTGCATTGACTCCTGTCACCATAGCAGAAGTAGACCACAAGTGGTCTAAGGAATTCCCAGAGGTGTTCACTGAGCACTTAGGGAAGCTGAGAGATTTTGAACATGGCATCAAATTGAAACCTAAAGCACAACCAGTGGTGCACAAAGTGAGGCCAGTCCCTTTGAAAATGAGACAGCAACTACATGAAGAGTTGATCAATCTTCTCCAGAAAGGGGTCATTGAACGTATTCAAGGAACTGAGTGGTTATCTCCTGTGGTCCTGGTAGACAAGAGCAACGAGAAACTGAGGTAATGTGTGGACCTTAGGGAACTGAATAGAAACATATTGGTAGAAAGGCATTAGTTGCCCATCATTTCAGAGACCCTAGCCACACTTGGAGAATCCAGTTGGCTCTCGGTCAATGACCTCTCTGCAGCTTACCATCAAGTGCCATTATCCAAGAAAAGCCAGGATGTCACGGCCTTCATCACTCCTGAGGGAACATTTAAGTACTTACGCATGTCATTTGGGTTGGCTTCAGCTGCCTCAGTGTTCCAGAGAGTGATGGAGGAAGTGTTGAAAGGAATGGGGAATGGTACTGTATTCCAAGATGACATACTTGTGTTTGCGGGGATGAAGAGCCATATGATGTGGTGTTGAGGTGTGTGTTGGAGAGATTGAAGAAGGCTAGTATCTCTGTACAGAGAAGCAAGTGTAGGATTGGGGTGAAGGAAGTGGAGTATTTAGGGCACAACATTTCGGGGCAAGGAGTTTCTCCCAAGTTCAGTTTGGTACAGGGCATGTGTAAAGCTCCAGCGCCATTGGATAAAGAGCAATTAAGATCCTTCATGGGTATGGCTGAGTTCTACCATAAGTTCGTTAACAACTTTGCCAGCATATCTAGTCCTTTGAGAGAAATGCTGTAAAAAGGATTCCATTTTAAGTGGTCGGAGGAATGCCAAAGGCTTTTGTGAAAATCAAAGAAGGCATTGGGAGTGCGCCATCCTTGGGAGGTGTTGTGTGTGGTAGGAGGACTGTGCCGTCTGTTTATGCAAGCTTGTTGGGTTTGGGACCCTCATTAATTCAAATTGATTCCGGGAAGGAAGAGCACGTTATCACTTTTGCTTCTAGGCCATTAAGGGGTGCCGAAAGAAATTACTCTGTGATTGAGAGGGAAGCCCTGGCCGTGTTTTGGGCAATTCTACACTTCAAGTTTTTCTTGTGGGGTCACGAATTTCAGGTCAAGACAGATCACAAACCCTTGGTACAGTTGATGAGCAGTGGAGGTTGGGCGAAGGGTTCGCCCAGGATCTCCAGGTGGATGGTTGGCTTACAAGGATACAATTTCCGTATGTGCTATGTACCAGGTAGGGAGAATGTCGTAGCAGATTGTCTGTCTCGCCTACCGATAGAGGAGGTAGGAGAACCTGTAGGAATCATCCGGGAGGAGGACATGATAATTGCAAAAGTTGTTGGGAGTGCTGTGAATGAGGAAGAGTGGATAGCAGCAGATGGTGATGATGTTACTTTGTCTAGGGTGAAGGAATGGACTGTTGGAGGGTGGCCAAGTAAGAAAAAGTTGGAGCAGAGGTTTGACCAGTTCTTTTTAGGTCAAACATGAGATAAGTCTTTCTGAGTATGGTAGCAGACTTAGGAGAGGTTCCAAAGTTGTTCCCCTGCAGGAGTTAGGTGCAGGTTGGTTGATTTGGCCCATCAGGGACACCTAGGTTTGTGAGGAACAAAAAGATTATTGAGGCAATCGTTCTGGTGGCCAAGAATGGACAGTGAGGTGGATAGTAAGGACCGCCTATGCAGGGAGTGCGAGTTAGGTGATAAAGGTAAGGTCGTTAGAGAGTGTCCTCTTTCTCTGGTCCAAGTTCCGGTCAAACCTTGGAGGAAGATTGCAGTGGATCTCATGGGTCCCATCCAAGGGTTGGGTGATGGCTTTAGGTTCATTGTAGTTATGGTTGATTACCATTCCAAGTGGTTAGATTGGAGAGCCCTGAGGGAAGCCACCACAAGTGAATTGTTGAAGTTTTTTGAAGATTATTTTTTAGAGAGGGTTTTCCAACTGAAATTAATTCGGACAATGGGGTCTAATTTTGTTCAGAGAGGATGAAGGAGTTTCTTACACATTTTGGGATCAATCATTTGCGCACAGCTTTGTATTACCCCAGAGCGAATGGATTAGTCGAACGGGCCAACAGGTTTCTCAAAGGGGCGATACAGTTGGCGCTGAGATCGGGGTTGTCGTGGATGGAAGTCTTAAAAGAGATGATGTGGAGTTACTGTATCACACCTCATTCCATCACCAACGTTTCACCATTTGTATCTTGAAAAGGGTGTCAGCCAGCCAATAGGTTGTGCCCTGGTTGGTTGGGATTGTCAAGATGTGTGCATGTGGACCGGCATGAAGTCATGAAACTGATAACAGAGGCACAAAGTGAGTATAAGCGTATGTTTGATATGGAAGCAAATGTCAAGGCTCTGGAGTGGGCTGTGGGGGATTTCGTTCTGATAAAGAACCCCAGATTGGGGTCTAAGTGTATAGAGAGCGAATTCATAGGCCCCTAAAGGATTGCAGCTGTCCGCGACAGTGTAGTAATTGTGGAAGGAGGTGAAGTGTGTTCAAAAGGGAGTTTGGTTAAAAGTTCTACAGCGGTGAATGATGAAGTGGTGTTGGAGAAGGGGGATGTGAATGTGGCGATGGAGGAAGGTGAGGTGCATGGCAAGGAAAATGGGCTTGATGTTCAGATCGCGGATATACCCAATGGAAGAAACAGGAAGATGCCTATTTGCTTCAAGGGCTTTTGTTGTGATTGATTGTGATCAGCTTAACTTGGTTCACATTATATAAGGAGGGAGATGTGTTGTGTTCTATATTCTGTGTGCTGTGTGTGTTTACTTTTGCGGTGTGTTCCAGAACTATTCGTAGTTCTGGAACCACTTCACTGTTGGGGTTGAGCTGGGCGCAGCGCCTGTTGCCCTCTCCCCGCTTATCTGAATAAAGTACTTTAGCTCCACTGCTTGTGTCGTCCCGTAATCTTAACAATGTGGAGGAGCGAAGTGCTTGAGTAGGAAGGTATTTACGAAGAGAGAGTTGGAAGTATTGAGGACCCAGGCCCCAGAAGGCCTTGTGGACAATGCAGAGGGTCTTGAACTTAATCCGTGAAGCCACTGGGAGCCAATGCAGAGATTTCAGTGCTGGAGAGATGCAATGCCTGGGCTTGAGGCCAAGGACAAGTCTCGCAGACCTGTTCAGGATGAGTTTCAGAGGGCAGAGAGTAGAAGCCGGCAGATTTAGAAAGAGGCTGTTGCAGTAGTCCAGCCTAGAGAGAAACAGAGCTCTAGAGACAGTGAGCTTCTGGGGGAAGGGGAGGAAAGTAAGAATACCTCTGAGGAGGTGCAGTTTGTGGTTTGACTTCTTAGAGATGTCAGATATGTGAGGAGAAAAGAAGAGTGTGGAGTCGAAGATGACCCTGAGGTTCTAAGCCTCACAAGTGGGAGAAGGAAGAGGGCCAAGAGAGGCCCGCCAGAGAGTGACAGGAAAGGAGGGTGCAGGTGTGCCGATGTTCGGTTCGTAATGCATCTAAGGTGTGTTCCTCCGTATCAGCAGTAACATTCGCAGTTTTTTGATGCAAAACTACTGAGTCAGATGACAAACATGAGGGAGGCTTAATGGAACACACTTGAATCATTGCTATTATTTTATTTGCGCTTTCATGTGAGGATGTTAACTCCCGTGAAATGTTGTGTCTTTGTGATGTAAGATCAATAGTAGAGGCCATGCCGGAAATGAGCGTAGTACTAATACGGGAACTAGGGTCAATAATAATGTCCACTACCAAAGCTAAAATACGTTTCATCTCACACTGCTCTTGCGCAAATTTAGTACAAAGGTGAAGTAAGGCATCAATTTAAGCGCAAATCGTTTTCAGAGTGTGCACCGAGTCAGACGTTTCCCCTGAAAGCCCTAAAACAAAGTCTATACTCAGTTGAGAGACTTCTTCCTCACTTCCATTGCCACAGAAAAAAGGAGAGGCTAGTTTCTCAAGGCCGGGGCTAGCATACAAGTTAGATCCGATAATGTTGTTATAACTGGTGTTGGTAGTACAAAGGGAGTTGCACTGCAGGTTTAAACACGGGTTAAGAAGGGACTGTTATCATCAATCGTGAGCGAGTTATGAGGTGTACTTTCTTTGGGTTTTCTTTCATCCCCCTTTCTCGCATTGTCTTAGTTAACCATTTTGCCAAGGAGGCAGCCGCCTACCTCAATGGGAATTACCCAATTGTCAAAATACCCACTGGTTTTGGATTGTGGTTCCTCTTCACAAACAACCCTTTTTGTCCTTTTTATCCTTTGTTTTTGGCATGTTAGTGCCCAAAGTTCCTCTCGAGGGGCTGCAAGCGCGTTTCCCTGTATGGGAAGAGGCACTATGTAGCCCATATCTTTGATGATTGTTACTTTTCATCTGTTCGATCAACTCAGTGGTTTACTGAGGTAGCACAGATTACTACTGATCGAGACAATAACTATTCCCAAGGTGATTCCCAATGTATTTCCCAGGGTGCGGTTTGCACTCACAGGGATCACTAAAAAGAAAATTAAAAAAACAGCAAACTGCTACCAATCCTGTGACGGTCTTTCCCCTGCCGCCTTACCACAACAGCCATCTGCCTATCCCCTTAAGCGGTTCTATGCATACTGCTGTTGGGTGAAAGTCGTGTACCACACTACTTCACCCCACTGGGGGATTACCAAGTTTCTCGAAGCCACCGTGAATGCTGAAGGGAGGCTGGGGGACTAGAGGGCTAAGGGCTTAAGAGGCTCTAAACCAAAGGTTTTAAATGACTTCAGTGGCTTTGTCAATGCTTGTTTTTAACAGGTCTTTAGTGAAGGACACGCAGAATGCTTATAAACCGAGTGGCTGAAGGCAGGCCTGGTAAGACATTTTTATTACACCGGTAGCATGTTTACAGCTCCAATTATGGGCCTCAATACGAGCCGGGCGGTAACCTGCCGGTTTTTCCGGCTCGGTTACTGCCGGACTCGTATTACCATTCCGCCTCTGTGATTCCCAGAATTACTGGGGCATTACAATCCCGGTGACCCGGGAATTCCGGAGGCGGAATTCGATAAATCCCCATTCCCATTGACTCAATGGGAATGGGGACCATGGAAACACCGGCACCATCTCATGATGGTGCCGGTGTTTCCACATCCGCCTGCAGGCGGGCGGTGTTAAACCCGCCAGGTCAGACCTGGCGGGAATGACACCTCCGCCTGCAGGACTTGAGATCACCCGGTATGGAAACAACGGTGGCGGCGGGTTTAACACCACCGTTATTTCCATACCGGGTGACTCGTAATGAGGCCCATTAACTCTCAGAAGAGTGCTTTGAACAAACACTAGCATGCACTTGGAGTGCAAAAGTTTCGTGGTATGGTTTAAGAGAGCTCAAAGAGTTCCCATGAGGAGGAGTTTTGGGCGGGTAGGGGACGGAACTTGGTGGGACTGGCTATAGGGATTAGCAGGGCCATGGGCAGTCAATGGGTTGGCAAACAACCAGCAATACAGGCTTTGCATTCCTCCTTATATGCCACTTCTCCTTATCTGTACACCAATGTAATAGTTTCGCCTTATAGGTGTTGCAAACAACCCCTAATAGACCAAACTAAAAATGGAATGATTACTTGCATATGGTTTTTAATGGACATGTTTTAAAGTGCCAGCGTGGAAACCTGTATCGGGCAATGCGTCAGTGACGTAGCACAAATATCTTTTTCTCTACTGTGCATCTTCAGTTTCTTCTGTGCACACAATTTTATGATAGATCTGTACATAATTTTCTGAATCCACATGTGCACCACATGTGAGTGCCCCAGCATCTCAAGTGTTTGATCACATATTGTATCCCCCTTCAAATCCAACTGAAAATCTTAAGGCTTTTTATTCAATTTCTCAAAAAAATGAACTACAAAATGGACCAATTCATTCATTTTTTTTTTAAAACCACATCATGGTTGAAAGCCCTCCCAAACTCTGTTGTTGGGACCAGGGATCCATGCTTTGCTTGTTCACTCACAGGATTCAGGAAAAATATTTCTGCCTCCCCATTTTAAAAGGTGAGTAGCTAACACAGAGCGCCACCACCAGCCCATTGTTCTCAGGGCTGCATACATTTTTGCACCTCTGAACAACAGCCTTAGAATGACACACAGAGCGATTCAAATTAATCTGAATAAGATCAAAATAATATAAGTAATTCATTGAAGTGCAGCAGGCCATCAAAACCATAGGGAACAAATACAACATTTCAGTTAAACAGAGCTAAGGCTAAATGTGGTCTCGAAAACTAGCACTTCAATTGTCTTTGTGAATTATTTGTTTGATTTAATATGGTGCCTAGTATTAGGGATCTCCTTGTTTCCAAAATTGATTTTGACCCAATAAATTAACTCAGTGCACTCTCTAAGATAAAGTGATTGCCCAGGATCACATACATTTAGGCAATTGTGGAAGCCAGGATTAGAACTCGTGTTTTTTGGTTGCAAAGTCCACAACATGCTTGCTAGGACATGGGTTTGAACGCATTGCAAAACTAGATGAAGAGGGAGTTGGGGTCCCCAGACCACCCCACTGCTCGCAGCCACCCATTTTATTTCAGATGAATCCCAAGTGCACCAATGATTGACAAGTACAATGAGAGGTACCCACTCAGCCAGCCATACAGACTGAATACAATGCAAATCTTTCCATGTGTGGAAGAAGAGCCTATGATTGCGGACAGGGAAGCATACAAGGACAGCCTCGACTGAGCACCAAGAAGCCATGATGCTGACTTCATTAGTAACACCACGACATAGCCACATTAGACATAAAGCACACGTGCAGGCCGCACTGCACTAAACAAACACACACTCGTATACATGAAGAAAATGAGTGCACAGTTCTATAGCTAGAGGACAGATACATATACATACTGTCATTGATTTTATTATTTTGTCATTAGCCAAATGCAGCAATGCAGAACTGCAAGGCACAAGAGATCCTGAGCAAGCTTGCAGATGCTTACCGCGAATAACCCTATGGGATTGCAGGAATATATATGGAGCCTGGTAGAACCAAGAGTGATTAACCTATAGATAATGTAGTATACTATAAACAATGTAGAAACCGCATTACAAGGTTTTAGGACAATTACAGCAGGCCTTAAAACACTGAGCAGGAGACAAACAAAGCTGTTTCAGGCTGCCCAGAGAGCAAGAAGTGTGAGACAGGCCCACAACCAAGGTCAAAGATATGAAGATAAATTCCAATCCCCAGACGACAAAGGGACCAGCTGCTGAGAAATGAAATAAATCCTTATAATTAGGAGCTGCAGAGCTCAAATTCGTGGTCTCTGAACACGTGATGCAGCCAAGCAAGACAATGGACAGTCTTCCGTGGTGGGAAAGGGGAGCCGATCCCAGCAAAAGCAGACGCAGGCTCCGACAACTTGTACAAACGTATAGAGCATATTCTCATAGGCAAAGGTGATGTACACAAGATGCAATATAGACACATAATTGTTCACATCACCTTGATGAGGTACACCACGGGCTGAGAATTTATTCGAGTCCCTGGCCTGGGGGATCAGCTCTAACCAATCACAGTTTAGTATTCCTGGGGTGGATGGCAAAGGGCAAGAACAAATGGTAAACCCACTAATCTGCAACAATGTAATAGACAGCGTTATGGGGATGGGACAGGCCAGCCACCTGACAGACAAGGACCAGTAGAATAAGTTTTGTATGTGTTAGGGATAATTCTCAAGAATGTGCTAATTTCCCTTAGCTTTTGAGACCCCCAGCAACTTTGCTGGATTTTTAGGATTTTAATTTTTACCTGGAAAGGGTGTGAGCCTTTTTTTCTCACTCTTTCATGTATTTTGATGTGTGTTTTACTTTTGTGTTTCTTGAATATGGAGTTTTAAAGCAACTCCATAGGCATTATCTTTTTCTTGTGTGTCACACATCACCTTCAGTGCAGTGAAAAAGGTGTGTCTTTCAGACTTCCCAAGGTTTAAATACCTTCTCTGGGACTGACTACTGTCTCCCAGAACATGTACAGTTAAATTGACTTTGCTAGACTTTTTAAATTCATAGACCCAGCACACACTATCTTCCTATAGAGTGCTGAAGGGGTTGCCTAGCATCCCCTATGTCTAAACACTCACATAACAGTCAAATGTTACCCTTTGCTCTTGAAATGGCTGGTGGAAGTGGTTTTAGAACAAACTACCATGATTTTTCCCAACCGCGAACACTGGTAGCTAAAAATCGGGTAAGCCATGTTTTTCAATATGGCGCCCAAGACCCCTCTGTAAAAACAGACTCCGGTCATCTTTTTTCGCTGTTTCTTTTAAGAAAGGTCCTTCTTGTGTTTAACTCTGCACGCCAAACCAGGTTTGGTCCCTTTGTTCAATGCCCTCCTGGTGCCTGAGTGTCTGGGGTGGACAGGATGTGAGGGAGGTGCCCAAAACTCCCTGTGCTTAGTCTCCTAGGAGACCTGTATGCACTCTGGCATGATTGGCTGGCTGACTGTCCGGCAAGGACAGCCACCCTGCTGGGTGAGTGACAGCTAGGCTGGAATGAATAGGAGAAAACTGTTTAAAAGCAGGTCTCTGGGATTTGGAAGGCAGAGTCGACCACTGGAACAAAAGAACCGAAGATGAGCTGAAGAAAGACGACTGCTGCAACTCCTGGACCGTTAGTTTGCCCGGTGAAGCGCTGCTGCAGGTCCGAATTGCCTGAAATTCCATCGACAGAGAAGCTCCTTCAAGGACGACTTCTTCCCTTGAGCTGGTGGGAACAACCAACTCGTAATCCACCTGGACACCGTCTCCATACTGGTCGAATTTTCATCAGAGTGCTGTTGAAAACCGGATAGCTAGTGAGAAGGATACCGGTTTGTGGACTTTTAGGCACTCACACCTTAAAACCAATGTTTTGCCAAGCTTGTGGCCTCTTCCCTGGGCAGTGCAGGAACCTCCCGACGTCGTCCTTCTTGTCCCCAGGACTGGAGCTCAGGAACAGCGAGATCTGCAGTAACTGCCAGGAACAATTGCCTCAGCTACAGCCTTTCTTCATACTTAAGGTACTGGGCAAAAGCGGTGTGGAAATTCTTTCTGCCACAGTGAAAGTTTGTGAAACTTTCCCAACTTTGGAGTCTTGTTCGCTCCTAAACCGACATATAACTCTTTTTCTGGCAAACTACTTCTAAGAACATTGGCTAAGACTTAACCGGTAATAGAGGTCCCGATCCCTCACAACAATAGATTTTCTGGAGAAGGGCCCAAGTGATGACGGAGTAATGACGTCATTTTGGAGTAAAACTGGCCTGCGAGCCAGGAGACGTTGAGACGCACTGGAATCCACCTGTGTTCTCGTATTGATCCCTGTTGGTTTTATTTGCAATAAACCGCAGTTTGTACTTGCCGTTGACCGAGTCCTCCGTGCATACTGGGGGAGGGATTTGGGCTCTCTAAGTCCGCAGACTTCCAGCATCGCTCTTGCATACCTGGAAACTCCACCCAAAAAGTTGGTAGCAGAGCTGACGGTTCGCTGCGCCAGCCCGGCACAAGGTCATCTCCTCTGCCGTGGAACCTGCAAGGCTGCAGGACCCTCACATTTTTCGTGGAAAGACCATCAGGAGCCAGCTTGGAAAATATCCTGCACAAAGTCAGCAAGGAGTCAAGGCAGACCAGTACGGGAAAGTGGCCACTTTGGGGGACACGGTAGCCGAGCAGCGCCAGCAGACCACAGAGTGTAAGTACTGACCCAGTCATATGGAAACGGTGGGTGTGCAGGAGGGTATTGAGTAATGTGGAGTATTGTGTAGTATTGTTTAGCACTGTTGAGTATTTCCAAAGTGTTATCTAGCACTGTCAAAGTTAGTAGGGACGGGAGCAGAGGTAGATATCCTTTTTCTATGTTTAGGGCACATTCAGGTTTTAGAGATAAACGGTTCTGGTGAATAACCTAGACTATTGACTCAAAGGCACGGATGACAGAAGTTATGTAAATAGTGGATTTCCTGTGGGTTGGGCGTTTTAGCTCGGGTCATAGATGACGGCATCCCTGTGAGGTTTAGCAAGAGAGCTGGCCTAGATTGCGGAAGGTGAGTCGACTGGTTGAGTCTCCTAGAGTGAGAACTTTTGCATGCTAGGCGATGCAGCGAGTACAGTTGAATCACAAGAGAATATTGGTATACTCTGCCTGGAGGCGGGAAGACAGCTGTGGGGTTTTGTGTATTTTTCAGGAGCGGGTTGTAGCATTGTGCGCACACAATTCGATTGTTAGCACTACCTTATTTGGTAAATTGGTGACATCACCTATAAGCTTGCACATAGGACACAGAGAGCGCGAGGGGGCGAGGAGCTAGCATTGATTGTCAGACGAGGTGAACAAGTGGCGGTGCGCAGAAGACGCATTCACAAGATTGTGCGTGTGCCTGAGGAGGCAGTGACGGTGGAAATGGGGCGGTGTGTGAAGCACGGCTGATAAAATGTAGAGCCGGAGAGGCTCATAGCAAATTCAAAAAGTATTGCTATCACATTGTGCCTTCGTCCCTAAACAGCGGATTGTTTAAACCCTTGACTTGAGGTCAGGTAAAAGTGAGGAAAATGTGTCAAGGAAAGTGCGGGTGGAACGCCCCTTCAGCACCTGTGTAAGATGCTGCCACCCTATCGGGAGAAAATATGCGAATATAGCATAGAATGGTCTAAAGGTACAGAGGGGAAGTTAACTAAACCATGGACACTGTGCGGAAGTTTCTCCAAAGATGTGTAGCAATCATTACTGACACACATACAGGGCACCTATAAGGGAAAGAAGCTACCAAGCCGCATGGCGATATCCAAATTGTGGTGCATGTTTTAGGAGGGTGAGGGGGGTGCAGCGAGGCGTCAGTGGATGCTGAGCCAGCAGGAGGTGCCGGGGTCTGCAAACCAGCCTTCCGCTCCCCCACATGTCCCTCTGAGTGTAGTCTCTGATGACACAGATGATGAGCAAGGGATGTATGCGTTACAAGCAGTAAGATTGTTGCAGGAATTAAGAGCAGCAGAGGGGTATTCAAATCTGAAATATAAACCACCACCATACACTAAGGAAGAGGGGCAAGGAGGCGCAGGGCAGTCAATTAGTGAACGGGGACGTTCAGCGAGGCACAGAAGGGCGCGAAGGAGGGGCTCGGGAGCATAGCCACGAATGAGTGGATAGGGGGACAGATACTCCTAGAACTGGAAGGGTAGACAAATGGGGAGACAGAGGGGGCAACCAAGGCAATGGAAGGCCTGAAGGGGAGCAGTGAATCATCGGATCGGGCTGAGATAATGGAGGAAACGGACAGAAAGGAGAAGGAAATGGAGGAGAGATTAGAGAGAGAGAACAGGGAGAGGAGAAGAGAGGAGAGATTGGAAAGAGAGGACAGGGAAAGGAGGAAAGAGGAGGAGAAGGAACAGATGCAGAGAGAAAGAGAAGAGAGAATAGAAAGAGATCGCAGAGAAAGAAAGAGAGAGGAGTGGGAGCAACTGGACAAAAGGAGAAGAGAAATAGAGGAGATCGAGAGGCAGAGGGAAGTAGCAGAGCAAGAAAAATGCAAGTTGCTTGAGAGAAGACAGAGGAATTTGCAGGTGGACAGAATGGCTGGGAACGTGCACGCCAGGAGGCAGACGAGCGGGCAACAAGGGCTGTGGAGAAACAATGGACCATGGATCGGGGAAATGGCAGACTCAAGGAGGGCAGGTGAGCATAGCCAGATAGCATGACATCACAGGACAGGAGTACCACGGAACAGGATAGAACAGGCCTAGTGGACTTGGGGGCAGGCAGCAGGTACAACTTGCGGGACATGGACATTAACCTGAAACCCCACACAGACACGACAATGAGAAGGCTGAGCTTCGTAGGTGACTTTTGCAGTAATATGGGCTCGGGGTCCGACAATGAGGGGCAGAACAGTGAGGACGGGGGGGGGGGCTACATAGGCTCCAATCCATGGGGGAAGGGACTGACAAGAGGGTGACATGGGAAATTGGGCCAATTACAGGAGGAGCAGGAGAAGGCAGCATGGACAAGCAGACATCACAGTTGATGGACGACTTAAGTAACATCGATGACGTAGCACCCTACGTAGAGAGGCTCAGAGACCTCACAGGGCGAAGGAAGGGGGAGACAGCTATAGCTTGCTCCAGTGGAAGGTTAATGGGGGAACATGACGACAGTGTCCAGATACCCATCCCAGAACCAAAGACGTGTACGCAGCCATCGAAAGCGAGAACAGGAAGGTTAGGTTGACTAGGAGCGGGCATGGGGAGATAGGCTTTACACAGATGCCCTTACTGGAAAGGGGAGGAGTGTGACCTCAGTATATACCATGGAAACATGCATACAGGGAGAACGTGAGGTGTAGACTGCCATCGTTAAGCGGGGGGGCTGGGTAATGGATTTATGAAATGGAAAGAATGACAGTAGTGGTATTTTATCACATTTATGCCAGGGGCTACCAGAGCCCGTGCAGAAACATTTAAAGAAGTTGGTGGGCATGGAAGCAAAGGGTTGGCCCGAAATACAACTCACGCTTGTCTATCATTGTAGGATATGGCAAGAGAAGCTTAAGAAAAAGGCAAAGGACAGAAAGATAGACGAAGCAAAACTAGTACAGAAAAAAACAATTAAAGTATGCAATGGAAGGAGCAGTACTAACTAGCGCGAACATACATGGGACGCAGCAGTAGCAGTTCACAGAACCACCCATGGGGGGGAGGGTTTATGGGGCAGAGGAACAGACAGCAAGGGTTTCAAGAAAGAAGGGGCCATCTAGAGGAGGCGGGTTTGGACCACAGATACATCACAACCAAGGGGGGGTTTCCAGGAGGGTTTCGGGGGACTGTGGGCAGCTGGTGCAGCAGGGCCCAGGGGATTTTACAGGGGGTCTCCAAGGGCAAGGGAGGGAGCCACCACAGTGCTGGATGTGCGGGCAGGTGGCACACATTTCGAGGGTGTGTAGGAGCAGGGGGGTGCAGCAGAAATGGCGAACACAAGGCCAGCAGCCATATCAAAGGGATCAGGATGACTACTACACACCGGAACAGCAGCAGCAGGAACATATACAGAGCACACACTACCAGGCACCACAGATACAGGCACAAGCACCACAGATGCAAGCCCCTGTACACCAGTATTTTCAAGGATCACAGATTCCCGGGAACACACAGCAATTGACACAGATACAGAGTAATGACGCAGTGGCACACATGGACTCCATAGCAACAGTTCCCGTCAAACAACTGGGAGGAGTCACCATGGT
The DNA here is from genome assembly GCF_040938575.1 of Ambystoma mexicanum. Classification (NCBI taxonomy): domain Eukaryota; kingdom Metazoa; phylum Chordata; class Amphibia; order Caudata; family Ambystomatidae; genus Ambystoma; species Ambystoma mexicanum. Next base: position 983,275,043 of record NC_090936.1, read on the forward strand.
GGGGAAAAACCCCCTTACAAGGAATGGGATGTCCTTACAACCTCAATAGGACAGCCCACAGACGGACTTGATATGATCCATCCTGTGCATTACACCCAACCCTGCAGAGGAACTTCGCATAGGGGTGGCGATAGGTGACAAGACTTTTTCCTTTCTTGTAGACACAGGGGCTACTAGGTCCTGCATTCGGGAAGGAGCATTTAAATTGTCAGGTTATGCCATGAACACTCAAGGATTCTCTGGGACTCGGGAATTGGTTCCTTTCACAGATGATATCTCTCTTTCTATAGGAGAACACAATCTATCTTTACCTTTACTGTACTCTCGACAGACACCTGTAAACATACTGGGGCAAGACATTATGAGCAGACTAAACATACCAATTTCGTTCACAGACAAGCGGTTAGTGTGCTCCACACCAGGAATAAACATGCTCCATGTAAGAGAGATCATTCAAGCTTATTGTGGACAGAAGGTACAGAGGGGGGGGTGCCAATGGATGAGGATATGTTCCAGTATGGGAATAACATTGCTATTGCATGGCTCCCAGGGATTGCAGGGAAGATGTGACATGTTCCAAACGAGTATCTATTCAGACCTGAGATACCACTGAATGAGGCAGAGGGAACAATAGTAGCAATAGAAATTGAGGCAGTGGTTGCAACAGACGATTGGATAGCAGTACATGGTATGGACGAGACAGGACGAGCATGGACAGCAGTGAACATGGTGGCAGAAGTGTGCAGGTTGACCACAGTGACAGACAAAGAGCTATTCAGGGAAGAGAGGTCAGAGACAGAGATGGTGTTTGAGATGAGTGTAACCTATTGGTTTAGAATACACTACAGAGAGGTGTCACAGAGGATGGCAATGGCGCTGGAAGCGCCACCACCATTCTGTGAGGAGGATCTGGCCAAAGTGCCCAGCACCCTATGGACAACAAGCCCGTATGATGTGGGTCTTCTAAAGGGCATAGGGGGAGTGAAGATAAAGCTGAAACCAGGAGAAATGTTAATAAAGAGTGAAACAATATCCACTCTCCAAAGAAACAGATGAGGGCATTAATGAGACAATTGCAGCACTGATAGAGAGAGGCATTCTAGAGTCGTCAGAGTCCCCATGCAACACAGCATTGTACCCAGTGAAAAAGGCGAAAGGGAGGTTGTGGCATTTTATCCAGGACTTAAGGCTTCTTAATCACATTGTAGAAGCAGAGTATCCTTTGGTTGCAAATCCAGCAACAATGTTATGCAGAATTCCAGTGGAAGCTACCTGTGTCACTATCATAGACTTGAAAAATGCATTCTTGTCAGTACCATTACACCCAGACTGACAAGACTTGACTTCCTTTATGTATAGAAACCGGAAGGAGAATCATACAAGACATTCTGAAGGGCACTGCGAGCCACCATCCATCTTTAACAGGGTCATACAGATGGACTTGTGCAATGTACAAATGGAGAGCACAGTTCTACAGTATGTAGATGACATTTTGATATGCAGCAAGACAGAACACAAGTGTAAAAGAGACTCAGTACACATGCTGACCGTGTTACCTGACAAGGGGAACAAGATGGACAATGCTAAGCTGCAGTACTGTCAGAAGGAAGTGTACATTGGACAGACAATCTCACAAAATTGCCGACAGATCACACCAGAAAGGGCAGGGACAATATGCAGCTCAGCCAAGCCCACAACAGTGAGAGAAATGCAGCAATTCTTAGGGCTGTGCAGCTACTGCAGAACATGGATTTTTGATTACCGTACATACACTAGGCCTCTACTGGGCACTCTGATAGAAGCACAAAAGGGACACAAAATACTGACATGGATCACAGAGATGACTGGCATTTGAAGAGCTGAAAGAGGAAATAAGCAAAGCTCCAGTGTTATAGGGATCCCAGACTACAAAAAGGAGTTTTGTATATGCCCACACACTGATGGTGTGTTGATGAAAGCAGTACTGACACAGAAGAAAAGCTTGGGACACAAGCCCATAGCTTACTACAGTGGAAAGCTTGACCCAGTAATGAGAGGATCAGTGTGAACAAGCTTTGGCTGCTGCCACATTTGCAGTGGAGAAATGAGCAGCAATTACCATGGGGTGCACTACCACACTTTACATGGAACATGCCCTCTTTTTCATACTGCAGAAGTCACTGGAAATGAAGACAGCATCAAATGCTCGAGATTGTGCAAGGAACATGGTACTAAAAGAAGGGGACAATGCACTGCCAGAAACACAGATTATGGAGCTGCAGAGAGCTGCACCCACAGAAGAGAAGGAATTGTGGATTAGAAGGGGATGTACAGTATCGCCAGCAGATGCCATATGGAGCCAAAATAACACAGGGAAAGTGGTCAGGCCACTAGCATTACTGAATACTGCACGGACACAGCTAAACTAGGCAACACACATGGGAAAAGAGGTCATTGCTGCCCGTATTGGAGAAACATGGTTATGTCCTAATTTGGCAGAACACGTGGCTGAATTTGTAAGCACTTGTTTGACATGCAAGCAATATACAGCAGGGCATACCATGAGAGTTGTGAGAGGAGCTATACCTCGGCCAGTAGGCCCATTCCTGCATTTACATGTCAGCTATGTTGACATGATCCAAGTCTGTCAAGGTTACCGCTATATGATAGTGGTTGTATGCCCATTCTCCAGGTGGATTGAGACAGGCCCCTGTTCGCATCCTAATGCTATCAGAGCCGGAAGGTTCTTGATACGGGAAGTATTTCCAAGATGGGGTGTGTGAGAGGTCCTGCCGTCTGACAATGGCCTGTACTTCGCCAATGAGAATTTCAAGCACATCACCACGTTGCAGGGCATCCAACATAAGTTCTCTGGTGCATACCACCCGTAAGCAATTGGAATGTGTGAACGCCTGAACGGAAGACACAGCAGAGCGCAAAGAAAAGTTAACTGCACTGCTTACCTCTTGCAATGTTTGTATTGCACAATTAGCCTGGGTCCGACCACCATTTAACGCCCCATTAGATGGTGACAGGACGGAGCATGCAACTCCGTCTGACTCCTCCCACTAGAGCACTGAAAGACTGTGAGAGTAGTGCAGATATGTTAGGTCAGGAAAAATATTAATACATTACTTCCTTGATTGCTAGCACCTGTTTTTATCTCTTGCCAGAGACAACAACACTATGGGGCCAAGAAGACAACAGAGAAAGCAACAGTGACAACAGACCAAAAGACTCAGAAATGAAGAGACAGGTTAACGTTGGGGACTTGGTCCTACTACGCAATTTTATCCGCAAGTGGAACGCACCCCAGTTCATGGGTCCTCACACTGTGGAGAAGATGGCAGACCGTGCTGTCGGGCTCGAGTGGAAGATGGTCTGGAACCACCTGTCTGATATCAAGCTCTAAAAAGCAGTGGCCTCACCTGGCAAAGAGTTCAACAGGGACAACAATCAGCAGCAAGAAGAGCAAACAAACGATTTTGAACTTACACTGCAGAGTGAAAGACACTGAATGGTAACTCGCTCACGGGCAGCAGAGTTAGGGACTGAACTGAAAAAGCTGATGCAATAATTGTTGATTGTTCATGTTACCTGCTGACTATCACCCTGATACTCGGACCAATTTGTCCATAGTGTAAGACAACCCAGTAGTTTTTGAGCACGATCTCCCAGGGTTTATTACCTCGCTTTTGTAGAATATTTGGCCCAAGCTTACCCACAACTCAAACATGGTGAACCTCCTGTTCTTGCAACATTAAGAGACATCAGTAAGAGCAGTGTGGGAACAGGTGTTCATTTTTGCCATTAACGATTATGTTATGTTAAGTATGCAGGGCTTAAGGAGTTATGAAAAATACTAATCCAATAACGCATTTCTTCACGCATTTCAGGCAGGCAACTTTATATTCAAGCTGCACACGGATCCAGCAGCAAAGGTAAAGATGAGTGAAATAATAAAGAATGCGATTATCCTGTTGTGTCACCTTATTCCAAGTGGAGTTGTTGTGTTTATATTTTGGAGGATTTCATTTGTTGCAAGTGCTACCGCTGTATCGTCTACTAATATTGCCCTGACCCCAGCTTGTGCAACGACCCTGTCAGGTGGCAGGAGAGCACTACAAGCACGGTAAGGAGAGGTAAGTGCAGTGTTGACACAGACATGAAAGGGGTGAATCTCTATCTCACCAACACTTCTTGATTGTCTAATAACATGTGGTACAAACACATGACCAAAGTAGGTAAGGAAACTGCCAGGGATAGCTGTTATGTCTGCTCATTGATCCCCTATGCCATGAGGGCCTCCAGAATGTTTATAGAAACTGAAATACCAGCAAAAGAGCACAATGTCTGATGAGGAAGATTCCAAGGGAAGACAGCAACACGGAGATGGATGTCTCAAGCAACATTCCCTTATCAGGACAATTACATAAAGACTCTTGATATGATGAACAATTATTGGCAGCTAGACGAAGCAATACAGTATGTAGGGGAGGACTGGCCGCGAGGCCCTCCTCACCTGCAGCCTTCTCCCCAGGTGAGGACCATGACTCGGTGGCCGTCCCCTCATGCCACCCGGGCCCAGGTGGAGGAGGGGTCACCCGCCGACGACATTGCCCACACATATCCGTTCCCTGCATATACCCAAATTCAGTTAGGCCTAGAAGCCATCTTGTTTAGCAAACATGGTGTGAGTTCAGCACACTGTAACGAGGCCCCCACCTTTGGAGGACCTTTCATGCATCTCTGCCGCCGCAGTAGCCTTGGTAGATCCGCTGCGAGCGCGTTCCCATGAGAAAGTCGGATATGAGCTAACCCGAGATGCTAACACTGTAACATTATTCTCATCCACAATGTAATATCGCACCCTGCATGACCTGGTCCGCGAGGCCGGGGTGACGGGAAAAAAGCTGAAGCATCACTATCTGAAGAAAGTAGAAAATAATTCAAGTATTGGTATTAACGAACTACCTCGGGTTAAACAGATCATGTAAACTGTGAATAAACCATAAAGATGTAACGTTACATGATACCACCCTAGGTCTGGACTAGTGCTGCTACAACCACAGAGAAAGATGTCGACCAAATGTATAGCCTTTACTTACTCATATATGTTTTCTTAATCACCTAAAGCAACGAGCATCAATTTCTGTAGGCCATAACCTAGAACGACCTCGTGTAACGTTTAATGTACATAAAATAATCACATCATGTAGTAAATATAATGTTAGGTAACGAAAAGGTACTCGGACCGACTGTATTGAAGAAATGTGTAACGAAATGGAAATATATATGTGTGTTTAAATAACATCAAAATAAGGCGGAACATTATAAAAGTTCTGCATTTAAAAGTTAGCAACGCACGAGGAAAAAACCTTTGTGAGTATATGCAAGGCCATTCTCCCTCCCACCCTGCCAAGCCTGCCAGATAAGGAAGCTAAGGCCTGTGCCGCGCTCCCTCACCTCCCCCAACCAAGCTGGAGCCGCTTCAGAGAGTCAGAGGCCCCGGTGCCGCATCCAAGGCCACAGCCCACCACCTGTGTTATTTACAGCACGGTAATAAACCCACGTTTTGAATCCACTGATCTACCAGCACCCTCTCGTAAAGTCCACAACCCTCCCCCTAGACCACCCCAAGAACGACCCCCATCACTGGGACAAGACACAGAGACCCATTTATATAATAACTTCTAACGCGGCAGACAGGCATGTACCAGTCGGCTCAGGCCCCAAAACTCAGCCCCTCGACCTAGAATACCGGTCAATAGGACACAGGTAAATCTCACCCTAACCGACAATCACCGGACCTCTCAAGAGGTGCATTCCTCATGCGTTGCGTTTATTGTATAAGACAAACTGCCGAGCGATTTATTGATGCACTTAGATGTCGTTTCTTGAATAACTACAGTGTGCATGGCCTAGGGCAAACGAGTCAGGAGAGGTATTCATCTTTGTCACAGGCTGCCCCAGCATACCAACACCGCTCGGATGACCTCAAGCTGGCCTGCCAGGCCCAACCCAACCCACGAGGCTGACCAGTGACGTCCTCACGCCAAGACCAACCACGCTGCAGCAACACCTATAGTTAGTCGACGCCACCCAATCCCAATTAACTTGTGCCCCCTATAGTGTGTAGGTTCTGATGACGTTTTTTGTATTAGAAATACGCCTGTCTTTGCTATTGTCAGACAGAGCGCTCTCGGAGGTTGCAGAGTTCTTTGCATGCCCTATTCTTTGGATAAACTCCCACTTACGCTCACCCGCACTCTGTCTTGGCCTTATTCCCACTACGGGAGAGTCCCTTATTGTCTCTCATTGCGGGGAGGATCGTGCTGAAATTGGGGGCGCTTCCTTTCAGTGGTGACCCCGATAGCGTGATATCTCCAAATTATTTTTCCTAACTCCTTTCTAACGACCCCCTTGTGGCACGAGAATCTCCGGTCGAGAAGGGATACGCACGGTGAGCCGGCTCCGGGAGGCCGCCCGCCAACGGCGACCGGCACAATAAGAAGTGCGCACTCAATGAGAAAGGGTACGGGATCCCGATTGGAAAAAAATCCCCTTTGAGTGCCGCTCGCCGGAGCCAGGGGCTGACCGTTGAGTTACCGGTGACACCGCCTGGACGGACCCAGTTTCGGAGACTATCGGTTCAAGACGGGCACGTGAGTACTGAGTGCGAGCGATCGTAAAGGGGAAGGGAGGGGAAACGGTGAACAGGAGAACGGGGACAGGTAGAGGAGAAGAATAACGGGGGTCTACTAAAGACGGGTCTTGAAACTTTCTTTATCTTTTCTTTGCATATGGCCATTAGGAGTAAGAAATAAGTGAAGTGGTAGAAGTGACGGAAACCTAGCTCCGAAAGGGGGTGGAAGGCGGCGCCGCATAGTGCTATCTAAACTAGTACTGGGAATATATGAAGAAGTAAGAAATAAGTTATTGGTGTCTGGCAAAAGGAGACACCGGGAATATTTTTTAGTGATTGCTACTCTCTCTATTTCTTTTTTCCATTCCACGGGGCAGGGGAAGAAAGCGAAAAGGGTATAAGATAAATATACTTGTAGAAGGACTATAAAATAGGGAGCACACTTTGAGGAGTGGGGACTAAGTAGTGGCACGTACAGACGTGAACATAGCAACCTTAGCAGAAAAATAGGGACAGCTGGCCAGGGAGGAAAGGGAGGAAATAAGACGAGGTGTGAGTGGAAAGGCATTGTGATGGGTGCGCGCACCGTGTGAGTGTTGGAGACGATCGGCTGACCGCGAGGTGGCGCCAGAGAGTGTTGACCATAACTAGTACTTGATCAGTTGTAAGCGGAATCACATGAGAGTGTATGGGAATGGGAAGGAGATGAGCTATGGTGAGTGCGAAAGGATTTGCGCAGTGAATAAACTTGGGTGATAATATTTGAGACGTCCGCTCTTGTCTGTGCCATAAAGGTATACATACACAGATCTACACCTAACTAAACGTAAAGAAGGTGGACCCGGCTGTGAGAGTGATTTAGAAGATGGGGGCCGAAACTCCCTTGTCACATATTTGTAAGAGCTTACCGGGATACGCTGAACGAATAAATAAATATCACGATCAATGGGTAACAGAATTGAAGGGGGAGGGTCTGCCCCAGATTTGGCCCGAGGGAGGGTCTTTTGACAAAAGCGTTCTTGATATGGTACGAACATGCATTAGCCTCAAGTATAAGGGGAAACAATGGCAAAATAGGAAGGAGATATTAGACCTCTGGAGATTGTTTGAGGAGGTACCCCCACCCAAAGCTCCGGCACCAAATATTGATCTACCTTCCACCACAGATAATCCATTGATGATTCCAAGAGAGGAAAAGGAACAGTTAAGTACAGCACAACCTGCGGAGGTGATTAGTTTGTACCCGATATTACCTAAACCAGCCCCCGCAGCAGGATACAGCGACCCTACGTATGTGCCCCCCCCCACAACTGGTACACCACAAAGACCAACAGCCCCCCCGCCATACGAAAGCACCAGAGAGCGCGCCCAGGGAAGCACACAGAGGGTGGATATAGAGAAGCTAACGAGTGACTTAGAGTCGAGGCTTACTGTGGCAAGGGATGAACTCTCAAGAATAAAAGACATATGTGAGCGCACAGCGTGTGCCCCCACACAATCAGGACGCACGTCTAGAGCGTCGAGCGAAGGTAGACAGATTGAGGAAGGATGGAAAAAGGGGGAAATACTGTTCAGGATTGAGGAAGAGCCGACACGAATAATAGAGGTAGGAGCAGTAGAAGGGAGCATTGGTGATGTATCACGAGAGAGAGGGATCAGAGAGGACTTGTTATGTGATGTCAGAGGAGGGTTGGATGACAGTGATAGGTTGAGTATGGCAGTGGGAGGGGAAAGCGAGGAAGTGGACGGTGCATGTTCACTAGGGACTATAGACGACGAATGGATGGGACGACTAAGAAATAGGGTGGGGAAGATGGCGTCATTGGAGTCAGCAGCGACTAAGGAAAGGGAGGGTGCGACTGCAAAAGGGAAGTTACAACTTCCATTGATACACAGAGGGGGGGGGAGACCAAACTATATACCATGGGCTCAGATGGATAAGGCTAATTTAATGAAATTATTGCCCCAGCTGTCAGGAGGGGCGAGCAAGTGGATATATGCATTTGAGAAACATACCGCCGGCATACCGTTGGCAGTAGGCGATGTGAAAAGCCTACTAGTAACCGCAGTAGGAGATCAAGCGGACAGAGTATGGGCTAAGGCTGGTTTCCCGGCCGTGACGTTAGATTATGATCGTCATGATGGGGCTTCCTTTAATACAGTACGAGCAAGGGTGTGGGACGCGCTGCGGGAGACATTCCCAGATACCCCTGATTTACAGTCAGTAATGCAATGTACAATGAATGACGGGGAGGATGCTATGGATTACATTCTCCGGGTGCAGGAGATGTGGAGAGCGGAAACGGGCACGCCCTGGCACCAATCCACATCTCTATTTTATTTTATCATCAAGAGAGGGCTCCCAAAAGAGGTGCAGAAGGCACTCGATAAGATAGCGGGCGTTGAGGCGAAGGGGTGGCCAGAGATCCAAAGTATAATAGTGCACCATTGCAAAAGGATCAAAGAGAGAGAGAGGGAAGTAGCACAGAAAAGGTTGGCAGACGAGGCAAAGTTGGTACAATCAAAACTAGTGAAGGTTGCAGCAGCGGTAGCAGGACTCCCACTCATGAGGGAGGGAGACGAAGGAGAGGAGGGGCAAATAGCAATACAAGGAAGAATAGCAGCAAATTGGGCAGGACAAGGACAACGACAGTGGACTGAGCAGGAGCAGAACGGAGGTCCAATGTGGCAAGAGTGGGCCCCAAGAGGGGGAAGAGGTGGGTACCGGGGCCGAAGAGGAGGACAAGGGTATGGAGGAATGGGAGGTAATGGGTGGCAGGGTCCCAGAGGTCCACAGGGGAGCTGCTGGAATTGTGGGAGATGGGGGCACTACTCAAGAGAGTGCAGGAGCAGACAAAACAACGGGTTTCAGGAGACAGGACAGTACGGTCACCCCCACCCAGGAAGCCCCTACGGCCTCCCCATGGGACAATACCAACAACCAGAAAATGTAGGACAAAGAAGTAACGCACAACTACACGGACATCAGTACAGGACACAAAACCACCCACAGAATAATGACAATATGCAATACACGCCAGGTAACACTTTCGCTACAGTAGCTAACGGAGCACCTGCTCCTGCACCTTACAGCGGGGTGTCAGTAGTTTCAGGGAACATTTTTGATCAAGGAGGGGCAATGAGACACCCCGCATAGGACAGCCCACAGAGAGCACTTGCGTGTCCAGTACTATCTACGACCCACAATGCATCAGAGGAACCATTGATAGGAGCGCAGATAGGAGACAAGCAGTTCATATTCATGGTGGATTCGGGAGCGGAGAAATCATGCATTAGAGAGGGCCGGTTCCCGTTATCTAATAGAACGTTAGAGACGCAGGGGTTCTCTGGGGCTGTAATTGAAGTTCCTTACACAGAAGCATTGGATGTGACAGTGGGGGGTAAAACAGTGAAAGCACCCTTACTGTACTATGAACACTCTCCCATTAATTTGTTGGGGAGAGATCTCTTAAGCAAACTAAATATGACAATATCATTCACAGGGAGCGGTATCGTATGTTCGACGCCAGGCATATGCCCCCTCCGCATATTAGCAGTAATACACGGCCACACAATTATGCAAGAGATCAGAGGGTTACCAAGAAACGAGGAGATGTTTGTTGAGGGCATGAGAGCATTGGCTCTCATAGTACCAGAACTAAAAAGGATGGATTGGAGGATTCCAGCCGAATTCCTCTTCCGCCCCATAGCAAGCCCCGACACTGCTCTCGGGTCAGTGGTATCGTTGGATTTACACGCAGTACACGTGTCAGCAAACAGAATATGTGTGATTGGCGTTGACATGGAAGGATGTGAGTGGCGGACAGTACTGTGTACAAATGCAAATATCCCACTGAGGGAGCTCTCGGACGAGGAGCTATTTTCAGACACTGAGACAGATGGCGAAATAGTGATGGAACTAGCAATGCCGTGTGACATTGTAGTTACAGCCAGAAAAACTCAAGTTGAATTAATGGCAGTGGTAGGAGCACCACATGCATTTTTTGATGACGACATGAGGTTAGTACCCACTAACATATGGACAAATGGCCCCCATGACGTGGGGTTATTACATGAGGTTCAGCCTGTGGTAATAAAACTGAAACCGGGAGCAATTATACCCCGGGTAAAACAATATCCATTGTCACGCGAAGCAGAAGAAGGGATCAGAGAGACACTAGATGCACTGCTAGCACAAGGAATAATAGTGCCCTCAAACTCCCCATGCAACACATGCATTTACCCGATTAAAAAGGCGAAGGGAGGTTCATGGAGGATGATACAGGATTTACGCCCACTCAATGATGTGATTCAGAAGGAGTTCCCTCTAGTCCCGAACCCATCAACAATACTGTGCAACATTCCGAAAACGGCATCCCATTTCACAGTTATTGACTTAAAAAATGCATTTTTTTCGATTCCCTTAGCAGAGGAGAGCAGGTACTTAACAGCGTTTACACTAGGGGGGAGGAGGTTCGAACACTGCAGACTACCACAAGGGTATTGCGAGAGCCCAAGCATATTCAACAGGGTACTACATGAAGATCTGGGGAATTTGTGTGTAGAAAGCACAGTGATTCAGTACGTTGATGATTTATTGATCTGTGCACAAACTGAGGAAGAGTGTAGAAAGGACTCAATAACACTCCTGACATTATTGGCCAATAAAGGGTACAAGGTGGACAAGGGGAAGTTACAATACTGTCTGACCGAGGTCCTATACTTGGGACAGCTGATATCAAAGGATGGCAAGCGGATCATACCAGACAGGGCACAGGCGATTAGAGCAGTTGGGGAGCCCAAAACAGTAAAAGAGATGCAGAAATTTCTGGGAATGTGCAACTATTGCCGAGCATGGATATTGGATTATGCAGCATACACGAGGCCCTTGTTACAGGCACTAAAAGAGGCACAGCAGGAAAACAAACACATAGAATGGACAGAAGAGATGAACACAGCATTTGACTCACTAAAAGAGCTGATATCAAGCGCTCCAGTACTGGCAAATCCAGACTATGGGCGCGAATTCTTCTTATTTTCACATTGCAAAGGAACACTGATGACAGCAGTATTGACACAAAAGACATCGTTAGGGCACAAACCACTGGCTTACTATAGTGGCACCCTAGACGCAGTAATGCAAGGTCATTTCGCGTGCGAGCAATCTCTAGCTGCAGCCGCGTTCGCGATTGAGAAAAGTGCCACGATAGTGATGGGCTGTCCTGTGACACTGTTTGTGGAACACTCACTCTTTGCAATATTAGAGCGATCAAAGAGCACATTGACAACACAACGCGCCACAGCATATGAAATAATACTGTCCAGCGCAAACATCCACATAGTAAGATGTAAAACAGTGAACCCAGCCACATTCATCACAGAGGCGTGCACCGCAGAGGACATGCAAAACCACAACTGCGCTACGTTCACAGGTGACGAAGGTCAGGATCAAGTGATTTTTGAGAATGCCCTGAACGAGGGAGAGGTGTATTTCGTAGACGGGTCAGCATCAATAGATATGGAGACAGGAGAGAAACATGTGGGTATGGCAGTTGTACGATTAGAGGAAGATGAATACGAGACATTAGTGCAACACCGCCTCCCATCCCACTATTCAGCCCAAGCAGCAGAACTAATTGCGCTAATAGAAGCATTGCATGCCGCCAAGGGGTGCGCAGTGACAATATATACCGACTCAGCATACATGACAACGACAGTACACGGCGGGTTGGCACGGTGGGGGCGGAGAGGGTTCCGACGAGCAGATGGAACACCAGTTCAGCATGCAGAACTATTGAAAGAACTGATTGAGGCTCTGCAAGACCCCACGGCAGTGGCCATTGTAAAATGCCAAGCCCACACCACAAATACAGATTTTATATCTTTGGGGAACGCGGCAGCAGACGCCGCTGCCAAAGAAGCTTCGTATTTACAGAAAGGTGTAGTGGGAGAATACATGTTGCACCACACAGCAAGCCAAGAGGTCCCCACAGGATACAACATGATGCCCACACAGGAAATAATAGAGCTGCAAGAGGGAGCTAGTGCAGAAGAAAAATTGCTGTGGACTAAAAGGGGATGCAGCAAATCACCGACTGATTTGTTATGGCGACAAAAAAGTTCAGGAAAAGCGGTAATGCCAGTCACATTGTTAGAAATAGCATTTCAACAACTACACTTTCCCGCACATAACGCAAAGCAACACATAATGGCAGAGATACAAGAAGATTGGTTTGCACCTTGCCTCCATGAACATGTCACAAGACTGGCTTTAGAATGCACGACATGTCAGATCTACAACTCAGGTATGACATTGCGCACACTGAGAGGAACGATACCCAAACCAAATGGCCCATTCAGAGAGCTCCACATTGATTATGTAGACATGGGAGAGAGATGTAACGGGGCTCGCTACATGATTGTGGTTGTATGTCCATTTTCGAGATGGGTGGAGGCAGGCCCCTGTGCGCGCCCTGATGCGAAGGGCGCCGCGAAGTTCCTAGTGCGGGAAGTGTTCCCGCGCTGGGGGATTTGCGAAGTTATTCGCTCAGATAACGGCACGCATTTTGTTAATGAACTATTTAAGGAAGTGACTACCCTATTGGGAATAAAGCACAAATTATGTTCAATTTATCATCCTCAAAGTAATGGCGTAGTGGAAAAGATGAACGGTCTGTTAAAAAGCAGATTGTCAAAACTGTGTTTTTCCCTTAAAAAGACCTGGATGTACTGCCTGCCTTTGGCCTTGTTCGAGTTACGAAATCAGCCAAGTAAAGACCACCACTTGTCCCCGCATGAGATCATCACGGGAAGGAGAATGCACACAGCGCATTCACCTCTCCGTGAACGTTCTGATGCACACAGAAGCGCAGCGATATTAGGAGAGGAGTTCACAGAGTACTTGAGAAAACTGACACGGGCAGCGCGCGTAATTGCAAAGCAACTAGCCCCCCCCTCTACAAGAGAGGAGGGGAACACAACAGAAACAGAGACAATGCCTGAAAAACCATTACAACTAATGCCTGGTGACCTTATATATGTCAGAAGTTTTGTGCGAAGGTGGAATGCACCACGTTTCCATGGCCCTTATGAGGTAGTGTTTTGCACACCCACAGCAGTAAAGGTAAAGGGCCTACGATACTGGGTGCATTTGACAGACGTACGCAGAGCTTATAGCGCCGCGGAAGGTGAGGTACAGGACGGGGCACAGACAACTGCGGACAATGAAGTTGTGCAGAATGGATGATGGGAATTTTGTGTGCATTAAGTGTTGAACACTGAACACGAATGGCGCACGACATGCGTACTGAAATGAACATGTGTATATACATATATATATATATAATTTTTTACAACTTTTGAAGGTTTTTTTTTGGTCCTTTTTGGGTTTTGGAGAAGTTTTCTTTTTCCTCTCTCTCTCTCTCTCTCTCTCTCTCTCTCTCTCTCTCTCTCTCTCTCTCTCTCTCTCTCTCTCTCTCTCTCTCTCTCTCGACTTTTCTTTTTATGTATGAAATAATGTACTGATAGTAATATTTGTAAAGTCACCTTGTCTGTGGACATACCCCCTCCTTCACCCACTCCCATACTTTGCCGAAATAATTTCACAATGTTCTAAATGTTTACATGCGTGTACTTAATGCACTTTTATGTCTCAAACAGGATTTACTATGGCATCGGATGGGCAGCCTGCAACTAATAGATTTGTTAGATTTAGAGAAATGTTAGTAGATAGATTGACATATTCATACGAATGCGGTTTATCAATGTGTGTTATTGTGTTCTTCTTCTCAATATTCTGCCTAATGACACATTGGGTCATAGCGTTCATCTCTACTGAGATGAACGAGGGGGGAGGGGGGAGTAACACCACCCTTGCCCCTGGCACGAATTCAATTACAAATATGAATATTAAAGAAGGTGATTTTTTGATCTGGGATGGATCCCGCCTTGTATGGGGTTACTACACTGCACCACCCACTGCTGCCCCGTCACGATCAAAAGATAAAGATATGGAAAATGACACAATGTCCCTACCTGAAATATATAACAGCCCCACTACCCTTCCCGTCCCGATACAAAACAGCGACTTGTTGTTTATTGAGGAAAATGGAAAAGTAATTACAATGACAGAACACAAGTCCCTATATGAAGAATTGGAAAAGGGGGGAGGGAATGAGAAAGGGGGGCCTATTCTTACACCTATCGAAACTATAAGGTATAGGAGGGGGGAGAGAAGTAGGCGAAGAAGAGAGACAAGCAGGAGGGGGTATGATGAGTATTATGGGTTAGGATTAGACAAGATGGAAGACCCACGACACCCCCACCAAGCAAATAAATGGTATGCAGATATGAGTACAACAGCTAAACAGACAACTAATGAAAGCTGCTATGTCTGTTCGCTCATCCCCCATGCATCAGGTACACCCAAAGTGTTGTTGCCAAGAGAATTGCCCATTGTGGATGCCCAATGTCTCCTTCATCTCACACTGTGTAGAATAAAGAACACCTTTCAAGCACACAATGTCTCTTTCAAAATAATACAGGACAACAAAACGTGCTATTCAAAAGCGTCTGGAGTGGTCTGTCCTAAAGAACCTTTCTTTGCAATACAAGGGACGCTGTTTTCAGAAAACAAATGGAAAGATGAAGAAGTACTGTGCAAAGCGGAAGCACTGAGAGGTGTCCAACCAGACAAGCTGCGATGGATGGAAAAAACGTGCTTACCAATATGGAAAGAACACATCTCTAAACTAACATGGGTAACAGCGATGGAGAAACCCTTCAAGCTACAAAGTGAAATACAAAACGAACTATGTTTCAAGGGAGAAGGAAAAGTGGCAATGGGAACGAACAAAAACTGTAACAAAACTCTCACCATCCCAGACATGAAAAAAGGAACAGCAGCACTAATGGACACATACTGGGTGTGCGGGAATCAGGCTTACTTGCACCTTCCCCAGGCATGGAGTGGCAGCTGCTCAATGGCCACTTTGCATTCGGCCCTAATGGTGATTCCAGAAAGCCACGTCGACAAAAATAAAAAGACGCAAGGAAACATGAACAAGGACGAGACGTCTCCCACTGCAGAAGCACACCTCTATGTCCTGTCCTCCGGAGGGAAAGAAGAGGAGCTATCACGGAACAAGCGAGCATCAAACTATATATCACAAGCATCATCCGATTTATTGGCACAGATCCCAGACAGGTATCGCCTGTTCAGCTCCGTGGAAACATTTTTTGCCTCACTGGTCTCAAGTGTCCAAGCAAGAGCAAATGCAAAATGGCTTCAGATCACACGGTGGGAACTGATTCAGCTGGCCAATGACACTGAAGAAGGATTCAACATAATAAAGGTGGAATTACGAGCTCTGCGACTAATGACCATGCAGAACAGGTATGTTCTGGACCTGCTAACAGCAATCGATGGAGGTGTTTGCCGAAAAATAGGAAGTGCGTGCTGCACGTTCGTACCTTCTGAAGACGCAGAAAATGGGTCCCTGTCCCACGTCATTGAAGCAGTCCATAACCTGGGAGAGAAAATGAAGCTGGAAGGTGGGGCTAAAGACAGCTCATGGTTCGACAATATCTTCTCCTGGGTTCCCTCCTGGCTTGGAATGACGATGAAATTATTGATACCGGTTGCGGTGGTCCTCCTCGTGGTGTTCTGCCTGTGCCAGGTGGGCCTTCGATGTTGTGCTAACGCAGTCCCTAACGGTGCGATGATGATGGTGACAATGGGCAACTCTGGTGGTACAATTAAGGCGACACAAGAAGTACATGTACAGGCAGGACCGGATAACACTCCCAGATACCAGTTAGTGCCTATGTGCCGTGATAAGTACATAGTAGACAAACTATGGCACACCACTATCAAAGAACCCCGAGATGTGGAACTGGAATGGTATGAGGAGGTCTGGGTAGACTTGGAGGAGACGGGTGACTGTATATATTTAACCTGTACCCCAGATGAGTATGCTAGAAGAGGTGAGAGCTTGAGGGGGGTATGCAGAGCCTGGATGCCTAGAAAAGGAACACCTGCATGGGATGACGCAGTGATAGAGGAGCAAGAATGTAGAAGATTAGAAGAGCTAAAGAATTCGTTACTTTAGTAACGAAAGGGGGGAAATGTAGGGGAGGACTGGCCGCGAGGCCCTCCTCACCTGCAGCCTTCTCCCCAGGTGAGGACCATGACTCGGTGGCCGTCCCCTCATGCCACCCGGGCCCAGGTGGAGGAGGGGTCACCCGCCGACGACATTGCCCACACATATCCGTTCCCTGCATATACCCAAATTCAGTTAGGCCTAGAAGCCATCTTGTTTAGCAAACATGGCGTGAGTTCAGCACACTGTAACGAGGCCCCCACCTTTGGAGGACCTTTCATGCATCTCTGCCGCCGCAGTAGCCTTGGTAGATCCGCTGCGAGCGCGTTCCCATGAGAAAGTCGGATATGAGCTAACCCGAGATGCTAACACTGTAACATTATTCTCATCCACAATGTAATATCGCACCCTGCATGACCTGGTCCGCGAGGCCGGGGTGACGGGAAAAAAGCTGAAGCATCACTATCTGAAGAAAGTAGAAAATAATTCAAGTATTGGTATTAACGAACTACCTCGGGTTAAACAGATCATGTAAACTGTGAATAAACCATAAAGATGTAACGTTACATGATACCACCCTAGGTCTGGACTAGTGCTGCTACAACCACAGAGAAAGATGTCGACCAAATGTATAGCCTTTACTTACTCATATATGTTTTCTTAATCACCTAAAGCAACGAGCATCAATTTCTGTAGGCCATAACCTAGAACGACCTCGTGTAACGTTTAATGTACATAAAATAATCACATCATGTAGTAAATATAATGTTAGGTAACGAAAAGGTACTCGGACCGACTGTATTGAAGAAATGTGTAACGAAATGGAAATATATATGTGTGTTTAAATAACATCAAAATAAGGCGGAACATTATAAAAGTTCTGCATTTAAAAGTTAGCAACGCACGAGGAAAAAACCTTTGTGAGTATATGCAAGGCCATTCTCCCTCCCACCCTGCCAAGCCTGCCAGATAAGGAAGCTAAGGCCTGTGCCGCGCTCCCTCACCTCCCCCAACCAAGCTGGAGCCGCTTCAGAGAGTCAGAGGCCCCGGTGCCGCATCCAAGGCCACAGCCCACCACCTGTGTTATTTACAGCACGGTAATAAACCCACGTTTTGAATCCACTGATCTACCAGCACCCTCTCGTAAAGTCCACAACCCTCCCCCTAGACCACCCCAAGAACGACCCCCATCACTGGGACAAGACACAGAGACCCATTTATATAATAACTTCTAACGCGGCAGACAGGCATGTACCAGTCGGCTCAGGCCCCAAAACTCAGCCCCTCGACCTAGAATACCGGTCAATAGGACACAGGTAAATCTCACCCTAACCGACAATCACCGGACCTCTCAAGAGGTGCATTCCTCATGCGTTGCGTTTATTGTATAAGACAAACTGCCGAGCGATTTATTGATGCACTTAGATGTCGTTTCTTGAATAACTACAGTGTGCATGGCCTAGGGCAAACGAGTCAGGAGAGGTATTCATCTTTGTCACAGGCTGCCCCAGCATACCAACACCGCTCGGATGACCTCAAGCTGGCCTGCCAGGCCCAACCCAACCCACGAGGCTGACCAGTGACGTCCTCACGCCAAGACCAACCACGCTGCAGCAACACCTATAGTTAGTCGACGCCACCCAATCCCAATTAACTTGTGCCCCCTATAGTGTGTAGGTTCTGATGACGTTTTTTGTATTAGAAATACGCCTGTCTTTGCTATTGTCAGACAGAGCGCTCTCGGAGGTTGCAGAGTTCTTTGCATGCCCTATTCTTTGGATAAACTCCCACTTACGCTCACCCGCACTCTGTCTTGGCCTTATTCCCACTACGGGAGAGTCCCTTATTGTCTCTCATTGCGGGGAGGATCGTGCTGAAATTGGGGGCGCTTCCTTTCAAGTATATAACTGATGGACCACAAGCAAGGGACAGAAAGACTATAACGCTGAAACCATTGCCCTACCCATGAACAAGGGTGAAAGAGATTTGAGGAGAACCTGGATGCTGGGAAAGACCACAGATACTGGTGTATGGTCAAGTATACACGAAGGATGGATGGAAGGATGGAGTGGTGGGAAGTAAGGCTCTCACCCTAGCACAATCTGCAGTGAACAAAGTACAGGAAAATAATGACAAATGCCTGAAGGAATGGAATGTGAGTGCAACATTGCTCCCCTGGGTGAAGAATAAAGCTGGACCAATGCCTATAATAACCCTGAAGACACCAGCACTGTGTTACCAGAATGGTGGTGAGGTGGAAGTTGGCAAAAATGTAGGATGCCGAAACATAGAGAAGCATGCAGAAATGAAGACAGGCACAGCAGTACTGATGAATCACTACTGGGCGTGCGGATCAAAGACATATAAGAAGCTGCCAACCAACTGGGGAGCAGTTTCCTCATTGGTACACATCAACATGCCCTCGTTGGTCGTGCCACGAAAGGATGTAAAGCTTGATGACTTCCCAAAGATGGACACTAACATGAGGGAGAAAAGGTCAGTGAATATAGGACAAGCTGGCCAAGAGGATGAGTAGAGTGAAAAGAGGCACCAACTATTTCTCGCTGAAATTCGAGGAAGCACTGGTCGAAATACCAGGAGAACACAGGCTGTTCAGCAGGAGACAAATGTTCTTCGCACCGTTTCTCCCATCCGTGCAGGTGTACACAAAATCAAAGTGGCTACAGATCACCCCCTGGGAGCTGATGATGACGATCAACTCGACAGTGAATGGGTTCAACCCAAAAAGGAAGAGCTCCGAGCAGTAAGGTTGTTGGTGCTCCAGAATAGGTATGTTCTGGATCTGCTCACAGCAATGGAAGGAGGAGTTGGCGCAAAAATTGTGAGTTCCCGTTGCACGTTCATACCTGCCAACAACGAAGTTAACGGTACCCTGACATAAGCTTTAACAAAGATATCCCAGATGCATGCCGGGATGGAAGAAGAGGCCAAGGGGATGGGGAAGGACCAGAGCTGGATCATGTACATATGGTCATAGATGCCATCATGGCTATCGGATGGGCTGAATGTGATATTGGGAGAACTAATTTTGTCAGGAGTAACGATGTGCGTGGCGAAGATATGTATACTCAAGTGCAAGAAGACAGCAGATGAAACTATTGGAATGCAGGTCTTGATGGATGTGAACATCGGAGGAGCAAGAGACAAAATAGTGGAGGAGAGAGACAAGCCGAGAGAGAGAATAGCAACCTGCGAATTGTTCCCACTCGGAGCTATGAAATTTGCACACTCCCGGAAGGAGTGTGCAGTTATATGGAATGGAATTTCTATGATCATGTGAATTACTATGGACACTTTGGAGGAATTACAAAGATATGGCAGCCAAGAGATAAAGGATTAACATATAAGTATGTGGTCGACAGGTCGACCAGAGGGGGAACTGAAGAGGGAGTTGGGGACCCAAGACCACCCCTCCGCCCCATCAAGTTCATGTTGAGACGAAAGACCAGAAATGCTCGCAGCCACCCATTTTATTTCGGACAAATCCCAAGTGCACCAATGATTTACAAGTACACTGAAAGGTACCCACTCAGCCAGCCATACAGACAGAATACAATGCAAATCTATCCATGTGTGGGAGAAGAGCCTATGATCGTGGACAGGGAAGCCTATATGGACAGCCTCGACTGAGCACCAGGAAGCCACGATGCTGACATCATTAGTGACACCACGCCATAGCCACGTTAGACATTAAGCGCACATGCAGTCCACACTGCACTACACAAACACACACTCTTATGCATGAAGAAAATGAGCGCACAGTTCTATAGCTAGAGGACAGATACATATATATACTGTCATTGTTTTTTATTATTTTGTCATTAGCCAAATGCAGCAATGCAGAACCGCAAGGCACAAGAGATACTAAGCAAGCTTGCAGATGCTTAATACGAATAATCTAATGGGACTGCAGGAATATATATGGTACCTGGCAGAACCAAGAGTGATTCACCTATAGATAACGTAGTATACTATGGACAATGTAGAACCCGCATTATAAGGTTTTAGGAAAATTACAGCAGGCCTTAGACATACACTTTAAGCTTTATGAGGCCCAGGGTTCTATTACAGGGACTCTAACAGGACCACATTTTCTATTTTTCCAGTCAATATTGAAATGTATTGGGGATCTAAAGCAGTGCCTGGCACGTGTATGTATGAATATACTGCATGGGGTAAATGTCCCGTATTTATCCCATGCCCCATGTGATTCTAACCTGCAAATAGGTTGTATTTTACACTTTTTTTTACCATTGCCACCAAGCCTATAATGAAGCCCAACATACCTTAAACTGTCCATGCACTAGATTATTTATTATTTTTGAGTAATCCACCCACTCACACATTCCCCATCATTGTATGTGACAAAGCAATTGCACGTCACAAAGGGCTTTCCTTATATGGTCAGGGAACTCTGAGGTGGCTTTCCATATTTTTCTGCATCACTGAGTACTTTATTTCTACCACAATATTCAGAGCAGTCCCCGACTCCCACACCCCTCTTTTAATATTTGACGTTATTCGACCCACAGCGTCAATAGTCGTCCTCAAGCAGTTATATAGAAATATGTGAAGCCATATGTCAGAACTATATCAACAAACATGCAACTTGTAATTTGTGGCCAATTAATATTTTAAGCAGTTTAACATAAATCTGTTTCATTTCCAGCTGACCACCTATTTTAAAATGTACGTCTATAGACAGGTGCTTATTTGTGTAAAAATGCAGCAGTGCATTAAATGCACAAGGTGGGATATATGTGTTTTCTTATTAGTTAATGACTGTGAAGTTCAGGGGGAAAATGTACATGAAAATAATCTGAAAAAGCAAAAGCATTATTTCAGTCCACATTTAAGTGTCAGTCACACTTGATAGGAGACTGCGAGTAGAGGAGTTCTGGCATCACATTTTAAGCTGCCACAACGAGAAGCAACTGACACTTAAATTTGGACTGAAATAATGCTTTTGCTTTTTCAGATTATTTTCATGTATATTTTCCCCCTGAACTTCACTGTCAAGAGTTGCAACATACCTCCTCATGTAGCTGAGAAACTCAATTTTATTGCTGAAGTCCATAGAAACAGGCTTTGGCAAAATAACAGTTTTAGGTTTGAGTAGGAATGGGATATGCATTTGCTAGACACTGCCATAATGGTACTACAAAGCCATAAGGAGGTACCAGCTGTAAAATAATGTGAGTACCTTTAAATTGAAAGGGGAAGAAGGTTTTTTCTGGTGAAAAGGGTTCCGTCTCCCGTCCCTTGGAAGGGACGCCCATGCAGTATGGAGGAAAGGGGACAGGACGTAAGAGTATGTGTTAGAAGGTTCTTTAAGGAATGGTCACACACACCTCACTCAACCGTATTTTATTTTCCATGTATCATCAGAACACCCGCTCCACACCTCATATTGATGTATTATAAGTGTGTTCTTTATGCACTTATCACTGCGACCCAGCTAATTTCACCATTGCCATCTTATGGTAAAGTCTGATGTGGCTGTGTTAAGTTTCAATGCTCGGATGGCACAAACCAGAGCAAAAGCAACTGCTGGTGAAGCTTGTGTCCACCGGAGCAAAATGTTGTCTAAACGCATTTGCACAATTACCTGTAGCTATAGAAATGCAGAAGATGCTTTCACCTGCAATGCATATCAACACAACCTATCTCTGTTTTCACTTTATAATCCATGTGTGTCTTGTTGATTGCTCATTGCTTTAATCTATTCTTTAGCTTTACCAAATCACTTTCTACATCTTGGTGAGACTACAACATATTCGAACATCCGCTACATTAGTGAGAGTGTTTTACCATTATTTATTTTACCGATGCAGCATGTAATTTTCGCAGGAATGCATGTTTCCATCAAAAGATATCTGTTCCATCAATTTTCAATAAGGAGAGGATATTCCGCCGTTGTGTCTGCATTTGTCTTAATATCTCGCTGGTAATCTGTTTTTTTTATATCTGATCAACCAAGGTTTATGAACGATTAGAGTGAAATGTGTGACTTATGCATTTTTTCCACATATACCTCTTGACTTGTTATTCTAAAAGACTGTTTGAAAACCATCATTGCATCATTCATAACAAGTTTCCCAAGTGCATGTTTAAATGTTTAAATATAATTATTAAGCTAATACATGCAGGCCTTGCTTATTTGTAAAAATACCACTAGAGCTGCAGGATGAGTTCCTTAGTTTACATGCTCAGCCTAATAGAAATGCATTTGCCCCATGGTGATGGCTGACAAAATATTTACCAGTGTTTTCTGTAAAATGGAGCATGTCACCATAAGCACACTTCAGATTTGGTGCAATGCTGCCACCCAAAAGGCCAGCCATGCACAGTGAACATTTTATATGCCAGCAACTGCAAAAAAGTTGGTTTGCAGTAAATATAAGTAAAAGTTTCAAACATTGCCATTCTTGCCAGCAAGGTTGAGTACCATGCAAATGGTACTTACCTTTCATAAAATCTACTTGCCAATGCGAGTGGGCTAGTAGATTTTGTGAGCCCACGTTTAGCTATACTTTTTCAAAAAGGGCTCTTCTGTCGGCTGGCATCACTAATACATCTTTTGTTCACGAAGCACATTTACAATTTCAAATTTCCAGGCTTAATAGAATCATATTTGAACCAGTAACACAGAGGATGAAATGGAAGCAAGACGAAGTCCAGAACTAACATTGAAAGAGAGTGATAGTGAGGGCTAATTTCCTGAAGACAAACCCAGTGAAATGGATGATCTCTCCACTTGGTGTCAATCCCATTGTTGTGTACTGATGCCCAAATTAGCTGAAAACATCTGTTGTCAGGAGAATTCAACATGTAGGGCCAATCTATCCAAAGAAGATCCCTCTCAAAAGTGCATTACACAGCAAAGGTAATATCGGGCAGCGTTTCTTACCCATTCGGTTCTTCAAATTCTGGTGGCCTTGATGCATGAACTTCGGGGCAATGTTCATCAGCATGTACCCACTAATGATAGAGAATAGCATTACATTATTACAAATATTTGCCAAACATTACTGTACTTTCACCAGCCCTACAGGATGGATGATTTTATATGGGATGGCTCTGGCATTTGACTTCTATTCATCCAGCACCCATCATCACCTGTAATATGAATACATCTGTCTTTAGCAGGTCTACTTGTAAATGTATATTTCTTATTATTTAGTGGGTATACCTAAGGCTTTCACCGTGATAATCAAAGGTGCTCACTTTTCAATGAAATAGTGTCACACACTTGCAAATGTCAAATCAATACTTTTGGAAGTTTCATTACTGTAGAATTTGCATTTGTTGAGTAAAAATTATTAATCTAACGTGGATTTAAATTACAGATGACATATCTACAATGGTCAAAAGTGGTGGCTAAACAGCCCAACCTATTGAAATAGAACCCTTTAACTAAAAATCAAACACAAACCTAACCATGTTGTCCCAGCACTTTCATTATGGCCATGTTGGCCTAGATGCCTGACACAGCCTGAAGTTACCTTGTGGTTTGCATTGAGTGGGGCCAGAAACACATGTCTGACATGGATAATCAAAATGTAACAAAGCAAACACTTTAAAAAAAATGTCTCCCGAAGAATCGTACAATGTACTTCTCTTCCCTAAATTCTACATCCTCTCAACAAATTGTACAGTCTTGGGGCATATAAAGCGTATACTAGTGATAGAGCGCAAAATGTGCACCCCCCACTAGCCATTGGCTAGTGATATTTGACTTGTGGAAAGTCAAAATTGGTGTGTTTTACTGTATGTATAGAATTGAGTTGGTGAGTGACTTTTTATAGCCGGCTAGCAGCTTGCAACTTGAATTTTGGCCCCCTACTAGTGGATGGATTCACAGCAGACTTGGAACCAAAGTGTGTTGAGTTATCCATGCTTGAGTTGTATGTGTGATTGTAAGACAGGCCTGGTATCAAGGGAGATGACACAGACAACAGATGAACTATTTACTTACCAACTGTAACGTTCTTTCAATTGGATGTTCCTCCCACGTATTCCTCATTTTAGATCTTAAATATTCGTATCATCAGCTTTGCTGCTACGGAAAAAAAATGTCCAAACCAGAGGGCGCTCTGCTCGATGTCGTGGTGTCGATGTCCCTCGAGGGCTGCTGTAGAGTGTAGCCATCATCCACAGTATAAATGGCTTGAGCCGCGCCCATTGGCTTCAGTTTTGTTTTTTCGATCTCAACTGAGTTGATAAGGCGTACCCTTAGACCGTAAGCTCTCAAGGAACATTGAGTGTAAAATGCATAAATTGTACGGCGGGGTTGGTTGGGAGGGTCGATAAGGAATACGTGGGAGGAACATCCAATCGAAAGAATGTTACAGTTGGTAAGTAATTTGTTCTTTGAATGGATTGTGTCCTCCCACGTATTCCTCATCTTAGATAGACTCCCAAAGAAGAGAAAATTTGGAGGAGGGAGTACTAATTCATTTTACTCATGGACCGTATGTAGAACGGCCTTAGCAAAAAGACCTCTTGGGCTAAGGTGGAATCTAAGCAATATTGTTTCACAAAAGTGTGCATTGATGACCCGGTGGCTGCTGCACAAATATCTTGCACCAGGACAACCCTCTGAAGAGCCGTAGAAGTCGCCATGCTCCTAGTGGAATGAGCCTTTAGCCCATCTAGAGGTTCTTTACCTGCCACCTTGTAACACTCTCCAGTTGCTAAAATGATCCATCTGGATAAGGTTTGTTTCGTTACTGCCAGGCCCAATTTGTGGCCGGTGTATCCAATGAAAGGTTGGTCACTTTGCCGAAATTTTGCCTGTTTAGAAATATAAAAGCTGAGAGCCCTTTTTGGGTCCAGCCTGTGGAGTCTTTCTTCCTCCTTACTTGCATGAGGGGGAGGATAGAAAGATGGCAATGTGATCTTTTGATCAAAAAGGTTTTTTCGGAATGCCCGTGGTGAGAGGTAGCAGACTCAGGCATAATCAGTAAACGAAACACAGAAGGTTAGTACTGCTACTAGTAGACTCAACCCAAATGCTTACTCAAGGGATGCAACACATTTTAGCTGTGTTGGGGAGCCTTTCTACTTATACTCAAGGAATATATCCCAAAGTTAGTAGCCCATAAAATTGTCGAGGAAGGAAAAAACACACATACACAAAAGGGGCAGTATCTTAAATGTACTTAATTATATTGAGACAAAAAATGAAATAGTCTTATCAACACCTACATGTACAACACATTGTTAGACTTAAGACAGAAGACATATATTGGTGTCATAAACAGAGGAACAGCAAAAAATCATATATTCGTTGTGAGACTGATGTGGTTAGAATAAACAATGAATTTACAACATAAACCAAATTAATAACATATATAGTGAATACATCTCTAGGTTTTGCACCTAAGTTTGTTATTTTTTTGAGTATCCAGATTCCAAATCTCTGGTATAATAAATTTCAAATTGAATTAAATTGCGTAATACATCATGAATTATTCCAGTGCCTTGAAAGTTCTAGTGATCATACATTTAACTGATCAATTTTACAAGAAGTGAGGAATAATTCTGCTAATCATATGCCAATGTGATCTTTTGAGAGAAGTGAAGGTCAGAGACTATTTTCAGTAGAAATGAAGGTTTGACTTTAAGTATAACTTTGTCTTTATGGAAGATGGTCTGAGGAGGCTTACAGGAGAGAGCCTGTAACTCACTCAACCTGTGGGCTGATGTAATAGACACTAGTAGGATTGTCTTCAAAGTGAGAAGCCTTAGCGGACAAGAATTCGAAGGCTCGAAAGGAATGCATGTAAGGAATTTTAATACTAAAAATAGATCCCAAACACGGACCTGAAATGGGACTAGAGGGTATACGTTAGTGAGACCTTTTAGGAATTGTACAATCCATGGAATTTTAAAGTAAGATACCTCTTCCAAGAAGCATTTAAAATAGAAAGCGCAGCCAAGTATCCTTTTATTGTACCAATCTGGAGGCCTCAATTGGCCAAATGTAATAGGAAAGAAAGTACTATAAGTGTACCACATAGGAATGGATCCACATTCTTATCTTTGCACCAGTTACTGAACTTGTTCCAACGACACCGGTACAAAGTTTTTGTTGCTGGCCTTCTGGCCGAAAAAGAAATCTCCATTACGTTGTCTGGGAGGTCCCAATCCTTATATCTCAGCCTCTCAGAAACCATGCCTGAAGGCTGAGTGTCTTGACTTCTGGATGGAGAACCCAACCTTCCTCTTGCGAGAGAAGGTCCTCTCTTAGCGGAAGACGTATTGGAGGGCAGATGGACATGTCTAGAAGGTCCGGGTACCACGTCCTCCTGGCCCAATCCGGGGCAATTAGGATCATGGTTTTCCTGAACTTTCTCAACCTCCAGATTAAGTGTGGAATCACGGGGACTTGAGGAAACGCGTATAGGAGTGGAAATTCCCAGTCACTAAGAATGTGTCCCCTAGAGCTCATCTTGGAGGAAATTCCCTTGAGCAGTACAGTTCACACTTCCTGTTGACACTGGTCACGAACAGATCCATTTGTGGGGTTCCCCAAAGGGTGAAGATCTCTTGAAGGGCTTCCTGAGCTAGCTCCCACTGGTGGGACACAGTGCGCTGCCTGCTCAGATCGTCTGCTGCCGTGTTCTGCTCTCCGGCTAGGTGAACTGCTGACAGAGAGATTCCTTCTTGTATTGCCCAGAACCAGAGCTGCATTGCCTCTCTGCACAGTGGTAGTGACCCTACGCCTCCTCTCTGGTTGAGGTAGTACATGGCTACTGTGTTGTCCATCATTATCAAGACATTCTTTTCCCGTACAGAGGGCAGAAAGGCCTTCAGCACTAGTCTGATTGCCATCAGCTCCAAAAGGTTGATGTGTAGTTTGGACTCTGATAGAGACCAACGACCGCTGATTGTCAGATCGTTGGTGTGGGCCCCCCACCCTGTGAGTGAGGCGTCCATCACTACTGTTATCTCCGGCCATGGTTGCCAAAAAGATTGCCCCTTGAGAATATTGTCTTTGCAAGCCCACCATAGAAGATCTTGAGCCACCATGGCCGGAACTTGCAAAAGATCTGAGATATTCCCCGAAAATTGGGACCACTGAGTCCTGGGGGCCCATTGAAGGGATCTCATTCTCAATCTGGCCTCTAGCACCAGAAAAAGGCAGGATGCCATGAGGTCGAGCAACCTCAGGAAATCGAAGGCCGGCAGATGTTGAGCATTCTGGAACTTGGTTACGATCTGCAGAATGTGAAGAGCTCTCACCTCGGGAGGTGAGGCTTTGCCTGAGGAAGTATCCAGGACTGCTCCAATGAATTGGAGTCTTTGGAATGGTATCATGTTTGACTTCTTGTAATTGAGGGAGAAGCCTAGTCTGTGTAAGAAGTGGCAGGTCATGCTCAAATGTTCCTGGGCCTGTTCTGGTGAACGTGCCCTAATTAACCAATCTCCAGGTAAGGGTACACATGGATCCCCCCCTCTTCTGAGACTCGCTGCCACTACCGCCATCAGCTTGGTAAAAGCTCTCGGGCGGAGGTCAACCCGAATGGCAGAACTCGAAACTGATAGTGAGAGCTGTCAATCGCGAACCTCAGGTACTTCCTGTGCTTGAGATGGATTGGCACATGAAAGTAAGCATCCTGAAGGTCCAATGATACCAACCAGTCCTAGAGTTGGAGAGCCTGAAGGATCTGAGAAAGGGTTACCATCTTGAACTTGTCCTTCCTGAGGAACTTGTTCAAGTTTCTTAAGTCCAAGATGGGTCTCAATCCTCCGTCCTTCTTTGGGATGAGGAAGTATGGGGGATGCCAACCCTTGTTCCCTTCTGCTACAGGTACATGTTCTAATGCACCTTTCTCTAGCAGGATCAAAATTTCCTGCAACAGGAGCGGATCTGGAATTTTGACAGAGTTGTATCCTGGTGGATGGTCTTGATGCCTTTTCTGAAAAGGAAGGCAGTAACCTTGAGCCACTGTTTCCAGTGCCCAAGCATCTGAAGTAATGCCTAGCCATTCGTTCAGATGCTGAGAGATCCTGCCTCCCACCGGGGTCTTTTGGGTCAAGGCCTCAGAGTGGCTTTGTGTTGACTGCAGCAGCGGCTGAGGGGACAGATGCCGCTGCTGGGGCTACTCTAGCACCTTTCCTCGGCCACCCAGACTAGCCTGTCCTTTTCCGCTTCCAAATGAGGAATAAAAAAAACGAAAAGGACGACGCCTCCAGGAAGATGAGCCTGAGTTGGAGTGTTGCTGAGGTTGACGTATGGAGGCTCTAAGTGACTTAGCCACCACCTTAGAGGTCTGCAGCTTTTCCAAACGTTCATCCGCCTTGCTGCCGAACAACCTCAAGCCGTCAAATGGCATATTGAGAAGTCTGGCGTGCACATCCAGTGCAAAGCCTGACTTTCTCAGCCACGCAAACCTGAGTAGCACTGTGCTAGATGCCATGGACCTGCTGATGCTGTCAACACTGTCCAGTCCTGATTGAAGGCATTCCCCAATAGCCTCCTTTCCATCTTTCACAAACCCAAGGAAGCGTCTCCTTCGTCGTCCTCAGGAATGTGTTCAGCCGCTGCAATAATACAATCCTACAGGGTGTATGTGAGACCAGGCATCAATTCTCTTATCGTCCTATTTTAGAAGGGTATGCAGAATGTCTAGTGGATGTAGCTGCCTGGACTACTAAGCTTTCAGGTGTAGTATGCTTAGTTAAATAGTCAGGGTCAGAGGAAGAAGGTCTATATTTCCTAGCAACATTTTTCTTCACCGCTGGGCCAGATTCTGGGGTTTCCCATGCGGCCATAACCTTCCTCTGAAGTGCTGTGTGAAAAGGAAGAACAGGATCCTTTTAATGACCTTGACTGAGAATATCCGTCATGTCATCCTGTTCGTAGGTGGGTGAATTTCTGTTCGACCCCGTGAACTCTACCACCCTATTCATAATATTTCTATATGCTGAGTCTGCATCATCAGCTGGCTCAGGCTTGTCGAATTCCAATTCGGGTGACGTGTCTATACCACTAGCTGTTTGGAGACAGTCATAGAGGTCAGACATTTTGGACTGAGAGTCAATTAGTTCTTCAGGAACATCCCTTGTACCAAATTCTACCCCAAAAGGGGAAATCTCCTCTTCCGAGGATTGTTCCCTCTTCCGAGGAGTGTTCCTCCTCAAAAATATAGGCCATAGACTTGAAAGTCTTACCTTGGCACAGGGTGAAACATTTTACATGTGGTTTGTGAGGGCTTTGACCTTGGTTTTACCAAAGGTGTTGATACGGGTGCTGGAATCAATGTTGCCTTCGACAAAGGCTTTGATGGCGTCGATATTGTTGATGCTGGCTTCGATAAAGTCGAATGAGCTTTAGATGTAAACGCCGTTGAGGAAGGTGTCGACGCCACCTTCAACACTGGTGTCAAGTAAGTCTTCGACAGAGGCGTCGAGGAGACCTTCAACACAGGTTTCAATGACGGTTTGGCACCTGACGCCATTTTTTCTGGTGTTGCCTTCGGTTTATGGACCAGTAGGCCTGCCTTGCACTTTTTATGAGGTTTCAGAGAGGTTTCACTCAAAGACACCCTTGGCGTTTTTTCACCGGATTTAGAGCGTCTAGTCTCTGACCTTCCTCTGTACTCCTTAGAATGAGCTGGGGCATGGTCTACACGCGATTTTTTCGAGGGGGTCTGGCCGCATTCTCGAAGATTTGCATCATTGAGGCTCTAAAAGCCTTCCATTTTCTAGGGGAATCATACTTTGAAGGACAAGTGATAACCCCTGTATCAGAAGACGACGAAGACGAAGAAGAGGAAGATCGGTGACGCCTCTTCTTTGCCTTCTTCGAAGAAGACGAAGATTTTCTTGACCGACTTCTCGATCTAGATTTCTTCGAGACTTTTCCCTAGACTCCGCAGAGTATTTTCCTTCGAAGAGGCCTTCGAAGATTCCTCCCCCACCACCAATTTACCTCGATTTTCCTTGAGAGCTTTATTCATCATAGCTTGACAGGAACCGCATTCGTCCGGACACAAACACCCGAGGCAAACTCGATGGGGGTCAGTTATAGACATTTTCTTCCCGCAATTCTGGCACTTTTTAAAGCCCGTTTTAGGGGTAGAAGGGTTAGATGAGGAAGACATCTCGAAAGACTGAAGCGTCGTTTTCAGCTTTCGGAAAAACGGAACTAAAGCCAACCGAAGCGGCTTGAGCCATTTATACTGCGGATGACGTCGACACTCTACGGCAGCCCTCGAGGGACATCGACGCCACGACATCGAGCAGAGTGCCCTCTGATGTGGAAATTTATTTTCGAAAGCAGCAAAGCTGATGATACAAATATCTAAGATCTAATATGACGAATATGTGGGAGGACACAATCCATTCGAAATGTATTTCTAAACAAAACTTTCTTAATAATCAGGATGGTGTAACGCCTAACTAACCATATACTATGGTGGGATTTTCCCTCCTTAAAGAAATCTAAGGAAAGTTTGCATGTACAAGTCCAACCAAAACTCTGTCTGTGTCAAAATGTATGGTTGTCCACACAACTACGACATCTAGTGGGGAAATGTTATCAACCAAAAATAAGTGTTCCAGTTCAATACAGTACCAATGTAACTTCAGTTCAAGGAAGTTTGATCGCATTCTGAGGTTACCTTCTATAGATTCACCAGCATCAGAGTTTGCATCAAAAGAAGGTCTTGGATTTCCCTTCCCCCAAGTTCAAATGGAATCAAGTTCATACAACACTATGATCTTGGGACCCCCTTCCCCAAGATAAACACTCTCTAGTTCTTTGGTTCTCA
Source organism: Ambystoma mexicanum (assembly GCF_040938575.1). NCBI lineage: Eukaryota > Metazoa > Chordata > Amphibia > Caudata > Ambystomatidae > Ambystoma > Ambystoma mexicanum. The sequence goes on from NC_090936.1 coordinate 983,306,572, forward strand.
GGTTTCCCTTCACCAAGATTTATACTGAACAATTAACTTGCTTTCTGTGTTCGCAAGTTCACAAGAAAATACCTAGTCCGTTGCACCCGTCCTTTGGTAAACTTCACCAAGGACACAAACTTTTTTTCTGCTTTTTCAGTATTTCATGGTCTCTGGTCTAGGCGCAGTTGTCAGACCACACGGTCCACCCATTACAGGTCAAGCAACCAAGAAACACATGCCCTGTCAGTGATTTGACTCTTAATGTGGGTAATGTCAGTGTTAGGAAGCTTCCTGGTCTAGGTGCAGTTGTTAGACCACACAATCCACCAATCATAGGTCACGCAACCGTATGTTTCCTCGAAGTCGTTGTTCAGTAACATTCAAAAGAACTCTTCACTTTCACATTATTCTTAAGGTGTTTTTCTGGCAGTGGGTTACTTGATATATTCGATGGTCCTACAATGTTTACGCAGTCTTTAGCACTTCATAGTTTAATTAAGTAACAGCTTTCTTTACATTCAGTATTTCACAAATGTAGCATTTACTTGTTTTCACTTAAACCATGATTTTCCTGCCGCTCAAGATTCAGGGAATTAAATGTGTTGCATTCATCAGGATAGCAAATTTCATTCTGTTCAGCTTCCAATAAATTTCACTTTAAGTTGTGCAAGCTTGAATAACACCTTTTATACATATAGCACAATTTTCACTTGAATAGGCTTAACCAGCACCTTTCATTCAGTTCGGTATTCAATAAGTGCAAGTTTCACTTGAATGGGCTTAATCAGCACCTTTCATGCAGTTCGGTATTCAATAAGTGCAAGTTTCACTTGTTCCATGGACCGTTACCAATTCTAAGGTCCATTGGAGCGCTTTGGCATTCCTAGTGTTTCACAACACTTACCGGGTCTTTGTAGCTCTTTTCGGTGACTTCTCCTCAAGTGGAAAAACCAACTTGCCAGTTTGCCGGGTGCTCCACTCAGCACACGCCGGCTTTCATGCTCGTCTCCTCCTCCGCTCTCTAGCAGCGCCAGCCATACGCCTTCCCTCACACGGGCTCCCAGTCCTGCACAGCCTGCTCTACAAGACTCTCGGGATCTTCATAGGCATGTAGGTGTCTCGGCTTCTCTCTCCTCAGCACAGCAATTCCTCTGCTCTCTTCTCCTTCGGCGACTGCACCTCCTACGTGCTTCTGGATTCCATCTTTCATACTCTCCTCTTTTATTAACAGGTTGCAGGTGGAATTAGGTGTACTCAACTGCCTGACCCTCATTGAGCCTATTAGTGTGACATGCCTGATCTTCATTGCCACATGTCTTCAGACCACTCTTCTACATCCCAGTACCAGAGTGGTGTTTATAATAGGAAATCTGTGCTACTCCTAGTTGCCTCTTCTTCTTCTCAGTATTTATTGGAAAACTATAGGGGACGATGGAATGAGATTGGCAATAGCCCATACAGGCTAAGTGAGGGGAGGGTAGGTCAATATCAGGAAATGGAGGATACCAATAATCAAACAAACAAACAAACTATGGGCCTCATTTTAAGTGTGCCGGTCCGGAAACAACAGTGCTGGTAAGCTTACCGGCACAGTTGTTTCCAGACCGGCACACTACAACTCTGTGCGTGGGTGCCATCCCGCCTGGCAGGTCAGACCTTTTCACAGGAGCACCGGCACTGTTAGAAATGGTGCCGGTGCTACCATATCCCCATTCCCATAGAGTCCTGACTTCCCGGCCCCTGGACTTGGAAAAGCCCAGTGGCACTGGGAAGTCAGATGCCGGTAATTATTTATGGGTGCGGCGACAACCCGCAGGTAGCAGCGGCAGGGTTACCGCTGGACCCGTAATGAGGCCCCATGTCTCACCTTCAGGTACCCTCTCTCCAATGCCAAAGGACCCTCCACTCAGGTGATCCTCCCTCGCTTGTTCACCCCTAGGGTTGGGATCCAAAAGCAATGGCCCTTCCCCGGCCACCTGAACAGAAGATCCCCGGGGAGTAAATGTCAGAGTACCTTCAGGTTTATCAAAGCCATCCAAATGGAATTCCCAAGTTCTAAAGGACAGTATTTTCGATTCTGCAGCATTTAAGATATTCAAAGAGCATGGAATATTTAGTTGTTTTTTTTTGGTATTTAAATATATAGGGCCTAATTACACGGACGGCGGTAAGGGTTTACCGGTACCGGTAAGGGCACCGGTACCAGTAAACCCTTACCGCTTTACTACAAGGTCCCTTTGTGGGTTGGTACTTTAACGCCTGCTGTTTAGCAGGCATTAAAAACCAACCCGCAAAGGGACCAGGGTGCTAATTACGGTGCCGCAATTTGCGGCACCGTAATTAGCGCCTTCCCCATTCCCATAGAGCCCTATGGGGCAAAAATGGAAATTGGGAAGGGCAATGGGGGAAGGGGGAATTACCGCCCCACCAACCTTGGAATAGGGCGGTAATTCCCCTTTCCTCCAAGGCGGTGCCGGTATTTTACCGGCATGGACCAAGGTGCTAATAGCACCTTGGTCCTCCGCCTACCATGTAATGGGCCCATATTTTGTTACAACAGAGTTGAATGCCACATTTTCAGTTACCGCTGGGCATATGGATACTATTTCATTTTAATCCTGTATTGTCTTGTTATTCCTCAAGTTGTTCTGGTTCATATGAACTGTTACTAAGAGATGAAACTTGTGTTAAGTTAATCAATTGCAAATGAAACAGCACAATTTCTTTTTCTGGATGAAGAACAGGGCACCTCTCCCACCATGGAGCCCTGCCCAGACATGGTCTGCACTGCAACAGGGAACAAAATCCAATCTAGATGAAACATTAAGATGGCTGGCACTGTGGAGGAACAACCACTGTGCTCCCAGTCTGCCCAAGGCTGCCCTGGAGCTGATTGGCTGGTGGCCTGGTCATCCCCCCCTCCCCTGCAAGTCGAGCCGGCCTGTTTACAAGGCCTGTGTTTAAGGCCTCTGCCATTTGTCTCTGCAACGCCCAGATGCCATGTGTCCCACTGCATGCCCTGCTGTTCTACTCTCCATCCATTCGAAATTCAGTTCCTGTGATGTTTTCTATATGCACTGCACCCTGGTCAATCACTTTATCTGCAGCAAAAAACATATACACCCCTCCTCCTTCACCCTTCCTCGTGCCCGCTTTGCCTCCACAAGGTATTCAATACTACTGCTCGGAAGACGCCTTGTGGACTACATCCCCCAGCAGCCTCTCTCAACATGCATGTGCACTTGGTAAAGCATCAGCCTGCTGAGGACTATAAATTCTCCAATAGCGCGAACGCAGTATTCCAATGCACCCGCTTCAGCGCAGAAAACCTCTAACGTCATACACTGGTGATCTTGTCTACAGATTAGTCTTGCTGGCCACTTCCAGCTGCTCACGTTAAAGCAACATCACCCTGCTGTCTGAAGCGAGCATCTTTGTCCTCTTTATCCGTCCACCGACCACCCCTCATCCTGCCATCGCTGACGCATGTAGCATGTGGTGTCACGTGCCCTTACGTAGAGGGTCACGTGACGCGGAGATAATAAGGAACCACCGGAACTGGCGTAATAACGCCAGTCCTGGTTTAAGCACCTCACGAACGAGTCATGTCTTTCTTGCGCTGCGGCCTTCCCCGCGCAGCGCCACCAAGCAGGCCCGCTCACGCTCACCAGCTGATGCTGGGCCCCATCAGCAACATCACACTGGCGACGAAGCCGGTTTCGAACCCAACGCGGATCCGCGCCTCCTCCACACGCGGAGCTGCGCGCCAATGCCCGCACCGGCGCCACACCTCCGACACAGCCACACGCCGCGGACGTCACGTGGCTGTGCATAACATCTGCACAAGTCGGTTGAAGCCCCGCAAATACTCAGGACAGGGCTCCCACACGCTGCATGGAAAAAAAAAAAAGTCATTCAACACTCCTCCTGAACCTCCTGGAGAAGTCTGGCGGGTCAAAGCAGGTACTACGCAGCTGAACACACGCCGGTTGCACTGCCCCCTACGGTGTTGAAGTGACACCTCTAGCACCGCCACCTAAGGCCTGCGCCCCAACTCTAGAAGGAACACGCAGAAAACCAACATGTCCAGCCCAAGCACCAGCCCCGTGAGGACTAGCATGAGTTCATCCTCCAGGAGGAGCCTCTCCAATGAGCATCCCGACCCAACACAGACAACATTCATGCCGCCGTTCGACCCATTCACCACGGGAGCTGCTATCAGGTGGGAAATCTGGCTTCAACAATTTGAGATGCATCTCGAAGCCAGAGACATCACCATGCCGAAGAAGATGCGCACTTTCCTCCTACTCAACATCGGAGCAGCGGCCCTGCGCCTCTTCAACGCCACACCGAACCGCGGTAACGTAGACAACTATGACGCAGCGAGATCAGCACTCACTAACATGTTCAAACCCGATCTCAACCCAGACTATGAACGTTTCCACTTTTGCATGGCGAGGCAGCGGGAGAAAGAGACAGTGGACAAATTTCACGCTCGCCTTCGCGAAATGGCAGTAGGCTGTGAGTTCCCAGACGAAGAATTCGCCATCCGTCTCCAGATCATCAACAGGATATCCTCTGAAAAATTGAGAAGGGCCATACTATCTGAAAGGAACATACGCCTGTCACGCATCCTCAAAATGGCGCGCCTCCGCGAGCAGACGGAAGACCAGGTAGCGATAATGGAAGCAGCAATCCAAAGACTACCACTGGACAACCCTGGACCCGCGGAAGACGTAGCGGCCATCTCCAGACACCAGAACATTTGCACGAAGCAGGGTCTGAGGCCCCACCCATCACAGGGGCGGGACAAGAGCTGCAAATGGTGCGGAGGCCCGTGGCACAAAGGCGATTCCTGCCCCGCATGGGGATCCACTTGCAGGAAATGCAATCGCCTCAACCACTTTGCCGCGGTCTGCCTGAACCCGCCTGACAAAGACTCAGCCCCGCGCCCGACGCAAGAACGCCGGAAAAAGTTTGCGCCCAGAGAATCCTCCCACCAACAAGCACGTAAAGGAAAAGCCAGAGCCGTCGACGAATCCCAAAGGTCCCCAGACTCGAGCGACAGCGACAGCAGTACATCCCCCGAAAGGAGAGACAAAGGAAGACGGAAAAAGGGAAGCAGACAAGTACATCGCATACACCTAATATCTGCAGTAGAACCACATCGGTCACAACAGAGGAAAAGACCGTCGTGCACTGTTCTCTCCAACGGGGAACCACTAAAAGTGGTCATTGATACTGGCGCAACAGTGAACGTCATGCCAGTGGCAGCATTCAACAGACTTCACCCGAAACCCAACCTTCACCAGAAGAAGGTCAGGCTGTATGCCTACGGATGTAAGAAACCCCTCCCTGTGCGAGGGTCGTTCAAGTCAGACTTTGCCCACGAGAACACCAACTGCCGTGCACGCATATATTTAGTGCTAGCCGGCTGCGAGACGCTACTGAGCTGCAAAACGGCAGAGAAGCTGAAGCTAATACATTTCGCTTTCGGCCTCCAACATGACGAACTCAGCAACCTACTAAGACGACACAGAAAGCTATTGCAGGGCATCGGGTGCCTCAAGGGGAGAACCATCAAGCTTCATATAGACCCCACTATTGAACCGAAAGCAGTTCGACACAGACGGATTCCATTCCACCTGAGAGGCGCAGTAGAAAAGGAACTGGCCAAGCTCGAAGAAGAAGGGATCATCGAGAAAATATCCGGACTGACTCCGTGGGTCTCACCCATGGTAGTAGCTCAAAAACCCAAACAGCCGAATGCAGTAAGAATATGCATAGATATGAGGCTTCCCAACGTAGCGATTGGGAGGGAACGCCATGTAACCCCCACGATTGACGAACTCATCGTAGACCACACCGGAGCAACAGTCTTCAGTAAACTTGACCTCAGATCAGGCTATCACCAGCTAAGACTATCCAAGAAGTCAAGATACATTACCACTTTCTCGTCTCACCTCGGCCTGATGAGGTACAAACGGCTCAACTTTGGAATATCGTCTGCCGCAGAAGTGTTCCAACACGAAATCCGCAAGGTCATCACAGGATTAGAAGGAACCACCAACATCAGTGATGATATCCTTGTATACGCCCCAAACAAAAGTGAGCACCATCGGCGTCTAGCGGCAGTCCTGAAAAGGCTCGAAGAAGCAGGCCTGACACTCAACGCAGAGAAGTGCGAATTCAGCAAAAGTGAACTATATTTCTTTGGCTACATTTTCAGCACAGAAGGCGTGTCCCCTGACCCGTCTAAAGTGCGAGACATAAAGGACTCCAAAGCACCACAATCAGCCTCCGAAGTGAGAAGCTTCATGGGGATGGCAACCTACTGCGCACGTTTCATCCCCGACCTCGCAAGCATCGCGAGCCCGCTCAGGGAGCTGACAAAGAAAGACCAGAAGTGGGATTGGACCGCAGCTCATCAACAAGCATTTCAACAAATCAAGGACACTCTATCTGCCTCCACCACCATGGCTTTCTTCAACATAGAAAGGCAGGCTGAACTCCTCGTTGATGCCAGCCCAGTTGGCCTAGGGGCGGTGTTAACCCAAACGGATAACGAAAGTAAAGTGTTCCCCATCGCGTTTGCCAGCTGAGCACTCACAAAACCTGAACAGAACTACGCACACAAGGAGAAGGAGGCCCTAGCCATCTTGTGGGGATGCCGCCATTTCAAAGTGTACCTGCTAGGCAAGCAGGCGAAAGTCTTCACTGATCATAAACCCCTGATCCCGATCTTCCGAGGCTCTGCCCCCCATCCGCCTGCACGCATAGAGAAATGGATGCTGCAGCTACAGCCGTATAACATCGAGGTGGAGTATCGCCCAGGATCGGACAACCCGGCAGACTACCTGTCCCGCCACCCGAGGCCGGCTACCGACAGCGAACAACACCATGCGAAGGAGACTGATGAGCATGTCTGTCACGTAGTTGCCTGCGCAAGACCGCGAGCCCTGACACTGCAGGAAGTGGTGCGAGAGACAGAGGAGGACACCATCCTACAGCACACGACCGCGGCTATCCACTCCGGGAATTGGAAAAACTATCTCATGTCAATAGCCCAACGCACAGCATCGGCACAGATCAAACTCAGATCGCTGTTCGGGATCAGACATGAACTCTCAATAGCCCCGGAAGGGGTGCTGTTAAAAGGGCACCGAATCATATTGCCAGAGTCTCTGGAGGAAAGAGCTCTCAGGTTAGCCCACAGTGGACACCAAGGCATCGTAAAGTCAACAGCATACCTCAAATTCAGGATGTGGATGCCGAACATGCAGCAAAGAGTAGTGGAGCTGGTAGAGTCCTGCGCGGCCTGCCAAGCATCCAGGAGGCCTGAAAACCCTGAACCGATCAGCAGTGTCCCAAGAAGCTGCAAACGCTGGGACGCAGTCAGCATGGACCACTGCATCATCGCCGGCGAAGGTTACCTGCTCGTGATAATCGACGAGTTTAGCAGATATCCTGAAGAAGAGCACGTAGCCTCTACTAACGCCGAAACCACCATCCTCGCGCTGGAAAAGATATTTGCTACTCATGGAATTCCGAGGAAAGTAAAAAGCGACAACAGGCCATCCTTTACCAGTCAGGAGCTACGCGAATACTTTAAAGAAGTGAACGTCAAACACCAGCGGATCACCCCGAGATGGCCCCAAGCAAATGGAGACGCTGAACGATTCATGGGGTCGCTCAACAAGGTCATCAGAATTGCCAAAGAACAAGGGCACCCGTGGCTGAAGACAGTATATCGGTTCTTGAGAACACACAGACAAACCCTGCACTCAGCCACCGGGATCAGCCCCGCCACCCTCATGTTCGGGGTACCCATACAAGCGGAGCTTCGCATACACCCCCACTGGACAGCCCCAGAACCTGACATCCCAGCAATAGACGCCAAACGGCTAAGGCGGAATGAACAAGAAAGCATCACCAGGCGAGCCTGCCACCGAGAACTGACCCCAGGAGACACCGTCATTGTCAAGAACCGTGCACCGCCCAAGAAAATGTCCCTCAACTTCGAGGTTCGACCGTGGACAGTCAGTACAACCAACCATAGCATGGTCACCGCCACCCGAGGGGGAGAGACCGTGACAAGAAACGTGTCGCACTTCAGGAAAGTACCCCCGGAAATGTGGGAAGAACCGTCAACGCCGCCGAGAGGGGAAGAAGGAAGAGCGCCGCATACGCCTCAAGGACCGACACCACTGGGTGGTCTGGCCACACCAAGAGATCCAGACAGACCACACCGGCCAGATGAGAGAACCGAAGCGGAAGCCACCAAGGAAGACACGCCCAGGGAAAGAAGCACCCGCTACCGTCTGAGAGAAAGACCCAAACCGTCGTCCCGCCTCCAGGGATATGTAGTGGACGGAGTCTATCGTCAGAAACCCACGCCAAGATGAACCCTGAAAGCAGTAAACAAGAGCAGGTGCATTGCGATTGTGTACTACTTTATATGTTATATCAGTTCACAATAGTTTGTTGTTAATAGCCGTATAAATACCTCCAAGTTGGGGAGGAATGTGGTGTAACGTGCCCTTACGTAGAGGGTCACGTGACGCAGAGATAATAAAGGAACCACCGGAACTGGCGTAATAACGCCAGTCCGGGTTTAAGCACCTCACGAACGAGTCGTGTCTTTCTTGCGCTGCGGCCTTCCCCGCGCAGCGCCACCAAGCAGGCCCGCTCACGCTCACCAGCTGATGCTGGGCCACATCAGCAACATCACATAGCCGGGAACATCAGGCTGAGGTTGCGTACCTGCATTAACATGCCCCCAATGTAACTGTAACCTCTCAGATCACGCAATGCCCGCCTACGAGCACGCAAAAAGCCCTGCTATTCGCCCTTCATGGAATCTTATGGCGTCGTCACCGGGCAATATATCTTCATCATGGCGCTCACTGTCATCAGCCACGATTACAACCAGGTTGAGATCTATGCTCCGTGCCGCCCTTACCCAGCAACCACTGCGTATGGATAACCCGTTTAAGCTAAAGACATCAACATCCTGCCCTGGACATGAAAAGGCAAGTCTATTGGCGTTACCCACAACTGGCATGCTTTCAACTGTCAATATTGTTAACACTCCTTCTTGCAAAACTGTTGATGTCTATGCATGTAAAAATGTGAACATTGCGCAATGTGCACGATGCTGCCTACCTACTTTCTCCTCGCTCTAGCACCCCAGCTCTGACCCCCTTCACCTTACTATGCTATCCACTCTAACCGCAGCACCCACACAAACAGTTTCAACCCTACCCAAGATAAGTCTTGTACACCGGCAACACCAGTCACCGCCCTCTCTCGTATTGATGCCCATAGCGTTTCCCATAATGCCTCCAACAGTACAACTAATGCCAACCCTCTTGATACTAACCAGCTCACTGCCACCAAAGTTTTCTACTGACTGTATGCCATGCAATTTCATTGTAAATGCTGATGCCTCTGCTGATCCTCTTTGTGAAGCTGCCAACCTGATAACTGCCACCAAACATTTATATGGATGTATGGTTACCAAACCGGGTGTCCACAGAGCCAAGTAAGCCCCTTCCCAAGCCCGCAGATACTGATAATCCTCACTCCCCTACCCAATATACCAATCTCACCTCACCTTTGATGACTAAAACTAATAGCAGTAAGCCAGTCACCAACGTTGAACTTCAGAACACCCTCTCCCCTAAAAACAACCAGCAAAACCAGGGATCACTCCGAGCCTCAGCACTTAACCACCATCCCACCATTGGGACTCATTTCCCTCCAGCCACAACCAAACCACCTAACTTCACAAAGCCATGCACAAGCCTCTTGGGTGACCTCAACCTTGGCCTTAATGATCCTAAAGACCATCAAGCCACTTCACTTTCTAAAGCCATAGAAACCCTAGGCTTCAGGCATTGCATTGCAACACTAACCCAACCCATGCAAAAGGCCGTACCCTCGACTGGATTGCAGACCATAACTGCCAGATCTCGACTAGCTCCAACTCTCCCTGCCCTTGGCCTTGTCACCATATCATCGATTTCGCCATTCCTCACCCCAGGAAACCTAAACTTACTGCTGTACCTCTACCACCAGCAGTCACACGTAACTCACAAAAGCTCACTAAAGAAAATATCACACCCTGCCTGGACATACCCTGCCTTAAACCCCTCTTCTCGACCGACCCTAACTTAGTAGCGGACACATATACCTCAACTCTATCTAAAGCAGTCAACATTGTTGCCACCCTAGCCCCTCGCAGAGCTAAACCTGTCAGACACACAAACTCCTGGTTTACCCCTGACCTCCTAGATTTGCGCAACAGGAAACGCCAGGCATATCTTGAATATATGGAAATAAAACCTCCCAATAACCTGCAAGGAGAATTCTCCAAAATCGTAAGCTCTACACGCAAGCAATCATCTCAGCAAAATCCACCTCCTTCAATTCCAGAATTTCAAATGCCAAGTCAGACACCAGGGAGATCTTAACTATCTTTAGGGAACTTGAGACCCCAACACCTCTTCTACCTCCCTTAACAAAGACGAAGCATGGTGCTCTATTATACAAATGGCAATGCTCAACAAAATCGACACCTGTAACAAAAATATTCTGAGCAATTTAGCCAACTGCCACACTCAGACCTATGCACCAGCCACTAACACCTCCACAGACTACCCTAATTTCACGTTCCCCAAGTTTCACTACAAAGCGATTTCTGAGACTGGTGTCCTAGCCATAATCAAAAGTCTAAAACCCTTGTGATGCAAAGGAGATATCTGTACAGCACCCATTATCAAAGACTGTGCAGAATTCCTAACACCACTCATCACTGTGTTTATAAATGCCTCCTTCTCAACAAATACAGTGCCAGTCAGTCTCAAGAAAGCCTGGGTACTCTCCCTACTAGAAAAAACATCCTTAGACCCCTCTATTCCTACTAACTAAAGGTCAATCACAACTGTCCCCTTGATATGATAGGATATGATATGGAATTTATAACGCGCCTATACACAAGTATTTCAAGGCGCCACAAGGCAAGGGAGGGGGGACAGAGGGAAGACAGACAACGGTCATACTAGGCTAAGTGTCATTCAGATCGCGCAAGTGCATGGGATCGGGCAAGGGGTAAGGGGTACAGTGCGGTACATGGGTTAATAGAATAAATAACAGTAGGTAAAGTACGGCCAGCAGGTGGCAAGTGCAAGGGTAAGAGGAGACATCAGATGTCAAGTGCTGGTAGTGGGACTGAAGGGGTACAGAAACAGTCCTCAAGTGCCAGGGTTGCCGGGAAGGCAGTGCAGGTAAGCGCCTGGCCCAATATCAAAGGGTGGCCAGGTGACTAGTGCAGTATCAGCCAGGAAGTCAGCAGGGGAGAGGAGGAGAGAAATCAGAAGCAAAGAGAAAGGTTATGAGGTGCTTCCGGAACCAGAGATGATTCTCCTCAAGTTTCAGGGAGGCAGGGAGCTGTTCCAGAAGGAGGCCCCAGCGAAGAAAGAGATCTACCACCATCTTGTTGCTTGGAGAAGCGACTGACCCTGAGGGAGTTGGAGGCGGATGAGGGAAGAGCTCGAGAAGGAAGGTATTTAGGAAGAGAGAGTTGAAGGGATAGTGGCCCCAGGCCCCAGAAGGCCTTGTGGACAATGCAGACGGTTTTGAACTTAATCCTCGCAGCCACTGGTAGCCAGTGCAGAGATTTCAGTCCTGGAGAGATACGATCCCTGGGTTTGAGGCCAAGGACAAGTCTCACAGTCCTGTTCTGAATGAGTTGCAGAGGGCGGAGGCTAGAAGCAGGCAGATTAAGAAAGAGGCTATTGCAATAGTCAAGCTTAGAGAGAACCAGAGCTCTAGAGACAGTGAGCTTCAGGGGGAAGGAGAGGAAAGGAAAAATACCTCTGAGAAGGTGCAGCTGATAGTGTGACTTCTTAGAGACGTCAGGGATGTGGGGAGAGAAGGAGAGTGTGGAATCGAAGATGACCCCGAGGTTTTTGCCTCACAGGTGGGAGCAGGAGGAGGGCCAAGAGAGGCCGGCCAGAGAGTGAAAGGAGGGGGTGGGTATGCCGATGAGGAGAATCTCAGTCTTACTGACATTAAGGCAGAGATCATTGGCAGCACACCACTCCTGGATAGCAGACAGACAGTCAGAGATGAGAGAAGGAGAAGAGGTGTCTGAGGGCAGCCACAAAATGAGCTGAGTGTCATCCGCATGGCACTGGATGTTGGGGCAGAGCGCTGCAATGCGGTGGGCAAGAAGTGCCAGGTATACGTTGAACAGCCAGGGAGAAAGTTTAGACCCCAGGGGGACTCCACAGGTAGAGAGATAGAGATAGAGGAGAGGAAGGACCCAGGTTGAACCTGGGAGAGTCGATCAGAGAGGAAAGAAGTCAGCCACACCAGGGCCTGCCCGGTGATCCCCAGGTTATCACGGAGACGGTTGAGCAGGATGGCATGGTTAACCGTGTCAAAGGCAGAAGAGAGATCAAGTAAGATGAGGGCACAGGGGGTGTTGGAAACAAGGTTGGAGAGCAGGTCTTTACGGATGTTCAGGAGAGCAGTTTCCGTGCTTCTGGAAGCTCTGAAGACAGACTGGTGATCCTACTTAAAATCCTTGATTGGGTAGCCTACCTACAAGTTCAGCAATTCCTTGAAGCCAACCACATCATAGGAATGCAGCAGCCGGGTTTCCGACCTGGACATGGTACAGAATCAGTCTGGCTGGACTTAAAAAAACAGCTGGATGAGATCAGGGATAAAGGAAAGCCAGCACTTCTACTCCTAGATCTATCTGCTGCATTTGACATGGTCCATCTCTAAATCGTAGGCCACCACCTTACTACCTCTGCTAATTTCTGCCCTGTGGCTACTGCATAGATTGCATCCTTTCTTGAAGGAAGAGTCATGAGGGTATTCGTAGAGAATGCCAATGCTCTATACCATGTGGGGTACCTCAAGGCTCGTGCATCTCAGCAACCCTATACAACATCTTCACTAGTCCCCTCTTTGACATCCTGGATTCCCTCGGCATAGCCTACACTAACTACGCCGACGACACCCAGATATTACTCCCACTCACAGGCAACTATGTAGATGACTCCAGTATCATCAACAACACCTACTCCCCTTGATCCAGCCATGGATGGCAGCAAACCACTTGAGTCTCAATGGAGACAAAACTGAAATCTCGCCTTTTGGTCCCCCTCCAGTTCTAAAAAATCTCAATAAAAAATACACTGCCTTCCTGATTGATAACATCATGGTCCCTGTCTCGGTGACCGCAAAAAACCTTACGGGTGTACCTTGACGCCACCCTCTCTATATCCCACCAAGTGAACGTGATTTCCTCCTCAGCAGGCTACGCTACCAAAGTATAAAACGCTGCAAGAACTTTCCTTTCCAAAGACAGCTGTCTAACAATAGCCCAAGCAGTCATCGACTCAAGACTAGATTACTGTAATGTCTTCTTTGCAGGGACCTCTGCCAGAAACCTTCACAAACTACAAGCAATACAAAATAATGCCCTGCGAGCAGCGCTTAACATCCCTAAAAAAAGAACATATCTCAGCAGCCAGAAGAGATGCTCACTGGCTACCTATCAGAGAACGCATCATTTTTAAAATGATGTCCATCACCCATAAGTGCCTGTCCAATACAGCCCCCGACCCACCTTTCACAGAAAATAGCCAAAGCCAACCCAATAAGACCTACCAGGACACCCTACTCTCACAGCCTACTCTTACCAAAAATAAAACGAGTGAAAGCTGGTGGCTCTAGCTTCCCCTACATAGCAGTCAAACAATGGAACTCCCTCCCCCCTTCGCTGAGAGCAGAAAAATCCTACTGGGTATTTCGCAAAGCACTAAAAACACAGTTGTTTAACTAGACTCACCCACATTCTAAGCATAGGTCCTCTCCCTTCCTTGCAATCTAACCATCATCTACTCAAATGTATCATATGTGAATGTAATGTAAATAACATGTATTTGTCACAGCACCTCGATATCTCTGGGCTGTTTGTGTGCTTTATAAATGAAATAAATAAATGAATACATATTGTGGCATACATGTGTATTTCATGCGCAAAAAGTCAATTTCCTATATTTGAAACTAGCAGCAAGTGTGTGCACCAAATATCTCTATAAATGATTACTCTTTGGCAATATTTCCCACTACATTCTTACTGTTCTTCTGCCAGAATGGTCAATTAAATACAGTATGTATGTGTAATTATCTGGATGAAGGACAACTCACTGCAGTGGCGGCTTGATTGCATTTTATTGCAGCATCTTTTATGGGGGGGGCAAGCACTCCATACCCTCCTTCAATGCCCCAATCACTGCCTCATCCCTCCACTTTCCTATAAACCTTTTCCAAATATACCCTTACCGCACATCCCTTTTAAAAATGTAGTAAAAATGGGTTGTGAAGCTGTTCACCAAATGCAGTAAATCAACCACGATGAGTTCGGTACTTATTATCTAGCCGATATTTCGATTACAAACAAAACAGACTCAGCCTTTTATTCCACACAGTGTAGAAATGTGTTACTGTATAGCTGGTACTGATACTTTGGCACTATATCACCATTTCTAACCCACACCGTCCTACCAGTGGCTTTGTCAAACCTTTGCGAGTTCTCAGAGAACATGTAGGAACACAGCATTGCATGTGAGTCATACGAAACTGGCACTGAGTTTAAACAATGAAACACTGCTAAGGATGTCTCTCACTCAGGCCAAGCTGTCCCTAAATGTGTAGCTATAATCTCCCCCCACCACCAATCAAGGGTGGCACTGTTAATGATCAGAGTGCAGAGTGTGTGGCAGGCTTGGTAAGGGGGATTTTTGTGAGGCAGTATAAAAATGCATAAAAATCGCTACCTTAAAAAGGGTGTACTTGCAATGCTGGTAGGTGTATTGGAGGCTTCAATAGTTGAATGCAACAAAACACCCGATACTGAAATGATAAAAGGGGCTATTTATGAAAATTACACGGAAATTTATGAGCAGTGAATGTAAAAAAGCATGTTTTTCGAGGCTTCACGTCATGGTGTGCACTAGGAGTGTGTTGACCTTCATCAAAACATTGTACATCTAGTGAAAACATGATTAGCTGTAACATGAAAACAAGACACTTGAACATGCAAAAGAAGGTTTAAAATATTACACATGCCAATTTTTCCACTGGCCTTAACAAATTGAAATATCTGACAAACTATTAATGAGAGCAGTGCAAGACCCTTACCTGGTGTGAAGAAGCTTATTGCTTGGGGCAGAACAACCGGAGAGAGACTGCGCAGAACAGATGCCGCCTCTGTAGCATGCAGCAGACACATCCTGGAGGTAGGACCACCACGCATTTGAAAAGGGATGAACTTGAGAACCACAACCTGTGAGGGAGTATTAGAAACCAGCTAACAAGCAAAATACCCAAAGGGTGTGAAGTTGAGAACCATAAGCCGAGAAGGATTATTAGAAACCAGAAAGCAAACAAAATACGCCAAAGTGGGTGAAGTTGAAAATCGCAACCTGCAAGGGGTTACAAAAAGTCAGAAAGCAGGAGCAATACCCAATAGGGGTGAACTGAACGCCACAAGGAATTATTAGAACCCGGAAAGAGAGGAAAATATCCAAAGGGGGCAAAATTGAAAGCCACAACCCACGAGGGGTTAATAGAAACCAGAAAGCAAACACACTCTCAAAGGTGGTGAACTTGAAAGGCATAACCCAAAAGGTGTTCACCAAAAGGAGAGATTAAGAGGGCTACCTGAGAAGGTTCAGAGTAAATAAAAAACCCAAAAGAGGGGACAAACTGGCTAAGAACCGAGAGCCCAACCTGGGCTAAGAATCCCAGCCATTCTTCTTCTTCTTCTTAATTATCGAAAGCGTGGGCGGACCCACGCAGGCGCTTCCCCATCCTATAGGATGATGTGCACTGTACCCACTAATTATTATTTGACTCCATTTAAGCTCACAACTCCTCCCACCTCCCCGTCTGCCTCACAAAATCCAACATCACACTACTCCTCCTCCTGCCTCTCTCCCCATCACCTCCCAGTATAATCCTCTCACTCAGCTCAGCCACTCCCAACGCATTCAACCGAACCCTCATCAATACTCTCTCCGTAACATGTCTTTCACACCTAATCAAAAAATGTCCCACCGTTTCAGGCACCCCACACACCGATCCCAGCCATTCAAAAGAGGTAGAAACCCACAACATTCCAAAACCTCAAGTAGAGGCAGAAGGTCCCCGTTAAGCAACAGGAACTTACTATTGGCACAAGTCTGAGATGACTTGCAGGCGTAAGCAATAGACAGCAGTTGAGCAACTAAAAGACCTACAAATTCAATTCAAGCATCTAAGATATGAACTGTTCCAGATAACGAAAACCTGCAGTAGGGGTGTAGGAGTATGCCTGTGGTGATGCTGAAAGCCAAATGACTTGTTGTTTGCTTGAAGTTTGCAAAAAGATAATAATTAAAAATTGGTGGAGGGGCACACAAGTGTGCCCATTGTACATTTGCTGGAATCCAAAACCTTAGTTGTTTGCTTGAACAGCACAAGAAACCCTGGCAAGGTAAGTCAAGAGGACTGTTTCCACAGACATTGTTGGGAGGGAGTTGTGCACCAGCAAGCATAAGCTAAGCAAGGGGGAGTAAGAAAACATCCCTGGGCTAAGTTTGTGTTTCTTTGTTAGTGGTAGGGTCAGTTTGAAAGATAGCCTAGGTTTGGACTGAGGACAATGTTGACTTCTGTATAACAGCCTGATGAGCACCTTTTATTATTTTGTATTTGTATTTATTGTATTTATATAGCGCCTTAATCCAAGGCGCTTTACAGTTTAACAACAAGAATATATCGAAAATGGAACAGTAGAAGCAACAATATACATGAATCAAACAAAAAAACAGTATGTAGAACAATTTGCATATGAGAAGGAGGAGAAGAGGAGGGGGATGGGGAAGGAAGGATGAGGGAGAGAGATTAGGGAGTAAAGTAAATAGTAGGACAAGAGGTCATAGGAAAGAAGGGGGGAAGATGAAGAAAACTAAGATGGGGGTACTAGGGGGAGAAAGAGAGAGAGAGAGAAAGGGAAAAAGGGGAATAGGGTGTCAGGGAGGGGAATGGAGAAGGAGTGATTTCAAGGAGGAACGGAGTGAAGAATAGGTAGGGATGGAGCGGATAGAAAGAGACAGGAAGTTCCAGTGTAAAGGGGCAAGGAGCTGAAAGGAGTGGAAACGAGAAGAGACACAAGGGGGTGGGGGAACAGAAAGTAAGAAGAGATCAGCGGAGCGAAGGGAGCGAGAGGGAGTGTGGAATGAGAGAAGAGAGGAGAGATATGGAACATCCACTGTAGCAACAGGGCTATGTGAGGGCTTATTTTACTTTACCAAAACTCTGTAAGTTTGAGACATGTCCAGTGGCCCATTTCATCTTTCTGACCTACCACAGCGCATATGTATGCCACTCAAAATTATTGGTGCATTTACAAGAATGTTCTCTTTGATAAAGCACTAACTGTATAGGTATTTTAAACGTATATTGCTTCTAGAAACTGCCTCCCAACAAATAAGAAATCTGCTTCTAAATACTATGGATCTGTTGAATCTGTACTATGTAGATGCACATAAAAACATAGTGCTATACTACATATATGCCTTACCTTTCATTTTTCCATTTTTATTGCTGTAGCCCGAGACTGCCACAGGTGTAACTTAAATTGTACAGACCCATTACACCAAAAAAAACAAGGTTGAGTACCAAAAAACCAAAGAAAGTGCACTGCAGCATTTTGAAATCTGTTTCAAGTGCTCACACTGGTGATTTACTTGTTGAGCATTTCCTGCAAAGTATAATTACTATGTTTAAAAACAAATGTTAATCAGACATGTGCATTTAATTTTCAAGGGTATCACACACCTTTAACAACTTCAAATAGAGGCCATGTAAAAAGGAGGACAGGAAAACAGACCACACCACAAACAAGAGACACAGGTGATTTGGGCAGAATTGATACTGCAGTAAGCCAAACCATCATGCAATGTGCTCATGAAGGATGACTTTGAGCAGTGGGTTTAATTTGAGTTAAATACATGCACTGAGCCATGGAATGTGGTGTAAGTGCCCCACATTAAAGGCGAAGTTCGCTCAGAAATGTTATTGTCCCAATCCTTCAGGCATGTATTTTGAAGCATACTGTCATCAAACTTAAAACAATTTCCTATGCATCTTACCTTAGTTTCCCTCACATTTACACATGCAAAAACAACAGGTTGGGCACTGCCATTTTGTGCTAATCTTATCCATTGATATATCGCCCTCAATTCAAGTGCCCTTGCGGCAAGAACATACATTGCCTGCTCCTCAAACTGACATCACTGGACGCTTATGCCCTTTTTCACAATGCCAATGCACGTCTCGTGTCAACGTCCTCTGCGTGCAAGCTATTGACATGTATCCATGGAAATGCCAACACGCCTCTTTCCTCGACAAGTATAAACAAACCCTTTTTGATCACACAACAATGGAGTTTCTTTTTCCTTTGTAAAAGCCTATTTCATTTCGAGCCTCTGTGACTTTTTTCTGCTCTGTTCAGCTAACTTCCAAGTTCGACTCCCTGTGAACAGGTACTTAAGAGTATCTGAACTGATTAAACCTAGTAGTTGCTTTTATTTAAACATTTTTTATATACAAAAGCCTTTAGCAAACCATATTTAAATTCTACTTTTACAAGGCTTATTTTTGACATATGTGCATACAACATTTTATAGTGTGTGCCTATTGTTCATGTCTTTGCACTGTGGGTTTTTGTAACATGGCAGTGTGTTCCATTCTCCTTCTTTAATAGTAGTAACTGTATACAAACAAACACCATCTTATTTTTCGGACTGTTTTTTTGTACTTCTTCAATATACATGAACTATGGCAACAACACAGCCCTACCAGTACGAGCCCAAATATTCAGAGGAGGAATTAATTGAAAGAGAAAGAAGCAGAAACAAAGAAGATTGCCCATGCTTACAGCACAGGGGAGTCTTGATACTATTAAAGACACAGAGGCGAGCATTATGCTATACTTTCTTTAATTCTGCAACTCGCAGCATTTCAGAATCTTTTTTTTTATTTTTTTATTGCAATTTCTTTTTAATCAAATGATTGATTTTTTTTTTGCAACGTTTGTACTTTGAGTTTGTACAATCATTTCTCTTTGGTTCTCCTTGATCTTCCGGAGAGCACGTACGCAGATGTTTTGAGGTGTTTAGGTCCGAGTAGAGAAAGTCTTAATTATATTCCTTTCGTTTGAGCTCTAGTTTTTCAGTTAGCTGTTGTAAAATCTTGAAGGTCGCCAGTTGCCATGATGTTCGATGTCCACCAATCATCCGAGCCCACCATATGTCTTCATCAGTTGTTAGTGAATGTAGCAGAAGAATCTTCAGGTAGGGCAAGCGTATCTCCTTTGGGTCAGGGCATGAGAGCATTAAATGGCGAAGTGTTTCCTTTTCTTTGTTACAGAATCTGCAGCTGTTTGATAGTGACAAGCCTCTAATGTATCGTATTTCGTTAGACTCAAGGAGGTTCAGTCTTGCTCGCATTATCAAGTTACGTGCTGATCGGCTCGGGAATTTTTTGATGTAGTTTTGTAGAGTATTCAATTTCATTGCCATAGGAGGAAGATGCGAAGTAAGTTTATAGTTAGTTGATGTATTTAGCGTGTTGATCCAATCCATCTCTTTTAGTTTCTTAAGTATCCTTGTTGGATTATTAATCAGTTCATCTTCAGCACACTCTATTGTATTTAGCAGATCTAAATTTTCTTTTTTCCACCGGATGAGCATTTTGCTGCTTCATGTTTGAAGTTCTTTGAAGGCCGTGAATGAAAGTACAGTCTGGGAGTATGCATTTCCTATAAAGCATGATTGTATTGCAGTCAACCGTACTCTGGAGGGATAGCAAGCTCAATTCTCGACGAATCAATGGTATAGGAGTTGAGTTTGGTAGATAGAAGACCGACCTCCAAAAATAGGCTTCCAGCTTAGGCCAGAGAGTTTTGGGGAGGTATGGCATGGCTTCCGCAGCATATGTCACAATAGGCACCACCTTTGCTTTGTAGAAATTTAAGAGAGGGATTGTCGAAAATTTCCCAAATTTTCTATCAATGGCTTTTCCCTTTGTAGCTAAGCTGTTAATTTTGTCCCAAAGGTGGTCTTGCATAGCCGGCTCTTTTGCTGTAGAGTCTAGGACCGCACCCAAGTATTTAAAGTTCTTGACTTTTTCAATCATTGTTTTATCGATGGTCCAATTGAATTTTTCCTTCTTTTGCGACGAGCCTTCCAACACCATTATCTTTGTCTTTTCGATGTTAATTTCCAGATTGTTTTCGGAACAGTACTCATATAAGTTTGAAAGTTGTTGTTGAAGGCCTATCGGGGTCATATCTAGTAAAATGAGGTCGTCCGCGTAGAATAATCTGCTGATGTTCGTATTTGCAAGTTTTGGTGGGAAGGATCTAATCAAGGGTTCTGTATATTGATAGTCTCCCATATAGGCAAGGAAAAGTGCCGGGGCCAGAGGACAGCCCTGTTTAACACCTCTACTAGTGGCAATTTCAGAAGAAAGGCTTCCTAGTTGGTTCAGCCGTATCTTAATGTTGGTATCTGTGTGCAGGGCTTTAATAGGGTTTAGAATAGCACTTGGGCATTTCCACAGTGACAGTTTCTCCCAGAGTCTAAAACGGTCGACACGGTCAAAAGCCTTAGAGAAGTCGATAAAAGCCATGAATATTCTCGGGTTTCCTTCCTTTACCTTGGCTTTCAGAGTAGATATCATAAAGATGTTAATGACTGTCCCCAACGACTTCTTGAAACCTGCTTGGAAGTTGTCATTGCAAGGCGCGCGGGCAGCCCAGGCTTGGAATTTTTTCAAGAGTAGTGTTCCAAAGATCTTCCCTATGGGGTCCAATAAGGCGATGGGGTGATAGTTTGTAGGATCTTGTTTGTCTCCTTTTTTGTATATAGGAATCACAATGGCGGAAAGCCATGAGGGAGGTACAGATTGAGAAGCCACACATCTTGTGAAAACTGATCTTATGAATTTAGCCCACTCTTCCGGATGGGTTTTTAGATCAAGGTTTGTGATCCCATCGGGTCCGGGGGCCCTGGACTTTTTCAATTTTTTGAGAATATCTCGTATGTCGTCTAGATCGTCGAGTTTCGTCCAGGAGTCAGTGGTTTTTGTATTTTTAGGAACAGATTGTGACACCTGAGAGCGTGTACCAGCCGTTACATTTGATGAAGGTTTTTCAAAGAGGGAACTAAAGTGGGCAGCCCAGGTAATTTCGCTGATACTGTTTGCGATATTCAAACCGTTGGGTAGAGATGATTTGTTCACCAGAGACCAAAATTCTTTCAGATTGTTATAACAGATCGCTTTTAATATGGCTTCTGCATCTTGTTGATGAAGTTGCCATCTGTATGATCTCACCCAATTGTTGTAGTTCCTAGTAAGTTCTTTGATTACTTGAGTTCTTTCGGCGCTCGTGAGATTTAATGCGTTTCTTTTGGCTTTTCTGAAGACCCTTCGTTTCTGGACAAGCACTTTGTCGTACGAGTGAAGGGGAGCTTGCATCTTTTTGTTTAATTTACCTCTCGGAATTCTATAGGTAGTTAAAAGAGGGCCATAGTCGACCAAGTCAGAAGTACATGACCGGCACATGTTTGTGTACAAGTTTGTGAGATCTCTGATGCCGTGTGCTGTTAAGCGTAGCCTTGTGCCTTGAGGAGTTTGTTCCACCGCAGTTTCATACCTATCAGAATTGAAGTAGGACGTTTTCAAGGTAGTTTGGAGAATATTATGAACGTCAAAAGAGGTTGTTAGGTGCAAAATGGGTTCCGAGACAAAAGTGTAGTCGATGGTTGACTTTAGTTGTCCATTTGACCAAGTTGGTAATCGGTTATTATTTTCGTATACTGCATCAAGGTTATGCAGTTTTCTTGAATTCATCAGTTTCATCCATTCATTTCCCCGGTCCTCGCTCGTGGATTTTTTTTTGGTAATTTTCTGATTACAACAAGAGTTCAAGTCGCCGCATATTATAATATGGAAGGTGTTATAGGTCGTCCGTACCTCGTCGATTATGTTTTCAATCAGTTTTAGGAATTTCTTTTGGTCAATCGCCGCCGGATTCCAGCATGCGTTAAGAATTGCTACGGAGATTGGGTGGTGATAAACTCCGGCTGATGATCGCGATGACCAAGTTAGCAAAAGTGCTAATAGAGAATAATTTGAAGCGATGATGTTAATTGCCGTAAAACCTCTATCCATTCGGAAGCCAATAAGCAAACCCGAAGAAGGGCGGCCCATTGGGCCTTTTGCTGCTGGGGCCAGGAAAAGGTTGTATTCGTCAAGTGTTGGCAGTTTGGTCAGCCAGGTTTCTTGAAGACACAATATGTCAAAAGAGCCCAAGTTTATATCGCTGATGGAGGTAAGGTGTTTAAATCCCCTGGTATTCCAGGAGGCTAGCTTAAGTTCAAGTACAGTGCTGTTTCGGTAAATCGTCGAAGGTGGAGCGGCGTTCAAGTTCTTGGGCTGCTATTTTGAGCGATGTGATGCCAAAGCTTTGGGAGCCATGCCCAGAAGCTGGATGAAGTAGAATTTCTATCAGGAGATGCTTTAGGAACATTTTTTTCCCGTTGGATGGTTTTGGTAAGCTTCCTGTTGCTTTCTTGTCGTTTTTTGCGGAAGCTAATTTTATCTTCAGGATTCTCTGGATTTGAGTCATTTCTTTTCGTGTTGGGTATTAGTGAGGTATGATGTGGTCCGTGTTTGGTTTTATTTGAAAAAGTCACTTTTGAGCTGTAATGGTGGCTTGGTGGGTCTAATCGATCAACTAGGTTTTGTCGATCCGGGGAGATCTCTAAATTACGGTGTGCTCTTACATCATTGTCATTTTTTCTCGGGTTCCTAATAAGGGTTCCAGTAGTTACCTTTGTCTCGTGGGTCTTTTCTTCTGTTGACATGATTTTTAGTGAGAGGTGATAGCCCAAACTTGAAAAGTCTTTTTTCTGGTCGATCAGTTTGTCTTTGACTTTTCTTGAGACAATATGAAGGTGACACACCGCTCTTCCATGATGATGGCTAGGTTCGACTATCCACAAGTCATCGGACGAAATCTGAGTTAATTTAGGTATGAGATGAATCAGAGTCAACATACCTCCTCTATTTAGTGTGACTTTGTCTCGGTTTTCTCTAGATTGTTCTAGTTTTAGGATCCATTTCCCCGGTTGTTTGCCCTGTTTTTTGGTCGTTTGGTGAGAGTTTGTCTTTGAACCGAAGGACTTTGCTGTATGATGTTTGCTTTCTTTAGGGGTTTCCTCTCGCAAGCAGTTCCGTGATGGAATTTTTCGAGGGTGACGTGGGGTATCATGAAAATCTGAGAATTGTTTTTTTCTACCCTTTCATTCTGAAGAAAGGTAGGGCCACTGTTTTTTTTTGTTGAGAGTGTCTTTGCCTTGGTTAAAATTGACAATTCTATCTTCATTCGTCGTTCTTCTAAGGCCATAAACGGTGACCGATGTCTGTCTTCGCAGGAGGTGACTGTTGAAGGGGTCTTTGCATGCAAGTCTGAAGTAATATGATTATCAGGCGATGTTCTCCGTTGAACTGGTGACGTCGTGGAGGTAGGTTCGTCACAGTGTTCTGAAAGGTTCGTCAGGTCTGTAATGGAATCAGAGTCCTCTGTAGATTTTACTGAAGCCTTAGAGTCATTGTTCGCAAGTGAATGGAGACAGTTCAAGAGGTCAGAGTCTAGTTGTGAAAAGTAAATTTGATGAGTACGATGGTTGTGGGGCTCAGAGGCTAATTTTTCAGCTGGGTCCATCGTTTTTTTAGAAGCTGTTATTGGATCTGAGGCTTCCAAGGTCGGTAAAGAAGTGGCAGGTTTTTGTTTTGCAGAGAAAATTGAGTAGGGTTGATCTGCTTGAGCTGTAGGTATTTTGTTTAAGTTTTCTTCCTCGTCGATCACCAAAACGATATTGGAGGCAGATCCATTAGTGATTTGTGATGGTAGTAGTGACGGTTTTTTCAGAGCCGGTTTCGTTTTAACACGAAGGGTGGAGATCTGAGGAATATCCAAGGTCCGGTCAATAGGAGGCACAGGAGTAATGTGGGCCTCCGTAGAGATGTTTGGGAGAGCATATTTCTCCAGACGATTCAGTGTTGTTTCAATTTCTTTGAGACGCGCATCTATGGCCGTCATGGTTGAGGGTGGTGGATTTCTTGTTTCCTTTTGGGCAGTGATGTGGCCTTCAAGGAAAATGAGTTTAGCGTGAATCATCGCCTGTAGAACGGTATGATCCTTTAAGGTGTCGTATAGTGACTCGTATAACTTGGTAAAAGGGACCAGGGCAATGGATAATGCCGACATGTAGGAAAATAAGTCCGGCTTTTTTGATGATGGTTCTTTGGTAGTTGAAGACTTGCGGCAGGATTTGTGTAGGGGAGTAGACTGGGTAGAAGAACTTAGTCTGTCAGAGCGGGATCAGGATTTTGGTAAGTTTTCCTGTTGTCTCTCAGGTCAGCAATAAGTGGAGTCTGAGAAACAGATTGGTGCCGCTTAGGTGATTTATCTGGTTCATTGGAGATTGGAATCGTCTTTTCGGTTACGCAGGCAGGAACGTTTCCTGGTTTGTTTTGTGAAGCAATGGGAGATGCTGGAGACAGGGAAAGAGAGGATGCGTCCCCCAAATGTTGTTTTCTTTGGTCAATCGTCTGGGTCGTGGCGTCATCGACAGGATGGGAACATATCGCCGTAGAAGCCAGGAGGTCCTTTGTAGGGCTAAAAGTTTTGTTTGTGACTGAATTTAGGTCAAAGACAAACTGAATAGGTAAAGGATGTAGAGGCGATTGACCAAACGTGAATTTGTTTTCTCTGACTTTTTCAGGCTATGGTCTTTTTTCTGTAGTAAGATGTTTTGAGTTGAGAGGGTCTAGTCTGGGAAATGGGCCCTCTTCAGTTCTTCTTAGTTTAGTTGATGGCTGTAGGTCAAGGACTGCATCTAGGAGTTCCGCGTCCGTTAGCTCTGTCAGTGAGCTATTACAATTGTTAGTTTGATGGGTTTTTTTTAAAAATGTTATCAAAGTTCCCATTGGGAAGTGAACAAGGTCCGAGGACCTAGCTTTGGTTGCTTTATTTTTTTTTTAAGTTTGTTTTAGTGTAGACTCGTTGGTTTGAGATTTAGGTAGCTTTAGTTTGCCACTTTTAACTTTTAATTTTTTTTTCTTTTTCCGAGAGATCGGGTTGGAGATGATCGAGGGCGTTTCTTTGTGTTTATTGTAGTAACTTCGAGCGGTGGCGTGGGTTGCTGCAAGCTCAGGGGGCGGGGCTTAGATGTCTCAAAGGAGCCACTCGCCCCCAGCTCTGATGACGCCTCTCGAGGCGTGTTGCTTTCCACGTCTTCACACAGAGCAGACGAAGCAGATGGCCGCTCCTCAGAGCCCGCCCTCGCCTCGAGCGGGCTCCGCGCGTCTACCTCGGCCGTCTCTGCGTGCACCTGAGCAGAGACAAAGCGGAGGGCCGACGCCTCGGCTGGGGCGGCCGAAAGCTCTGCTTGCGTCGTTTCAAATCAGCCCTCTCGCCCCCCATTGGAATCTCGCGCCATCAGGACGGCACGGGCTCTGTAGGCTTTTCTTTAAATTGTGTCCCTGGAACATGGTTTAGCAGAACTGGGAGGTTAGTTTGCTCAACGGATCTTTGTGGAGCAGAGTTTGTCAGTAGGTCTTCTCCCTTGTGCAGTGGTGGTAACTTGAGCACTTTTTTGCCAACTTTTTTACTCACCGGTTTTAGTGATTTTGCTGAGTTCAGCAGGGTCTTTGCGGATTCGGATAGTTCTGTCAGCAAGGATTTGTCAACTTGCTGGCGTGAACGCCAGCTTCGCAGGCAACCATTTTCTTCTTCCTGCGGGTCCAAGGGAGAGGCAGTCAATCCAGTCACAACAGCCATGACTGCAGGACTGCCACTCTCCGCTACTCCGCGTCCGCTCCGCGGTCTGGAAAGGTAGATGTAGGTGGATTCTGTAACTCCTCCTTCAGGAAAGGATGAGCAGGGTGAACAGACTCAACAGGTAGGGAACTCTGCAGGACTGCCACTCTCCGCCACTCCGCGTCCGCTCCGCGGTCTGGAAAGGTAGATGTAGGTGGATTCTGTAACTCCTCCTTCAGGAAAGGATAGGCAGGGTGAACAGACTCAACAGGTAGGGAACTCTGCAGGACTACCACTCTCCGCCACTCCAATCCAGAATCTTTAACATTTTAACATTTAAACTCAAATTTTTTAGTTTTGTAGCTTCCATGAAATGAAAAATCCAAGAGTTTAAAGAGTTCCACCGTAATACCAATCCCCATGAGCCTCTAGTGTCCCGTAGTCTCAAGGCTCCGATTGTCTACCTATCAGAGCCTAGGCCCCAGTACAAGTAGTCTTAGCTCCAGGTCCTTTCCTCTTTCTTTAAGCAGCAAAACTGTGCCTGAACTTGAAAGATAACATCCTTGCACCATTGTAAAAATCCTGCATCCCTTAAGCTCGAAATCTTCTCCGAGGGCCCACGGTCATTCTGGCAAACTGAACGTAGACAGGTGCTTCACAAAAACAAACTTCGCTTTCTTTCTCCCCCCTACATCTTAGGTCATCTTCTATTCATCTCCTATGATAAATGGAGAGCAAAATTGTGAGGGTGGGAATACATCATAGCGTTTATACATCAAGTGTATATATGCCAACATTAAAACTCTTTGCTTTATTCTGGCCGGGATATAATGCTTACATCTGTGTCTTTAATAGAATCAAGACTGCCATGCGCTGTAAGCATTGGCAATCTTCATTCTATGCCAAGACAGGAGGAGAGCATTATGCTTGTTCAAAGCTCTCTACCACTCTATTAGTTATTTCAGAGACTGATTTAAAATAAAAGGTCATGAATGTCGTCTCTGAAGACCAATCGGCTGACTTCATAGTGTCTTGCAACAACACCCCTGCTGTGAAGGCTCTAGATGCCATTGCTCCCCTCGCAGAATGCACACCAAATCTGGATAATATGCCTGCCCAATGCATAACTTCTAGGACCCATCTGGCTATTGTGGCAGTGGCTATGGCGTGGTATGGGTTCCTATGCGCTATAAGCAGCTGAGTGACTCCTAACGGCCTAATTGTGGCTGTCGCCAATTCGTAATCTTGAATGCAATGTGCTATGCAAATCTTCTTGTTCTGTGGAAAGTAGGGGTAGGATATAAACTTTGAATCGCATTTCGTCCTTTTCGCTATGCTAAAGGCTACGCCTTCTGGGTAAAAAATCTTTCTTTTGATTTCTAATGCTTTAACATCTGATACTCTCCTACATGCCACTAAGCAGAGCAGCATTGCTAGCTTTCCTAACAATTGGGATCGTGAGAGACTGCTATTCTCTGGCCAGCTGAGAAACAACTGAAGCACTTCTCTGACGTCCCAGAGTACAGAATACTTGGGTTCCGGAGGATTTCTCATATTAACCCCTTTAAATAGCCTGATGATAGCAGGGTGTTGTCCCAAGGGTTTGCACTCTAGTCTATCATGCTGATATCGCCGAACTATAAACTCTGAGTGTCCTATAGGCGTACCCATCGTGAAATCTGTCGCCCATGAAATTCAGGATTTGGGCTAAAGGAGCTGAAACAGGATGAATACTGTATTCTGTGCACCAGTTGGACCAGCGGTCTCAATCGGCGCCATAGCTCCGGATGGTGGAAGGCACCCAGGAGTCTCTAATTCAGTCGGCAGCGAGCTGTGAAATGCCTGGCAATTCCCACCTTTTCCTGAAACCCTGCAAGCTATTAGGCAGAGATTGCCTCCTTCTATCAGAGGGTGAGGTTGGCTGTTCGGGCCGAGCAGAAGGTCCTGACTGTGGGGAATCATCCTCGGGAAACCCGAAGAAAGTTCCATCGCTACTGGAAACCAGGCCTGGCCTTTCGCTAAGACTCTCGTTAGCATGACGAATGGCGGGAAGGCATAGTGGACTGCTCTGGTCCACTGGTGTAAAAAGGCGTCCATCCCCACCGCTCCCGGGTCTATCCTCCTGCTGAACTACTTGGGAGTCTGAGCGTTCAATCTGGGTGCGAATGGATCAATGTCTAGGGGACCCCAAACCCTCTTTAAATGCGCGGAAACATGTGGGTGAAGCTTGTAGTCGCTGGAGTCCACGAGATATCGTGAGTTCCAGTCTGCCAGGATGTTCTGTTCTCCTGGTAATTATTCTGTCAATAACGTTATGTGATGTTGTATGCAGTGATGCCAAAAATCTTTTGCTGGTTCCACCAACATTTTGCATTTGGTTCCTCCTAACTTGTTTATATAACGAACTGCTGATATTTTGTCCATCTCGAGCAAGATGCAACAGTTGGCTCTGCCTTTGGTAAAAGCATGCACTGCGAAGGACCCTGCAAGCAGCTCTAGGCAATTTATGTGTAACTTTAATTCTTCTGCTGACCATTTCCCTCCTGTCTCTACTTCTATGCATCTGCCCCCCCCCCAGCTGGCTCTGCTCGCGTCTAACTCTATAATTACATCTGGAGTGTCGGCAGAAATCGCTCAGCTGTTCCAGACCTCCACGTTCAGGAGCCACCATCAAAGCTCTGTCAGTGCGTCTTGATCTAGGGTCACTAGTTGGTGGTACACTGCTCCTCCCTGCATGTTTCTGATCTTGAGCCTTTCTAGGGCTCTGTAGTGAAAAGGCCCGGGAAAAATCACTTGAATCGAAGTTGCTAATAGTCCTACCATCCTGACTAGACTGCAAAATGAAATAGTCTTCTTCGCAATGATAGACCTGAGCTCCTTCTTGACAGCGTTCACCTTGCGGGCTGCGAGTTCGAGAGATGCTTTCCTGGTATCTATGATGAATCCCAGGAAGTCTATTCTCTGAATTGGTTGTAATTAGGACTTTTCCAGGTTTATGATAAAACCTAGAGAGGACAATAGGGCATAGACCCAGCATACTTTTTCTTGGAGAGCAACTTTGCTCTGAGCTAAAATCAGAATATCGTCCAAGTAAGTCTTAGTTACTTACCTGTAACTGTATTTCTCCAGCATTGGTATCTTTCATAGATTCAGATGCTTGAATATTCCCCGTCGTCAGACTGGGAATCCTCGGTGATAAATTAAATAATAATAATAATATATATATTTTTTTAATATATATATATATATATATATATATATATATATATATATATATATATATATATATATATATATAAAAATATACACACTGCCACCCAGCAGTGCATGTACACAGCCCATTATAGCCTATGAGCCACTTCATTGTGTAGTCCCTCCACCTCACTTTGGTCCTTTATGGCCCCAGCTAATGCGGTGGCAGGGCTTAAGCTCCGCCCCCGGCAGCCATCTTCAGATTTTGAACCGTAGAGATTACAGTATGATGGATGCCGAGCATAGGAGCAGCCTCTCAGGGGAGGCGGGCGGGCGCATGTGAATCTATGAAAGATACCAATGCTGGAGAAATACAGTTACAGGTAAGTAACTAAGACTTCTCCAGCATTGGATCTTTCATAGATTCAGATGCTTGAATAGAATACCAAGCAGTTAAAACATGCCACCATAATAAACAGATATGCATAATTACAGAAAAACATATTTCTGATCAAACCTTTACCATGCAGCAACACAACGGTTACATACTTCGGGAAAGGTGGGAAAGGAGGCTGGTCCTACCTTACACAAAGAGATGGCGGAGCACTGCCTGTCCAACTGCAGTTTCTTTGTTGGTATCTTCAGTAAGGCAGTAGTGTTTCGCGAAAGTATGTAGAGTGCTCCACGTGGCAGCTCTGCATATGTCTTTCAAAGCCACCCCTGCGTGGAATGCTGTTGACGCCGCCCTTCCTCTGGTGGAGTGAGCAGACGGCGGTCTAGTTAAAGGGTCGCCTTTCAACTGATGGCAGTGGGTGATGCAGGACGATACCCAGCGTGCCAGACTTTGTTTGGATATATGTTGGCCCTTGGTACGGCCAGAGAAAGAAATGAATAGCCGGTTTGAGGAGCGGAACTCCTTGGTTCTTTGCAAGTAAAACTTCAACACCCTAGAAACGTCTAGAGTGTGTAATGTCCTTTCCGCTTCCGAAGCGTGATTCTGGAAGAAGGTTGGTAACACAATGCGCTCAGTGAAGGACATCTCCGAAAGTACCTTGGGGAGGAACTTCGGGTGAGGCCTTAAGATGACGCGGTCCTTCTGGAACAAGGTAAATGGAGGTTCCGAAGACAAAGCTTGCAACTCACTGATCCTTCTGGCCGATGTGATGGCTACCGGGAAGGATGTCTTCCAGGACAAGAATTTCATATCGCATCTATGTATGGGCTCGAAGGGAGGTTGCATGAGGGCTGTTAAGACGGTGTTGAGGCTCCAGTCCGGAACTGGTGTAGGTGTAGGCGGATAAGTACGCATCAGTCCTTTCAGGAAGATCTTGATCGCTGGAAAGGAGAGTAAGGCTTGCGTCTCCGCGGTTACTGTGTAGGCCGCTATGGCTGACAGATGGACCTTGATAGAGGACAGTGAGAGCCCTGATTTAGCCAGGTGCAACAAGTAAGGCAGAATTTGATCAACCGAGGCCGTGAGGGGATCGATCGCAGAGGTCTCACACCATTTGGAAAACCTGGTCCATTTTCTGGTGTAGGTGAGTTGCGTGGACGGGGCTCTAGCGGCCCTGATGATATCCCAGCATTCTGATGGTAACTTTAGGTGCATTAGTTTACGCTGCTCAGGAACCATGCCTTGAGGGACAGGCTCCTCGGGTCGTGGTGGAGGACCTTGCGGTTCTGTTGTGTCAGTAGATATTGAAGTGATCTGAGACGAATCGGGGTTTTGCAGGATAGATGTCTCAGCGTCGGGTACCAGACTTGCCGTGCCCAATCGGGTGCAATAAGAATCAAGGAACAATCCTGTTCTTTCACCCTGCGAAGTACCCTCGACATGAGGGGAATGGGTGGGAAGGCGTAGAGGAGCTTCCCCGACCAATCCACTGAGAACGCGTCTCCCAGCGATTGGTGCTCGGGGTATCTTGACGCAAATCTCTTGCATTTTTTGTTGTTCC
The DNA here is from genome assembly GCF_040938575.1 of Ambystoma mexicanum. NCBI lineage: Eukaryota > Metazoa > Chordata > Amphibia > Caudata > Ambystomatidae > Ambystoma > Ambystoma mexicanum. The sequence continues at coordinate 983,337,661 of NC_090936.1, forward strand.
TGGTGGCGAAAAGGTCGATCTGCGGATGGCCCCATAAGGCAAAGATCCGTTGGGTTTCTTTTTCGTCCAGCTCCCACTCGTGTGACGCTGTGTATTCTCTGCTTAATCTGTCCGCTAGGACATTGTCCACTCCTGGAAGGTGCTCTGCCCTGATCTGTATCCCGTAGCGCAAGGCCCATGCCCATAGCTGTTGGGCTTCTTGCGACAGAATCTGAGACCTCGTACCTCCCTGCTTGTTTGTATAGTGCATGGAGGTCGTGTTGTCTGTCTGGACTGTAAGAACTTGACCAGCTATAACCGGTAGGAAGGCTTTCAGCGCCAACCTTACGGCCCTGAGCTCCAACACGTTGATGTGGAGTTGGGACTCTTGTGCCGACCAAGATCCCTTGGTTTGGAGGTCCGCAAGATGAGCGCCCCAGCCTGATAAGGAAGCGTCCGTCCGCAGCAGGAGGGTCGATGTCGGTGCTTGAAACGGCATTCCCTGTAGAAGATTCCTCGGAGCGTTCCACCATCGAAGGGCCTTGTGCAACGTCGATGGAACCTGGACAATGTCTTCCCAGCATCCGAAAGCTTGTTTCCATTGGTGGTCCAGAGCTTCCTGAACCGGCCTCATGCGAAGCCTGCAGTTCGGTATGAGGAATATGCATGATGACATCATGCCCAATAGGGATTTGTAAGAGCGCACAGATGTTGTCTCTTTCTGTAGGAAGTTCGAAGTTAAGCGTAGAATCGCTGCTATTCTCTCTGTGGATGGTCTCACTCTGGGAATGCTGGAGTCTAGCTCGGCTCCCAGGAAGAGAGCTACCTTGCTGGGGACGAGGCAGGACTTCGTCTGGTTGATGGAGAAACCTAACTCTTTTAGGAGGTTGACCGTCCTTGACACTGCCGAACGAGCCTTTGCAGCTGAACTTGCCTTTATCAGCCAATCGTCCAGGTATGGAAAAACGTCCGTTCCTGCTCTCCTGAGACTTGCCGCTACCGGTGCCAGGCATTTCGTGAAAACTCTTGGCGCCGATTTTAGGCCGAACGGAAGCACTTGAAACTGAAAGTGGAGCCCTCCCACTGTGAACCTGAGGAACTGCCTGTGTGCTGGATGGATCGGGATGTGGAAATAAGCATCCTCCAAGTCTAAAGTGGCCAAGAAATCGTGCTTGTTTAACCAAGGTAGCACCCCTTGTAGAGCCACCATCTTGAAAGTTATGCGCTTGATGAACTTGTTGAGCGCCCTCAGGTCCAAGATGGGTCTCCATTGACCGTTTTTCTTTCGGACGAGGAAGAATCGGGAGTAAAAACCTTTTCCCCTCTGAGAATAAGGAACTGGTTCTACTGCTGCCTTCTGGAGCAGTTTTTGCACTTCGGACATGACCTGTTTTAGCATTTGCACTCTGCGAGATGTTGGAGGCAGGGAAGGAGGTTGGTCCAGAAATTCTAAGGTGTGACCCTTTCGGATCACCTGTAACACCCATTTGTCCGATGTAATTGACCGCCAGCGCTGGAAAAACTGGCTCACCCTTCCCCCCCACCGGGGCGTGGCGAAGGGGGGGGGGGGATTGGTCGTCAGTTCTGCTTGCCTTGCGACTTCCCTTGGGCGGAGCCACGTCTGCCTCTATGGGCGTATCTGTTGGATGACTGATATTTATTGCCTTGGTACGTGCCGCCTTGTGCTTTCTGACCATAGGAGGAGGAACGACTGTATCCCCTGAATTTGGAAGATGAACCTCTAAAGGGACGAAAAGACCGATGGTCCTTACTTTTGTCCTTTAAAGAACTGATGGCTCTGGCTGTGTCAGTGTCTGTCTTGATTGCTTTCAAATGGTCGTCTATCTTTTTCCCAAAAAGATCTTGACCGTCAAATGGCATGTCCAGAATCTGCGCCTGAACTTCAGGTCTAAAGTTAGTAGCCTTCATCCAGGCCTGCCTTCTGAGCACTGTACCGTGCGCCATCTGCCTGAAACCTGATTCGGCCACATCAACTGCCGCGTCGATCATGTGATCCGATGTTGCTTCACCATCCGCTATAATGGATTTTGCCTCCTCCTGGAGCTCCGGTGGTAATTGTTTCGCCAAGTTAGACATGCGGAGCCAAAGCTCGCGATCGAATCGTGCGGTCATGGCCATTGCATTACCCGCTCTGATTGTAAGTGATGCAGAAGATGAAACTTTCCTGCCCATGGCTTCCAATTTGCGTCCGTCCTTATCCGGTGGTGCCGACAAAGGTGAGGAGGGGTTGGCGAGTTTCTTTCTGGCCGCCACTGTAATAACTGAGTCCGGTTTCGTATGACCCCTTAAACAAAGCGGTGCTGAATCCGGAGCTTTATATTTCTTTTCTGGCCTGGACACCAACGCCGGAGTCGATAAGGGCGTGGCTAGGATCTTGGATCCGGAATCCCAGATGGTATCGAGGAGGGGAATTGTGGTCACTGTCCTCCTTCGTTTGTCCCTGTGCTCATAGAGCACTGATTGCCTTTCCTCCGAAGAAACCTGAATTTTAAACAGTTCTGCGGCTTTACCTATTATGGTGTGGAAAGAAACGAGATCATCCGGTGGTGAGGCCTTGCCCGGCGAGTCTCTCCTCCTGGGCTTCTCGACGACGTAGTCATCCCAATCACTGTGTGCGTCTGGCTCCTGAGTTATTTCTCCTTCTTCTGGTTCCGAAAATTCACCAAAAGGATCCTCCTGCCAGTCTGATACCGAGATGGTGGACGGTACCATGGTGGGATCTACGTCCGGAGATCGCGGTCTGTGCGATGACTGTGGTGACGGGACTCTTGTAGGTGAAGCACTGTGGGTGCTGCTCCTCGGTCTTCGAGCAGGGGATCTCATCCGTTTTTGCGGTCTACTCCTGTAAGGAGAGCAACCCGATGTGCCTGGAATCGGGGATGACTCTCTAGGAATGGGATTAATCGGAACTTGCTTCTCCCTTTGCCGTTTGTAAAATTCTTCTACAATCCTCTGCACGGATAACATGAGCACCGGGTCATGAGGATAATCGGATTCTCCCGTGGACGGGTGCCAAGGAGGGCTGTATTGTTTCGGTAAGGGACCGATGGACTCTTCCACCACTTCTGCATCAGAGAATTCTTCCTGAAGAATTATATCCGGAAATTCTGCCATGTGCCCCAAAGGTGAAAATTGCTGCACCAGAGGTTCAGTTACAGTATTCTTCTCAATGATATTGCTTGTAATGACAGGAACTTCAAGAGTAAGAGGCAGTAATTCCTCTGTAACTGCCGAAATATCCGGTGCCTCTGAAGGCGTTATGGATGGTGTTATTCTCGTCGACGACTGAGATTTTCCCGTCGACGAGGGCTTCGCCGACGACTGAGATTTTCCCGTCGACGACTGAGATTTTCCCGTCGACGAGGGCTTCGCTGTCGACTGAGATTTTCCCGTCGACGACTGAGATTTTCCAGTCGACGAGGGATTCGTCGTCGACGACTGACATTTTCCCGTCGACGAGGGCTTCGTTGACGAATGTGGAGTGTGCTCCGTGGACGACTGCGTCATGGATGAATGCTTCGTGGACGAATGGTGTTTCTTGCTCGTCGACGATTGCTTCGTGGTCGACATGTCCGATGACGATGATCTAACTGTCGACGATGTCTTAAGCGTCGTCGTCGTCGATGCTGGTTTCGTCGACGGTATGGCCGATGACGGGCCTTTACCTTTCCCTTCATTCGTGGGCGGTTTACTCGCCGACGACTGCCCCCCCCCCCGTTTTTTGCAAACTCCTCCTTACCTCTGGAGGCAGATTTTGCTGACTTTTTCTGGCTTGAAAGGTCAACTGGAGGCAGAAAGGGTATCAATTCCAGCTTCCTCTTTTTGGATTTGGGAGAGGAACTCCTTTCCACTGAAGAGGCCCTTCTCTTTGAAGTTTGCCTCTCAGATGGAGTGCTGGATTGGACAGGAGCTGTTCTGACAGACTCTTCGTCCGAAGATTGATCCCTGGATTCCAGGTATGAAAGGAGTCTTCTATGCCTGTCATGAAGGGTCTTGGTGGAAAAAGTTTTACAAATCTCGCATTTTTTAATGTCATGTGGGTACAGACAATAAATGCAATGCTCGTGGGGGTCCTTGTAGTAAACCAATTTCTTCTTGCACCTCGTGCAGTCCCTGAACAGGGAAGGCTTCCTGACAGCCTGAGGTGCCTCCATTTCTGAAGAGAAGTTCAGTCGACGATTTTGAGAGGAAAACAACAAGTTTTGCCACCAAGGTTAATTGGAAAGAAAGCCCCTAGGAAGGGGAACAAGATGGAATATATTTTACAAATATATTCCACACAAAAGTAGAAAGAATTTGGAAAAGCTCAGAGAGCTTGAGGATTCCCTGTGTCTGATAGACTGCGGTGAAAAATCTGAAGATGGCTGCCGGGGGCGGAGCTTAAGCCCTGCCACCTCATTGGCTGGGGCCATAAAGGACCAAAGTGAGGTGGAGGGACTACACAATGAAGTGGCTCATAGGCTATAATGGGCTGTGTACATGCACTGCTGGGTGGCAGTGTGTATATTTTTATATATATATATATATATATATATATATATATATATATATATATATTATAAAAAAAAAATTATTATTATTTAATGTATCACCGAGGATTCCCAGTCTGACGACGGGGAATATTCAAGCATCTGAATCTATGAAAGATCCAATGCTGGAGAAATAATGATCCTGATCCCTCTCTCTTGTATTGCCGCTGCTGCTGGCCTCATTATCTTGGTGAACGCCCATGGTGTGGACGCTAGCCCGAATGGAAGGCATATGAAGTGCCAAATTTCTCTGCTCAACCGAAAATGGAGTGATCTCCGGTGCACTGTTGCTATCGGAATGGTGAGATACGCGCCCCTGAGGTCTAGGCGTGCCAACCAATCGCCTGTCCGCAGCATGCCCCGGAGGAGGTGTATTCCCTCCATCTTGAAGTGTCTGTACATTAGCCACTTGTTGAGACCTTTCAGGTTTATCACTGGTCTTATCTTTTCGCCTTTGTGCACCAAGAATATAATGCTGAGGAACCCTGGGCCAGCTTGTGCATCGCTCTTTATCGCATTCTTCTCTGCTAGTTTGCGCAACTCACTGGGCAGGAGCGATAACTCCTCTTGGAGCATACGCATCGGCTGGGGCTCTGTTCTCTGGATGGGGACGCCTGTAAACTCTAGCTATAAGCCCGCTATCTCCTGAAGCACCCAAGCATCGCTGCATAGCGCTTGCCATTCACGCAGAAAAATGAGCATTCTTCCTCCTACTTTTAGAGCATTTGCGTGTTACATACTCACCACCTGCTGTGCTTTGTTGTCTGTAAGGACCTCTCCCCCTGCATCCTCTGGGGAACCGTGATCTGGCTGGGAAGAACATATCCTGCTTTCTGCCTTCCCGATATTGAGCCCGAGGACCTTTGGGTCTGCATTGCGTGATGGGACGATCGACCCAGATGTCGCCCGGTCTCTGCAAAAATGTGCCCTGGGAAAATCTTCCGGGTGGAGCTCTGAGTTTTTCTAGAACTGAGTAGGTACCCACGAATTGTGCCATTTCCTTGGCGAAGGCTTCTCCGAAGAGCAAACCTTTTGCTCCTTCTCCTGCCTCGTAAGAAGCCAAACTGCTTAATTTGCTGTCTATTTTGAGCAGTACCCCTCTTCTTCTCTCTGAGGACAGTGCGCAGTTAGCGTTTCCCAAAAGATATACGGTGCTTTGTGCCCAGCTACTTAGAGCTTGAGCGTCAACAGGAGTTCCGGTATCTTTTGCTCTTTCATCTAGATCCATGATCTTGGCCGAGGGCCAGCTAGATCCAGCAACCTATCTTGGCAGTCCCTCCAGGTGCGGTCAACACCTTTTTGAATGTCCTGTGCAGTCTTTGTGATGAAAGTCACTATCTTAAGATCAAAATCGGGGGTATCTGCTAGTTTCCCAGGGAGCTTGGGTCGTGGACATTCTGCTCTCATTCTTGAGAGGACTTCTTTGTCAAGCGGCTTTGTGATGTATTGAGACATGTACAGGGTCACACTACGGGACAGCAACCACTCTGATGATTTGGGGTTGGGTCATTATTACGGGGCTCTAAGAGGGTGTCTCCTTCTTCCTCCTCCCCTTCGTCATCAGGCGAGTAACTGCCGCAATTCATTTCCAAAATTATTCACCCCTGGTGAAGGGGTCATGGGTGTTGCACTGACAACTTTATCAAGAAGGCCTTTTTGAGCCTGCTGACTGGATCGTCCAGCTCTTGGGGAACTGAGTTAACCCCTCCTTTTTGGCTCGGGGGCTGTCAAAAGGGGTGGCCTCTTCTGAGCTTTCTTACACCCCTCATGATCAACCCCTGCACAGGGGTGTCTGGCTGATGTCCCTTCGCCTGGGCTGTCTGCCCGTCTTTTTCCGGAAGCTTCTTGCTCTGCTTTTTGCTTAGCAAGTATGGCTTCCAGCATGTCCAAACGCTGTGTTAGAGGCTGCACTCCTCATGACACAGCTTGAGGTAAGAGAGTCACCTAGAACCCTCTTTTCTTTTTTATAAATAGTGAAGGTTTTCTCAATTTAGTTTCAGCCGTCCGATGTTCCGTGGTCACAGTTGGAACGTTGGCAAAAAAACTATGTGTAACGTGAGGACCCAGAGGATGTCGGGAAGGAAATACTCTGCCGATCCTTGGGTCCTAACCCTCTCCCCTTAGCCGGCGCCGCTATGCGCTTGAGGGACTGGAGCAATGTAATGCAAGAGAAGAGGGCGGGGCCGGCCGCTATTTGAGAGCGCGTTCGCTTGCGGCTCCGGTCCGACTCTCTGAAGAGAGTGAACGGGAAAGAACCGCATCCTTTCGTGAAAGCCTGAGGCAAAGATATGCGCGCGCGTGCTGCACTTATGAGGGACAAAATTTTAAACCCAACTTAATATCCCTACAGACGCCTGTTATCCCTGCTAGGGCTTACGCTTATGAAGCATATCTATATTCAGAAGATCAAAGAGTAATCTAACTGAACATTAAGCATAACCAAGTTTCACTTATCTCGGTGAGCTACAGCTGAAAGAAAGTGGAAAGGACTTGGAGCTGAGGCTACTTGTACTGGGGCCTACGCTCTGATATGTGGACGATGGGAGCTTTGGGACTACAGGAAAACTAGAGGCTCATGGGGATTTGTAGTTGGGTGGAACTCTTTAAACCTGGGGATTTTTCATGTCATGGAAGCTACAAAACAAAAAGGTTTGAGTTTAAATGTTTAAATGTTAGATTTTGAAATGCTGTGAGTTGGAGAATTAAAGAAATTATAGCATAATGCTTGCCTCCGGTCTTGACATAGAATGGGGAATCGGATGAGAGTAGTGATGATCAATCACCGGAGCCTGAATCCAGTCGCATGGAAGATGTTTCCACCTGCTGTACCTGCGATCGTTGCAAGGTTATGCCAACCAAGGTGGAGAACTGCTGCTGTCGAGAAAACTCTGAATGCTTGGCCTACATAGCCGAAGAAGACATACCACTGATATGCATTACTGAGCTGCATGACTTCAGGGCAGCTTGCCCACAAGATCCATGTTGCCAATGATGATGATCCTTATGCACAAACGTCGAGCAACAGTTTGTCATTGCAATCCAAGTAACAAGTATGTTTGCTCTAGATCTGATGTATGTTTGACAACCGAGACGACTAACATTTGATGTTGTTCTCCTACATCTTTGTAACTTCCATCGATTCATGACAAATGTTTTTTTTCTGTGAATTGAATACATTTCTCTTACTAATGTAAAGCCAGAGTATTCATCACTAGATTTAACATCTAAACAATTATGTTTCATTCACTTTGAACTTAAAAACAATATTGCCCTAGATCCCAAACTGTTCTTGCTTGAATGTGCGCTCACATTTGTACTTTATCGATACCTCAAATCCCAAGTACATTATCCTGAAAGCTACTTTTTAAGGGTAACAATTCCATCAAAATTATGTGGGCATTTCAGAGTAAATAAATACAGACATCTGGTTCATTCATGTAATACATTTCTGTTTCTCTTTCACAGGTGGTACAGGCTTGTGGCCTATCGTGCGTTTACATTGTGGATTCATGGAAGGCTTGGATTCCATGTTTCACAAGTAATACCTGCCTGTGTTGTTCGAGCCAATCGCGCGAAATTCCCCAGTGGACAACGGGCAGTACAAGTGATTTTTGCCCACAGTACCGCAACTGCATCAATACAATTTGAAGTTTGTTTGTGCCATCAACATTAACAAATTACATTTAAAAAAAGTTAATATCAATAGTCGTTTCCATTTTTAAGTAAGTCAACAACACGTCCAACCGTCTAGGAGGTTCATGAATGAGGTTTGGTGGCCTTTTGCCCTTGCCTCGTGCCCATCCATTCCCCTCCAGTATCAATGGCAGCTCGCACCTATGACTGTGCGCTCCTGAGGGAGCTGGGTGGATGGGGAAGCTGAAGGTGCCAAACATCTTTTACACCTCAAAAGGGTCTTGCGCAGTGCAGCCATTATCCACATTGCCACCCCAGACCCGGTGTCTCCAGACTCCCCTTTGAACACCCCCCCCTGCAATCAATATATGTATGTATGTATCCATTGAACATCGTTCCGGGCCTTTCGCCCTCGTCTCATGCCTGCCCATCCCCCTCGAGTATCAATGGCAGCTCGCTACTATGACTGTGTGGTCCAGACGGGGCTGAGTGGATGGGGACGCTCAAGGTGCCAAACACCTTGCACACCTCAAAGGAGTTTTCCACCCTGCTGTCTTTATCCACATGGCCACCCCAGACCTGTTGTCTCCAGACTCCATTTAGAATACCCCCTCCATGCAATCAACATATGTAGGTATTCCTTGAACATTGTTCAGGGCCTTTTGCCCCTGATTCATGTCCATCCATCCCCCTCCAGTATCAATGGCAGCTCGCACCTATGACCATGCGCGCCTGAGGGGGCTGAGTTGATGGGTCTGGGTGGATGGGGCCGCTCAAGGTGCCAAACACCTTGTACACCTCAAAGGGGCCTTCCAGAATACAGCCATTATCCACATGGCCACCCAGACCCAGTGTCTCCAGACTTTCCTTTGAACACCCCATCCCTGCAATCAACATATGTGTGTATCCCTTGAGCATTGTTCCGGGCCTTTTGCCCTTGCCTTCTGCCCATCCATCCCCCTCCAGTATCAATGGCAGTTCGCACCTATGATTGTGTGCTCCCGAGGGAGCTGGGTAGATGGGGACGCTCAAGGTGCCAAACACCTTGTACACCTCAAAGGGGTCTTCTGCACTGCGTCCATTATCCACATGGCCACTCCAGACACCGTGTCTCCAGACTCCGCTTTGAACATCCCCTCCCTGTCTCGGGATGATAGTTCAGGTGCAATGCACTTGTCTTGGAAGCAAGACGACACAGAGCAACGGTTCCATGTCATGTCATTGAGGGATGTTTTTTTGGCAGGGTTTTTTACCGTGATTTTTTTAACGAAAAAACCCATTCAATTTTTTCCCCCAACCCTCCATTCCCTTTAATTTTTTATGTAGTCCTAAACACCCACACCACATATATATAATTTTCTAACCCCCCTAAAAAATTAAAAGGGTTTTTTTGTCAAAAAATATGCGGTAAAAAAAAAACACGTAAAAACCTCCCGCAATGAAAGGGCGTCGTACTGGAGCAACACGGGTTCGATCTCCGGGTCTGCGCTTAGAAACCTCTGCGTATTATGCGCGTTATAAATAACCTATCATATCATATCAATCAACGTATGTATGTATCCCTTGAACATTGTTCAGGCTTTTTGCCCTCGCCTCATGCCCATTCACCCCCTTCCAATATCAATGGCAGCTCGAACCTATGAATGTCGCTCCCGAGGGGGCTGGGTGGATGGGGACGTTCAAGGTGCAAAACACCTTGAACACCTCAAAGGGGTCTTCCGCACTGCGGCCATTATCCACATGTCCACCCCAGAGCCGGTGTCTCCAGACTCTCCTTTGAACACCCACTCCCTGCAATCAACATATATATGTATCCCTGGAACATTGTTCCAGGCCTTTTGCCCTCGCCTCATGCCCTTCCATCCCCCTCCAGTATCAATGGCAGCTCGCACCTATTACCGTGCGCTCCCGAGGTGGCTGGGTGGATGTGAAACATTGGCATTGAGGCTTGGTGGGTGTCAACAAACACGTCACACATTCACAAACACACCCACTTTCCTAAGCCTTTTTAAACACCTTGATAGTTACCTAGGGAACAGCTCTGCAATCCACAAAGTATATTGTCATCAATCTACTTGTTACCTGGCTTCCTGAATCGGATCATCTGTTCGTCCAAGTAAGGGTTGGTCGACTATTTAGTTCTGTAGTTTCATTGATCGCTGTTTGAAAAGTTTCTATTGCTTTATACCCAATGTACACCGTATTCTTATTTTCATTTATTTCAAAGCCTTCATTGAGAGTGTTATGTATTTTTATCTCTGGAATTCATTGCATTTCAGTGCATTGGTTCAGAATGTAATGTTTCGTACTCTATGTTTTAAACGCATGTTTTCTTTTGGTGGCTCAAAGTTTATTGAATGGACTACTAATACGTGATGATTTGTGGTATAACTATGATCTCTGACTAATTGATCGCTGTGATAATTAGACACGGTTACAAAGTTTTTCTTTATTTAAAACTAAATTTACAAACAAAGCGATGTGATTGTTGCTTTGCCTACAGTGATACTTTATTAATTTGAATAATTATTTATACTTTTTTTAACAGATCCTGCAGACATTTCAAGAATGCCTTCATGTATCGTTTTTGGTTACCCTACTGTGAGCCATGTCACAACTCCTGGTACAGTCCTGCATGCATTCCCAAAGGATTTAGATTTAATAAGAAGATGGCTTTAAATTGCAGATTTCCATTGTCTGAGATGGAAAGCAGAGCTAAGGATGTCTTGGAAGACGTGAGGGGCAATCGATTCCATGTCTGCAGCATGCACTTCGCAGACGATATGTATGAAGCATCACAGTGCACTAAAAAGCATCGCTCCAGGCTCCCTTGCAAATTACTTCCAACTGCAGTTCTAACTAAATTTCAGCACATGCTAGCTCAGGTGAGTAGTGGACGATTAATTTGTTATGTATGCTGTTTATATTAAGAGTGGTTTTATACATATGTCTACTAAATGATTTCTCAATCTATTAAAATAGTATGTGGAAAAGGTAACATGATGAGCAGTTTTGAGTTTTTGGGGAATATTTCCATCGATGTTATATTACACAAGTTGTGCTCGCGACACAATGCACTGCAGTTTTACATTTTTTCAGTTTAGACTACTTGTCTATCCCCACTTTCGCTTAATTATTTTTAGATTTCTTGGCTAAAATGTATTTCTATACGAAGAGCTCACTGATGGAAGTCCAGACCTTCACCAATGAGGAAACACAGACACGTCGAGCATCCCAATGTTGGGGACAATCAACATGAATGTAGTAATGTTTTAGAGCATTCAATGTGGTTAAAATTATAACACTAATGTACCTTTTCAATTGGACTCTTTTCTGAATATATATATATATATATATAATGAAGGCGCAAGATTCATTCAGATCGCACAAGTGCGGAGAACCAGGAAGGGGAGAAGTGAAAGGGGAAAGGGATGAGGTAAGTGCAGTTCACTCACAAGTGTATGCAGCCAGCAGGCGGCTCATAAGTGGAGAGAGAAGGGACTGTAGGGTTGCACATACATACCCTTAAGTGCTGGGGATACCAGAGGCAGTGCGAGGGCAACTGGACATGCAGGAGCCTGGGCCCAAGTTCACAGGGTGAACAGGTGACCAGTGCACGGAGCAGTCAGGTGCATCAGCAGGGGAGAGGAAGAGAGAGAGCAGAAGCTAAAAGGAAGGTCTTGAGTTTCATCCGGAACCAGAGGTGGTTCGCCCCAGCCGAAGAGCAGAAGAGATAGATCTGCCCCCAATTCTCTGCCTGGAGAAGCGTCTGACCCTCAGAGAGCTGGAGGTGGATGAGCTGAGAGCTCAAAAAGGAATATGTTTTGGAAGAGAAAGTTGGAGGTAGAATGGTCTCAAGCCCCAAAAAGTCTTGTGGACAATGCAGAGGATCTTGAACTTGATCCTTGCAGCCACAGATTGCCAGTGAAGAGAATTCAGATCTGGAGCGATACGAACCCTGGGCTTGAGGCCAATGACAAATCTTGCAGTCCTGTTCTGGATAAGTTGTAAAGGTCGAAGCGTAGAGGCAGGAAGACTTAGAAAGAGGCTGTTGCAATAGTCCAGCCTAGAGAGGACCAGAGCTCTGGAGACAGTGAGCTTCTGGGGGGGAAGTGAGAAAAGCAAGAATATCTCTGAGGAGGTGCAGCTGAAAGTTTGACTTCTTAGAGACATCAGAGATGTGAGGAGAGAAGGAGAGGGTGGAGTCGATGATGACACCAATGTTCTTAGCCTCACAGGAAGGAGCAGGAAGAGACCCCTGAGTGGGTGGCTGGAGAGAGAGAGAGATGAAAGGAGGGAGCAGGTATCCCAATGAGGAGGATCTCAGTCTTACTGGCATTAAGGTAGAGATCATTGGCGGCACACCATTCCTGACTTGTGGCCAGACAGTCTGGTATGAGAGAAGCAGAGGTGGCTGATGGGAGCCTGAAAGAAAGTAGAGGTGCAGTGAGCAAGAAGTGCCAGGTAGTGGTTGAAGAGCCAAGGAGAGAGGTTAGACCCTTAAGGAACACCACAACTAGAGAGAGCGATAGAAGAGTGGAAAGACCCCAGTTGGACCTGAGAGGGTCGGTCAGTGAGAAAGGTGGTCAACCAGGCCAGGGCCTGATCAGTAATACCAAGGTTGTTGCAGAGGCGATTGAGCAGGATGGCATGGGTGACCGTGTCAAAATCAGAGGCTAAATCGAGGAGAATGAATATTAGTTATTGACAGTCAGGACTTCATAACTTGTCCTTGGCCTCAAGACCAGAGATTGTATCTCTCCAGCCCTAAATCTCTCCACTGGCTCCCTGTGGCTGCAAGGGTCATGTTCAAGACCCTCAACACCGTCCACAAGGCTTTCTGGGGCCGGGGACCACACTACATCCAACTTTATCTTCCTAAGCATTTTCCTTCTCAAGCCCTCCGCTCATCCACCTCCAACTCTCTTAGGGTCATTCTCCAGGCACAGAGTGGGGGGTAGATCTCTGTCCTCAGCTAGGGCCTCCTTTTGGAACAGCCCCCCTGCCTGTCATGATCCCTACTTCCAAGGGGTCAGGACTTGCCCCACGACCTTGGAAGCAGGCCCATAACTCTGATCCCAGGAACCAGCCAGTCCCTATTGGGACCTTTTGGACCTTGTCCTGGCGCCAGGCTCATGAAGGTGACTGGTCCCGGCACAGGAAGCGCCGGGCTCATATTAGATAAGAGTGCTTGGTGGACCTACCTGTAGCAGACCATGCTGCTTACTTACCAGCTAGCTGGTCTCCTGATCCTTCTCTGCCTGGGACTACTTTTTCTGTCTGGATGGAGCAGGAGCCACTCCCTGGAAGCAGAACACAGGAACTCTTCTAGAAATCTGGAACTCTTTTTCTTACCTGGGTGGGGCCGTGGAAGAAGACGCCTAAGCACTACAGAAGGCTATTTAAACCACACCCGATTGGTTTCACGTGCTTCGCGTTATTCTGCATCTGCAGCAGGACGCTCACCGTGTCAGCTCCAGGAAACCCCCAGCTCCAGATCCTGTGAACACGAAATCACCTGCTGGGATCCAACCTTCAGTCTTCTTCAGTCTTCAGAAGCTCCTGCAAAACAAAGGCACAGGTTAGGCTAAAGCAAAGGCAGCGCATCTACTTACCTAATCCAACGGCAGCATCCAAGGCGCCTTTTTCAGCCTTTCTCTTCCGGCATCCGACATCTGCAAAGAGAAAGAACATCGGTCAGTAATATTTAACTACAAAGTCTGCTTACCTGCGTTACGCCCGTTCCAACTCAGCTCGCGCTGCATTCCGGCACCTGCAAGACAAGATACATCGGTTAGTTACGCTTAGTTACAAGACTGCTTACCTGTGTTACGTTCGCTTCCAATCTGTTCGCGCTGCACCTCGGCACCTGCAAAGACAAAAGAGACATTACGGTGCATTCTACAGCGCTAGTGCAGTCTTTCTACTTACGTGCCATTGGAAGGATAATCTTCACCGCCACAGCATCTGAAAAGGGAAAAGACAGACTTTAAAGACTTAAGCCTTTTGAAAGAGAAGAGAACAATCTAAAAGGAACTTAAATACTTACAAGGCACGCTTGTGCACTAACGGCGTCTTCGCTCTCAGCTAACCCTCTGCTAACAAGAGGCAGAGCTCGCATCCAGTGAAGCAACTGGACCCAGCGCCCCTGCACAAGACGCAGGATGGAGAGCCCGGCATTTACCTATCTAAGGTAAGCGCAATTATCAACCCAGTTCCACGGGGAAATAAAGGGCGAGAGGGGCTAGGAACTTTCCCAACCCTCCAATCACTAATACCTTGATTTACCCTTGCAGACACCTCACTCTTCAGCTTAAACGTTCGGTGAGAAGGTGGCCCTGTCCGGGAGCAAAACAAACCCTGCGCCTAACACTGAAGACGGTATCCCCACCAGATCAAGGCCTGCGCCTCCGAGGGAACCAGGTGAGCGTTACAGAACGCGAAGCCTTACCACATAATTCCCGCCCAGGCGCAATGGAAACCTCAGACACAGACCAATTGGCCCATTTACTCGGGGAGTTGAGGGCGGAAGTACACGCCGCACGTCAGGAAACAAATGCCCTAAGGAGGGAGTTAGTGGTCTCCAAGGAGCGAACAGACGATTTGGCTAGGCAATTGCTGCAAGCCCAAGCTGGACAAACTCCTCTACCCACCCCTAGTGGGGGCCACGCTCCTACAGCTTCCTCAAATCCGGTGCAAATCAATCTACCAGGAAATATACCTTTGGCTCCGCCCGAACGCTTTTCAGGTGATCCGAAAAGGTTTGCTGTGTTCATCAATCAATGTCGCTTGCACTTTTTATGCAGACCCGCCGCTTTTCCAACGGACCAGGCTAAAGTGGCCTTCGTGCTCTCTTATCTCAGTGGCAGATCCGCAGATTGGTCTGTTCCTTTAGTGTCTCAAGATGACCCCATTCTCCATAACTTCCAGGACTTCCAAGCCAGTATGGAGAAACTGTTCGCAAGGCACTATCAGGGACAGGCCTTGGACAATGAACTTCTTTCACTACGACAGGGCAATCAAGATCTTCTGACTTATATTGCATCATTTAACAGACTAGTGGTGGAAACCGGATGGCCGGAGGATAAGAGGATCACACTGTTTTACAGAGGTCTGCGTGGGGAATTAAAAGACGTTCTGGCTCAAGTGGTAAATCCTCCACAGGACTGTTCCGAATATATCGATCTGGTAGTGCAATTGGATCATCGACTACAGGATCGGAAAGCCGATCGATCCAGATTTGAAACCCGACTTTTTCCAAGGCCACAAAGTTCCACGAAAGGAACGGATTCTGTGGAACCCACGCAAATAGGGGTTGTTAAAGGACCTTTAACCCAAAAGGAGAGGGAAAGGAGGAGACAACTGCAATTATGCCTCTATTGCGGAAACTCAGGGCACTTTCTTCGAGATTGTCCAGTGAAGCCCAAGAAGAAGATAGTAGGGGCGTCTGATAAAGGTACCGAGAATTCTGAGCCGGGAAACGACCTCGCCCGGCAAGTGTAGAGGTCCGCTTGCCGAGCGTTAAAACCAGTTCTTTGACCTCGCATTTCATCATGCCCATGGTCCTCGTGAGTCCAGAGCAACCTAATCGTATGCATGCCATTAAAGCATACATTGATAGTGGCGCAATCGGGAATTACTTGGACTGAACTGGCCACCAGGATGAATCTATCTCTTTGTCCAAAGACGGTGAAAGACGTCATCACCACCGTGGATGGGACGGAAATAGCTTCCGGACCCGTAACTCACACCACCATGGAAGTAACGTTAGTAAGCCAAGATGGGCATCAAGAGAAGATCGTGTTTGATGTGATCAAGGCCCCGCAGTTTCAAGTCATCTTGGGAGTTCCTTGGTTGGAGAAACACAATCCTCAAATTGATTGGCGAGCAAAGACAATCCGGTTTCCAGAATGCGCTTCTACCTGTTACCCTCAGCCCTCCACCAAACTAGCTGCAACTGTTTCTGAGAGTCCACAACTGCCTCCTGAATACCAGGAATTCCAAGATGTCTTTCGGAAAGACCAAGCTAATTCTTTGCCTCCCCACAGATCATACGACTGTCAGATAGACCTGATTCCCGGATCCACTCCTCCGTGCAGTCGGATTTATGCCCTCACTGAACCTGAAAATCTCCACCTAAGGCAATATTTGGACCAGTACCTGGCTAATGGATTCATCCGTCCTTCGAAGTCCCCGCCCTCCTCAGCTCTGTTCTTCGTGCCAAAAAAGGAGGGAGACTTAAGAACGTGTATAGACTACCGTGCCCTGAACCAGATTACAATTAAGAACAGGTATCCATTGCCATTGATCCCAGAACTACTTGACCAAGTCAAAAACGCCTGTATATACACTAAGTTGGACCTCAGAGGAGCCTACCATTTGGTGCGAATAAAGGAGGGCGATGAATGGAAGACGGCCTTTCGTACCAAGTATGGACTGTTCGAGTATCAAGTGATGCCCTTCGGGTTGTGTAACGCACCGGCCGCGTTCCAGTTCTTTATGAATGACGTGCTCCGTGAACTTATTGATGTGTGTGTAGTTGTTTATATTGACGATATTCTGGTTTATTCGTCCTCTGAGGCAGAACACCGAAAACACGTCACCGCGGTACTGGAGAGGCTCCGAAAACACAAACTTTTTGCAAAATTAGAGAAGTGCGTCTTTCATGTCACTGAGGTCGAATTTTTGGGATTTATTTTGTTGCCTGACGGAGTTCACATGGACTCGAGGAAAGTAGACGCAATCATCAAGTGGCCCTCACCAACGTCTGTAAAAGGGGTTCAAAGTATGTTGGGCTTCGCCAACTTCTATCGTAGGTTTATTCCAGACTTCTCTCGGGTAGTGCAACCCATTACAGCTCTCCTCAGAAAAAACAAACGTTTTGAATGGTCTACCGAGGCAGAACAAGCCTTTCAGGAGCTAAAGACTAAATTTACCTCAGCCCCGATTTTAAAACATCCCCACCCGGAACTACCTTACATCGTCGAGACCGATGCCTCCAGCCTCGCTATGGGAGCAGTGCTTTCACAAAGAGATCCAGAAACCAACCAGTTACACCCCGTGGCGTTTTGGTCTCGCAAATTCTCAGCCCCAGAAATCAACTACACCATTACTGATAAGGAACTTTTGGCTATTAAGTCAGCCTTTAAGGCCTGGCGGCATTATCTCCTAGGAGCCCGACACACTGTCACCGTCATTACTGACCATCGTAACCTACAGTATCTTAAATCAGCCAAAGCCCAATCCTCCAGACACCTTCGCTGGGCATTATTTTTTGCCGAATTTGATTTTATAAATCACCTACCGACCAGGCAATAAGAATGGTAAAGCGGATGCCCTCTCTCGAATTGGAGTAGATGAACACATGGTTAACCCTGAGCCCGTACCTATTATTCCTGAACAAAGAATCCTGGGTCTGATCGGCATGCAATCCATTGAAGAAATTGAAGCCCAGGTTAAACAACTTGTAACTCCAGCAGACATACAAAAATGGCACCTTCAGGGGGAAGACTTCACAGTAAAGAACAACTTATTGTACTTCAAGGAACAACTTTATCTACCCTGTACTAGCTTACAAGATCAAGTCATCTCTTGTTATCACGACTCCTTAATGGAAGGACACCCGGGTATGGCCAAGACCTTGGAAAAGGTCAAGCGTCACTTCTGGTGGCCATCTTGGAGAAAGGACATCAGAAACTTTGTCATGTCCTGTGGAGTGTGCGCCCAAAACAAGAGTCCTAAGGAGAAACCAGCAGGCCTCTTACAACCAATTGACATCCCACCTCGTCCCTGGCATACCCTCTCCATGGACTTTATCACCGACTTACCTCCCTGTTCCGGATACAATACAATCCTGGTAATCGTAGACTTATTCTCAAAAATGGCACATTTCATCCCACTGAAGGGTTTACCGTCAGCAGCAATCCTGGCTCGAGAATTTCTTGAAAAGATCGTTCGGTTGCACGGCTTTCCTTCAATTTTAATCTCGGATAGAGGAAGTCAATTAATCTCCCACTTCTGGCGGAGTTGCTGTCGGTTGGCTCAAATTGATGTGAGACTTTCAACCAGTCACCACCCACAAACCGACGGTCAGACCGAAAGGACCAATCAGACTTTGGAACAGTACCTACGCTGCATGCTGCAACAGACAGAAGGAACTTGGAAAGACATCCTTTGGATAGCCGAGTACGCTTACAATAACTCGGTCCACTCTGGAACCGGAAAGACCCTGTTTTTTCTTTTGTATGGTAACCATCCTCGAACCTCTAACCTGGATCCACCTCAGGATCCTGGAACACCAGCAGTTGACCACCTACATTCAACCATCACCCAAGCCTTCAAGGAAGCTACTACCCACCTTCAAAGGGTCAAGGAACAATACAAGAAAGGAGCAGATCAACATCGGAAGGAAGCCCCTCAATACCAAATAGGAGATCAAGTCTGGTTATCCACCAAACATTTACCCTTAAAGGGATCACGCACCTTTAACCCAAGATACCTGGGACCCTACTCTATCACTGCCATAATAAATCCAGTAGCGGTCAAGTTGGATTTACCCCCTCGTATGAAAATGCATCCAGTCTTTCATGTTTCACTACTAAAACCTGTTCAACCAGATTGACTAAATCTCCTGAACCTATCCTAGTTGATGGAGAACTCGAGTTTGAAATCAAAAATATCCTGGATTCCAAGATCTCCAAATCAAAACTACACTACCTGATTGACTGGAAAGGCTACGGCCCCCAAGAAAGATCTTGGGAACCTGCAGAACATGTACACGCACCTCGACTAATCAAGAAATTTCATCGGACATTTCCTAACAAACCAAGACCTCCGGAGAAGTCAACCTTGGGAGGGGCCTTAAGGGGGGGGGTGCTGTCATGATCCCTACTTCCAAGGGGTCAGGACTTGCCCCACGACCTTGGAAGCAGGCCCATAACTCTGATCCCAGGAACCAGCCAGTCCCTATTGGGACCTTTTGGACCTTGTCCTGGCGCTGGTGGCGCCAGGCTCATGAAGGTGACTGGTCCCGGCACAGGAAGCGCCGGGCTCATATTAGATAAGAGTGCTTGGTGGACCTACCTGTAGCAGACCATGCTGCTTACTTACCAGCTAGCTGGTCTCCTGATCCTTCTCTGCCTGGGACTACTTTTTCTGTCTGGATGGAGCAGGAGCCACTCCCTGGAAGCAGAACACAGGAACTCTTCTAGAAATCTGGAACTCTTTTTCTTACCTGGGTGGGGCCGTGGAAGAAGACGCCTAAGCACTACAGAAGGCTATTTAAACCACACCCGATTGGTTTCACGTGCTTCGCGTTATTCTGCATCTGCAGCAGGACGCTCACCGTGTCAGCTCCAGGAAACCCCCAGCTCCAGATCCTGTGAACACGAAATCACCTGCTGGGATCCAACCTTCAGTCTTCAGAAGCTCCTGCAAAACAAAGGCACAGGTTAGGCTAAAGCAAAGGCAGCGCATCTACTTACCTAATCCAACGGCAGCATCCAAGGCGCCTTTTTCAGCCTTTCTCTTCCAGCATCCGACATCTGCAAAGAGAAAGAACATCGGTCAGTAATATTTAACTACAAAGTCTGCTTACCTGTGTTACGCCCGTTCCAACTCAGCTCGCGCTGCATTCCGGCACCTGCAAGACAAGATACATCGGTTAGTAACGCTTAGTTACAAGACTGCTTACATGTGTTACGTTCGCTTCCAATCTGTTCGCGCTGCACCTCGGCACCTGCAAAGACAAAAGAGACATTACGGTGCATTCTACAGCGCTAGTGCAGTCTTTCTACTTACGTGCCATTGGAAGGATAATCTTCACCGCCACAGCATCTGAAAAGGGAAAAGACATAGACTTTAAAGACTTAAGCCTTTTGAAAGAGAAGAGAACAATCTAAAAGGAACTTAAATACTTACAAGGCACGCTTGTGCACTAATGGCGTCTTCGCTCTCAGCTAACCCTCTGCTAACAAGAGGCAGAGCTCGCATCCAGTGAAGCAACTGGACCCAGCGCCCATGCACAAGACGCAGGATGGAGAGCCCGGCATTTACCTGTCTAAGGTAAGCGCAATTATCAACCCAGTTCCACGGGGAAATAAAGGGCGAGAGGGGCTAGGAACTTTCCCAACCCTCCAATCACTAATACCTTGGTTTACCCTTGCAGACACCTCACTCTTCAGCTTAAACTTTCGGTGAGAAGGTGGCCCTGTCCGGAAGCAAAACAAACCCTGCGCCCAACACTGAAGACGGTATCCCCACCAGATCAAGGCCTACGCTTCCGAGGGAACCAGGTGAGCGTTACACTGCCTCTCTCAAACTTAAACAGGACCACCTAAGGTTCCGGGAGCAGCTCAAGACCCTCCTTTTCACTTCCACTTTCTCTCTCCCTCTCACTTGCCGATGCACCTTTCTGCTGCTCAAACTAGTTACTTGGCCACCCACTGAACATATGGGACCAGGCTCCTGCATGACCAGTTGCCGTTGCAGTGCCTCCGGGCCTCCCAACCACTTAGGGACTTTATCTTCAACCCTACAGTCCCCTGACGCCCTGTACTTATGAGCCACCTGGCAGCACTTACGCGTTCCATTGCATTCTCCCCTCCCGCTAGTAAGATCCTTGTTTTGTCCTCCTTCTGTTTTCCCTTTCTTGTCTTGTCTCACCTAGAAACACTTGTGTACAGGCACATTATAAATTACTTATCATATCATAACATATCACTATTGTTCCAATGTACACTCTTGGAGAGAAAACAACCATTTCCACGAATGTGGACACGGACCTTTGACTAAGGAGCAGGAGCGTAAGAAGAAGTGGTTGGTGTCAGGTTCCCCTCCTCACCCAGCACTCGAGAAAATTGTGTATGACAAAACACTTTCAAGAGACCTGACGGGAATCACCGAATTCTGCCACACTGGAGATTTGGCGGCGTTCCATAATATGTGCCTAAAGTACAGGCCAAAAAGGTTGAATTTCGTCAGACGGTATGGAGGCCAGAACCAGACTGGCTGTACTTGCGTACAACGAGAACATTGGGAGGGAACAAGCAAAAACTGCAGGAACTTTCGGGATGCTTCGCTACATCATGGCGTTTACAAAGCAAAGCAAACAATGGGTGGCCAAGCCAATATTCCAGGAAATGGATTTTGAATTTGTTAAAGATCTGACATTAACTGTGCTGGCCATGCATACACACGGAATAGCTACAGATTTTGTTTCCAGGTCCCAGAAAATTGCAAAAGAGGCATGTCCTCCAAAACCTCACAAGCAAGTTTCAATATGTTACCCAATGTTTGGACACTGTATTGATTAAAGCAATAATGTAATGGCATAACACTTGCAATGTTAATGTTCAATATTGTATTTTTACTACATTTTTACTGATGTAATCGTGTTAAATATGCATTGATGGTTTCATTTTATCTCTCCTTTCCATATATATATATATATATATATATATATATATATATATATATATATATATATATATATATATATATTAAAACCGAAAATGTCAATGGGCCTCATTACGAGTCCAGCAGTAACCCTGCTGGTGCTACCAGCGGGTTGCCGCCGGACTCGTAAAATGTTTACCAGCGCCTGATTTCCCTGTGCCACCGGGAGATTACAAGTCTGGCAGCCCGGGAAGTCAGGTGCCGGTAAAATGTAAGTCCCGATTCCCATAGAGTCCCGTAGGACTCTATGGGAGTGGGGACTCGGAAGCGCCGGCACCGTTGCTAATAGGGCCGGCGCTTCCGTGACCAGTCTGCCTACCGTGGCGGCTGCGCCCAGGAGGGTCACACCTGTTGGGCATAGCGGCCCCAGCAGGCAGACTCCTAGTTTTCCGGTCCGGAAACAAGGGTGCCAGTGAGCTTACAAGCACCCTTGTTTCCGGACCAGCAAACTTGTAATGCGGCCCAATGTGATTATTTGAAGTATGTGATTTTATTTTAAAATCATGGAAAATAATGTTTTGATTGAAATTATTAATACATATGTTTTTTCGAAAGTCTAAATATTTGTAAAAAGTCTGTATAATGTTCATTATGACAAATAAAATAATTAACTTTAAATATTGAGATCACATTTTTGAATATTTACAATACAGCTGAAACAAGATGTAAAATTGACATTGTTAGAATTTATTGTGAATACAGAACAATCCTGGCATCTCCGTCATGGAGACAAATGTTAATGCTGCTTCCAGGCAGACTGTCACAGAAATCCTCTTTGACACTCTCTCTCCAGACATAAGGAAAACCCTGTGGCACCAGATGGGAAGTACTATTGTCTATCAGAATGGAACTGTCATGGCCCAGGGCTCTCAGCCAAACCTCCTCCTTATCGATAGTCGTCTTCCGTCTCTCATATTCCTCACTGATCCCGCCACTCCTCTGTCTGCCTCCCCTTTTGCCCCCTTTCCACCACCAACAGGTGTACCACATCCCTGTACCTCTGCTCGAAAGAGCCTCAAAGGTGGCATCCGGATTCACCAAGCTACCACAACTCTCAACCTGCTGTTTAACATTCCTCTGATATCTGTCTCCTTCTTCAAGACATTGACCTGGACGTTCTCCGTCTCACTGAGACGCGGTTCACTGCCAGCTCTAGCATTGCTTTTGACACACTCCTCACTTGGTGCTACAACATCCACTCTAAGGCCACACCTAACCAGTCCAGAGGCAGAGTGGCCTTTGAACACCATTAGTTGTGTAGGCGCATTACAAACATCCCCAAAAAATTATTACAATAATTAAACTACAAACAAGGATCAACTGAACTATAACTATTAGTTGTGTGGTTGACATTAATCCACCAATTTTACGGGGCGGAAGTCGTAGGGGCGCTAATGTTTGTACCCAATAGCCCAACTGCATGAGCCAACATAGTTAGTTGATCAATTTGCTTGCAACTCACCAATTTCCCTTGTTCTCGTGTACATGGTAGATCACATTTCTTTACCATTCATGTTATGCAAAACACAAGAAAATGTTTTGGTCGCACACTTGATGGTAATTGTATCTATGGGGACTACCCACGAACATCTGAGCTAAAGACAGTCAGTGCACTTGACAATTATTGTACAGACAAATAGCACATTGTTCTAAACTTTGATGCATAGTTCAAATAATGGAAGCACAGGTATCCACGGATGACACAGGAATGTCATCCGTGGATATGGTGATGCAGAGGTAATACATTTGATCAGTAATTGTTTTTTGTTTTAATCTGTGCGAAGTGGAGGTGCTTTCCTCCAAGACTAAAAGTTTTCAGAAAGTGCCATGGAAAGTTGTGAAAAGGATGGCATCCCTGATGCGCACATTCAGAATGTCTGACAGTCAAACACTTCTCCAAGCAGATGGTGGGGGACAGGTCTCCTCGGCTGGTGCCTATCTTTGGAACAGCCTATCTGCCCCTCTCAGGCTTGAGCCACACCTCCTCAAGTTCTGGAAACAGCTCAAAACTCTGCTCTTCTCTACCTCTTTCCCTTCACCACTATTAACCCCACTGCTAATGTGACTGGTGGCTTGATCATCATGTATATTACAGTATCCCAGGTCCATCCTCCAATTCAATATCATCATCCGTCCCCAAATGCACTGCCCTGCGGGCCCCTGCTTGATCTCTCCACATACCTCCAATGAGAGCCACCTGTACTAGCACTGAGCCTGAGTTTCTCCTCCTTGGCACCTCCCTCTTGGGCCCTCCATCAGACCTTTTCCACCCTTCCGCTCCTCCTTCCATCCTCTTCACCAGCACTACTCTCAATGCACTTGCACGGGCGAATGCCACAAGGCCAGTAGGACCACGACTTTATATTACTGTTTTGCCATTGTTATTATTTCACATGTACCGTTCCCATTTAGCCTTGTGGCGCTTTGAAACATAATCCAGTTGCATACAGTGCCTTACAAATGCTCAATAAAGTAAAATGAAAAATAGATAAATACACCACATTGAAATTCTGTATGGCAGAAGGAGTCACTTCAAGTGCGCCAAAAGGCTAAAGACGCAATAGGTATGACTACACAGGGTTCTAAAGCCTCACCTTGTGGTGCATGTGGCTGCTTGACATGAGAAAAAACACACGGGAGACATATCTAGTGTGAGTACGCAATTTCACCCAGTATCTCCTGATGGTACACAGGGCTGCTTCCGGTGCACAAGTGAGCATGACCGGACAAGCATGCATTCGGAATCATACAATTACTACGCCGGGTTTACTGCGCAGGCCGAAGATGCCGACTTTATTATTATTTTTTTAGCCCCATTTCTCAGAATATATATGTGGGGGATGGGGTAAAGTAAATAATGTTAGGGGGGGAAGTATGAGGGGTTGCAGGGGGTATCCCCCCCGCATATATAGTCTATGAAAAGGGGGTCAAAAAAAGAAAAAAGTCAGCATTTTTCGGCCGCCGCAGTAAACTGGGTCACAATAATCACATAGATCCATGAATTCTAGTAAGAGGCGATCAATATATGCCAGAAATGTGGGTTGCAGACCTACGAATCAAGGGTGGAACAGGGACTTAGTAATGAAGGTTTGTAGGAGACTAGGAGTACGGGTATGCTTTGGGCCATGAAAGAGTGCGGGACGAGCGAGAAGGGAGTATGAATATCCTATTCTTACAGCGCAAAAATAGCCCAAAAGATAAC
This sequence comes from Ambystoma mexicanum, assembly GCF_040938575.1. Classification (NCBI taxonomy): domain Eukaryota; kingdom Metazoa; phylum Chordata; class Amphibia; order Caudata; family Ambystomatidae; genus Ambystoma; species Ambystoma mexicanum. Next base: position 983,362,480 of record NC_090936.1, read on the forward strand.
AGCAATACATAATTTTCTGGTGTATTATCGCTTTTGTCTTGTGGCACATATTGTAAATTGCGTTTTTCTCTGTCCTTCATTTCCCAAACCACATGTCTGAAGCAAGGTCTTCTGCTGTCTGGCTTTTTTTATGGCATTCTTTCTCCAAAACGTAACCTACCCCTCTTTGGCTTTGTTCACTGGCTAGCATTGTTATTTGTACTTGAATGAAACGCACTAAGCGTTCAAAGGCCTCATTACAAGTCCGGCGGTAACCTTGCCGGGAATACCGGCAGGTTGCCGCCGGACTTGCAATAAATTACCGCTGACTAGCTGCATTTCCCCCGGGGCATTACAGCCCCAGCAGTCCGGTAAGTTAGGCGGCAGTAATTGTAACTCCCCATTCCCATTTGAGGACTCAATGGGAATGGGGAGCATGGAAGCACCTGTGCCGGTGCTTCCATGAAGAGGCTGCGAGCTGGAGCCGTTCCGCCCGCCAGGCTGACCCTGCCGGCCGGGACGGCGCCCACCCGCAGACTCGTAATGTGCCGGTCTGGTAACAACGGTGCTGGTAGGCTTACCAGCACCGTTGTTACCGGACCGGCACACTCGTAATGAGGAATACCCACAAAGAATTGATAACATTGACTATATTGAAAGTGGACACATAAAACTTTAGTTTCTATTTCTGAGATCTGTTGTTCTGAGCGGTTGTTCAGCGTGACATCGAGAGAATGGAACACCCTGAAATTATGTAAGTGTAACTTTAAATGATATTTGGGCGATTGAAATTGACATGTGTGCTGTGCACTTGATGCTAACTATGTGACGGACGAATGTACTTTTTGATGAAAAGAATGCACATAATACGTTATGTTATGTTGAAGGATATTTATGCTGAGCGATATAACCGCCTGAGTGTTGCACTTGCGGTTTGTTGTGCCTTGCTCAATCATATATTCTGTGTAGAGTTGTGAGTCGTTAACTGGGCTATATTGTGGTGATGACTCCTCGAACACCAGCACCCACAACCTGTGTTCAGGCTAATGATGTCTACACCACTTTGTCCCATGGCATATCCTGGTGTTCAGTCACCATCGCATCCCTGGGCACCATTAAGGGCGGGGGGCTGAACCTTTTCCCTGTGCCCTTGTGTTCCCTGGGCCTCGGGGGTTATCTGTTCGCTCGCTACTCATCCACTTCAATTATAATTCCCTCTGTCTGTGGTTTAACCTCAGACGTTCCTATCTGTGTCCTTAGTTTCAGGTGGGGCCTGCTATGGGAAACAGGTGTGGTGTGACCTGCTCCCCCGTCTTCACATTTCTGTGATCATTCCGTGTGGAGTGGGGTTTGTCATTCATTTTCTTCTGGTTGTAAAGTTTTAACCTAACTTGTTAGCTAACATATTTTAATATGTATATTCAATAAAAAAAGGCTACTGAAAGATATGCTTTTATTCTGTCATTTTCATAGCTACATTCTACCGTTCTGCGTATGCCATAGTTTCCAGCACCCATCTGATGGATTCTTCAATCAACATTGGACGATAATCATCAACGGCACTTCATTGATAAGCATTATGTGGGACGATTGCCAGGGACCAATCTGTCCTTTTGCGGTAGCAGCAATAAGGAGCAACCTGACAGCATTTATGATGTAAAAACGAGCTGATGTGAAAGGGAAATGATTAATTATTTTCTGACTAATGGAACACCATGTGGGTTTGAAGAAATATCGGCGATGGAACATAAGGACACAAGGAACATGGAAGACATGAAAGACAGGGATGAATTGATCACAGAGCGCAATCAGCATTTCATGAGGAACTTATATAACACATTCAAAGCATGCAATGTTCGCTACCTATAACTTTTATTGGAAAGCTATACTTATTTATACACATTTTTGCAAAGCGCCACTCCCCCAAGGGCCTCTCGGAGAGCACATGAAAGACAAACAAGAGGACGCACAGAAACAGGTGGCATAAATAGAACGGGTGAATCCATGCTTAGTCAAGTGGATAATTGAAAAGGAGAGTTTTGAGTCTTGTTTTCAGCTCCTTCGTGGACAAAATTTTTCTTAGGTCAAGAGGGCTAGAGTTCCAGACAAGCAGAGCCTGGATATCAAAATTTGTGCCACCAAATCTGGCCATTCGAAATCTGGGCTGGATCAGTCTAGCTTGCTCCTGAGACCTGAGAGTGTGTGAAGGCAGATAAGCCCTCAGTCACTCCGTCAGGTATGTTGGCGCCTCATGATTAACACATTTATGGGTCAAGGTAAGGATCTTGTGAGCAACGCAATGTTTTACAGGCAGTCAGTGCAACTCTCTCTTTGCAGTAGTAATATGGGCACGCTTTGATAGTCCCAGTATTGCACGAACTGCCCCATTCTGGGTCACCTGAAGAGCCGAAAGGTTGGATTGGGAGGTGCCAGCCAGGAGAATGTTGCAGTAATCCAGCCGCGAGTTGACAAGGGTGGTTGCCAACAAGGATATGTTTTGGCACGAAAGAAAAGGGCGAATGCAGTTAAGCAACTTGTTGATGAGACCACACGAGGCACGAATCTGGACGACATGCTGTGTCATTGTCAACTCGTCGTCTAAGATAACATTCAAGGTCTTCACACTCTTTGCTTCAACGATGGGATTGCCGGCAACTATGGAACTATTATACTCAAGAGGCAGTTTTTTAAGGATGTGAGTGGAGGCAACAATTAAGAGCTCAGTCTTCTCAGTGTTAAGGGCCAAGGAATTGGTTACCATCCAGGACTGGGTGGCGGAGTGAATGGCATTGATGGCAAGAGTGTCTTGTGAGTGAGTACCTGTGAGCTTTACGACGACCTGGGTATCGTCATCATAGTTGGTATAGAGGACACCCAGGTCGTCAAGAAGCCACAGAAGGGGCAGGATGTAGATATGGAAATGGGAAGGTGAGAGGCATAAGCCCTGGGGAACTCCACAGGTAATGGTTGCCGGGGAAGAACTGGCATCGTTGATGGCGACTCTGGCCATGCAGGGCCCCAGGAAAGATGCCACCCATTTAGTTGTTAGCCCAAAACAGCCCATCAGGGATTCCAACCTGGTTACCAATAGGGCATGGTCAACCAGGTCAAAAGTGGCGAACAGGTCTATTAACATCAGCGGAGCGGGGTTGCCCTGATCCACACAGCTGGAGAGATTGATTTTCAAATCAAGCATGGCGGTCTCAGTGCCATGCCTGGCTCTGAATCCTGACTGCCTGGGCCCTAGCAGGTACCTTCAAAGAATTTTTTTAATTGAAGGTAAGCTACCAGTCCATGATTTTAAGAATAAAGATCACATTCGTGTTAGGACGATAGTTTTTCGTGAGGAGGGGGTCCAGACTATCCTTTTTTAATAAAGGAGTGATACAAGCTTCTTTAAGCAGTTATGGAACACATCCTTCTGAGAAGGAAAGGTTGTTCAGTTTGGTAATCCATGGTGCTTGGTATCAATGTTTTCATGGAGAGAATCTTCTCTTCTGAGCATTATGTGAAAAATAAAAGTACTTATTACATTGCAGACTATTGCTGTTTTCTTCAAAATAATAGTTTTGATCTCTTTGTGAAAAGAAAGAAATGTTTTGCGCTGTATGCAGATGTGTGTATTTATCTTTCTGGTTCTGTGTTAGGTAACGTTATGGCATGGATGATGACAGGTTACGTTTGGCTACACTGGCCATGAACTTCCTGAAAATAGGTGGAGCATATCGTTTGGACAAGTGTTGGCAGTTTGAGGGGCGGGTGATCTGTATTCTGCCTGCAAGGACACTTGAATTTAGGGCGATGTATCAACGCATAACATTAGTACAGGATGGCGGTGTCCAACCTGGTGTTTTCGCATGTGTAAATGTGAGGAAAACTAAGCTAAAATGCATAGGACATTTTTTAAAGATCGATTTCAGTATGCTTAAAAATACATGCACGATCGATTGGGACAATAACATTTCTGAGTGAACTTCCCCTTTAATAACTGTATGCTTGCGGCAAACCATTGCTTTTATAAAAATTTAATTATAGCCAATTTTATAAATCATGGTACCTGTGAGCATTTTTGATTTGCTCAGCCACTCCTTGGAAATGTTGCAGTGGGCAATCTGCTAAATTCATGTGCACTTTTGTTTAGTGGTTCAGCAAAAACCTTGACTTTTTGTAACCTTTCTGTACTGCAGTTTACATTCAAGACTTCCTACTTCATATACTACAGAAAATACCTCATCCCTGCAATAGATGAGGCTTGGTAAAAAGAGCAGGCAGCACTGGACAATGTTCTCGCATGAAAAAAGCTTTGGTTGGTAGGCGATGGTAAGTGTGACAGTTTTGGATTTAGTGCAATGTATTGCACTTGACATTTCCCGGACTTGTGCACTAAAATTTTTCGGGTCCATAGTAATCCAGGTTACAGAATACACTTCCTTTGTTGCGATGGGGAAGAATGGTTTTGTAAAATTGATTGGGCTTCTCCAATCCAGAAGCTTAGAAGTCGAACTCAAAAATACACCAGACCCGGAATCAATTAGATAATTAGATGTTTGGCATGTCAAACTCTAAGGTCAAGAGAATCAATACTGCAGGAAACAAAACAAGTTTTGAAGAACACCTACAATTGTCAGAGTAAATAAATAATAATCGCTGGTGGAGTTCTTGCAACTGTGAACAATCAGAAGACATATTTGTTGAAAAGTGGCACTCACTTCTGCACCATATTGCCAACAAACATTCATGGGAAGCTAACACACTATCATGTCTGTGCACATCTACGAATTAGCAAAGAACAGGAAACAAGGAAGAATTGCCTGGGTCACTGCCTCATACACCCCTTTGCAAACATTGGACAACTAAATGGCCAGAGATTTGAAGGGTCTCACAGAATTTTGCTACACAGGGGATTTAGACATTTTCCATAACATTTGTCTCAAATGTCATGGATTTGATTACACACTTAGCAGGTAGTAACAAACTGGTTGTAGTGCGATCGGAAAGAAGGGTAGTTGAGAATTGCTTTAATGATTGACATTCACTAAACAAAACAAAATGTATTTATTTAATTTATTTATATATACAGGGAGGCACAATGCTGTTTTGGACATAAATGAACATACAATAGATAGGAAATCAGATTTGAGGGAAAGCAGAGAGATTCATACAATAGGGTGAGTTTGAGTGACATTCTGACCAGGTTGTGGAGGGGAGTAAATGGAACAGTCACCAGGGACAGTACATGGGTGAACTTAAATAGATTAAGGACAATAAATATTAGTCATTTTTAAGTGCCGGTAGATGGTATGGCCAGCTGTGTTAGGGATGTGACCATGATGGATGAAGTGCTAGAGTGAAAGCAGAGAAAGTGTGAGAAAGAGGCAGGTTAGAGGTAAGCGAAAAAGGTTAGCTAGAAGGCAGATGAGAGGTAGGCTAAGAGGTTAACTTGGAGGAGAGGAGATAGGCTTTTAGTTTGATTTTGAAAATATTGGTATGGGCTGTTTCTCGGGTGCCCAGGGGAAGAGAATTCCATGTAAGTGGAGCAAGAACAGAGAAAGAGCATAAGCGAGAGGAAGCACAGGGAGGGCAAGGTGCCACATGGGTAGTTGAGGAGGGAGAGTGGAGATTACAAGATGGCTTTTAGAGTTGGATAGAGGAGGTGGTGCCTTACCGAGGATAGATTTGTAAACCAGGAGAAGAAATGGAAAACTGGCCCTGTTTTGCATCGTCAGCATCAAACATGGTGACAGTATGAGGAAGTAGTTGAGCTGCGAGGGAGTTCAAAGAGAGCCTGGTAGCATAGTTAATCATTTTGTCAAAAGGACAGTAAGCCTAGTTGGGGGACACCAAAGACTATGCTGTCACAGTAGTCCACTTTAGAGAAGACAAGAGTGGTTAAGAGATGCTTGACAGTGTTGAAAGGAAGGAGGTGCCTGATGTTCCTAATATTTAGGGGGTTCAGGTGAGCAGCTGTCACAGTTATGGAGATGAAAATAGAGAAGGTGTGAGATGGGTCATATGTGACGCTGAGGTTTCTAGCTGAGGAAGAGTATGGAAGAGTGTGAGGTGGGAGCTGCCTAGGCAAGGGAAGACATGAGAGAGAGTACTTGGCAGGGAAGAGGAGCACCTTTGTTTTCATGGAGTTTAATATTAGAGAGTGCAAAGCCATCCACTATTTAATGGCAGAGAGAAAGTTGGACATTTTGATAGAGAGGTCTGAGGAGAGTTCAGGAAAAGAGATGAAGATTTGAGTGTCATCCGCAAAGAATCGGCATGAGAATACAAAGGAGGAGATTAGCCTAAGAGCAGAGATGTGGAGTGTAACGAGGAGTGGACCCAAGACAGAGACTTGTGGAACCAATATTTAGAGGAGTGAGTTGAGAGGTGTTGTTGTTCCAGGAGACAGAGAATTGGTAAAGTGCCAGGTAGGATTCAATTCAGGCAAGGGCTCTATCATGAATACCAAGAAAAGAGAGAATATTAAGGAGATCAGAATGACCGACAGTCTCAATTGCAGCGGGCCGTTCAAGGAGAATTAGGAACGAGGATAGGTTGGAGTGCTTAGCAGAGGTGATGAAGTTGCAGACATTCATGAGAGCAGTTTCCATTCAGGGACAGGAGCGGAAACCTGATTGTAGCGGGTCTTGTAGGTTGTAAAGAGTGGGTTTCCAAGTCTATTTTCCATTTTCTGACTAATGCAATCTGAGCTTGTGTATTATCTAGTTTTAATGGCAATGCAGAGCCAGGGCCTTAAAACAGGATTCAGACCACATGCATAACTATTACCTGAAGTCATTGCACAAAAAGATTGTCCTCCAAAGTCATTGTCGCCCAACAAAGTAGCAGATTCAAATGAACATGTTGTGTTTAAATTCTGACTATGTTGTGGCGTCCATTAAAGGCCATTTCATTATGAAATCCTCATATACCATATGTGCATGATGTATAAAATAAAGCTTGCATATTCAAGATGAACAGGTATTGTCTTTTTTACATATCATTGACTAACATATGCATATATAACATCATCAACAACTTTAGTCATAACATATTATTACAGTACAAAAGTAAACAAAAAGCAACCTTTGCACAAAAGTATCTCTGTAAAACCAACCTTCAAATATAAAAGTACAAAGTAAACAAAAAACAAAAAAAAACAATGCTAACATATTGTGTATATACTATATTGCACATGTTATGCATATTAATGATAAGTGAATGCAAATGTGCTGGAGCAGATAGCTCTGTGGGTGAACCTCGGTACTTTCTGAGGTGATCAGTGTTCCTGTGCAAGAGTACTGTTTTGTGTATAGCTTCTTTCCAGTGGGGCGATCATAAACATATATAGTAGAGGCTTGTTGAAACTGCATTGCAATGTTTGTGCGAGTGTAAAAGTAGTACCTGCACTGAGCGCACACCTTACGAAGGTCAACCACATGCCTGCCTGTTTCAAAGCAGTGAGTACCACACATTTTGTCACCAAAATATATCCACTGGCCTAGCCATGATTTCCTGACAGACTGGGCCTGCATATCATGTGTGGGTCCAGGGCAATACTGCATGCAACTAATGGAGATAACATATTTTCTTGGGTTGTTAGATACACTGTTTTCTTTCATATACTCCTTAGGACGATGGGCAAGATTGACCTAACCAAGTCCATTGAACACTTAACAGGTTAAAAGGCACAATTCAACTAAATGGTTTCTTCCATTGTCCTACAACAAAGTAACGTGGGACCAAAAAATAATCTCCTCTGAGTTTTACAAGTGTACTTTAAAGACACACAGCAAAGGACTCTATGATACAGATACCAGCTTATACTCATTGATAGCGGCAGGCAGCTGTGTGTGGTGATAAACAATTTGAAGTACTACATAGAAAGGAAAGAGCCTTTACTTTGTGATTCAATTTGTTGTTTTAGAATATTAGATTGCTTTGCGTTGAGACTTTGAAACCATTTGCACCTATTGTGTGAATGGCTCAAAAATTCAGACTCACCAGCAATAATTGTTACAAGCAAAGGAGTGCATTTCACTACATTCACTACATCATAGTGTGTTCCAGTGGCTTTATAACATTATGAATACTGCATGTTAGTATTACCCAACTAAATAGCATGCATAAATAGCATGCATGTAATTAAAAGGGTAAATATAATAGAACAATGGTATATGTATGTTTTCTCCTATGGCAAAGAACTGTAAAATGAATGTAAAGAATTGCTGAAAATGAAAATTAAAGGTACGTGTAAATGTCATGCTGCTCCCATTCTTTCTCCTTCATCCATGCTTCAGCAGTTGTTTAATCTGTTAGTAGGATATTCTGAGTTATCTTCCTATGCTGGGGTATGTGTACCTGCACTTGAGTTCATCGCCGTTGCAAACACATCTATCTGGGGCCTGCCCCACTCAGCGAACAGGCGGTTCACTTGCTCCTGATGAAGCTCCCACTCGTGGCAGGAGCGCAGTTCCCTGCTGAGGGAGTCTGTGATGGTGTTCTTGACTCCCGCCAGGTTAAGAGGGATGAGGAACATCCCCTGTCTGATGGCCCATCGCCACAAGTCCTGCGCCACCTTGGAGAGCGCCGTGGATCGAGTGCCCCCTTGCTTCCTGATGTAAAACATGGTGGTGTTGTCCGTGAAGATCCTCACCACCTTGCCTTTCAGAGACGGGAGGAACGACTTGAGGACCAAGAACACTTCACGTAGCTCCAGGATGTTGATATGAAGATCCTTCTCCTCTGGCAACCACAGGCCTCTGGCGTGCAGTCATCCGGTGTGCGCTCCTCATCCATCTAGGGAGGCGTCCATGGTGGCTGGCTCCTGGTATGGCTGGGTTTGGAATCCTGTGCCTTGGGCGATGTTGGAGCGAAAGCCCCACCATGCTATCGTCCGCCGGAATTAATCATTTAGTGAAATCTTGTCTGTGAAGCTTCTGGACACCTGTATCCAGAGGGCATCCAGGAATTCCAGCACTCATCTGTCGCTGGTGATCTTTCTCCACTCGCTGACGAATCTCGTCAGCCGGCCTCCCACTCGGTTGGACGGGTGGGGATGCCCAACGTCCTAGTCAGATCAGGCTTGCTTCGGCGCCAGCGTCCTGACCTGCGGGCGGCAGCGTCGCTGTCCTCCGCTACCGTAGGCCTGGGAACGGCCTCTGTAGGCTTCCTGATTCGTGGATCTGGAAGGCTGACGGCACGATGAGGAGAAACCTTTGGAAGACCTGCTCGACTTTCCTCTGGAGGAGCAAAAAGAAGAGCAGTGCTGCTGGAGGGTGCCCAGGGAACGGCCTGTCTCCGTATCTGCCTTGATGGCCTGGAGAGACTTGTCGACGACCTTCCCAAACAGGTTATCTCTGTCAAAGGGCATGTCCAGTACCTTTGCTTGGCCCTCCTGGTGGAAATTTGTGTCCTTCATCCAGCCTAGCCGACAAAGGCAGGCTCCATTCCCCATTATGAACCCTGAGTCGGCGACGCACACTGCCACTATGATGGCGTGATCAGACGCTACCTCCCCTTCCTGGAAGAGAGCAATTGCCTCCATCTTCATATCATCGGGGAGGAACTCCAAAATCGGCCCCAGCTTCGACCACAGCTCCCTGTCGTACCTGGCTAGGATCGCCAGAGCGTTGGCAGCCTTGAAAGTGGACGGCGCATTGTAAATCACCTTCCTTCCCATGGCGTCCATCCTCTTAACCTTGTTGTCTTGAGGGACCGAAGACGACGAGGATGGGTTGGCCAACCGTTTCCTCATGGCCACGGATACCCCTGCATCCAGCAATGGCTTCAACCTCAGTCACTTAGGTGAAGAGTCTGGTATCCAATACCTGTTTTCCAGCCATCCCTTTTGGCTGGAGCTGGGCAAGGGTTCTTCAAGAAGGTCAGGTCCTCTTCCCAAAGGTCGTCCAGAAGGGGTACCGGCATGACCGTCTTTCTCTTGACCTCGCGCCTCTGGTACAAGAAGCCCTCCTTCTTAGTTTCCTCGGGCACTAGCTGGAATAGCTTGGAGGCTCTTGAGATCATTGAGTGGAATGAACCCACTTCATCTGGCAGAGATACCCTATGTAGAGCATCCAAATGTTGGGATTACCCGTCTGCTGCAATGATATCCTCGTCGCCATCCTCGGTCATTGTGGCCGTATCCGTCCCAGTGTCTGGGTCTGCTGGGGGAGAAGGAACCTGATGCTGAGGTTGGAATGGGGGTGTCAGATGATGCTTCCTCTTCTTTGTTGAAGGCTGATCTGGGACCTGAGGAACCACAGGTACTGGACTGGAGGCATCCTCAACTGGATCTCTGACACCAAGGTGTGTAGAGTCGACAGCATATCCAAGGAAATGTCCCTTGGCTGAGATGGCAGAATGGGAAAATTAGGCCCTGCACCATCGTCGCCATCGTCCTCCTCGTCCATGTACTTGTGGACCTTGTGTAAGGACTCCTGGTCTTTGTTATCCATGGACGAGACCTCCATAGCTTGGGCGACGGCCTGGGGGGGCTGTTTCGGGGCCTCCCACCCCTTTTCTCCCTCCTGAGGGTCTTGAACCGGGGCCTGTACCTGTTTTCCCCCTTCTGGCATGCCAGAAGACTTTGCCAAAGTCACTGCAGCGGTGTCGTGCATTGGGGGGTAGGGACACCTGAGCTGCGGGGGCTACCTTTGCAGGGTTGGCACCTTTAGCTGCAGCAGTCTTCATCTCCATCGTCAACGAGGTCTTACCCTGAGCCGATGGGGCCTGCTTGGGCTGCTCGGCCTTCTTCTCCTCCGTCCGTGGCTTCTTGGATTTCACACGAAGTTTAGCCGGGGTAGATGACTTCCTCTTCGAGGAGGAGCTCGATTGCCAGCTGGCAATGGAAACAGATGGTAATGTCGATTCATCTTGGGGCCCGCTTTGTCGACGAACCCAGTGGACTCGGACTTGCGGTTCTTGGCCTTATCATGGGCCCCCACGGATGAGGTGCCCTCAGAGCACTTAGAAGAACGCTCCTCGGACCGGCCGTCCTGGGTGAGGCATGACCCTGCTTGTCGCACAGGACAAAGGCCTTGGCGTAGAGCCACGCCGCCAGTCTACTGTGGCTGTCCCTCGTCGTCTTCTTGGAGAAACAGACAAATTTCGCACTCCACCTCCTTGTGGTCCGGGTGCAGGCACTAGAGGCATTGCAGGTGCTTGTCCTCCACAAACCCGTTCCATAGCCCGCATTTGGTGCAGGGCTTGAAGAGGGACTTTGCCTCCTTCTTCTCCTCCGTCATGGTCGGAGTAGGCCCGATGGCCTTCTAGAATCTTCGATGATCTTCGCCCTTGAGGGGTGCTGAAATTCACCAACAACGGATCCCCCCTGTCAGCAGATGAAGAAGAGAGCACACTCCTTAGAAACAAAAATAAAACTTTATTCTGCCGAAAACCACGAAAAAACGTACAAATACAGAGAGCAAACTCAAGGACTTCCAACACTCAAACATGCAGTAAAAATCTGAAGATGGCTGCCATAGGCGGGGCTTAGGGAGATGATTGCCATTGGATGGGGGCAGTATGACCCAGAGGACAGTGATTGGTTTAAAGGAGAAATACAGTTTGTAAATTAAAGTTAAACTGTTTTTTCTTTTACTGAGGATTCCCAGCCTGATGACTGGGAATATTCATGAGCATGTGAATCCATGCCAGACTCCATGCTGGAGAATGAAATTAGCGCTGCATTATTGCCGTTTTTACTGCACCAATGCATTACTGCTGTTTTTACCAAACTGCCATACTCATAATGAGTCCCTATGTCTCTCTTTATGAATTCTTATATTTTTACAATTACACACATCACCTTACAGTGGAGTTCAGATACTTTTTATATAATGGCTTTTTGGTTACTTTGCAATGCGACTAAGACAAGCTGGTTGAAGCTGTGTGATGTTTTACTTTTTTTATGTGATTTTACTTTACCGCAATGGCTATTAAGGTGGTAAGCACCCTAAGAGGGCCATGCCATGAGAATTTCCGCTTGGCCAATTTCCGCTTTCTGCCTTCTCATGTCAGGAAATGCCTTATATGGAAATTAATTTCCTGGGGAAAGCAGCTGCTTTTCCGGGTGAAGGGGCTTTGTGTGTGTGAGCCAGAGGAAAGGGCTGGGACTATCTAGTCCCAATACACAAACTCTGGCTCCTGAAAGTCTATTGCTGGGCAGATGTGGTGACCAGTGGTTGTCCAGTATTGGACAACCCCTGGCTATTTGAATGGTGCAGATCCTTACCATTGGCGAGTTTGTGCTTGCTCCCAGCCTGAATTGTGGATATGCCACCCACTCCCAACCACCCAAGAAAGGCACACACAGTTGGAACTCCGACAATTTTGAATATGAAACCAGTGGCCCCACCAATCCATAGAAACACCACCATGCCCAGACCTATCACCAGAACCACACCCTGTGAAACGTGCACCCATGAATTAGTACTGGTGCCCCACAAGACAAGTTAATCCAAAGTGATTACACTTAGTGCAAGACTCCCAACCAAACACCACACAAGCGTCTGCAAATGCACTTCACTTACCTGCACAGGGTACCCACCTGCTTTGCATACCATGTAACCCATCGGGAGACACATCCCCTAAATGCAATGACATGCATAGTAACAACAGAAAGAACATGACAACACATGAATGGATCATGAAAATACGCAGAGAGAACGCACTGCAGAAGCACCACAGGGTGCAAGAAGGTGACAGCACATAGATTGTGTCTGCACCCGAGTACAGCATAGCAGAACAGAGAGAGGGAGAGAGAGTGACAGTGAGAGTGAAGGCCAAGTTAAACACAAATCAAGGAGTACACTGCCTGGATTGGAGTTGGCCAATGACATGCACTACACCACAGTAGCTGTGAACATAGATGAGTTGACCGTGGGAGGTAACACAGTGACATGAGTACCACTTAAAAAAACATCCTGGCATGGTAGCATGCAAAGCACATATAAGTAAAGATACACATGCAGAAAACATATGTAACAATGATGTAGGCTCAACATTGAAGAAAGTGCTCATGCTTACCAGCTGACTGCGCTGGCATGGTGTGAAACCCGCATCACCTTCACCAGGAACTGTGACTCCAAATTAGTGACAGGAGGACCAGTAGCTGGTGGATGGCATGGGGAGCATGGACGTCAAACGGTGCAGGGTGTCATCACAGATTACTGAAACAACATGGGAGAAGACATTACAACAGGCATAGTGAAGTACCATTCACACAGCACACATGTACGAGGATACACTGAAACCATAGTTACCTGCACATGCCATCCTGCGCACCACCATGCAAACATGCAAGTTGACCTCACTATGCATGCCTGCATGTCCACCACTTAAAACATCATGGCCTTGAGAAGTCAGCTGCTTTACTCAAGGTAAAAATAAAAATATAAAAACCTGGGAAGGGCAACTCAAAAAAAACCATGCCAACATCCAGGCCTGGGGTCAACAGTAGTATCAAAAAATTAAAACAAAAATCAAAAATTCCATCATGGACTGGGGGTGATGGAGTTCACCCAGGAGGGGGGAGGGGCAGAGTGCATATCAACGTGGGTGGACTTCCAAAAAATAAAAAAAAAGTTTTAAAAAAAATAATTCCCCTCCATGGGCACACAGACCGCATGGCTACGGTGGACCGGGAGGCATGTCTCTGCTGGCACCGTCATCCTGCGTTGGATCTGAAGGTGGAAGTGGTGCTGGAGGCTCACCACGCAGTGCCCTGGCCTGGTCCTCAGTGGCAGCCGCCATGCATGACACTGATGAATGCACCAGCAGACTGAGTGCTAGAAAGTCACTATGCACAACCTCACGGGTTGCACAAAGTTCCCCCGAGATTGTCTGCCTCAATGCTAACATCTCCTGGTGGAACAGTCTTCTGCTGGCTGCATGTTCCTCATGGATTGCAGCCCTGTGGGCCAACAACTCACGCCTCAGGGCTTCCCTGTGAGCCCGACCCTCTGCAAGCAGGGATGCCTGCAGACACTGCAGATCGACGTGTCGGCCCCTGATGTTGGCCTCCATGCGCTGCCTTTGGGAGCAGCATGTGGACCGCATGACCTGCAGCTGTTGGTCCACCTGTGCTGCTGCGGGGGTCATGGAAGTTGCCAACCTATCCATGCCCTCAGCCAAATTCTCAAAGGCAGCACCCTGTCGGTGTGGTGAATGCAATATCTGCTGCTCCCACTCTGTCTGCCCAGCATGCATACGTCCCCCACGTATGCTGGGCCCACGCCTGCCTGACCCAAGGGAGCAAGGCCCTTGCTGTGATGCCCCTGTCCCTGACTGCAGGACTGCAGCACTCCCTTGGGCATCTGTCCCAGGACCAGAAACCAATACATGAGAGCGTGGCCTTGCAGTCGTTAGAAATACAGCATCCACACATCATGGACAACAAGCTATCTGACCATGGAATATGCAGACTGGAAACAAAATTCCCTGCTCAGGGCCATGCTGCCAGTCGACACATTGCCAACCAACAGGGTTGTTAAGACGCACATTATGGCCCATGGCACTGCAAACTGTTGGCTAATACCAGTGAAATGGGCATGGACTTGTGGCTCTGTGACGTGCAATTACATCACACAGCAACAGGCAGACACACATATCCACATCCAAATCTGCATTCATTACATGCCACACCAGTGTTGTCCTGGTACAGGGACTGTACACAATGGGAACATTCAGTAAGTCTGGGAAACAGTCCCAGTTGATGTATGGCTGTAAGAGTACCACCTAGGCAAGGTCCGTGAAGTGGAGAGGGTAAGTTAATGGAGCTGTAGATAGGAACCAGGTACAGTGACCCACAAGAGGTAGAGGGGCATGGACCCATGGAGTGTGGGCTGAGTGTCGGAGGGTAACAGGGAGCAGGCCTCATGATGATTAGCCTCAGGAGGCATTGCCATTGGGGCAGCAGGGATGTGCACAGTCTAGAAATATGCACACTCACTCAGGGTACGCCAGAAGGTGTGTTGGTTGTAATCTTCTATGTAGCATGGAAGCACCTATGTACATGTGTGAAAAGAG
The DNA here is from genome assembly GCF_040938575.1 of Ambystoma mexicanum. Taxonomy (NCBI): domain Eukaryota; kingdom Metazoa; phylum Chordata; class Amphibia; order Caudata; family Ambystomatidae; genus Ambystoma; species Ambystoma mexicanum. The sequence continues at coordinate 983,377,480 of NC_090936.1, forward strand.
ATTCTACACCCTATAGGGCATGAAGTGTAACTCGGATATCGGACACATGCACATATCTAGCAGAGCATAGTCACTGACATCAAGGATGCAGTAAACAACTGTGTACGTTGTGGTATCATGTTGCACATGTTGTGGGGGTATGTTAGTGGGGTATGAGTACTGTCACACAGACATGTTCAACTGATGTACAACACATGGTTTGTATCCACTCTTGTGTACACTGGACAGGAATCAGTACACCACATGACATGGTTCACCCGGGGCAGTCATCCCAATGCAGCCAGATGTGCACCACAATTATACATCTTGGTGATGCTTTACTTCACGTACCGAGGATGCACAATGATGGGCACTCACCGGACATGTCTTCATAATTTTCCAGGACTCACAGGCCTTGCACCTGCTCCAATAGAATGAATTGGCTCATAGCCTCTTCATGCTCCTCCTTCTCTGGTGACCCCACTCCATTTGTCAGAGCAGAGACTAGGTTGGCACCCAGCTTGGACTTGTTGCGACGGGTGAAATCATTCCAGCGCTTCACTACCTGTGCAGCAGTGCGCTTCTCAAACCCTAAGGCGTTGATCTCATCCGTGACATGCTGCCAAAGCACCATACGCTGAGCAGGTGTATGTGTGCTCCCCGGTTGCTGGCACATGTCACGGTGGTGAATGGTCACGTAGTCCATGAGGATCTTGAGTTCTTCATCATGCAAGTTCTTCTTCCTCAACGTGCCAGTGTCCTGTGCCGTGTCACAGGGTTGATCCTGTTTCTACTGTGCAGGCTTTGTCTTCTTGCCATGAGGTGTTGGTGCCAACCCTGTGTGGCTGGGACCAATCTGGGGTCCAGATGCCAGACCACAAGTGGCCTGTGGCATGGCATTACCCCCTGTGGCTGGGACAGCTGCTTCCGCAGCACGTCTTTGCCCTTTCAAGCTCGGGCAGCTGCTTCCACAGCACGTCCCTTACCCTTTCGGGCTGGGACAGCTTCTTAAGGTGCACATCACGTAACCCTTGGGGCTGGGACAAGTGCTTCTGCAGCATGTCCCTGACACCAGCCACGTCTGCCCTCTTTCCCTCTTGGGGCCTTTCCACTCATGTTCCAGGTGTAACGGAAATATGGAAGGCACACCAAGTAATTGTCCTGGGCAATTTGAGTGGGGGGGGGCAGTCTACGTGATGGAAGACATAGTTCTGTGGTCCAGCTAGGCTCAAAAGTACCCCAGGTATGAAAAATGCAGTATGCGTAATGCACAGGCACCTCAAAATAAAAATAGATGCGTACGCGATACCAGGACAGCTTCCGAAATAAGAAAAAAGCTGTACGCGATACTCAGTGACACCCGGCAACACAAACAATGTGTACACAAACCCCGGAATGCTACCAGAAAGGTACGAATAGTGGTACGTTCTAAACAGGGGCACCTACAGTTGAAATAAATGCGTACGCGACTTACAGTTAGCCTCACAAAAATCAAAAGTAGGTGCGCATATGCACCGAGGTAAATCCCCCACCAAAATAAGAAGTTTGTACGGTCCCTGAAGTGAACGGATTGCGTGGCATCCCAAAATACGCAATATTCCATCTCCTCCCCTTCGCACACACGTTCAGAGTTGCTTCTACACGTACTAATGTATCCCCGAATATGGCGTGCTCAACGCCTGCGCACAGTGAGTTTCATGCAAGTTACGCGCTGAGGGCCTTTCCTCAGATTTCACGTGTCCATGTTTTTCTCATTTTTTAGGCACAAAGTGCCTTCACTCCGTTTCCGGCTGCCTACATTGTGAGACACAGAAGACCCACACTCCTGCCTCTGTGCCATTTTACCTGCCTCCTACTGCCCTGTGCTGCCTCCAACTTTGCCATCTGCTTTTTCCTATACAGTGTGTGTGCCTGCTCCCCACCTGCACTGCGTTTGGAGTGCCTGCTGCCCAGCCATTGCCTATGCTCCTGTCTTTGGCCCTGTGACCACCTCAGCTGCTTCATTGGGCTCCCACCGTACCATTCCACGACCATCGCTCCACAGCCCAGCTGCAGGACCACCTTGCCCACCTACACCTGCCTTGGAGGTTGCCATGTCAGCACCATCATCCTCTGACCAGAGTGGCAACCCCATGTCAGCGAGGCAGAGGGTTGCCAACTTCACTACCAGGGAAGTTGACATCCTGGTGGAGAAGGTCCAGGAGCATTATGATGCCCTCTTCAACCCAAGGCGCAACACAGCAAGGAAGGATGTCATCAGATCTGGGACGGGATCACGGATGCCATCAACGCGGAGGGGGTGGCACTCCACACCTTCAAGACCGTGCACAAGCGATGGGAGGACATGAAATCCAGGACCCACGGCAAGGCCCTGCGCTACGTCCCGGCCGGTCTCATCGCAGAGGTGCAGTGTGCATGTAGGTGCCGGATGTCGGCTAAAAACATGCAGGTCCTGGAGAAGTTCTACCCGGCACTGCACTCCCAGGTCTGCAAGTTACGTCAACGTCTGGAGTCGACTGTTGAGCAGCCATGTGGTGCAATGCTCTACGGTGCATGTGCTCTATGCATGTACCGGCAAGTTGGCATTGACCCCTTTAGGCTTGCAGCAAGTATGTTTCTGTAGACGTTTGTCTGCATGTTTGCCCCAGACATTGCTCCCCATGTGTGCATTCAGACCTATAAGTATTTTAAATTTGCTATCACTTGCACAGGGTGACAAGTGTGCCAGATGAGGAAGTGTTGCCCGCATCATGTGCATGCATGATGCTTATGTGTATGTGCCACAAATGGGAATGTGTGACTGGGCATCACTCATGCCTGGATGCAACTCGTGCATTTGGATGTCTGACTTAGTCACGTAGAGGCATTGCAGTTCACAGGGCGCTGCTTGGGACCTCTCAGTTGATGTGTGTGCATGACATGTGTATGTGCAAATGATGCATGTGTGTATAGCATAGGCAAATGACTGGTTGTGACAGTGGCAAGTAGCTTGATTTGATTGTATGGAGTGAGGACAGGCAGGTGTCTGCATGGATGTGGATTGCATGTCCATGTGTGTGGGTGTGGAGGTTGATGGTTGTTCCCTTGACAAGTCATGTTCATGTGAATGTTGGTGATGCCACACCAGATTTGGTGCAGTGTACTGATGTTTCTGTTCTGTGTCTCCTTTTCCACAGTTGCATCTGATGAAGAGGGCTGAAGCAGTACTGTGGAGCATGGCTACAAGGATGCCTCCACTAGGCAGAGGCGCAGACCCAGCCACGCCCCCGTGACAGCTCATCGTTGGGCAGTGCCAGTGACATCGGGCTATCTGTGTCTTCCCTGTTTATTATAGACAGGGTGGTCTCCCAAAACTCCATGTTAACAAACATGTTTTTAAATCGAAGCTTGACTGGCAGAATTGCTTTTGTATTTTGCTCATGGTAAAATCAGTATCACTGGGTGGCAATACATTTTGTATACCACACCTGCCGCATATTTTAAATTTTTTCGATGGCTTTTTTCATACCTTGAATACAATGGAGCTGCAACTTTACATTTTACTGAAAGTTGTAAACAACTTTTTAGCAAGTTAAGAATTTAATTCTGCTGGAAGCAAGAAAGATACATCAGATGAAGGAAAAACATCTAGTGACTTGTTTAGCCAGTCTGTATTCCAGAACAGGAAAATATTAAGAAGTAATAAAACCATTAATGAATTCCCACCATCTCATCTAGAAAGAAAAGATCGGAACACTCTCTAGCAAAGAAAATATGAAGGGAGCTCCTATTTCTGTCTGGTGCAAGCACAAAGGGAGCCCTTAAAACATTGTGCCCACGTGCTTCTGCGCGTGTGCTCTTCCAGAGAGTGCTTCCGGCGAGTGCTGTTCGGCTGTTCAGCTGAGCAGCTGAACAGCTGAACAGCCGGGCAGCCTCCCGGATCTCCCCCGATTAGTGACACCAGCTGTTGTTGAGGTAAGCCTTTGCACAGGAAGCTCTTTGAAACTTCCATAAACATTTTGCTCCCTTGCTGTCTATTGCTCTTGCCCCGATGGTGTCCTATACTCTAAAATCTGGCATGCCTCCTATTCTGACAGCTAACCTTGCCCACAAACCACAAGGCAAGCCAAGAGATTAGACCCACCCGAACCTTTGATAGAAACATTGCCTGGGCAACACATTCCAAAAAGTTGATGCGATCTAAATCCGTTGGAGCGGACATTCCTGCGTACTACGCACCCATACCAGCACACAGTAATGAGGCATTGTGACAGAAAAACCTTACCCACGCCATCAAACCACGCCTATGGAAAATGTGCTGTGGCTTCCACATCCATATCAGATGCGGAATTACTCACCCAGCTGCCCCAATCCCAGGACGCATGTGGAGCACCTGATGCTAGATCTCTTTTACCCAAACTATTCAAAAATAATGATCGCCCTTCCTGTCATTTGGCTCAAGTTCACATGGAAACGGGCTTGAATATCCTGCTCTTGTATTCGCAGGTTGTTAAATCACAAACTAATCCATCAAGCGTGCCTCAGCCTAATGCTGAAATACAAGAAGCTAAAGCTTCTCACCAGCTACACGCTGATGCCACCACCGTACAACCTACTAATGAGGCTCGCTCTTTGCACACTCCGTCTACATCTGCACCCCAGTCTCATGCGTCTTTGGAGCAATCGGCCCTGCTCTTAGGGAACATGTTTATGGAAACTCAACCCTGTGATCTCACGGCAGCTCATGAGTTGAATCTGTCGCAGTCACCTATTCTTTACCCAGATTCTCCAAGATCATCAATTAATTTATCTGCAGTAACTAATGTATCATTCGCGATACCCACTCCTCACCCATCCTTTGGGTTTAAACAACCCCAACCCACAATCAATGAGCCCATTCTAACGGCTGTGAATAATAGCGTGTACACTTTAATCATGCTATATGAGGCTATTCTGAAAAAAGTCGATAACAACCATCTCACAAAAAAATAGATCTGCTAGTTGGTAATCTGAAATCTCTACAAATAGATGAAAAACTTGATGCGTTAATTGCATGTATTAAAGAGCCCAAAATGGTATTCTCACCCAAAATCCATGTGTCATTGTGTCACATTCTGAAAACCCTTCTTTGACCCGACAGGATGTTATTGGAGTGGGCCTCGCAGACATTGCGTCTGGAATTTCAGGTTTTATTACTAACTCTGCCTTTGAGTGTAATGCATTGGACCCGATATTGGTAGAGGATTTGTCACTCAGACAAACCCAATATGTGGAATTGGATGACCTCCCACAAGATCGAGTCTTTGAAGTATTCCAAACCACACAAAACAAAACAAAAAAAGAAGCGTAAAGCACGGCAAACTAGCGAGATTAGAATAACCCAAAAATCAACTAGACAAAAGAAAGAACTTAAAAACCAAGAAGCACCTGGAAAAATTCCTGAAACGCAGACTAACACATTCATTAATGCGCTAACTAAGTAAAGGTAAGGAAACATCTAAAAAGGACATTACCAAAGCAAACCAGGCTGCCCACCAAAACCCTAAGGTAGACCAACCTATTGATCTTATTGACGAAATAGATTGCATGGATTGTTCAACATATGCTATTTCCACCCTACCTGATTGTGGCAAGGTCTTGCAACATGGCGTGATGTGCAGTAGCGTTAGTCCAAGCAACCACACATCAAGTGGGGATCCCGAACTTAATGACAGGTTTTTGACTTTGGAACAAAAAAGACTGGATTCTTCCAAGAGTGGCAAGTGGAGCTGTGTCATACACATCATATTTAAACCGGATATTGCCAAATAACTGGATACAATTATATAAATAAGAGTAAATGCCCGATTGGATGAAGATCTGAAACATATTGAAACTCCTCTTAGAACAAATAATGATGTACAAAAGACTAAACCAGACACCAGCAAAAGTCCTCCTGCTTCACCTCTTGAAGAATTGAAGTCACTTAAAGATAAAGAGCACTTCATGTTACAGATGAAAGATAGAAATAGAGGTGATCCCTTCCTAAATAGGTCAACCATTCTTTTGATATTTAAACAAATAAAGATGCTAACGAAAGTGGAATCTTGTGACATCGAACCTATACGATTTTCTAGATCCCGTAAATTAGATACTCTGTTCATTAGAATACCAGGCCTAATTGTGAGAGACTTCATCTGGAACAAAAGATGCAAGCAAGAAAATAGAGGTGTAATACTGACAGCCCCTAAAACAGTACAACCTAAGAAGCCACTGAACAAAGTGAACACTTGTAAATCCAAAGAAAGAGCTACACAGGTCTGTGAGCTTTAAAGATGATAATATCCAGAAAGCTCCCAGTATCACAAGGGCGAATGAAAAGCTTGAGGTCATTCCCCGATCTCCTAGAATAACAAACAGGAATGAGGAAGTAAACTACCAAGTATCATGGGCATGGCTCAGAAATACCATCAAACAACAAAAAACTGTTTCCCAACATTACAGCCAGGTAACCAGTGCCCCAACTTACTTGTTTGCGGTGTGGAATACTTGAGGGCATGCACATCTCACCGATATCTGTGACTCACATCAGCTGTTAAAATATGACATAATAATCTTGCAGGAAACCTGGATCACAGTATGCCCAGAAAAGCATCCTCAGCCATATTGGACTACGCATTTATATCTGACCTAGCTCTCTCCCAAGTCCTAAATTTCAAGATCATAGACTCTAGCCTAAGTGATCATAGCATACTTGAAATCACCATAGCAAAATACTCAGTGGCACCATGCCAGTATTATAGCCATCAGCTCTCTATCTCTCAAGGTCAAGGCAGGATAATTTGGACTCCTCCTATGTTTGAACATCTTAAAGAAACATTGAATACGCAAAACACTTATTGCCAGAATAAGGATGCCCTTGAATATACACATGCAATTAGTCTATTTGTAGCCAGTGGCATGCGCCCGCATTATAAACATACACATACTTTTGATCGAACTATATCTAAGGCCAAAAGGAAGTAAAATAAAGACACGAGGCACCTGAAATCAGGAATTAACAAGGATTCTAAAGACCTAGTAAATAATATATGTACAAAATATAGAAATGTTTTCATCCAACATAATATTAAGAAGACCCAAGCAAATAACAAATGCGAGTTGGCAGTGCTGGCTACAAAATCCAGTAAGACAATTTGGAAATTGTCAAACGATGAAACTAGTAAGAGCAATGCAACACTTACTCTAAATTCAATATCTAAAGAAGCTTGGTCTACATATTATGCTGAAATATATGCTGATAGCTAACATATTCCGAAAGCTTTATCATTAAGAGAGGTTAAAACATTGCTAACATTTGATCATTTGGACAGAAAACGAGTTATTAAAAAGCTAAGCACGTCAAGAGCAGCAGGTCCGGATGGGCTTTCCAACATCACACTGAAGGCAAACCCTGATTAACTGGCTAACATCTTATATATAGTGTTCAACCAAATTAGAAGAACTGGCTAGATCCCAGTCATGTGGAAGAAATATATCCTAGTACCCATCTTTAAAAAAGGTGACAGGAGCCTGTCATCTAACTATCGGCCCCTCGCACTGCTGGATATTCTGGGTAAATTATATGCAAGATTAATACCGAGAGACTTAACCAAATGGTTAATAACATCTAAGCTTATTGATTCAAATCAATCTGGATGTGTCCCGGGTCTTGGCACTTCAATAAACCTGATAACCCTTGCAGCAATAAAAAAGCCAGCTGAAACTTACAACAATCCCATATATTTAGCATTTATTGACTTCAGAGTCGCTTTTGACTCCATATCTAGGAAGATTTTATGGGAAAAGTTGAGTGAAGCAGGTTCTCCGGACTACATCATACACACTCTTCAACAGTTTTACACAGATACATCTACTCAAATTAAACTAACACAACAAGGCCTTCTTTTGCAGCAAATTCAAACCAATAGAGGCCTCAAACAAGGCTGCATATTGGCAGTGATACTATTTAACTTCTACATCAATGAACTCTGTGTTTAACAATCCACGTTCTTACCCTCCTAAAATAGGATCAGACTCAATAGCACATTTATTCTATGCCGATGATCTGGTTATTATAGATCGCACTCCGCTCTGCTTGCAAAGGCAACTACAAGGATTATCTGAATATGCAGAGAAAAATAAGTTAGCAATCAATGTGGGAAAATCAAACATAATGAAGTGGCAATGTAACAAGCATAACCCGAAGCAAGCAAATAAGTGGTCAGTCAGTGGAATGTTGATGCTACTAATACACGAATATAAGTATTTGGGTATTATTGTGTGTGACTCAAAGAATGAAGCTCCCTATATCAACAACCTGCGATACAAAATTTGTGGCTTGGTATCGCAAGCAAAAGTGATACAATCAAGATATGGTAAATTCACATACTTGCCCGTGCTCACATACTACAAAAGTAAAGTTGTACCAGCTGTAACCTATGAGGCGCATACTAAGTTACCCGAGAATCAACCAGACTGGAACCTGATCGAGGGCTTCTTTCGCAAAGCCTTATTGCCCATCCCTAGATTTTACCCGATTCAGATTGAGCCATTTGAACTAGGGTTGTTATCTCTGAAAGCAAAAGTCATTTGGAATGCCATGATGTTATATGCCAGATGCAAATCCAAAGAACATTACCAAACCTCTCTATTGACAGCTATAGATCTAGAGTTAAACCCCACCAAATCCCTGGCATCTTGGTAGAAATGATGTACTGAGGCAATGAGAGAAGCTGACATAGATCTGGATCTCTTAATATCTAATCCAGTAAATGCTAAATTGAAATGGTGGCACTCCGACTGGAATAATACATGGTCAGAGTGCCAAAGTATCCAACATTTACTGCTGAGGCTTCTTTCCAAAAAAATGAAATACTGTTCCTTTATACTTGACGAAATTCCAAGATCAAATATATTGTGCAGACATAATGAGAGTTAGGTTCAATTTATGGCCCACCAAATCATTGTAAGCCTCTAGATCAACAACTATAAATGTGCAGATTTTGCAATAACCAAAGAAACATTAATTGCTAGAATGCCCTGGTCTGAAAGATCTTAGAAAGGAATACTATTACAAGTTTCTTTTGTGATTTTCATATGCTTTCACACCAGGAAATGTGGCAACTCATCTTTAGTGCACACAGAATATCACTAAATTTGGCAACTGTAAGGTTTTTGAAAAAGCTAAACCTATAGTGACTGGAAATTATTGTATACAATCTAATGGACTAACACTGATGAAGTTATTGAATAATGTGTATGTAATTGCCTGATAAGTTTTAAGAAATAACGTTTTATGATACATGCTAGTGCAAGATTAATATGTTGAAAAAGTTGTATTACAACTAAAACAACCATTTTAATAAAAGATTCAACATCCATTATAGAGGAAAAGATCAAGAAATTACTTTTCAATTTCTATTTCAGAGCCTGACCATTAGCAACACACAAGGGTTATACACGCTTAACATTTATTTGGTTTCAATGCCTGGATTGGAATCACTGATTTTTGCAGCCAACTGTGATTTCAAAATGCACACTGTGTTGACACATGTGCCTACACAAACATACAGTATGCAGAAACATATTTCTTGTGAAAATTAAAACTAATCAGTAATAGAAATGTGGCTTAGATGCTTTTCTAAAAGCCAGCACTTAAGTTGTGACTAATAGAGTATTCAGTGCTGATGCAAAATGCAATTTTACATTTTCAAGTAAATGAACAAAAAACATTCTTATTGACAAACCTCATTTAAACGAAAAACTGCAGCTTTGGTATTAAGTGATTCTATAGAAAAGGAAATGGCAGAACTACTGGTACATTTTGATTGCACAATATGGTTGTTCGTGTCCACGTGCATACATTATGGGAATGGCAGCGCTTCAAATAAGTCATGCCTACAGATACATCATTCTTAGACCTGTTTAGGTCACTAGTGATGTGACAAAGGAGCATGCACAATTTTGCAACAGCAAAAACCAGTGCTGGATGCTATTTTGTACTAATATGTTTCCACTACAGCTGGGTAAAACATACAAATATGGTAAACATGCAATTTGTTCTATTCCTTCTAGACACAAAGGAGAGAGAATATGTGCATTACGGCAACACACAGAGTTACAATGAGATTAGCATTACAGTTGTCAGGAACTTTGGGGCAAAAGATAATTCATCAGCTCGGGCCAGTCCAAACGGGTTATTAAATGGTCGTCCTTGGAGTTAAATATGATCAAGCCGAACATCTACGAAAGTATTGATTTTTATACTGAAGGTATTTGTCTGGCCGATTGTTTTTCTCCTATCATAGGAAATATATATAATGATATGGTGAAGATACGGTTGCCTTTCTTTGCAAAACCAGTGGGGTAAATTAGAACGCTCAACTAGGGAAACGGGCTGGTTTGACAAAGATTGTCAGCAGGCCAAGCATGATCTGTTAATATACCTTAAAAATGTATCCCTGACTGATAAGCCCCACCTGAGGAACTTGCGGGCCAAATATAAGGCAGTGGTAGCCCTAAAAAAGGCACAATATGCTGAAAGTAAATGGGAAGAGTTGTTAAGCTGTAGTATGAACAGTGAGCTTTTGAAAGCTTGTTGGAGGCAGTGTCGTGAAATCAGCAGGTCCAGTTTCTAGTCATATCGCCCCCCAACAAATGGCATCAACATTTTAGTAAGCTATACCAAACAGGACACAGTGAGCTACATGCACAGCCCCAGCAACATAATAATGTGCACTGTGGTGTGTTTTTTTAAATATATTCTCAATTACTGAGGTGTAAGAGTCCATTGTAGGGCTCAGCTGTGGGAAGGCCCCAGGGGCCTGATTGTGTTCCCATTGACTTGCTCATGGATGAGCCGAGTATCTGGGCCACGTATTTGGCTCGGATATTGACTCTGTTGCCTGGACCGGGGTTGTAGCCCAATCTTGGCGTAACGCAAGAATTATACCCCTATTTAAGAAGGGACACAAAAAGAGCCTGGGGAATTACAGAACTATTTTGCTCTTGGACACTGTGGGCAAGGTCTACGCCTTCTGTGTTGGGCCACCAAGGGGAATTTCATCCACCATCTCCAGGTTAGGTTCCACCCGGGCATTAGTACAGTGAACCAATGCTTTAGGCTGAGTGCGGTCTTGACTAAATATGTTACCTTACAACACACCAGAATTCATGCAGTCTCCCCTGCCCTAAAACCGTACAGGGCCCAAGCCTGGACGGCAACTACGTATAGAGATGAGCTATGGGGTAATTGTGCATATGCCCAGCTTAGGGTGGCTGATAATATCTTCCTGAGGGCCCTACTCATGCAACCAAAGGGTGCCCCAAAGGCTTGTCTTTGTTGGGAATGCGACCTTGAACCTATTTTGGAAGTTTTAGCAAATAAGCCTTCGACATACTGGACCTAGACTATGGAGCGCACCAGGACTTGTAAAATACAGAGAAGTGCTAACAAGTATGCACAAAGTCACTGGCTCAGGTTCTCTCCTTTAGTTAGGGTTATTTGCAAAGGGTTGGAGGACCTGGACCTGCCTGCTTTATGGTCCAGTACTGCAGGGTTATTACCCAGCTCCAGGGCACTGGTTAAAACGAAGTGCAAAGAGGCGACTTGTAGGAATATGAAAAGGGCACATGCCGGGTTGTCAACGGGATCTCTGTATTTAATGTTGAAGTAGGAAGAGGGTTTTAGATTGCTTTAGATTGCGTGGCGCCTGTTTATGCCCAACCCCTATACTTGCAACTGCGTACCAATACCCTGAAGGTGGCTACTTTTACAGCAAAATGATCTATTCTCCCAGACACTCAATGTAAAGTTTGAGGCAGTTTGAGGCATCGATCAGACATCTCCTATTATTTTGCCCAGGATACTTTGGCTTGAGGGAATGTTATTTGTTACCACTTCTTCGTTTCGAGGGAAATTAGACAGACTGCTGCAGCTGTGGCATTTTATAAAAGTACCAACAATTTGAATGCAGTTTATTTCATCTCGAAGTTTCTTCAGAGTTTGGTTGAGAAGATCAAAGATTGTAAACTAACCTCTGATAAACCTTTCCGGTAAGGTGCAATGCCCTCTTAGCACCCATGGACGCTGATCCACTGGTTTTATGGTAATGATAATGTTCATTTGTAAAGCGCCTATACACAAGGGAAGTGTTTCAAGATGCTCAAGGAGGGAGGGGACAAGGGAGAAAAACAAGAGTCATTCAGAACCCTTGAGTTTCTGAACGGAAAACCAGTCTGCCAGGCAGAGTAAGTGCATTTAGTACAATTAACAGTGAAGATAACAATAAATAGGTTTGACAATGATTCTGATGTTTTTCCAAGAGCATAGAGGCGCCACCATGCGGGAGGGGAGACAGGGAGGAAATTAAACACAATCTTCATGGCATGGTACGTTCAGATTGTGCACAGACGGAACAGGAGAGGGGAGGGGAGAAGGAGGAGGACAAGTGCAGGGGGGGGTACATCAGGATGTGCCCAATTGGTCAGAAACTGGGTAAGTGCTGAGAGATGCCTTTCTCAACGGGTAGTTAACCGAGTGCAGTAGCATGAGGCAAGTGCAGGACCTGAAGCAAGTGGTGGAGGACTGGCGAGGGTGCCGGGGACCTGTGAGACTCTGAGGTATTCCCGGCGGCCACTCGGCATGCTGTGTGGAAAAGGAGGGAGATAGGGAATACAGCGGAGGGAGCCGTTAGCAGGGTAGAGGTAGAGAGAAGGAAGTTTTCGGAATTTAAGGAGATCAGGCTCAAGACGGAGGGCGGCAGGGAGGCTATTCCAGAGGGAGGCCCCTGCCGAGGATAAAGATCTCCCTCCAAATCCCTGCTTTGAGAACCAGCGCACTCACAGAAGGATGGAGGTAGATGAGCGGAGGGCTCGGGAGGGACAGTATTTAGGAAGGCATCAGTGAAGATAGGTGGGTCCCAGGCCCCAGACAGCCTTGTGGACGATGCACAGGGTCTTGAACTTGATCCTTGCAGCCACGGGGAGCTAGTGGAGGGATGTCAGCCCTGGAGTGATGCGGTCCCTGGGCTTGAGGCCAAGGATAAGTCTTGCGGTTCTGTTCTGGATGAGTTGCAGAGTGCGCAGAGCAGAGGCAGGGAGGTTGAGAAAGAGGCTGTTGCAGTAGTCATGCCTTGAGAGAACCAGGGCTCTGGAGACAGTGAGCCTCTGGGGGAAGGTGAGAAAAGGGGAAGTACCTCTGAGGAGGTGCTGCTGGTAGTTGGACTTTTTAGAGATGTCAGAAATGTGAGTCGAGAGAGTGGAGTCGAAGATGAACCCAAGGTTTTTTGCCTCGCTTTGGGTGTGGGTGCAGGGCCAAGGGAGGCAGACCAGAGTGAGAGTGGAAAAGTGGGAGCAGTGTGAACGATCTCAGTCTTACTGGCGTTGAGGCAGAGGTCGTTTGCAGCACACCATGATTGAATTGCTGACCGACCGTCTAGTATGGGCGAGGTAGAGGAGGTGGCAGAGGGCAGCCTGAAGAGAGTTGCGTGTCATCCGCATAACACCGGAAATTAGAGGTGAAACTGGCAATTCCACGTGCCAGGGCAACCATGTAGACATTGAAGAACCAGGGGAAAAGGTTAGAGCCCTGGGGGATGCTGCAGGTTGAAAGAGTTATAGTGGAGAGAAAGGGCCCAAAAACCACCTGGAATGGGCAGTCGGATAGGAAAGAGGTTAACCACCCCAGAGATTCCTAGAGTGTCACGGAGCGATCAGGATGCTGTGATTTACTGTGTCATAGGCAGAGGAGAGTTCAAGAAGAATGAGGACAGAGGGAGTGTTAGTGTCAAGAATTGAGAGCAGGTCTTCACAGGTGTTTAGAAGAGCAGTTTCCGTGCCTCTGGATGCTCTAAAGCCAGACTAATGGTCGTGAAGCAACCAGCAGATTCAGTGTAGAAGGTGAGCTGAGAAATAGCTAGCTTCTCCAGGAGTTTGCCCAGGATAGGGGTGATAGAGATGGGGAGATAGTTTGCCGGAATGGAGGGGTCGGCTGATGGTCTCGTAAGCAGAGCAGAGGATGCACAAGGGAGTGCTTAAGAGAAGTTGGGAAAACTCCAGTGGCAAAAGAACGATTGCAGAGATCAGCCAAGGTTGGAGCGAGAGATTCACTTTTGTCCTTAATGGCTTTGGAGGGGCAGGGTTCCACCTGTTTGGATGAGGCCTTCATAGACCGACTTGTCTGGCGACCTCATCAGGTGTGATGGGAGTCAGAGAAGAGAGGAGAAGTGGTGCAAGGGCCAAGGGAGGCGCCAAGGGTGTTGGTGTATGATGTGGTGTGGAGGTGAGAGAGGAAAGGATGTCTTGGGTTTTTGCGGAGAAGTGAGAAGCCAGGGCCGAACAAAGGTCCTTGGTGGGTGTGACAGAAGAGGAGGCTGCTGACAGATTGGTCAGTTTCTTACAGACTTTGAAAAGTTTGGCCGTGTTTGATGCCACAGAGATGCAGGCTTGAAAAAAAGACTTGTTTCTTGGTACGGATGAAGAGTCGGCATTGCCTTTGAAGGAGATGGCAGGCCAGTTTGTCAGCGGGCCTGCCTGATGCATTCCATTTCCTTTCAGCTACCCTACACTTGCGTTTAAGGGCAGCCAGATCAGAGTCATACCAAGAGTTGCACTTTTTGGAAGGCTTCAGTCTGACCCTCATGACAGGGCCAAGAATGTCAAGGGTGTTGGAGATGGAGATTATTGAAGTTAGCGAGGGCTGTGTCAGGGTGGGAGTCAGCCGCATGAGTAGGAGGCAGAGAGTAGGTGGAGGCAAAGGCAGCCGTTGTCACTCTCTTCATGGGTCTCGTGACTTTGAATCCAATTGGCTGCACCGGGTGAGCCACTGCAAGAGGAGAAGAGAGCTTCTAGTGTGAAGAGAGAAGAGAGTGGTCCGTCCAAGAGAGAGAGGTAGTGAGAGGAATAGAGAGAGGGATGTCGGTAGAGATGAGAGCATACCAAAGTATGCCCAGCTATGTGTCTGGAGCCAGAAGGTAAGATAGAGAGGGAGAGGGAATCGCATAGGTTGCGGAAAGGTCCAGAGGAGCCAGGAGAGTCCAGATGGATGTTGAGATCACCCAGTAGGAGGAGGTGAGAGGTGGGGAGAGCAGAGAGGAGACCAGGTCAGACCATTCTGAGAGGAAGAGAGTGGATTGCCCTGATGGCTGACAGAAGGTGGCCATAAGGAGGGAAGATTTAGGAGAGAGTGAGAGCCTGCAGACTAGGCATTCCAAAGAGGAGTAGGCCTGAGTGGGGATGATGGACACAGGTATCTATTCTGGAAAGATCAGTGCCACTCCCCCCTCCCAACCACTTGGGCCTGGGCACAGATATGACTGTGTATCCTTCAGGGAGGATTGTGTCAAAGCTTGTGACAGAACTGTCCTTGAAGCAAGCACATCAAGATCCATGCGTTCAAGGAGCTTGCAGATGTCGGACAAGTGTTTGACAGCAGAGCGAGAGTTCAGCGTGGCAATATGGAGCATCTTACCATCTTTGAAGGTTTTCCGCAGGGAGGGGGAGGGTGCAGGGGACAATGCCCCCCCCCCCCCCTTGAGGGTGGCAAGAGAGCCAGAGGAATAGTGGAGGATGGCGGAGGAGCTAAGGCCGACAGTGGGGCTGGGATTGTAAGACAAGGCAAGGATGCCTGTGCAGAGGCGAAAGAAGGCACAGCAGGCAAGGGAGCCTGTGCAGAGGTGGAGGAAGGAGGCACAGCAGGCAAGGGAGCCTGTGCAGAGATGGAAGAAGGAACAGCAGGCTAGGGAGCCTGAGGAGAGGAGGAGGAAGACACAGCAGGCAAGGGAGCCTTTGTAGCAGAGGAGGAAGGCCCATGGTGCAAGGGAGCCTGTTCAGGGGGGAGAGAACGTTTGAGAGGCGAGGTAATGGCCATCAAAGAGAAGAAGGTTGGGTTGAGGACTCTGAACCATGATGGTTCCATTCAGATAGACATTGATGATGACCCTGGAAATGGCGAAGAGGTCGAGGAGGACTTCCCAGCGGGTGCCACCATTAATGGGGAAAGAGGCAATACGCAAGAGAAAGGTGACCATGTATCGGGTCGATAGGTCAGGTGAGGGAACGAGAAAGAGGATGTGTGTGAGAGTCTCTCTGGCGGAAGCCGTGACATGGGTGTATGCTATAGGAAGGCCTGGGTTTGAGCCCAATGAACAAGTTACTTCTTACCTTGTAACGTTCTTTCGATGGGATGTTCCTCCGACGTATTCCTTATCTTAGATATCTCTTTCCAGCTTTGCTGGCCTCGGAAATTTTTTCTCTAGAGGGCGCTGCGCGTCGACGTCCGCCGAGTCGATGTCGACGTCATCCTGCCTATAAAGGCCGCGCGCAGCGTCCGTTGCTCAGTTCCGTTTTGTAGCCCACAATAATTCTTTCTGGACTAGACTAATCACCCTGAAGGAGCGTAAGCTGCAACAACAAGGGAAGTAGTACTGCGGGGATGGATGGGAGGGTCGATAAGGAATACGTCAGAGGAACATCCCATCGAAAGAACGTTACAAGGTAAGAAGTAACTTGTTCTTCGAAGGGATTGTGTCCTCCGACGTATTCCTTATCTTAGATAGGCTCCCATAGCAGTATTCTGTTATTGGAGGTGGGAGTACTGACTTCATGCTTCCTCTTATTGAGGAATAGAGTGCAATACTGCCCTTCCAAACCTAGTCTCTTGACTGGAGGAGGAATCCAAGTTGTAAAACCGTGTAAAGGTATGGACGGACGACCATGTAGCAGCCGCACATATGTCTCTAACCGGCACTCCTCTTTTGAGGGCCGATGAAGCTGCGATACCTCTGGTCGAATGAGCCCTAAGATTTTGAGGGGGCTCTTTTCCTGCCCGTTTATAACATTCCAAAATGGCTAAAATGATCCATCTGGAAATGGTCTGCTTAGTTATCGGTAACCCCAGCTTGTGACCTGCGTAGCCTACAAACAGCTGGTCTGCTTGTCTTATCCTAGCCAGTCTACTAATGTAAAAACTTAAAGCCCTTCTTGGGTCCAGCCTGTGTAACCTCTCTTCCTCTTTCCCCGGATGGGGAGGAGGATAGAAAGATGGAAGGGTAATCTTCTGAGTGATATGAAATTCAGAAACTACCTTTGGGAGGAAATTAGGCTTCACTTGCAGAACAACTTTGTCTTTGTGAAAGATTGTATGAGGGGGTTTACAAGAAAGAGCTTTTAACTCGCTCACCCTTCTAAGCAGATGTAAGTGCTACTAATAAAACAGACTTAAGGGTAAGAAATCTTAACGAACAAGAGTGGAGTGGTTCGAAAGGTGTGCCCATCAGGAAAGTTAGGACTAAGTTTAAATCCCATAGGGGAACCTGGAATGGTCTTGGGGGATAAACGTTAGTTAACCCCTTTAGAAACTGTATTACCAAGGGTAACTTGAAATAGGATGGTTCTTCCGCAGTGCGCTTAAAGATGGATAGCGCTGCGAGATAGCCCTTGATGGTGCCAACTTGAAGGCCTAAATTCGCTAAATAAAGTAGGAAGGACAAAACCATTGGTGTACCACATGAAAAGGGATCGATATTCTTTTCTCTACACCAGCTGCAAAATCTGTTCCAACGACAGCGGTATAAAGATTTTGTTGCTGGCCTTCTTGCCGAAAGCAACACCTCCATAACATCATCAGGGAGGTCCCAATCCTTGTACCTCAGCCTTTCAGAAGCCAAGCATGAAGGTTGAGGGTTTTGATGTCTGGATGGAGAACCTGACCTCCCTTCTGTGAGAGCAGATTCTCTCTGAGTGGAAGTCGAATTGGAGGGCAGATGGACAAGTCTAGAAGGTCCGGGTACCACGTTCTCCTGGCCCAATCCGGGGCAATTAGGATCATGGTTTTCCGGAATCTTCTCAACCTCCTGATCATTTGAGGAATGACAGGGACCGGTGGAAACGCGTACAGAAGCGGAAATTCCCAGTCCACTATGAACGCGTCTCCCAGAGCTCCTCTTGGGGGAAATTCCCTTGAACAGAACAGATCGCACTTCCTGTTGACACTGGTGGCGAACAGATCCACCTGAGGGGTTCCCCAAAGGGCGAAGATCTCTTGAAGGACTTCCTGAGCTAGTTCCCCACTCGTGGGAGACTGTGCTCTGCCTGCTCAGAGCGTCCGCTGTCAAGTTCTTCTCTCCGGCTAGGTGAACTGCCGATAGAGAGATTCCTTCTTGGATTGCCCAAAACCAGAGCTGCATCGCCTCTCTGCACAGAGGTAGTGATCCTTTGCCTCCTCTTTTGTTGAGGTAATGCATGGCCACTGTGTTGTCCGTCATTATCAGGACATTCTTTCCTTGTACAGATGGCAGAAAAGCCTTCAGCGCAAGTCTGATGGCCCTCAGCTCTAACAGGTTGATATGTAGTCTGGACTCCGATGGAGACCAACGACCGCTCATGGTCAAGTCGTTGGCGTGGGCTCCCCACCCCGTGAGTGAGGCATCCGTGACTACTGTTATCTCTGGCCAGGGTTGCCAAAACTGCTCTCCTTTCAGAATGTTCTCCTGACAGGCCCACCACTGAAGGTCTTGAGCGACCCTGTCGGGAACCTGAAGAAGATCTGTCATTCTCCCTAAGAATTGTGACCACTGAGTTCTCAGTGCCCACTGGAGGGATCTCATTCTCAGGCGAGCCTCTGGCACTAGGAAAATGCAGGATCCATGAGGACTAGCCACCTCAAAAAGTCGAAGGCTGGGAGACGTTGGGCATTTTGAAACTTGGTAACCATCTGTAGAATATCTTGAGCCCTCACCTCTGGTGGCGAGGCTTTTCCCAGGGAAGTGTCCAGGATCGCTCCGATGAACTGGAGTCTCTGCGATGGTATCATTTGTGACTTCTTTAAATTGAGGGAGAAGCCCAGTCTGTGAAGGGAGTGGCAAACATGATCTAGCTGGATCTGAGCTTGTTCCGAAGATACAGCTCTGATCAACCAATCGTCCAGGTAGGGGTAGACGTGAATCCCTTCCCTCCTTAGACTTGCAGCCACTACCGACATTAACTTGGTGAAGACCCTCGGGGCGGAGGTCAGCCCAAATGGCAGCACTCGAAATTGATAATGAGAGTTGCCAATTGCGAACCTCAGGTATTTCCTGTGTTTGAGATGGATTGGCACATGGAAATAAGCGTCCTGAAGGTCCAGAGATACCAACCAGTCCTGGAACTGAAGGGCCTGAAGGATCTGAGAAAGAGTTACCATCTTGAATTTGTCTTTCCTGAGGAATTTGTTCAATTCTCGCAAGTCCAAGATGGGTCTCAGTCCTCTGTCTTTCTTTGGAATGAGAAAGTAAGGGGAGTACCAGCCCTTGTTCCTCTCCGCTACAGGTACCGGTTCTATGGCACCTTTCTCTAGCAGGTCTAAAATTTCCTGCAAGAGGAGCGGATCTGGAGCTTTTTGAGAGCTGATCCCCGGTGGATGACTCTGAGGTATGCGTAGGAGAGGCAGGCAGTAACCTTGCGCAACTGTCTCCAATGCCCAAGCATCTGACGTGATAGCCTGCCATTCCGCCAGATGTTGAGTTAACCTGCCTCCTACAGGTGTCTTGTGAGGGAATTCCTCAAGAGTGGTTTTGGGGCGGCTGATGCAGATGCCGATGGTAAAGAGGCACCTGCTGTTGCTGCGGCTTTTGAATATCTACCCCGTCCACCTCGGGTAGTTCTTCTTTGTCCCCTTTGAGCCGGTCGTCCTCTACCTCTTCCGAATGCGAAGTAGAAGCGAAAGGACTTGCCTCTCGCAGAGGTTCCTGTGGGACGAAAAGGTGTCCGACGGATTGCAGCGCCTAGGGATTTTGCTGCTGCCTTTGATGTTTGCAGTTTTTCTAAACTGTCATCCGCCTTTTTCCCAAACAAAGAAGAGCCATCAAATGGCATGTTCAAGAGCCTGGCTTGCACATCTGGGGCAAAACCAGACTTTCTCAACCAAGCAAATCTCCTGGTTGTTGTACTTGCCGCCATTGCTCTGCTGATACGGTCAGCCGAATCAATGCCCGTCTGGAGGGATTCGCACATAGCGTCTTTACCGTCCTTTATGATATTTAGGAACGCCTCCCTTTCTTCTCCCTCCGGGATGCAGTCAGCCGCTGTAGAAGCACACTCCCAAAGTGTATGGCTAAATCTAGCAAGGGTGCAAGTAGCATTAATAGATTTTAACGCCATGCTACATGACGAAAAGACTTTCTTAGCCATAGCAACATATTTTTTATCGTCCCTGTCCTGTGGGACGGTATGGTAGGCAGTCTTGATGTCGGTAGAAGATGCTGCCTGTACCACCAGACTTTCTGGGGATGGGTGTTTGGACAAAAACTCCGGGTCTGCAGAAGATACCCTGTATTTAGTAGACAGTTTTTTATTTACTGCCGGGACGACATCTGGGGTTTCCCAGTTCGTCATGATCTTCCTTTGAAGAGCTTTATGAAAAGGTACTACAGGATCCTCCTGTGGACCTTTATCAAGAATATCCATGAGGTCATCCTGTTGGAAAGCCTGTGAAGGCGTTGACCACCCCATAAATTCTGTGATCCTGGCCATTAAGGCTCTATAAGGGGTTTCAGCATGCTCCCCCGGGTCTGGCCTAGCGAACTCCACCTCTGGGGAAGTGTCTAAACCACTTGCCTCATGTAAGGAATCATGGAGTTCCTTTAATCTGCGTTCCTCTGAGGATAACTCCTCTTGAACTGGGGTTGCAGATCCCTGCAACTCAAATGTCTCTTCTTGGTCAGATAGTTCTCCCTCTTCCATAATTGAAGACATTGTTCTCAATTGGTCTGAACTCACAAAGGGTGTGAAACCCATCTCCAAGGCAGAGGGTGCCAAACTTGTTGTAATCGGCCTCGAAAACGTCGATGTCGTCGACTCCGACGCCTTCGAACGTGGCGTTGAAAACAAAGGTGGAGGCCTCGAGGTCCTCGATAGAATTGGAATTCTGCTTGAGAATGTCGACAATCTCGACGACATCGTCATCGAAGACCTGGGAATAGCCACTGGGTGCGCCGCAACCGTGACTTTCCTTGGCGTCGACGCCGGTGTTGAGGATGTCGTCGAGTCGACAGACCCGTGTGTCGAAGGTCCCTTCGACAATGACGTCGAAGACACCGACCTCGGCGTCGACGGAACCTTCGTCGACAGCGTCGACAGAACCTTCGAAGAAGGATTCGAGGTCTTTGCTTTACTCGAGGGTACGTGACGCGCTCGAGAAGCTTCCTTCGCCGGGTACTGCGACTCGCAGCGTTTTGGACCTTCGGGTCTTTCGACCAGAGCATCGCTCTCGGCAGTCTTCGAGGGGGTCGAGGCCGCTTTCTCGAACACGCTCATCATATTTTTTCGGAATTCCTCCCATTCAGCCCGGGAACTATGTTTCGTGGGGCAAGGGATTCTCTTAGGTGAAACAGAGGAAGAGGACGAAGAAGGGGATCTTCGACGTCTCCTCTTCGAGTGCTTCGATCTCGAGGAGTGATGGGACCCGCTTCGAGACCTGGAGCGCGAATGGTGACGAGGAGACGAATGTCTCGACTTCGTCGAGGAAGAAGAAGCTTTAGAAGTCTTACCTTTTTCCAGCTTCCCCCTACGCTCCTTCAGGGCCTTAGCTGTCATGGACATACAGTCCTCGCACTCCGAACAATAGTGTTCAGCTCCCAAACAGCACAGACAAACTTTGTGAGGGTCAGTCAGCGACATCTTTTTTCCACAGTCTCGGCATTTTTTAAAGCCGGACCGAGGGGTCGTCGGTTCCGACGAGGAAGCCATTGAGTATGGATCGAATATCTCGAGAAAATTGGATTAATTCTCTACGAAACTGAGCAACGATATTCCGAGGCACTGAGTAAGCGCGGAAAAACGGAACTGAGCAACGGACGCTGTGCGTGGCCTTTATAGGCAGGATGACGTCGATACGGCGGCTGTCAAGGAACATCGACGCGGCGGACGTCGACGCGCAGCGCCCTCTAGAGAAAAAATATCCGAGGCCAGCAAAGCTGGAAAGAGATATCTAAGATAAGGAATACGTCGGAGGACACAATCCCTTCGAAATGTCCTTCTTAAGTTTCTTCCGGCCAGATTTAGTGATAGGAGAGGGATAGGAAATAGAGAATCAGTTGGAGAAGATAGGAGAGATAGATAGTGACACAGCTAGCTGCAATGGCGAGGAGGACACTTACCAGGCTGATGCACTGAGACACAAAGGAGGGAGGGGTTGGGCGCGACAGAGTGGGGGGGTAAACACAGAGTGTACGGGACAGAGGGTGCCAAGGGGGCGGGGGTTCAGGCGAATAAGCACAATGCTCTGCAGCAAGGGGCACAGCTAAGTACGATTTACAGGCAAACAGGCACTTTCTAAGCAGCAAGGGGCACAACTAAATACACTTTTTAAACAAACAGGCACATTTTAAGCATCAAGGGGGCATAGCTAAGTCCGAATTTCAAACAAATAGGCACTTAGTAGGCAGCAAGGGGGCACAGCTAAGTACAATTTTCAAACAAACAGCAAGGTTTGCAAACAAACAGGCACTTTCTAAGCAGCAAGGTGGCACAGCCAAGTACGATTTTCAAACAAACAGGCACTTTCTAAGCAGCAAGGGGGCACAGCTAAATACGATTTTCAAACAGCAAGGTTTCATGGATCCAGGAAGGTCAGAGCAGCAATCAGAAAGATGGTGGAGTGAGACACAGTGTGAAAGGCAGAGAACAGAGTCAACGTAGAGCAAGGGGCGTTTCCAGAATTGCAGACTTGGAAGGCAGAAAAGAAAAGGTTCTATGAGGATGAGGCAGCCCCAGAACTCACTTAATGGCGCAGGTCGGGGAGAAAACAGCCCGGAGGACCGATGAGTGAGAATATGCCTTTAGAAAAATGACGCATGATGGTGCCAGGGAGTTGGGTCCGGAGCACGGCAGGCACTGACAGGAACGGACAGGGCCTTAGATGTGGGCCTTGTGTGAATGGGCTGGCTCCCGCCTCCCGTTCACCCTAATTGGCTATAAGGTGGTGAGGCAGCCAATCGCAAGGGCCCATGGTTACATCAGGAGCATGGCAGCAGTGCCAAAGAACAGGGCGGCCATCTTGGAGAGTGGCATCCAGCAAAGGCCAAATGCAGGATTCAGGTGGAGCACAACATTTTGAAGGCCTTCTTAGTCACATAATGTATTTGGTTACTAAAGGTGGTATGAACACTTCATTTGCAGTTAAAAATCGAATTTAAAAGCATATCATGATGACAAAAATTTGATTTTAAAAGCGGTCATAATTGCACCAGCTGGTAAGGTATTTAGTGTCCAGAAAGATGTCTGCGCCCATCAGGATGTTGTGATTTACTGTGTCAAAGGCAGAGGAGAGGTCAAGAAGGAGGACAGAGGCAGTGTTAGTGTCAAGATTTCAGAGCAGGTCTTCACGGGTGTTCAGAAGAGCAGTTTCCGTGCCTCTGGACGCTCTAAAGCCAGAATGATGGTAGTGAAGCAACCAGCAGATTCAGTGTAGAGGGTGAGCTGAGAGATAGCTAGCTTCTCCAGGAGTTTGCCCAGGAAAGGGGTGATAGAGATGGGATGATAGTTTGCTGGAATGGAGGGGTTGGCTGATGGTTTCTTAAGCAGAGCAGAGGGTGCACAAGGGAGTGCTTAAGAGAAGTTGAGAAAGCTCCAGTGGCAAAAGAGCGATTGCAGAGATCAGCCAAGGTTGGAGTGAGAGAGTGACTGTTGTCCTTAATGGTTTTGGAGGGGCAGGGTTCCACCTGTTTGGACGAGGCCTTCATAGACCAGACTTGTCTGGCGACCTCATCAGGTATGATGGGAATGAGAGAAGAGAGGAGAGGTGGTGCAAGGGCCAAGGGAGGCTCCAAGGGTGTTGGTGTATGGTGTGGTGTGGAGGCGAGAGAGGAAAGGATGTCTTGGGTTTTTGCAGAGAAGTGAGAAGCCAGGGCCAAACAAAGGTCCTGGGTGGGTGTGACAGAAGAGGAGGCTGTTGCAGGATTGGTCGGTTTCTTACAGACTTTGAAAATTTCAGCCATGTTGTTTGATGCCACGGAGATGCAGGCTTGAATAAAGACTCTTTTCTTGGTGCATATGCAGAGCCAACATTGCCTTTGAAGGAGGTGGCAGGCCAGTTTGTCAGAGGGCCCGCCTGATGCATTCCATTTCCTTCCAACTACCCTACACTTGCATTTAAGGGCAGCCAGATCAGAGTCATACCAAGAGTTGCACTTTTTGGAAGGCTTCAGTCGGACCCTCATGACAGGGGCAAGAATGTCAAGGGTGTTGGTGATGGAGAGATTGAAGTTAGCGAGGGCTGTGTCAGGGTGGGAGTTAGCTGCAGGAGTAGGAGGCAGAGAGTAGGTGGAGGCAAAGGCAGCCGTTGTCACTCTTTTCATGGGTCTCGTGATTTTGAATCCGATTGGCCGCGCCGGGTGAGCCGCTGCAAGAGGCGAAGAGAGCTTTAAGTGTGAAGACAGAAGAGAGTGTTCTGTCCAAGAGAGAGAGGTAGTGAGAGGGATGGAAAGAGGGATGTCGGTAGAGATGAGAGCATCAACAGTGTGCCCAGCTATGTGCTTGGAGCCAGAAAGTAAGATAGAGAGGGAGAGGGAATCGCATAGGTTGCGGAAAGGTCCAGAGGAGTCCGGAGAGTCCAGATGGATGTTGAGATCACCCAGCAGGATGAGTTCAGAGGAGGAGGAGAGTAGAGAAGAGAGCAGGTCAGACTATTCCGAGAGGAAGAGAGTGAATTGTTCTGGTGGCCGACAGAAGGTGGCCATAAGAAGGGAAGATTTAGGAGAGAGTGAGAGCCTGCAGACTAGGCATTCCAAAGAGGAGTAGGCCTGAGTGGGGATGATGGACACAGGTATCTATTCTGGAAAGATCAGTGCCACTCCCCCTCCCAACCACTTGGGCCTGGGCACAGAGATGATCGTGTATCCTTCAGGGAGGATTGTGTCAAAGCTTGTGACAGAACTGTCCTTGAAGCAAGCACATCAAGATCCATGCGTTCAAGGAGCTTGCAGATGTCGGACAAGTGTTTGACAGCAGAGCGAGAGTTCAGCGTGGCAATATGGAGCTTGCCATCTTTGAAGGTCTTGCGCGGGGGGCGCAGGGGATGGTGGACCCCCCCCCGAGGGGGGCAAGAGAGCCAGAGGAATAGTGGAGGATGGCGGAGGAGCTAAGGCCGACAGTGGGGCTGGGATAGTAAGGCAAGGCCAGGATGCCTTTGCAGAGGCGGAAGAAGGCACAGCAGGCAAGGGAGACTGTGCAGAGGCAGAAGGAGGCACAGCAGGCAAGTGAGCCTGTGCAGAGGTAGAAGAAGGAACAGCAGGCAAGGGAGCCTGTGCAGAGCAGGAGGTAGACACAGCAGGCAAGGGAGCCTTTGTAGCGGAGGAGGAAGGTCCAGGGTGCAAGGGAGCCTGTTCATGGGGAGAGGTAAGGTTTGAGAGGCAAGGTAATAGCCATCAAAGAGAAGAAGGTTGGGTTGAGGACTCTGAACCATGATGGTTCCATTCAGATAGACATTGATGATGACCCTGGAAATGGCGAAGAGGTCGAGGAGGACCTCCCAGCGGGTGCCACCATTAATGGGGAAAGAGTCAATAGAACAGAGAAAGGCGACAATGTATCGGGTCCATAGGTCGGGTGAGGGAACGACAAAGAGTGTGTGTGTGAGAGTCTCTCTGGCAGAAGCCGTGACATAGGTGTATGCAATAGGAAGGCCTGGGTTTGAGCCCAATATGTCCTTCTTAAGTTAAGTTTCTTCCGGGCAGATTTAGTGATAGGAGAGGGATAGGAAATAGAGAATCAGGTCGAGAAGATAGGCGAGATAGATAGTGACATAGCTAGCTGCAATGGCGTGGAGGACACTTACCAGGCTGATGCACTGAGACACAAAGGAGGGAGGGGTTGGGGGTGGTAGAGTGGGGGGGTAAACAGAGTTTAGGGGACAGAGAGCGCCAAGGGGGGGGTTTCAGGCGAATAAGCACATAGCTGTGCCCCTTGCTGCAGAGCAAAGTACGATTTACGGGCAAACAGGCACTTTCTAAGCAGCAAGGGGCACAGCTAAATACACTTTTCAAACAAACAGGCACTTCTTAAGCATCAAGGTGGCACAGCTAAGTCCGGATTTCAAACAAGCAGGCACTTACTGGGCAGCAAGACGGCACAGCTAAGTACGATTTTCAAACAAACAGCAAGGTTTGGAAACAAACAGGCACTTTCTAAGCAGCAAGGGGGCACAGCCAAGTACTATTTTCAAACAAACAGGCACTTTCTACGCAGCAAGGGGGCACAGCTAAGTATGATTTGCAAACAGCAGCAAGGTTTCATGGATACAGGAAGGGCAGCGCAGCAATCAGAAAGATGGTAGAGTGAGACACAGAGTGAAAGGCAGAGAACAGAGTCACCGTAGAGCAAGGGGCGTTTCCAGAATTGCAGACTTGGAAGGCAGAGAAGAAAAGGTTCTATGTGGATGAGGCAGCCCCAGAACTCACTTAATGGCGCGGGTCGGGGAGAATACAGCCCGGAGAAGCGATGAGTGAGAATATGCCTTTAGAAAAAGGACGAATGATGGTGCCAGGGAGTTGGGCCCGGAACACGACAGGCACTCATAGGAACGGACAAGAACGGACAGGGCCTTAGATGTGGGCCTTCTGTGTATGGGCCGGCTCCCGCCTCACGTTCACCCTAATTGGCTATAAGGAGGTGAGGCAGCCAATCGCAAGGGCCCAGGCGTACATCAGGAGCATGGCAGCAGTGCCAAAGAACAGGGCGGCCATCTTGGAGAGTGGCCTCCAGCAAAGGCCAAATGCAGGATTCAGGTGGAGCACAACTTTTTAAAGGCCTTCTTAGTCACATGATGTATTTGGTTACTAAAGGTGGTATGAACACTTAATTTGTAGTTAAAAATTGAATTTAAAAGCATATCACGCTGATGAAAATTTGATTTTAAAAGAGGTCGTAATTGCACCACCTGGTAAGGTATTTAGTGTCCAGAAAGATGTCAGTGCCCAAATGGGCTTACCTTGAGGATTTGTAGCTCCGGAGGGATGCAGGGGTGAGGGATGAGAGAAAGCAGAAGGGAGCTGGAGCAGCTGTTTCATGGCGGTGAAATGGAGAAAGAGGCTTCCACCTGGGCCTCAATGCAAGCTTTGTGTGAATGGGGTGGCTCCCGCCTCTCGGTGATCCTGATTGGCCATAAGGTGATGAGGTAGCCAATTGCAAGGGCCCAGGTTTACATCAGGAGCATGGCTGCAGTGCCAAAGACAAGGGCATCCATCTTGGAGATTGGCCTGCAGCACAGGCCAAATGCAGGATTCAGGTGGAGCACAACTTTTTAAAGGCCTTCTCAGTCACACAATGTATTTGGTGACTAAAGGTGGTATGAACACTTCATTTTCAGTTAAAAATTGATTTCAAAAGCATATCACGCAGATAAAAATTGATTTTAAAAGGAGGTTGTAATTTTTTTTTTTAGAATTTAGTTTAATAAAGAAAAATAAACTTTTTGTTACACAATTCATTGCCATCTTAAACCATCAAAAAAAAAACATGGTATCTTGTAATCACGTCGACCAATGTCACCTAGTTCATATTAAATTTCAGTCATTATGTTAACCATGAAATTCATTACAGCACAAGTTAGTCTCCTATTTGTGCCTGAGATTAGATAGCACCACCATTCCTCCATATTTGCATTTTGAGGAGCAAAGTTTTGCAGGTGTAACATGCGCTGTGGCGCAATCTCTGCATTTTTCTATTAACAAATGCTTCACAGATTCCACCGCCATCTTGCAATAGTGACATTGGTCATTAATAGTTCTTTTGTCTCGCTTCAACATCAACATCTCTTTTGTTTTATACAAGTTAAAACATAGTCTCATAAACTGATCACGGTGGTAACTTGAAGGAAATTTGCTTAAATATTTTGGAACTATGTCAATTTTGTGCATGGCTGTCACAAAGTCCATAGTTGATGTTAATTACATGCGTTTTTCATTATTTACTATCCAGCCCCAAAGTCGGATTTTTATAGCAATTTGATGTGCTTTTATTAGTAGATCTGCAGAGGTCAGCTTCTCTCATAATGTTTATTAATTCTGTTTCCCATTTACATAGTAAGTCACCTTCATCATGCATATGTCTCGATCTTAGTATTTCATAAGGTTTTGCGGCTGGTTTAAGCCATGTCTTGCGCAAGGCAGCCATCATTTTTTTAAATGTTTTTATTTTTTATACAGTTTATTACAAACTTTAAAAAAAAACAAACACAAAGAGAAAGATCACCACAGAACAGAAGGAAGCATTTGAAAACAAATTAGACAACAGATAAGCAACTGTCAGATTGTCCATTCGATCAAGTTCCTGTCACTCAACCAGATGATTTCAACATTTGGGTACTTAATGTCTCATGCCCAATGTAAGCTACTCTTTTCACAGCCTCTACTGTTGCTTTTATACTCAACAATTGTGTTGGAGTTCATTATTAGTGGTGATGGGATTTCCTTCAGATTGTAGACGTGACATTTTTTGCAGAAAGAAGATCAAAGCAAACGTTAGTTTATTGTTTGAATCCTCAACAATGGCAGACCACCATTGTTCACTGCTTCAAGTGGACCGTTTCTCAATTTCTGTTCCCAGGAATGACGTCCGTAGGTCCCGTGAAGAGGGGCAGAATAGTACCAAATGTTTCAGATTTTCTTCCATCGAGTTACAAAGTCTGCATGTGATGTCATTCCCTTCAGTTTGGTTTCTTAGGTTTAGAATTTCTTTGGTTTCCAATTGATTTAATCTAAATCTCAAAAAGACATCACGCATAGTTTTGTTTGGAAATTTTGGCAAGAATTTGGCAAGGGAGTTATATGCTTTGGCTTCAAGAGGAACCAACTTCATACATGTGTGCAAACTTCTTTGCTGTAGTGTTTCAAGCCAGTCCCATTGCCATATTTTTTCTTTACTTTGTTCGGATTTGTCCATAGGGTTTCCTTTGTTGTATTTAGCGTTTGTATTATTGCCAGACAATTTTGCTCCCACATACCTTGGATAAATCGCTCTTCTTTATCGTGAGATTTTTCTAGTATCTTGAACTGCGGTATGTTATCCGTACCATAGACTTTCCTGTATAGGGAAAGTGAATTCCATAACATTTTAGCTGTTATAGATGTCAATCCAAGCTCAAATCTTATACATGCCATTGGGGTTCCATTGGGTAAGTGGAGTATTTTTTTCCGGAATGTGTATTCACATGCTTCCCAGACCCTATACGAACAACCGAGCATAGAGTCTGCTCCATGGATCAGAGCCGGGACCACCTTAATCTTGTAAAAATTAAGGCCTGGTTTTAGACAAAATTTCCCATATTTGTTATTTATCATTGCGCCCTGTACGGTGAGTTGTTTGTTTTTTGATTTTATTGTGTCTGCCATTGGGGCGTCTTTGACACTTGCACTTATCATCACACCAAGATATCTTGTCCGGTTCACGCGCTTAGCATTCTCACAACCGATTTTTAGTTGCATTTGTTTTTCCCATCTTTTTTGGCCACATAGGTTCTTCATGACTAGGATCTCTGTTTTTGAGATGTTAATTTTAAGCCCGTTTTTGTCAATGAATTCCTGCAAGGCTGTAAGTTTTCATTGAAGTCCTATCGGGTGTGATCAGCAAGGACAATGTCGTCAGCATATAGCATCCAATCAATCCTGTTACCGTTAATTTTCAGGGAAAATGAGTTTACTTCTCTCAGGGCGGAGCCCACCCCTGATTTAAAGAAGTTAAACAGGACCACGCCAAGGGGGCAGCCCTGTTTCACACCGCGTTCAGTTGTTATGATTTAGATAGGGTGCCATTGCGATCCAGACGTATTTTTATGTTGGTGCTGGAATATAGTTCTCTAATTGCGCTAACGAGGCCTTCTGGACAATTTCGCTCGCTTAGTTTTTTCCACAAGAGATTGCGATCTACAGCGTCGAACGCGTGTGCTAGGTCCACAAATGCTAGATAAATGGGTTTCTTATTTTTGATTGCCTCCATTTTGAGTAAATTGATGATCAGTAGATTCAAATTACATCCAACACCTTTTATAGACCCAGTTTGTCTCACGTCATAGCTTCCTGACTCCTTGATCTACGCTGTTAATTGGAT
Organism: Ambystoma mexicanum; assembly: GCF_040938575.1. Classification (NCBI taxonomy): domain Eukaryota; kingdom Metazoa; phylum Chordata; class Amphibia; order Caudata; family Ambystomatidae; genus Ambystoma; species Ambystoma mexicanum. Next base: position 983,407,537 of record NC_090936.1, read on the forward strand.
TTGGAGCTGGGTCGCAAAGATCTTTCCGACTACGGCAAGTAACGCAATCGGTCTGTAGTTTTTTGGCTCAGACCATGTTCCTTTTTTAAAAATGGGATCAATTATAGCGGATTTCCAGGAAGTTGGTAATTTTTTCTCACCAAGTACGACATAAAACAGTGCTTCACAGAAGGCTGACCATTCATCTGGCTTCTGTTTAAGTATGTAGTTTGTCAGCCCATCTAGGCCGGGGGCCCTCGAAGAGTTTAATAGTTTAATGTTGTCCGCAATGTCTTTACGCGTGATGTTGATGTTCCAGGCATCAATTGTGTCGAAGTTTTCTTTAGCATGTACACCTTGTTTTTTAAATAGATCGGTGTAATGCTCTATCCATTGCGTTTCACCAACCATGACTCTGGTTTATGGCTTGTTGCTGTGTTTCTGTGTTGTTTATTATGGCCCAGAAATCTTTAGAGGTTTTATATATCATGCTTTGTTGCATGATTTCAGCGTCTTTCTGGTTCATTATTGCTTTGTGAGATTTTATCCAGTTGTTGTAGGTGTTTCTCAGTTTCTTCATCATTTCTTTGTTACATGTGTTTTTCTGTGATTTTACAAGTCGAATATTTTTGCGTAATTTGCGTTTCTTGGTTGCAATTTCTAAGTCGAAACAATGCAATGACTTAAAGTGAGACTTGCCTGTATTAGTACAGGATTCTTTATATTGCTCTAGTAATGGAATGTAATTCATGTCAAGGTTTTCTTCGCCGTTCTTTGTGATGTCAGAATTTCTTTTTGCATTTAATCTTAATCGTTTCCAGCCAGGTCCTACCTCAACAGCGTGGGGATAGATTTCTCTACTGTTTGTAAGCAATGGAGTTCTTATCTGGATTCTGACAATATTATGGTTGCTCTGTGTCATTTCAATTACTTTTAGTTATGTTGCGTTATCCGCTATCCCACTTGATGTGAAAAAGTAATCCAGCACAGAATGTTGTTCATCTCGTGACCAGGCTGGTTTAGGAGGGATGTCACCTTGGATATTCCCGTTAAGTCTGCTTAGATCTCTCAAACATGTTTCTCATTGCCAATAATCTGCAATTTTCTCTAAGTTGTTTTGTTTGTTTTTTTGATTCGATTTATTGAGATTGTTTCTTTTGGAAGTCATGTTCACAAAATCAACGTTCCAGTCACCACATAGGATGATGTTCAGTCTATCAATCGTTGACATTATGTTGTCAATTATCTTGCGTAGCTTGTCAATAAAAGCCCAGGTCCCGTAGCTTTATGCTGCCAATATAAGTTTATTATATGCAGCTTTAGTTGTAGACCTGATTGGGTAGTGTCATGGCTTATTGTTAAGGTTTGGATGTATGGAGATTTATTCCATGAGTCTAGGATTTGGTACCCACTGCTTTTTTTACCAGAATTATCATCCCAGATTTAGGATGACCCTTCATTGATTTGATTGCTGGATTCATTACATAATCTGCTGCAATATGTATTTTCGACAGCCATGTTTCCTGAAGACACAGAATATCCATTTCAATTGGCTCCTTTGGTTGGTCTTGAAAAAGTTGAGTGTGTCCTCTAGTGTTCCAAGACCCCATTTTTGTCCATTCAACATGATTACTCCTTAGGCACTAACTTGATTTGTTTGCATTAAGTACTCCAGCTAACCAGTTCCAGTTTTCAAAGGGTTCATCAGTTTTGCAGTTTGTTGTTTCGCTTACGTTAGTGTATGCGTTATGGTCTTGCGGTATTGTAATTTTTATTTTTATTTTTGATGCTAACATCAGTTCATCTTCCCCTTCATGTTCGTCCATAAGGCCATTAATCACTTTAGAGTTAATTCCCAAATATGAACGAAGTTTTTCTTTTTGTGTTGGCTTTTTTAAGTCTCTCTCAATGAGACATTTTCCACCAAGGTCGCAGGTGTTAGAATTCGAGCGGCCCCGCACAAGATCCTTATCTGTCGACATTTCTGTGATTGCAAAGCCCAGTTGGTTCAAGACTGTTCCATTCTCCATGATATTTTCCTTGATGGCCACTGATTGGATATGTAATAAAACTCGATCTGTTTCAGTTTCGTTTACGAATTCCACAGTTTTTATGTCTTTAGAAGCCACTGGTCTCAGTTGACTAATGTGATGAAATAGTTCCATGACGTTATTTCTGTTCAGGATTAGGCCATCCTCAATGTGGTGACTACGCTCCAACATGATACAATAGTTAGAGGCAATCTTTTTTTCGTAGCTCTTTTCCTGATGTTTTTTTGTTGTTGTTGGTTTGTGTGTGTTACTTTACCTCTCCAGTTTTTGAGAATTCTTTCTGCTTCAAGTTCTCCTTTTTTATCGTAAATCACTTGTACTTCGTCATCATCTTATGGATTCCTCGATGTCGAGGCTCACTCTTGCATTACTTTTCTCTTTTTTTCCATAGTCATGAATTTTACAGAAGCTTTTTGATGTTTTTCGTTGACGCTTCTTTTTTTCTCCACATTTGTCTCGGGTGATGTCTCCATTTCAACCATTCTTGTAAAATACATTTTTGCGTTCCTCGGATGTGTTTTGATTGAATTTGCCACTATTTTTTCTTTTGAGGATTCGGCTGTACACACAGAGGGCTCAGACATTGCATCGATTTTTCCATCTGGCCCATTTTGTTCCTCATCACTTGTTTCATAGGTTGATAAGTTCATTATGTCATCACTTATTTCACTGTCGTTGTCTACATTGATTATCTTTTCTTTCAGGTATCTTGATTGGTCATTTTTAGAGGTCTCTGTTGTATCAGAGAGGGGAGGCTGGCTTAAGGAGCCTGCCGTATGCACCGTTAAGTTTGGTGATTTTAGATTTCTTAAAAATTTTCGCAAGCCATTTCCATTTTGTCGTTTTGAACCAATTATGTTCGTCGTTTTCTTTTTCCATTTCCCATGTTTGTTACCGTGCTCCTGCATAGATTTAGTCTGGAGTTGAGATTTTTGCTCAAAGATGGAATAATTGCTGGGATTCTTTCCTGTCAGTGGATTTTCTTTCTTACTCCCAGGTGTGATGGTAGGAGCTGTGGAAGTTGAAAGTTGTTCTTCTCGAGGCAGGTTTGCCATGTTGTTACTAGGCTCAGTACATGCATTGCTAGATGATTCTTTGGGTGCTTTTTCAGTTGTGTCTGCAGCACTCTTCCCTTCGTGCTCGATAATGCATACATCCTCTCCCTCTTCATTTTTTTTCCTTTTGGGAATCAAAGCGAGTATTGCCTGCGGTTGCTGCTCCACCACACAATTGATCGACCTGGACTCCATTGGCCCATGAGGTAGTGGAGCACATTCCGTGTTTCGTTTATTTGTGGTACATGATGCACCGACATCTTCCCTTTCTTCTGAGTGTAGACATGCATCTTCCCTTGTTAGTCTAGGTTAGTTTGTCATCTTTTCTGTGAATTCAGCGCTTCTCTGTTTGTCGATGTTATCTTGGTGGACTCTTTTTAGAATTACCAATGCTTCTTTTGCGACTTTGGCTAATAATTTCTTGTCATCCGCCGAACATCATAGTTACTCTTTTAGTAAGTTATTTGCTTTTTCCAGTGCTTGCAAATCATTATGTGTCTGCAACTTAGATTCTCGCACTCTCATTTCCAAATTCATCATTTTGGTCTTTAATAGAGCTATTAACGTGTTTTGGTCTCTATAACTGCTGTTGAACTGCTCGTACATTTTTACAAGTGATGCAGTTCTATAGTTATTGCCGATGATATTTTTGGTGTCATTTCAGAGCCGATCGTTTCAGCTAATGAGCTTGTCGAGTTTTGGACATGTTTTGGAGGTCGCGAGTTCCTAGCTGTTACTCTTCTTATCTTTGGAAAGGCTCTTTCAGCTATAGAAGTCAGATAAGTAGTCATCAGATGATGAGTCTCCTTCTGTTTCCTTTGTACAATTGTCATTGTTCAGTCCTGTGTTCATGTCCTCTTCTCTCACTCGATGAGTTTGAAGTACATAGTGCATTCTTTTTTGTGAGGTCAGGATATCCCTTTGGGCACTCAGATCCAACCGCCTCGGTTTGGTTGCACCACTGGGGAACACTGACTGTTCTTTTAAAGCCATCCTTGTACTGCCAATGTCATAGATGTATTTATCAATGTTTGTGTTGTTTATTCTTGTAGTACTTTCAGTTGGGACTGTCGTCTGTTTTTCAGACCCTCCTCTGATCAGAAATGTTTCATTAAGTGATGTTAGGTCACGTAGCAGTTGATCTGCAACTGCCAGCAAACTTCTTTTGTTGTTAGCCTCATTCAACACCTCGCTGTGGTCGAAAGGGGTCTTCTTCATCTGTGGCCGGAATGAAATTAGCTTCTAGCACTGTGGCATTATTTCACTTTAGTTCTTTTATACAGTGTTGTGAACATTCATGAAGTGGGCTGCCTTCCTGCCTTTCAACCTGAGGTAAGGTGCCTTCCTGCCTGGGGAGGGTTCTGGTTCATTTTCACTCTCATGCATTTCTTTACTGCTCCGCAAGCCTTCCACTCGCTTTGAATGGGAGGAAGGCTGTGTGTCAGTTACATTACTTGCCTCATGGTTCAGCACTTCCTGTCTGTTCAGTGTGTCAATTGTTTCTCTTCATGATACGCATTCTGGTTTTTGGCCAGAGTGCTCGGACTGTGCGCCTTGCACCGCGCTTGACATGGGAGACTCAGCAGTTTCACCCGGCTCAACTCCCGCTGCAATGTCCAACACCCTATCAGGCGACCAACCCGCTCCATTGCGCAAGTCGCAGGCAACTTCCCCAGGCAGCCCAGCCCGCGCACACGTAGGCGAGTCCCCACCCAACTCCTCCACCGCAAACCCCCCGCCCAGACACAGGCCGGAACCGGGAGCTACGACCACGGCAGCCACGCCAGCTCGGTCGGCTGTAGAGTCACCGCCAGTGCCACGACATGGCCGAAGGTGAGTTTCCTGTGAAGGTGCTAAGGATACGTGACTCCAAGGTAAATGGGCAGGCCTCACACTGTGTGCAAGTGATCGTGTGAGAGACGAGTCGCGTGCGTCTATTTGACCGTTCCGTTGATCAACGGCTGAATTACATCGTCTATGATGTAGCCGAGTATGCGGATACGTGCCTCCCACTAGCAGTGACGCTGCCATTTTCTTACACTGGTTCATACATGGGGGTAATGTTAGTGGGAGGTCTGCCCTCAAAGGACTATTATTTGGTTTCAGTGTGTGGCAAGGAGTGACTGCAGAGTCCATGTCTCTTACCTTGACTTTACTCACACCCACGAACACCACAAACACTCTGCCTCACTCCGCAATGCCCCGCGTTGGCTGAGGGCTTTTGATGATGAAACTCCACCTCCAAACAATGAAGAAAGAAAAAACACTCGTGGCTGCAACTCCTCTAGACAGTTCAGGCACCACAAACACTCTGCCTCACAAGGCTTTCCATAAAACTGTGCCATATAATGACTCGATACATAGTTTGTGACGAATCACTGTTATTGAAATGTTCTGTGGAAGTTTAAGCACCTTGCGCCAAAACCTTCCTTCGAGTTTGCGCCAGGTGTCAGCGCTGATATTCCAACCGGCTTCACTACCAAATTAAATAGATGGTACAATTTTTTGGAGATAAAAGGACAAGACAGGTTTGATCGTGAATTTTCCATACGCAGCATGCAGTTTGGCCCCTTGTAAGGCAAACATCTGCCTCCATGCCTTTAGATCTTGGATCTAAGCCCATTCTCGTAACGAAGTGTTGAATAATACTCCTAAATAGCCTATGCTACTTGTTGATTCCAGTGCTTCTCTGTCGATCCACCATGAGAATTTTTTGTCTCGCCTGTTGTTTTTTGGCCCAAACGTCATTATCTTTGATTTCTTTGTGTTTATTTTTAAGTCATTTTGCTCAAGGTATCCTTGTAAGGCTGTGAGTAGTCTTTGTAGCCCAATTTGCATTGAGTCTAATAGTACAATATCATCAGCATATATTACATAGCTCAACTTCTGTCTGTTAACTTCAGGCGGGAATAACCTTAGATGAGTAAGGGCATTTGGCAAGTCAGATATGAATAATTTAAACAACAACACTGCCAATGGGCAGCCTTGTTTCACTCCCCTTGAGGTCTTGATTTTGTCAGATAGATCACCCTGTGCATTTAACCTCACTTGAATTGAGGTGTTTGTACATAGGGCCATCAGGGGAGAGAGCAATTCATTTGGACATGCCCATGCTTTAAGTTTGAACCATAACATCTGCTGATTAATGCAATCAAAAGCCTGTTTCAGGTCTATAAAAGGCGAGAAATAATTTCTTTCCTCCCTTTAGGGCTTCGAGTTTGACTACATTAAGGAGAAACAGGTTTAAATCCACTCCCACCCCTTTGGAGAAGCCAGTTTGCCGCTCGTCCAATATTGCTGCTTGTTCAGCCCACTTTGCAAGTTTTATCTGAAGGAATGATGCAAAAACCTTCCCAATTGTATCAACAAGGGCAATGGGACGATAGTTCGAGGGATCGTCCCGATTGCCCTTCTTGAATATTGGCACAACAATTGTTTTTCTCCACGGGTCCGGCACTACCTGCGACACAGCGACTCTTTCGAATAGTGCTTTAATAAATATTGCCCATCGGGATTTATTTGATTTAAGCATCACATTTGATATGCCGTCGGGGCCCGTAGCCCTTGAATTTTTTAGATTTTGAATAGCCTTTTCAATCTCTTCATGGGATACGACTATGTTCCAGGATGTCTGATTTTATTTGTGAAGATACATCGAAGCAATTCAGAGCTTTGAACACGGTAGAAAAATGATCAACCCATTTTGCATGATGTACCCCATTTGACATATCATCGGCTTGTTTTAAAGTACATGTATTGACAATTTCTCATATATGACGGCTGTCCCTTAAAGTGATAATTCGCAACATCCCTTCTACACGCTCTTGGTCACGGATTACGTTGAATGATTTCAGCCAGTTTCGATAGCAGAGACGCCGATTTTTCATTTCTGTAATCTGGGATCCGTTTTGTAAACTTTTCAAGAGTCTCAGATCCTTTTTATGGGCCCTCGTTGCTTCGCTTATAGCTATGCTATAAGGAAATTTATTCACTCTGATGTCACTTTTTTGACCGTTTCGTCACACCTTGAACTGCATCAAAAGTGCTGCATAGTTTACTGTTGCCGCACAGTTTTCCTCTAAAACAAATTTTGCTGTCCTTTTGTCCAACTGACTTGTACTTATCCAGATCCTGTTAGCACTACTATTTGTTTCCAAGCAGCCTCTATATCTGTCTGGTGGAGGATTAAATGGCCACTGCCAAGTTAAAATTAGCACATCATGAGCACTTCTATTTGTCTTTATTGTTGACAGTTGTGTGATTTTACTCAGTAGATTTCTGGAGGCCCAAATGTAGCCTAATGTTTTTGTGCTAGAACCTCTATGCCATGTATGGGCGGCTGGAATGTCACCTTTGGTGCATCCATTTAACATAGAGCAGTCTCTCAGAGCCAACTCATTGGCCCACCATTCACCTCTGTTTAGAGATGATACGTTGCCATTTCTTTTAATGTCTTTACTTTGCTCTTTTAGGTCAAACCAAGAAAAGTTTAATTCTCCACATATCAGAATCGCCGGGTCATCAAATGTTAATAGGCACTCGTCAATTAAGGAAGTTACTGTTGAAATAAATCTTGATTGGGAGATCATTGCCGGATTCCAATATGAATTTATTATCAGCAACTGAAGTTGTTCCAGTCCATTTTTTGAGATCCACTGCAATATCGTTGCTTGGACAAACAGATTTGGGTTTGTGGTGCTCAAGATCTTCCAGCTGTTATGTTTTATCAAGGTGATTAGACCAGAGTACTGTCGGCCGAGTATATTTCTCCTTGCTGCGTTCATGAGAATCGAATATCCATCGCATAGGGGCATCTCATGGATCCACGTTTCTTGAAGGCAGATTATGAAATCTTTATCTGAGTAAAGCCATTCTTCATTGAACAAGTGGTTAAAGCCTTGAGTGTTTCATGATATCAGCTGGTAGGACGACACTTCATTACTGGCTTTATGCTAATGATGGTTTTTGGAAGGATGTCGAGGGTTCTGTGGGCTGCCTTGAGGTTTTCCCAAATATGTTTCTTTTAATGGTAATAGTGAATCTGATTTAAGATGTTTCCACAAGACTTTCTTTCTACGATCTGTTTCTGTTGTCTGAAGGAGAGTGGGCCATGATCTGTACTGCAATGTTCTCAAGGGGAGGCTGCCGATCAAACCCAAGAACAGCAAATCCTCATTGGCGTCAATTAAGGATTTCACAATAGGTCTCGATTTAATATGCAACGTTACCCAATCGGATCGATCTTCAGACATGTATTCTACGATCGCTATGTCATCTTATCTTATTGTGCGTAGTGCCGGTATACTATGAAACAGTTTCAATGTGTTTCTTCTGTTTAAATTTACATCACTTTCTTTCTTTACGATATTTTCTAATTGGAGTTTCCAGAAGCAAATCATGTGTTCCTCCAAAGGCCTCTTGGTAGAATCTTTGTGATATAGCTCGTCTTTTGTTTGTTGACCTATAGTTTGTTTAGGATTCAAGGACGATGTGATGTTGCAGCTTTTTTTGTCCTTTAGTATTGTGCAATTGATTCTGTATTTCCTGTTTTTCCTTCACGGGAATGGCTGATGCTGCACATTTTTGCTTTTTCGGAGCCTCACTAAAGAGCTCTTCCCTAGCTTTCTGCTTCAGCGGCTTTGAATGCGTGACGGTTTCATCGAAATACGTCGTGGGATTCGTTGGTGAAATCTGAATATTCGCTACTTCATCATCATCATCATCATCATCATCATCATCATCAACTGAATATGTTGAAAACTCACAAGATTCAATTGAAATATCTTCATTATTTCCAGGTGACATGAGGGAGTCATCTCTGGGTCTTTTACTTTGTTTGACTGACTCATTGTTCTGGAGAACGTCAATGGACTTATTCGGTTTCTTCCCCATTTTGTCAACACGCTCAAATATGCCGAGTTGTGGTGGAGTCGTAAGGTTTAGAATACATTTTTTTGCATTGTTTTGCGAGCTCGTTTGGCAGGAGGCTTTTGTTTTGAAGCTCTCTGAGAATCTTTACTTTTGTTAATTTGCTGTTTTTTCTTTTCCATTGGTATCACAGTAGATGTTTTACTCCTGAATATACCAAAAGATAGTCTTTCTCTCAGATTTGGAGTTACAGTACAACCTCTGGCCAATACCTCACCATACCTTTTAGCAGGAGCAGCAGTCAGCTGTGCGTTTTGGCTTGTAATTTCCGAGGCTACAGCCGGCATGTAGGTCTCCTTTTCATTGTGTGTATCATTTGTATTTAGAGCCAGGGGAGAAAAGAGATCAACTGTTTCCACCGTTAGCATGAGTGTTAGATCAATCGCCTGTAAATTAGGCACTGCAGCAGAAAGTTTGTTTGTGACAGTATAACTGTTAAAAGCGAGAACCTGTACTGAATCAGTTGCCGGTTTACTATGTAACAATGCACTTCCTACTTGTTCAGTGGGTCTCTCCTTGTTGATCGACTGGGGGTTCTCTTTTGGCCTATGAGACTCTAATGACGGAACACTTATTACGTTGTGTCTCATCCACTTTGTACACTCGATGACAGCTTCAATTAATTACGATTTTTCTTCGGCCTCCCTGCGAGCTATCTCCCCTAGTCAAGATTGCCATTTTCGCGAGGTTTCAGCTTCGTAATCGAGTCTTTGCATTATATTTTGGGTGAAAGTTTCTAATACTGTCAACTTGTTATTTGCGGCAGCTTGGATAGCCACCTGATCATACACTGCATCGTGGAGAGACTCGTAGAGCTTCATGAATGGTAAGAGGGCAATTGATGTAGCTGCCAATACGTGGTTGTGAATTTGGATTCCTGCCGCTGTTGAGAAATTTCCTTTGGTGCTTAACTCAGTCTCTACTTCAACGGTTTTCATGAGTGTATGGGAACTTAATAAAGAGTTTTCTTTTTCTGGTACTGTCATACTTATGATTGTCCCAGCACTCGTTTCATCGAGTTTGCTCATTGCTTTCATGTCAGTGAATCTACTTATTTGTGGCAACAGCATCACTTTTTCTTGTGGAGTACTTGAATTGTGTAATGATGGGATGCCAGAAGATGTACTTAATCCAATCTCTTTTTCACCCTTTTTTTGATATTTTTGGGCGTAACTAGCAAGACATGCTTGCACCAGCAGAAAGTTGGCTTTTAGCCGTTCCGTGAGACGCGCTTTGGGAGCTGCAAAATCCACTGTCAATATAGGTGCAGCTACTGGATTTCTGCTCGATGTCGGCGCAGCCATGTCAGGTACGCTTTCTCCATCTTCAGTATTTTCTCCTGTAATATTCCTGGCGACTGCGTCCTCAATTGCATCAGAAAGTGAGCTCGTCCTGCGATGTAACTCTGGGAGAACAACAGCCGTTATGACCGGCGGTATCTTTGAACATGCGTCTTTTTCAACCCGTTTTGTTTAGTTTGGATTTTGTATAAAAGACTATCCAACACCGGGTCGGGTTGTACCGCCGGGTACGCTAGAGACGAGGCTAATTGAGTTGACGAATTTAAAGTGGCAACAGGAAATTAAAAAAACTGCAGGTTTGCAGGGCAAGGAAACTATTCCATTTTCGACATTCCGCCTTTGTGGTTTGCGTTTGAGGACCCTGGAAAGGCAAACTCACTACCGTCACCGAGCGCTTCATACTCTTGGAGCATCCTGGGCAGACTGGGCAGCCTGAACTCCGCGCTCGGGTTCAGCTTATGGAGGCAGTCCTTGTGCTTAAAGGTACAGCACCAAAAACACCAGGAAAACAGTTGTTGCAGCACCTCACAAGGAAACCCAGTTGGTTAGAGTTCTGGGCGGACTGAAATCTCTGCCGAACTCCGCGCCGCGCTCCGTGCTCGGGTTCAACTTATGAAGGCAGTCCTTGTGATATAAGGTAAAGCACCAAAACACCAGGAAAACAGTTGTTGCAGCTCCTCACAAGGAAACACAGTTGGTTGGAGTTCTGGGCAGACTGAACTCTCTGCCGAACTCCGCGCCGCGCTCGGGTTCAACTTATGAAGGCAATCCTTGAGGTTAAAGATACAGCACCAAAACACCAGGAAAACAGTCGCTGCAGCTCCTCACAAGGAAACACAGTTGGTTAACGTTCTGGGCAGACTGAACTCTCCGCCAAACTCTGCCCCGAGGTTGTAATTGCACCAGCTGTTAAGGTATTTAGTGCCCAGAAAGATGTCAGCGCCCAAATGGGCTTACCCATACCTCTCAACTCACACGCTTTTGGCGAGTGTCACCTGCCTTGTAAAAAGCTGACTCACCCGGCAAGTCTCCTGCATACCCATTCATTTCAATGTGCTCTCACCCACCAAAAACAAAATCGGGTGTTTTCACCCACCTTTGTGACAGAAATGGTTGAAAGCTATGGCTTACTCTGAGGATTTGCAGCTCCGGAGGGTTGCAGGGGTGAGGGATGAGAGAAAGCAGGAGAGAGCTGGATCAGCTGTTTGAATTTTTATCCAAAAATGCCGAAAAAAAGCTGAATGCCATAATGCTGAACATAGGGGGTGGTGGTTGCGGGGGTGCACCCTGATCCCCATCTTTGGCGTTATGGGCTTTGGGAGTTGTGGGGGTGTTCCACGCTTCCATGTCATTGGTAGCGGGGGACAATAAAGAAAAGAGAAAAGAAAAGACAGCACCAGCTCCAATCCACGTTAGTGTGAAGGAACTGATGCCTCAGGGATAGAGGAGATTTGGCAGCACACTTCTGTGTGTGCTGCAGAAAAGGTAAGTAGGGCTCGGAGGCCTAGTGTATGCGGGATGTCGGCGCCCGTGATCTACTTGATAACTGCACGCGGGATTTTGATATTCAATATTTTCGGATTTGCAATTTCCTCCTTCGCAGTAATCACATCGATCCATTTCAAACATGTCCTGTTTTTGCTTGAGAAGATTATGAATTTTAGGCCTTTTTAGGTTGTGCAGGTAACATATGTAATTATATTGTTGTATTTCTGGTTTTAATTTCATTCTATTTTATATTGTGATGTAATGTTGATTTTATGGGTCTAAAAGCCGAATAAACGTATGTTTGAACACATATAATTGTATTTATTTAAAAATGTATTTATGGAAATTACAGGGAAAGCACTGTATTTTTGGCACACAAATGTTTAACAATTTTATAACATTGATTTACAGAGTGGAGGACCAGTGTCCTTACCAATGGGTGAGAGCATGTGGATCTGAGCGCAGATGATGCAGAGTAGGCAGGAACAGGAACCAGGGACGAGGATAGTAGAACATGATATAGGAATAGGATAGTCGAGGAAGCGCTAGGTTTAGGATTATAGGGTGAGGGATAAGTGCAGTGGAGTTGTCGTAAAGAGGTAAGGAGAGAGAACAGGGAGATGTGGTGGTGAAGAATGTTATGCAAGTGTTTCTTCAGAAAGGAGGAGAGCTAGGTGGTTGGATTTAAATATAGTGATAGAGTCGGAGTAGTGCAGAGAGGGAGAGGACGATCATGCCATAGTAAGGGAGCGAGGAGAGGGGGAGAAGGGAAACAAGAGGAAGCACAAAGGGCATTAGAGGTGGCAAGGAGGTGAGCCGAGGATGATTGTAGGAGGCAAGAGGCAGAGAAGGGAGTGAAATGGGCTGAAAGGTAGGGTGCGGCATGACCGTGTATAGGTTGAAGATGATGAGAATGAGTTAATACTTTGCCCTCTGTCTCATAGATAACCAGCCTACTGGCGACGTGGGGGGCAGGCGAGGTGGGAAAGGTTAAAGAGTGTATGGACAGTAAAGTTGAGGACTTTGTCAAGCAATGAAAAAGCATAGTTGGGAAGGCAATTGAGGAGACTGCCGCAGTAGTCATCTTGTGAGGATACTATAGAGGAGATTAGGTGCTTCGAATTGTTGAAGGGAAGAAGATGTCTTATTTTTCTGGTGTTGAGGAGGTTAAGTCGGTCCGCAGGGCAGATTTGGAGATGAACAGTGAGAAGTTGTGAGATGGGTGGAAAACGACAACATGATTGCGAGCAGAAGGAGAGTAGGGAAGGTAGTCAGGAAAGAAGAATAGAAGAGGGGGTGAGGGAGGCCTGTATGGATGATAAATGGAGAACTTCAGACTCAGTGGAGTTGAGCATGAGATGCCATACAGTATTTGATGGCAGGGAGACAGTTAGACATTTCTAACCATAGCAGCTCAGATAAGGAAGGAAATGAGAAGACGATCTGAGTGTTATCAGCAAAGAGTTGACAGGTGAAGCCATAGACGGAGATCAATGTGCCATGAGCAGCTGCATAGAGAGTCAAGAGAAGTTGACCCAGGACTGACCCTTGGAGAACACCAACACTAAGGGAGGTGAGATATGAAGGAAACCAAGTAAGGGTCTTGTCTCTGATAACTAGGAGAGATGGTGTTGAGAGACGGTCAGAATGGTTGAAGATATCAAAGGCAGCAAAGAGGTTGAGAAGAATAAGAATAGATGGATGGTTAGTATGACAAGTGGAAGAGATGTAGGTGCTGACATTGAGGAGAGCTGACTTAGTATAGTGCAGAGTTCGGAAGCCAGATTGGCATCCTCTTCAGAGGTTCTGTGTGTCAAGAAACTCAGTGGCCCTCATTCCGAGTTTGGGGGTAAGTATCGTCCCTTACCGGCATGGCGCAAATAGCGTGTCTGAGCTGGCACCAGTCCGCTAATAAAGGACGATTACGAGTTTGCGGGTATGAGCTTTGCACCATGCCGGTAAGGGACGTAGCGCCATGCCACAAAAGGCGCCCAAAAAGCACTTACTGGCATGAAGCTAGGTGCAGATTACACCTCCGACATACTCCAATGCGACATTAGCAGTGACCGTAATTAGCGAACACCGCTATTTACGGTCACCGTTAAATAACGGAACCGGAAATAGCGTCATTGCACAGGAACGGGAAGGAGCACAGCTGCCATCTTTAAAAACACAATACATTGCTATCCTCTGCACACAGGACCCCTGGGACACTGGTGACCGATCGAAAAGCACATCCCACCACCCAAGATTGCCCAAAGCACCCAAGAAGGGATCTGCCCGCCCCCGAAAGGAGCGATTCAGCCAGGATGAACTACAGATGCTGGTCGACATCTTGCATGAGCATGCAGGGACAGTGTTCAACAGCAACCTGAGGAGGGAGGAAGTGTTGCGCAAGAAGGAGATTTGGGCACTAGTTTGCCAGAAGGTCAGTGCAGTGGGCAACACTCCCCGCACGGTAAAGGATTGCCGGAAGCGGTGCGATGACCAGCGGCTGAGGGTGCAGAACATTCTTTCGGTAAACCGTACCCAGGCTTTGGAAACCGGAGGAGGACCAAGTTCTCCCATTAAGCTCACACCGTGGGAGGAAACATGTGCGAGCATGATTGGCCCAGAATCTATAGAAGGCGTAGGCGAGATGGATTGTGGCGCCACGACATCTGCAGATGCAGGTGAGTGTCCAAAACAAAACTGCTAAGCCAAATCTGATGAAAGTCAATGCCAATGTCTGTCCAAAGAGTGACGCCATGGTCGGCCACACACACACTCCCTGTAAAGTATGCCGAAGCAAGTGAGACAAATGCTGATGCATGGTGCAAGGCCGTAACGTACCTGACACATACCACACAAAGTAGCTAATTCCATGTGACACACAGCGTGCATGACCTAAATTGTGAGCTTGTCAGACAGCACAGTACCTGGCCAACATGAGTGACACCGACAAATGGCTGCATTTACCACCCATGTATGAGATGACGTGCCCTTCCCAACACAAATGCCTATTACCCACAATTGTGTCGATGTGCAATTGTACCAATGTATTTATGATGCCTATCCAAACATCACTCATGCCGTCCCTCTCTTTCACCCCCACAGGCAGTGAGCATGACAGTGAGGATCAGGACACCACCCCTGCACAGGACAGAAACCGCCCGTCCACATCCAGGGGGCAAGCCAGGGGGCGCCGTGTCCCAGCAAGGGAGCCACCACAGGCACACATACCACCTACAACAACAAGGCCCGTGCAGGGCACACCACCCCCACCCCCCACTGTACTGCCTGCAGACACCTGTCCGACACCCTGTTCGGAGGAGTCCAGTGTGGCTGGGGAGGTGGCAGTCACGGCACCCCTCAATGTCGAGGACAGCCCTGATGACATTTGGGGCACCAGTGAAGATGACTCAGTGGATGTTGTCCACACCCCAACACAATTGGCATCCCCCCAGGTATCCATGAGTGACACTGTTGATGCCAACACCCCGGAGCAGGCTGGGCAAGTCCACACCCAGGGACATATCAGTCCGGCATACAGTCCCGGGGAGGATGAGCAGGCTGGGCATGCCAGCCAGATCCCCAGCACAGCCACCGGTTCTGCCGCAGGAGCACAGCGGGCTGACCAGCTCACAGCACTAATCCAGGAATTTGTGCAGGACAACCATGAGGCAAGGGAGGAGTGGCACACGGAGTTGAGAGCACTGGGCCAGGCCATCACGGATAACACGAACTGCCTCTGCGAGGTGCTAGGGCGCATTGCTGATGCTTTGGAGGCAGACCTTCCCGCCCAACAGCCTCAGCATGAGGCCACACCATCTAACAGTAGTTCGACACAGACCAGCCCGCTCCGCCGGTCAGTCCATGCGCTGCGCCGACGGGACATGCCACCCCTTGGCCCTGGGAGTGCTGATCTGGCAGCCTCATGTCGGCTCCGTGGACCCTATGGGACTTTTGTGGGGGAGTTGTGGGGGGAGATAGAGGAGGGGAGGGTGTGTAGGGGAGTTGTGGGGGGGAGGGTGGTGAGGGTGGTGGAGGGTTTTGTTATTCACGTTACTATTGTTACTTTCAATACACCGGTTGTGTAAAAAAAGAGACCAGAGTGGACATTCATCATTGCGCATGTGTCATTTAAGCTTGCACAGTGCATAGTGCACATGTACCCCCACACCCAGTGGGGGTACATGTACAACCATTATGTCACCCTCTGCTGACATGTATGTCAGAAATGTTGTGCGATCACTGACTGGCGCACAGCACGTCCCTCCTGTGCATCTCCACCGTGATGATGTCCTGCCACATCTTCATCATCCCCTTCATCATCATCATCATCATCAGGTGGTATCAGTTCCATGTCAGGGGGCAGGGGCACGTCCCGGCGGATGCACATATTGTGCAGCAATACACATGCCATGGTGATCTTGGCCACCTTCTCATGTCTGTAGAGGAGTGCCCCACCCAACCGGCTGAGGCAGCGAAATCGTGCCTTCAACAGGCCAAAGGTCTGCTCAATTACCACACGTGTACGGGTATGGGAACGATTGTAGTCCTCCTCGTGCCTGTTCTGTGGGTTTCGGACAGGGGTCAGGAGCCACAGCTTCAAGGGATAGTCACCATCACCTGCATCAGAGGGGAATGGAGGTAATTGTTTGAAGAATCATGTTGGACAACTGTACTAGTCTCACATGCCTGCAGGTAATCGTTGCCCACATGCACATGTCCCTGGATGCATTGACCCCATTTCAGGTCCGTCTATGTGTCCTGTGCAATGGACTAATGGTGTGGGCTGCATCTTCAAGATGATTCATGGTGTGCACTGACATCTTGTTGCACGTGCATCGTATATGCAAACAGCAGTGTGTCACGCTCACCTGATTCCCACAGAGGCGCAGGTCTGGCTTCGAGTGCTGATGCTTCTTCAATGGTGAAGCGCAGGACTCTGAAGATGGACAGGAAGGGGCCCCTCTACTCTGGCTTCTCTGGCTCGCAGGAATATTCCCCTGTGCGTGAAAAGGGAGTATTACCTACTGACGGAATAATGCTCAAGCCTCCCACTCCCTTCCTACCCTCCACGATACCCTTCCACGATTCCCCGTGAAGTCTCACCTTAGGGTCTGGAAGGATGAGTTCTCCATCCTGCTTCTGATGCAGGGGCGCGTTGAAACCCAGTTACTTCACTGGATTGAGGTTTGATGGGAGTTCAAAATAAGCTTGACTATTCAGGTAAGGCGCTGTAAGAGTTCTTTTGCAAGTTCAAAAGTTCAAGCTTAATAATAATGTTCATTGTCTTATTGCAGCAAGCGCTAATGCTTATGTCTTTTTCCCCTTAGGGGCCGGGGTTCGGAATGCCGGAGATATGGCGCCGACCCGAAGTGAAACGTGCTGTTCCAGTAAATGACAGGTAAGTTCTGGATGAGCGTTCAGGTAATGTCTTTGCATTCGCTCATTCAATGTCTTTGTCTTTTTTCCCCATAGGGGCCGGGGTCCGGAATGCCCGGAAGCGGCAGGACCCAAAATGAAATGGGAATGACCCAACAGGTAAGTTTTAGAAGGAAACTGAGCTTTTCCTATTCCCTTCCTTCTCTCACCTTGTTTTCTTGTCTTTTTCTCTCTAGGCTCTGGGAAGTGGGTGCGGATCCGGATGATCGCTGCTGAAGATGGAGGCGCCCAGGAAAGGTGAGTGAACTGCAGCGCTGCAGCGATCGAAGCGAAATGCTTTTAAAATGATGTCTTCCCTTTCAGGATCGCCGGTGTGATGTCTCCGTGATGCAGCTTTAGCAGGTAAGGTCTTCTTTCTCTCCAATTCTCTCTTATCTCCCTTTGCAGGTGACCCAGGATGCTGACAGGCGTGGCTGAAGTCCAGATGCAGGAGCTGACACGGTGAGCGTCCAGCTGCGAGGAGCAGAACAACGCGAAGCGTGAGTTGCTGATCGGGCGTGGTTTAAATAGCTTTGGAAGAAGTTCCAGGTATGTATTCTTCCACCGATCAGGTATGTATCCTTCCCCGACCACACCCAGGCGGAAAGTAGTCCCACAGGTAAAGTAGTTCCATTCAGGCCTCAAGAGGGCCTGGATGTAGCAGCATGGTCTGCCTCAGGTAAGTGCACATTAAAACACTTGAACACATGTCTTGCTTTATGAGCCTGGCGCCTAAGGCGCCAGGACAGGGGTCCAACATGAGCCTGGCGCCTAAGGCGCCAGGACTGTGTCCAAAGGGCCCCAGCTTGGGCCCGCTGGCACTTCCCTGGGGGGAATGATGCCTGCCTCCGGGGTTGCTGGGTCGGACCTGGCTCCTTGGAGGTAGGCATCATGACACAGTGTTGGAGTCAAATTAGTGATGTGTTGTGTTCCGTGAGATTTACTAGTAGGGAGCGTTGGCAGTAGTCTGTACAATATTGGGCATTCTGCGCTGATCATTCCCATGGTGACATGCAGCACTCCTACGGGTGTGGCGACCCGGTGAAACACTGTGGAATCCCTAGTTGGCTCGTTCAATGCACTCCCAGGGATAATTGTCCTGTGTGGTGATATGCTGGAGACAGCAACATAGTGCATATGCACTGCATAGTGCAGGATGGCCTCACGGTGGGTGAGGGCCGCTAATGAGTGGTGCATGTGTTGTGGGATGGTTACCTGTTAGTCATGTAGGGATAGGTGTCTACCTTACTTCATCACTATGGGATTTGGGTGTCATGTACCGTTTCTGATGCTTTGGGGAACAGTGTTCGGTGACGTGCACATCGTGCAGTCACATCAACATTCCCACCCAGTTGGAGTATGCATCCCCCCCCCCCTCATTCCCACCCAGGTGGAGTATGCATCCACCCACCTCACAACCCTGATGCACTGCCAAGGCCCTGTCAGGCAACTCACCAAGCAGCCAGGCACGTTGTCCAGCATGTCGCTCCATGAAGCGTGGAGTTTCGCAGGACCATAGAGTCATGGGTTTATCCGGGATATCGGGCACAGCAATGTGTGATGGTCTTGCTGCCGTTGCATACCATCTGCACATTGATGGAGTGGCGGTTGCGATACACCACCTCCACGGCATGCGGGACCACCAACTCCACGTGGGTGCAGTCGAGGGCACCTACACAATTTGGCATGCCTGCCAGTGCATGGAAGGCAACTTTTGTATCGAATATCTCCTGGGAAGTCCGTGGTAGGGATATGTAGTCCCTTGTGTGCTTGAGGAGGGCATCCATCACTTGGTTCAGAATCCGGGAAAATAAGGGTTGTGATATGCCATGCATGTGCCCAGTGTGTGCTGGTAGGTGCCTGTGGCGAGGAAGTGGAGCACAGACACTACCTTCAGTAGAGGTGGGATGGTGGTGCGTATTTCTATGAGGCTCACTATGTCGTTGTGTATCAGGTCCACTATTGTGGTGATGGTGTCCTGGTCAAGCCGGTACAGGGTGTGGATCTGCTCAGGGGTTAGATTGAATGGACTGGCTCTGATGCAAGGGATTGCGGGCTGCCTGCGTGGTAATGGTGGCTGCATTGGTCGGGCATGCTGGCCCTGTCTCACCCTCCTTCTCTTCCTGCGTCTCCTCTTTGGTGGTGGCTGTTGTTGTTGGTGTTGAGACATTGCAAGCAGGTCCTCCAGCTCCAGTAATGCTACTACTATTGGTATCATGTTGGTGTGGGAGGGGGTGTGGTGTGTGGGTGTGCTCCTTTTGTACTGGGCCTGACTCCATTGCCTCCACCTGTGCTGATTGTGTGCACCTGTGGCAGTTGGAAACACTGCTCATGGGCTCTTGTCGCCTGGTCGGCGGTGCCGGTATTTACGCCATGCTGGTAGGCACTTTTTCCTCCTTCATGAGGCCGTTATTTGCATGTCCGCCTCACTTGTGATCCTCTCTGGTTTACGGCATGCCACTAATGCCGGCATGGTGTGTCGCGTGCGCGCGCCCAGACCACTATTAGCGGCATCGTACTTTACGATGCCGTTAATAGCAGTCTGGTTGGTCAGAATAGCCCGTAGCGGTAAGCAATTCCGGTAATCCTTTACTGGCATCGTTTTTCCCTTACCTCAAAACTCGGAATGAGGGCCAGTGAGTCAGTTAAAAACTACACCCTCTCGAATTTTGGAATAGTGACGTAGAAGAAAGACAGGACACATGTTGGCAAGCCAATTAGGATCTAGGCTCGTTTTTCGATGACAGTAGCCAACTTGTAGGATGATGGAAAAGTGGCACTGTCAAGAGAGGAGTTGAAGAGGGAGGTAAGACATGGAGCAACACTGGGAGCTATGATTTTCACCATGTGCAGAGATAGAGGGTCGATGGCAGCACATGCATGGTTAGCTCCGAGGAGATGGGCAAGAAGAGGGACAAAAAGACATTTTCACAGGAGAGGAGGGTAATTTGGGAGGGTGTTTTGAATGTTGGAAATTTGTGAGGGTGTTTTGAATGTTGGAAATTTTAGAAGCAAAGTAGAGCGCAAGAAAATTAGCAGGAAAGGTATATGAGATGGAAGAGGGTTTAGCAGGTGAGAGAACTGAATTGAGAGCTTTTTGGAGGCGTCTAGGTTGAGAGGATTGAGACAAAATGAGAAAGATAGACGTTACCATTGGCCGAGTTGAGAGCAGAGGAGTAGTTTCGAAGAGCAGTCAGGTAGAGTTGGAGATCCGTGGGTGTCTAGATCTTTGTCAAGTGCAAAGGTTTTCCCTCATTGTTATTCTAAGGCTGTGGATGGAAGGTGTAATCCAAGGCCAAGGAGGTTTGGGTTTTAGAATGAATGTAGTAAGTGGTAAATGGGAGGGGAAGGGAGTGTTAAAAGCAGCTTTAAAGTTAGTGAAGGTTTCATCAGTGGATGGAAAAGTGAATTTTGCATTGGACGAGAGAGTGGTGTAAGTCAGAGAGGTAGATAGGGAATTTGGAGGAGGGAAAAACTTGTGCTTGGCAATGGAAGTGGTAGATGGAGAAAGATGGGTGTATGTAGAAGTGGAGATGGAGGCTAAAATGATGGAATTGACATGTAATTTCAAATATAACGATGCTTAAAGCGGCATATTTGAGCCATGGACCCAAGCCTTCACACATATGCAGATTCGAATTTAGTAAATGCGAGAAATGCAGATTACATTCAGGTGAAAGTGTTCATAATTGTACATTGAACTGAAAATAGTGTTTTCATTCAAGAGTCTGGGATGGGTGCCAAGTGACCTTGGTATTAGAACACTGTGCCATGCTTAATGTAAACAATCCCTATGACTGCTCTCTAGGCTTTCTGGGATGAGAGCCAAGTGTTCCCATAAACAGTAAATGAAGACTGATATAGAAATATGAACTACAAAATTAGGAAAACACTACAGAGCTTCCTGTGGAGCCTTTTGCTGTCAAGCACCTTTTTAAAGTGTGTGAAAGTTGCATTAGCCTTGTTCTTATCACAATCTTTTGGCTTCTCGCAGGAAAGATGATGAGAACTGATATTGAACTTGTTTGTGCAACTTCAAGCTGCTAACCAACTTCAAGTTGCTGGAAGATAAATATGATAATAGGAGGAGTAAACAGTGAGAGGCCAGAGAATATAAAAATGACTTACTTTGAGTCCAACAGAGGGAGATTTTGTTGTGCGCTATCTGGAAGCTGACAAGACAAGAGGCAGACAGAAGGCTGGAAAGACAGCAGCACTGGAGCAGAGGGGAGGGGTGAAGTCCCTCTTTTTTCCTGGCTGGATTTTAAAGCCACTAAATACAATGTTGGATTTTTCTGAGACATTTTGAGTCCCCAGAGAACTCTGTCTACAGACGTTTTAGCAGAGCCTCTGATTTTAATTGAGCTGCACAAGGAATATTTTCTACATTTCCACCCAATGCACGATAGCTCACAACCTCAATTCTAATTGGCTGCATGCAGACACCATGGTCAATCCCAATTGACATGAACTCTTTTTGGGTAATTGTTCCTCTTTTTTATGCATTTTGATTAAAAGACAATGGTGATTTTTATTGAATTGAATTGATATTTTATTTCAATTGCGCTCATAAACAAGTGTTTCAGAGCGTGATAAGGCAAGGGAAGGGAACAGGGGAGAACAAAACAACGATCTTACTAGGCCCAGTGGCATTGAGAACGTGCAAGTGCATGGGGGAGGGAGAGGGGAAAAGTGCAAGGAAGGGGGGAGAAATGGAAAGTGCAGAGCAAAAGGAGAACAGAATAAATAATAAATAATAAAAGCAACAAAAGTGGTAGTGCAACCAGCAAGTGGCAAGTGCTCAGTTTATGGCAGCAGACAGGGTAGATCAGATAAGTGCAAGAAGAAAAAAGGGGGGACTGTATGGGTACAGATACAGACCCCAGTGCAAGGGGTGGCCTGGAGGCAGTGCGGGAGGGTGGCAGGGTGAGCAGGAACCTGGGCCCAGAGGGACAGAGGGTGGCCAGGTGCACAGTGCCAGGAGAGAACAGAACAGCAGGGGACAGGGGGCGAAGGCAGAAGCAAAGGAGGAAGGTCTTGAGCTGCTTCCGGAACCAGAGATGGTTCTCCTCAAGTTTTAGAGTGGCAGAAGCCCCAGCCAAAGACAGAGATCTATCCCCAGCTCATTTCTTTGAGAAACGACTGACCCTGACGGAGTTAGAGGTAGAGGAGCAAAGAGCTTGAGAGGGGAGGTATTTGCGTAGGGATAGCTGAAGGTATTTTGGATCCAGGCCCCAGAAAGCCTTGTGGACAATGCAGAGTGTTTTGAATTTAATCCTTGCATCCACTGGGAGTCAATGGAGAGATTTCAGAGCTGGAGAGATACGATCCCAGGGCTTAAGGCCAAGGACAAGTCTTGCAGTCCTGTTATGGATTAGTTTCAGAGGTCGGAGAGTAGAGGCAGGTATGTTTAGAAAGCGGCTGTTAAAATAGTCCAACCTAGAGAGAACCAGAGCTTGGGAGACAGTGATCTTCTGGGGGAAGGAGAGGAAGGGCAGAGTACAGAGTACAACATGGTGGGGGTAGGAGGAGGGCCAAAAGAGGCCGGCCAGAGAGTGAGGGGAAAGGATGGAGAAGGTGTGCTGATGTTCCGCTCACCTGGTTCCCACGGGGCGTCGACCGGAACTGGGCCGCTGTTATTTCCACCAGCGTGACGTGTAGCGCCGAGATGACTGACTGGACTGGCCCACTCAGCCTAGTTTGTCTGGCTCGCAAGAATATTCTTCTGCAAAGGAGAAGAGGAATTAACCACCCGTGGAATTGAGTGTCAACCCACCTTCCCCACTCCCGTTGTTTTCCCACTGATCACTCTTGATGTCCCCTCCTTAGTCTCACCTGATGGTTTGGAAGGATGAGCTCTCCATCCTGCGTCGACCGCAGGGGCGCGTTGATGACCAGTTACTTCACTGGCGTAGAGGAATTGGTGAGTTCCAGTATTGACTCTAAAGTCCAATTGTTCATAAGAGTTCAAAGGTCTGCTCTTCACTCTGTCCGATCCCTTGCAGGTTGCCGAGTAATCCACTCGAAGATTTCCAAATGGCACTCGGTAAGATTCAGGTAAGTCTATTGTATTTTTCCCTTTAGGGGCGGGGGTACGGCGATGAAGCAGAGTTGACTGCGCCGACCCGAAATGAGGTGAGTACCTCCCGTGGTAAATCAGGTAAGTCCTTGGGGGTAGCTTGTATGGCCTTAGAGAGTCCCCTTGCTCACCTTGCTGTCTTTGTCTCCTTAGGTGTCGGAGGGCGACTGCTAGATGGAGAGAGTGTGATGGAATGCTGAAGTACCGCCAAGCAGGTGAGTTCAGCGCGGTGCCGTAGGAATGCGAAGCGATGCTTCAAAGACTTCTGTCTTTCAGTTCCGTGGCGAAATGGATCAGGATTCAGGTAAGGATTAAAGTTAAAACTCCTGTTCTAACCTTTATCCTTTTTGTCTTCTTGTTTCAGGAGTCCCAGGACTGAAGCGGGCGTGGCTGAAGACTGGAGCTGCAGAAAACACGGTGAGCGTTACGCTGCAGCAAGCAGAATAACGCGAAGCACGTGTGGCTGTCCGGGCGTGGTTTAAATTGCCTTGGAAGAAGATCCAGGTAAGTATTCTTCCACAGCCCCAACCAAGTAACAAAATAGTCCCTTCAGTAAAATAGTCCCTCCTAAGCCTCATTTGGCTTGAGTCTTCATGCAGCATGGTCTGCCTCAGGTGAGTATGCAGCATGGTCTGCCTCAGGTAAGTTATCAATAATGAGCCTGGCACCATTGGCGCCAGGACTGTACCCAAACAGCCCCTAACTGGGGCTTTTGGGCATGCTCCAAGTGGCATGATGCCTGCTTCCGGGGCTGCTGGGCCTGGTCTGGTCTTCCGGGGGCAGGCATCATGACAGCCGATGAGGAGGATCTCAGTCTTGCTGGCATTCATACAAAGATCATTGGCAGAACACCAATCTTGAATGGCACTAAGGCAATCGGAGATGAGAGAGGGAGAGGAGGTGGACGAGGGCAGCCTGAAAATGAGTTGAGTGTCGTCAGCGTAACACTGAAATTCTGACCAGAAAATGGCAATGCAGTGGGCGAGAGTTGCCAGGTATTGGTTGAAAAGCCAGGCCGAGAGGTTAGACCCCTGGGGAACACCACAGGTAGAGAGGGAGATAGATGATAGGAAGGACCCCAGTATGACCTGGGAGGGTCGATCAGAGAGGAAAAGAGGTTTGATGGTTGTTGGTTTTTTATAGGTGCTTCTATGAAGATTGCCTAGCAAGATTTGATAAGGTTGCCCAACAAGACTTTGTGAGGCAGGTCATTGTTTTTTGAGGTGACTATGATATCTTGGAGAAGGTTGATCAGTTTTTAGTCTTGATTAGTTATAGAGGCAATGAAAATGATTGCTGCTTATTAATTAATGGCTTTTTGCATATTAAGTGGGTTGTGCATAGTGACCATTGTCGTAGTAATGTTTCTTTATTACTTATTTCTCATTATTAAAAGATTTACTTTATACTTGAGAGAGAAATAAGCATTCATTGAGTGTTCATTACAAAGTGTTTTGCCAAGAAGCATTTGAACCTGATTTGCAAGAGTGGGGCATCTAATTAAATGTATTGTGTATTAATGTGTTATATATGATACACGTCTTTTAACACACTTATGGAGGGTTACTGGAAGGTATGAGCAGTGGACTATCAATAAAGAATAATGTGACATTAGTAAGCCTCACCTGGGCAGATGAAAGAGATTAACTGCCTACTGCAGGAGTTGTTGCATTTCATAGGTATATGCTCTTGCCTATCACAGCCCCTGATGGGTGTCTTTTCAATCAAATACTCTAACAGCTATATAGCTAAGAGGTATTAGAATGGCTAACTCACATGTTGATGTCCCTATACCTATAAAGTTCCGCCGCACAGTAACCAGGTGCTTACAGGAAGGAAGTGTTAGAGAAAGCAAAACTAACTTTACAGTTGAAGTGCCTGGAGGATTGCCTGGGGAAACCCTGATTACATATATGAAGACACCTGGCGTCAAGCCAGGAGATGGATTTGAAACCCTATACATTAGGTGGGATCTAGATCAAATACAGTACACACCCTATACGTATCCTGAGTTAGCCTTTCAGCGGGTTGACCACCGGAGCAGGTTTCAAGGGGCCTGACATATCCGACTACAAGGGCTAGACATGGTCCTTTTGCTATACAAGGGTTCACCTTAGAACACATACATCGGTTCGATCCAAACGAGGGCAAATTACCCATATACCCGGGAGCACTATGACATTTTGGTAAGACATTTAGGCACTGTCCGTGCTAAAGCTGTAGAATATAGAGCCTTGGGAGTGTACTGACAGCACACACACCAGTAATAGCAGGAGAGGAAGGAAAACTTCCATTCTAGACCCTCAAAGCTTTATTGGGCACCTGCCCCACAAGTCAGGAGGAAATCCCTAGATGGTATACCACTAAACTGAGCCGGCTAGAGGCAGCCTACCCCGTGGTCAATCCTGAGTAGAGACAGAGGGCTCCAATGATTATAATGGCAACCGTGGCAAAACACTGATCACCCTCTCCGACACCCTCAAAATATTCTCCTTACATAGCTACTGAAGAGGGGCTACAGGGTTGCTACAGGCCTGACATTACAAAGAATGATATGCACTCGAGTGAAGAGCTGGGTGTAGAGGAAATAGCATAAAGCACTGTAGTAAAGACCAGGGTGTCTTTTCAATCAAATACTCTTAACAGCTAGATAGCTAAGAGGTATTAGTATGGCTAACCCACATGTTGATGTCCCTATACCTGTAAAGTTCCGCCGCACAGTAACCAGGTGCTTACAGGAAGGAAGTGTTAGAGAAAGCAACACTAACTTTGCAGTTGAAGTGCCTGGGGGATTGCCTGGGGAAACCCTGATTACGTATATGAAGACACCTGGCGTCAAGCCAGGAGACGGATTTGAAACCCTATACATTAGGAGGGATCTAGATCAAACACAGTACACACCCTATAGGTATCCTGAGTTAGCCTTTCAGCAGGTAGACCACCGGAGCAGGTTTCAAGGGGGCTTGACATATCCAACTACAAGGGCTAGACATGGTCCTTTTGCTATAGAAGGGTTTACCTTAGAACACATACGTCGGTTCGATCCAAACGAGGGCAAATTACGCATAAACCTGGGAGCACTATGACATTTTGTTAAGACATTTAGGCACTGTCCGCGCTCAAGCTGTAGAATATAGAGCCTTGGGAGCGTACCGACAGCACACACACCCATAATAGCAGGGGAGGAAGGAACACTTCCCTTCTAGACCCTCAAAGCCTTATTGGGCACCTGACCCACAAGTCAGGAGGAAATCCCTAGATGATATACCACTAAACTGAGCCAGCTAGAGGCAGCCTACCACGAGGTCAATCCTGATCAGAGACAGAGGGCTCTAATAATTATAATGCCAACAGGTTGTAATCGACCAATGAAACACCGATTGATGGGTTTCAGTGTATAGTTGGTTGTGACTTCATCTAAGAGGGACACTTCCCTCCACTGTGGGAGAGATATTGTGCTCCCAGGGAGCAGAAGCAGCCATGAGTTTTGGGTGTGCAATAGCTGGGGGCAATTATTCCATGATAGAAGGAGTACTCATGCCCCTCATAAAAGCTGAGTGAGTGAGACTAGAAGTCTTCAGACATCTAGCAGTATTGCCCAGTAACCAGGAAAGGACATTTCCGTTTGATCACATTGTTAAAGCTACTTACAGGTCCCTAGGCAGAGATCACTTGGATATACCTCAGGGAGGGGCAAATGAAGGGATCAGGTCAGAGTAAGCACTCTGAAAGAGCACCACATACTAGTACCACTGAAAACAGACAGGAACCAGGTAGAAATACCTTCTCAGCTAGAGGCAGAAAGGGAAAGAAGAAGAAAGGGAAGGATAAGGGCTTCCAGTATGCCCCTGCTGAAGAAGAAAGGTAGACCTTTCGTAGCAGATCTATATCTGTAGAAAGAAATATTACCAGTCCCAGACAAGAAGCTGGTTGGGGTAGGAGACCCTACAAGGACAGAAGTAGTGAAAAGAGTACCTATCAGTTAAGGAATACGGCACAGTTTAGGCAGCCACAAAGATACAGAGATGAAGACTATCCTTCTCCTTCACAGAAAGAGAAGAAATAGGGCTAGGTACCCAAGGCAGAGCAAAAGCCTGTCAGGAAGGGGGAGAAGAAAAGAGAAAGGAAGCCAACTGTAGCTTTAAGAGTGGGCAATGGCAACAGTTATAAACCAGGCACAGGGTAATACATGTGACTAAAGATACAAGTGATTGGCTAGTGGTACATTTCGACTCACAAGTCTGCATATTTAAAGAAAGGCACAAGAAGCTGTTATATCACATTTCTACTATTCAAGAAGTAGAGGTGATTACTCCCACATGGCAAGTGGTCGAGGATGATAATGTGTATATAGTTACAATCCAACTTGATGGGGAACATCCAAAGGAAATAGAGACCCTATTTTGGGCTAATTTGCATATAACACAAGATGGCCTTTTAGCAGAACATGACTGGCCTAGGCTATATGTTAGGGAAAGCCCTAGCGAGGAAGAGGTAATTAAACCAGCTTGTTCAGATGAAGTTGGGGAACATGCAGTGAACTCCTATGCAGCCTCATGTGCTGATTTAGGTGCAGCACATTTATACAAAAACCATGTAGAACATGACAGACTGTCCTCTACATAAAATGCTAGTGTTTGCAACACCAAAGCCTCAGAGACAATATCCATTTAAAGCACAGGCTATACCACATTTGAAAATGATTGCGGACCAGTTCAGCGATACTTCCAATATCTAAACCAGATGGTTCATATTGAATGATAATAGACTTTAGGATTTTATATGCCAATACACGCATAGAGGCTGTACAGAACATGCATAGTTTAGGCCTTCTAAGTAACATACAGAGATACACATATAAGACTGCATTGGATGTGGGGAATGGCTTATTTGCAAAACATTTGGATTCAGAGAGCTATTCATACACAGCTATAACCTTTAAGGGAAACCACTAGGCTACCACAGGGTTACAAACGGAGTCCTGGTTTATTCTCTAGTAGAATACTCTGGTAAAAATGCAAGTTCAGCGTAGTAAAACGGTGTGGACTTACCAGCTGCGTGACTAGCCCATTAAAAGAGGAGGGGGCTTCATTGATAGCCACACTGTCATATGCACTAGGTTAACTGATATAATTTTTAACCGAAATAAGTAGAGAGGTAATGGGTACTAACCTCAATCTGAGGCTGATAAAGTTCCAATTCAGACCCAGTCAACAGCTGTAATGCGCCGGAGGCCGGGAAGTGACAGAATGCGGCCGGGACACCCTATAAGGAATAGTAACAGAGTAATGATCAGACCAAACAGTCGTGAGTCATCTAGATGGTCATAACAAAGTTTTCTCAACGAGCTATGTCTAAGCTATCCACCGAGGGGATAGAAACAGATATTAAATGTATATAGGAGCGCCAGCCTGGGTCTGAATTGGAACTTTATCAGCCTCAGATTGAGGTTAGTACCCATTACCTCTCTACTTATTTCGGTTAAAAATTATATCAGTTAACCTCACTGATTAGCTTAAATGGTAATGTTTATTCTTTTGAATTCCCCGCAGGAAAGGCTTTTAGAACGCATTTAACAATCACTACCCTACTACATACAGGAACAGTGAAGTCCCCACCCTGAAGATGGATCATTCGATCCGAAACGCGTTGGTTACCTATGTCACCTATTAAAAGGGGCTTCCCTGAATGGTGTTACTTCACAATACAAAACCCCAAGAGTGAACTTATTGCTGTTTGTTAAATTTATATCGCTGGTTTACAATTGGTTAATGAAATATATACATGTCCCTTTGAACATTTACAGGATGTGAATAATAATGCTAGGCTTTGAGCTACTTGCTTTCTGCTTTTGTTGCATTTATGTACCTTTACAAACCAGGATATACTCTGTTTGTTAATTGGAATGAGAATTCCTGGATGCTTCACCATTGTCTGAATAATTCTTTTGTACATTGTTCATTTGTTTGAAAAAACAGACCTTGAGAGGTCTATTAAAAAGTATCAAAAAGTATTGGTCAGTACCAGATCTGTATAATTGGTTACATAAGTGATCTTACATGCCCGATTTACCCTTTATTGATGTTATGTATTTTCTATTTTGTAATTTGTTAAAGTCAAGACTCAATTAACACTCTTTCCACATGAGAGTATCAATTGATCAACTAAGAGTCAACATTTAACTCCCGAACGAAGATTCGGTAGGAGTGCATTTGGGCTTACTGCCTAGCAATAGGTAGTTTAGGTTGTTTAGATATTTTGTCCCAAGTGGTCTTGTGACGTTAGCCCGCCTGCACCTGAAATTTCACCATAAAATTCATTGACATTATTTCTTTATTTAATAGTGTGAACTAACACCTTTGGTGTGCTTCTACTCCACATCAATTATCCTGATTTACATTAGCTGTGCATTCCCACCCCATAGTTCTCTTGTGTTTTCCTTCAATATACAGTCTGTGCCAGCATGAAATGACCAGTCAATTGCCATGTCCACTTTCTTTTGCTCCCGTACAGGTAATGCTGGGTATCCCCTGATGCCATGGATGATGACCCCCATCAGGCAACCCCAGAACATCCAAGAGCAGGCATACAACTGTGCCAATGTGCGTACTCGCGGCACCAGTCGTGGCCCACGTCACTGAAATAGCTGACCTCCTCACCTTAGATAACCTTGACTTCCTAGCAGTCACAGAAACCTGGCTACATCCTGGTTTTCCAAACTCTGAGAATTAGCCGCATCGCAATTAACAAGCCTTCAGTGGAGGATTGGTTAATGGAGTTGCAGACCTTGTCTACTTATGATAAAATGTCATTCGAAGCGAGAGAGAAGGAGGAGGAATACGTTTCAATGTGGGGACCATTCAATGCTTTATATGGCTAAATATCTAAGGTATGCATGATATTGAGGAGTGGGAATTTTTTTTTCTCTTCTTTCTTCTTTCTCTCTCTTCTCTTCCCTCTTTCTCTTTCCTTTCTACTTTTTCTTATCTTTCTTCTTTGCTCTCTTTTAGTGTATTGGTTTGGTGTTGGTCTACGTGGAGATAGGAGGGGTGGTTCTACTTTTGTGAGACTGTTGTTTACATACACTGAAAGGGATTTAGTATGTCTAAGGGGGGTGTGTTAGATTGTTATGTTTGCTTTGCATTGTGTACTTATTGGAATATAGTTAACTGATGTGTTTATGCTTCTGCTAAAATCTAAAAACCCTTGTATCATATCGATGTGATTTGTATTTGTTGACATGCTAATAAATAAATGTTTTAAAAAAAAAACCTGGCTACATGACGCAGCAGGTCCAGCCCTCTCCCTAGGAATACCCAAAGAGTACCAACTACTAAGACTAGACCACACCAACGCCAGAGGTGGTGGCTTAGCCATCATCGCCAAATCCAACCTGAATGTAAGGTTAACAACATTGCCCACCCTAAAATCCTGCAAACTCCTGGCGGCTAAATTAGCGATATCCCCATGCCAAACCCTAACTATCTATCTCATTTACAGGCCACCAGGGCCCTAAGGCCTATTCGAAGAGGAATTATCCAGCCTTTTAGCGAGTAATACAAAAAAGTCATCCCAGACAATGATCCTTGGTGATCTTAACCTAGGTCTCAATGACCCAGATGACAAACAAGCGCAAGTTATTGGTACCATGCTTGAGGGACATGGCCTCACCCAAAAAGTTCTCACCCCCACCCACGATAAAGGGAGAATACTAGACTGTGTTGCCACCTTCAACTGCCCAACTACTATCACAAAAATTACACTCCAGCCTTGGACTGACCACTTCCTCATTAATTTCTACTTAACATTTAACAAGATGCCCAGAACTGAAAAAATAATGGTACCATCTGTTCCCACTAGATCCAGAAAAAACATCACACCTGACAATATCCTACCCCTGCTCCTCCCAACCATCAATGTCTTGCCAATTTATTCTGACACAGACACCATGGTTAAAATATACAACACCACCATTGCCCCACTGAAGAATTTTAAAAGTATACAACAATCCCACCTCAATACTTGGTTCACCCCCCATCTAAAAGAACTGAGATTGGAAAAAAGGAAGCTTGAAACTGTATGGCAACGCTCCCCTACAGCTGAAAACAAACTCAAACTGTGTGCTACAAACTATAAGAAAGCAATCATCCAATCTAAAAAAGAAGTCTATAATGACCGAATCTCCAAAGCATGTTCCAATACCAAGGAACTATTTGCAATCCTGCGAGAACTAGAATCTCCCATACCACCACCCGATAATGTACCTAAAGACAAGCAATGGTGCACCAATATCCAAAATGCCCTTGCAAACAAAGTAAAAACACTATAATCAAACATTGCTATAAAAAAAAGCCTTGCTCCCGCTCAGCGAAATCCCCAGCACGCCCACGATCAGACCTAGCCTAACACCCTTCAAATTTTCTAAAATCTCCACTCATTAAACTGAAAAAATAATTGCCTCACTAAAACCATAAAATTGCAAAGGCGATTACTGCCGGCCCAGAAAATCAAAGATGCTGCCAGAGACCTAGCCCCCTTCGTCACTAAACTCATCAATGCCTCCTTCTCATCTAGCGCTGTCCCAAGCAGCTTAAAAGAGTCCTGGGTTCTCCCCCTGCTTAAAAAAACAAACCCTGGACCCCTCCATCCCCACCAACTATAGGCCCATCACTACTGTCCCTTTCCTCTTGAAGATAATTGACAGAGTGGCCTATCTCCAAATCCAAAAATACCTGGAGACTAACCAACTCCTTGACACTTGTCAATCGGGCTTCAGACCTCAGCATGGCACTGAGACCGCACTTATAGATCTTAAAGCCCAAATCGACAAGCTCAACGACAAAGGAAACACAGCTATGCTACTCCTCCTTGATCTGTCGGCGGCTTTTGACCTAGTGGACCACGCAGTAATCTGCAAACATCTAGCGTCAGCCGCCCACTTCTCAAGTGAAGCTATAGCCTGGGTCCAATCCTTTCTTGACAATAGAAGCATGCGAGTCTTCTCCACTTCAGACTCTGCAGACCCTTTACAGACAACACGTGGAGTCCCACAGGGCTCCTGTTTTTCACCAACAATGTAAAATATCTTTATTAAACCTCTATTCGACAAATTGGACAGACTGGGTGTCGCCTACACAAATTATGCAGACGACACCCAGATCCTCATTCCCCTTTCGGGCAATTTCACTATGGATACAGCTTTAGTAAACAAAATGTACACCCTCATTCAGGCATGGATGGCAACCAATGGCCTCTGCCTGAACGACGAAAAAACAGAGATCCTTATCCTAGGCTCACCCAACAACCTAAAAAAGCTCGACTCCAACTATAGCACCTTCAATATCGACGGCAATATAATCCCCATCGCCAAAGAGGTGAAGACCCTTGGTTTCTACTTGGATTCCACTTTGTCCGTAAGGAAACAAGTGAACTCCCTGGGCTCATCCACCGCCTATACTGGTAAACTTATTAAAGCATGCAGACCCTTCCTCTCACCAGCTAGCTGCATTATCCTAGCTAATGCACTGATCCTCTCAAAACTGGATTGCTGCAATGCACTTTATGCAGGCGCAAATAAATACATCATCAA
The DNA here is from genome assembly GCF_040938575.1 of Ambystoma mexicanum. Lineage (NCBI taxonomy): Eukaryota > Metazoa > Chordata > Amphibia > Caudata > Ambystomatidae > Ambystoma > Ambystoma mexicanum. Next base: position 983,440,416 of record NC_090936.1, read on the forward strand.
TAAACTCCAAACCCTGCAAAACAATGCGCTCAGAACGGCCCTGAACCTCCCAGCTAGAGAGCACATTTCGAATGTGCGTAGAAACCACAACTGGCTAAAAATCAGCGACAGGATTACCCTCAAAATTGTCACACAAACATTCAAATGTCTGAACAATGCAGCCCCCCCCATACCTTAGGGATAGAATAATAAGAAAAACCGCTTTACGACCAACCAGAACAGCAAACTCTTTCTGCCTCCAAACCCCTAGATTCCGACTGAAAAAAAACAGGAGGCATTAGCTTCCCTGTGCAAGCAGCCCAGTACTGGAACGCCCTACCAGTTGAATTAAGAAGGGACCAGCCCTACAACAGCTTCAGGCACTATACCCGCACCTGGCTTCGACGCAATGACCTTTGAAACCTGTGACCCTGTGTTTCGTGATCTGATGCCACACGTACCCTTCCACTCTTACATGTAAAAATGTACATAATGTATTCACTGTATATAATATGCTACCATTCTACCCTTACATGTAAAGAATGTAGATAATGTAGTTACTGTGTATAATATATGTTACCAACTACTTGTAATCTGCAACCTGTAACCAAGTTCTAAGTATTCTTGTTATTCTGTGCGCCCAGCTAACCAAGGGTTTTCTGGTGCCCTATAAATAAACAAACCATTGAACAGACTTTTGGCTTGTTGAAGGCCCGGTTCTGCTGCCTCAGCAGATCGGGGGGTGCACTTATGTACAGCTCTGAAAAGGTTGGGAAAATGGTGCTGGCCTGTGTCATGTTGCACAACATGTGCATCATGCGCAACGTCCCACTGTCCCCTGACATGGACATGCAGCCACCAGAGGCTGAGGACGACAGTGAGGATGAGCTGGCTATTGCACCGCACCGCAATGGCATGGATGGATGTGTCACATGAAGACCTCTTTCACCACTACTTTTGAGCACCTATTACACACACAGCACAGGACATCTAGCACACTAGGCACTGTACATGATTAAATACACTCACACTTAATGATCAATGTCCAGTCTTGATTTCTTTTTCAACACCAAATATATTGTGAAAAAATTATTATTTACATCAGTGAAAAGCCTTAACTCCCTCTACAATCCCACCCAACTATCCATCCCCACATCCCTTCTCCAACTATCCCCACACCCCCTCCCCAACTATCCCCACACCCCCTCCCGACACCCCCTCCCCAACTATCCCCACACCCCCTCCCCAACTATCCCTCCCCACACCCCCTCCCCCACTATCCCCACACCCCATCCCCCAAATATCCCTCCCCACACCCACCCAATCAGTGTCCTATTTACATCCCCTTTTGATGAGGGGTGCAGCCCTCTGCAGGCCGAGTCAGTGGCCCTCATTACGAGTTAGGAGGTAAGGTACGGCCCTTACCGGCATGGAGCAAATACTGTGTCCGTGTTGCCACAAGGCCGCTATTAGAGGGTGATTACGAGTATGCGAGCACAAGCTTTGCGCCATGCCGGTAACGACCTTTCCACCCTGCCGTAAAAGGGCGAAAAATCACCCTTACCGGCACTGCGCGAAGCGCAGATAGCTCCACCGCCATCCAAGCCATCGGCATTAGCGGTGACCGCTATTAGCGGTCACCGCTAATAAGCAGATCCAGAAGTAGCGTCATCGGACAGGAACGGGAAAGAGCAGTGCGGCCATCTTTAAAAACACAATCCATTGCCATCCTCTGTAACCAGGAGCCATCTCACCACCACACCTCTACCACTACCTGCAGCATATCACAATGCCCAAGGCACTCAAAAAAAGTGCAGAGCGCTTGCGCAAGGAGCGCTTCTCACCAGAGGAGTTGAACATGCTGGTCGAGACTGAAGTGGGAGAATGGAAGACCAGGCTCCCGTCCTTCACCTCTCGCGCTTGGCCTAGAGGGTCACGGCCCAGACACCCGCCGCGAGAAGAGTTTGTCCATTTACCAGACGACCAGGTACCCTGGTACAGGAACATACGGATGTGTCCATCTGCCTGCCCAGCAGCCCGCACTGGCCATGCGACACCTGCGGCTCGGATCAGCTAGACTAAAATCCACACGTCGTTAGAGATGCCATGACGACCTAGACAACGGGAAGCACATCTGTACAAATATACACACTGAACATTTCCACACCAATCTACACGAAGAACATACTCAGTGCTCTGACGTAGGCGACAGGCATATTCACGGACGTGCATCTTTATTATTTTTACATAGGCTTTCAGAATGCAGAAACGCAAGACGCGTCATGAACTCATCTATAACGCTTGCTCACGCTTCTCTTGAAACCCGTTACCACCATGAGAGGTATAATGGAAACACGATACTGGTCATGGAAATATATGCTATTATAACCTAAAAGCACCTATGTACCAAACAGACTACTTAAGCACCAGGCCCGAGTAGGCCTCAAACAAGAGCTTCCGTGGACATTAACAAAGCAAGAGTCAGGTTGCTGATCCTGCAGAAAGAACCCGGTGGAGCAACCAGCCAAGGTCGCAATGTTGCAAACCCACATCCAAGAACAAATCATCAAAGGCACGATGTTGCAACCTCGCACTCCGCGCCTCAACGATAAAGGCACGCCGGCAAATTAAACCAGACGCGCAGTAGAAAAAACAATATTAATTGTGCAGAATTCTGCCTCTTTCACGGTCCCTCCCCACGTGACCAAGCCGAACCTGACGAGATGCCAAAACCCAGGAGAGAAAAGGCGTCTGGGTCCCTCACTACGAGACACAGGCCGATACACTTGAAAGGCTCAATGGACATCTGCTACAGTGGGAGCGGTCAGCCTTCCACCTATGAATAAATCCTCACATTGTCTGCACGTACCCATATTGAAACATTGTTGCAATCACAGGTGCACCGAGAGCTGGGAACAACGGTGGTCCCAGGCTGGGAGGCTCACGAGTGCACCAATCAGAACATGGGGCTCTTATCTCAGACGTCAGTAATATTAGCCAATCTTCATGTAACAATTCTTATGTATCTAATTGTGGGGACAACCCAGATATACCACCTGACTACACCTTGTCCACTAATATCATTCTCTATATGTGTACTATACTAACCCTACCACTCGAGCAACCAATTAAGAGTGGCGATAGGTTTTTTGTTAACTTTCTGAAGTGACGCAAGTAGCGCGTCATAATGCAGTAAAAAGGGCCTGCGAGCCCCACGATTGTGTGTGTGTCAGGACGAACGCGTACGCTCCTTGACCCATCCCTGCCGTTTTGTCTAAATAAACAGCAGAGTCACCTTGCTCCTTGTGTGTGTCTCATACTCTATCTCATCTGGGATATACGGGAGGAGTTGGGGCCTCCCTGCCCGGAGGTCTGCGGACGGCCCGGCCGACCCCGGCAGAATTCCCCCCCCGACAAGTTGGAGGCACTGCTGAGATCTGTTTAAGATCGACTTTTATTTTTAATTTTTCCAGGCACTCCCGTTGCGAGGAGGCCCGGCGGCGCGGCCCCCTCTGCCGTTGCCCCCTTCTGAGGACTACAGGACCATCGCGGAGCTGCGAGAAGACCGGACAGCGCAATCCGGATATTGGCCCTCGGGAGCCGGTTGAGAAGTATCCCGCCCGCGGTCGGCGAGTGTCCAGACGTGGTCCAGACGAGGGGAGGTGGCGAGCCGCTTGGAGGGGTGCACGCAGTCGAGCGGCCCTGCATCGAGAGAACTTGGTGAGCATGACACGCACAACAAGCAATGCGAAATTGTGAGGGAGGGGGAGGAAGTAAATAAGGGAGGAGGGAGGTATTGTATAGATGTGCGGCGAAGGTTTAACTGAGGGTTGCCAATGGAATGAATGGTAGCGGACGAGTGCGAGAGCAGTCGGCTAAGTTACGCGAAAGAGGGGGGCGGGGCACGAAAACATCACGTGCAGCCGCTCGTAAGACACTGATGGCCTAGATTGCGACTACGTGTGAGGGTGGGTGTGTGTGGTTTCCTACGATTTGACATTTATTGATCAATGAGTAGATGAGGTTCCCTATTGTTCGAGCAAGAAACTCGATAGGTAGATGACGTTTCCCTGTGGGCGGTAGCTAGTTACATAGTTGCCCAAAACGGAAGATAATTGGCTGGTTAAGCCCTCCTGTTGAGGGGCGTATCACACGCGAGGCGACGCAGCGTGCGCAGTCCGGTTATATTATTGATGAGATTACCTTGTTCCAGGAGAGACAGGAAGACAGCTGTAGGGTTAGCGGGGTAGATTGCAAGTGTATTTTGAACTTAAAGAACATAACAAGAATATACCAGTAGCTCGAAGAAATCGGTGACGTCACCAGTAGGGATTTAATAGGATATCGCCAGCACAAGGAACTTTGGGTTTGAGAGTGGTGGGGAAGAGAAACATGATAAAGGAGCGGATACGGAGATAAACGATAAACGAGTGGACCGAAAGAGGAGAAGGGGAAAGGGGCGTGGCTGCGCACGGAGAACGCCGGCCACGGCAAGTGTAAAAGGGGGAAGAGAACGGAGAAACAGGACGACTGTATAAGATCGTCGTAAGGGGTACGCAGCCGCGGGGGGCTGCGTGCGCTTCGGCCGCAGGGGGCCGTAGGGGAAGGAATATAATATAACATCATATTTATTATTATTGCATAATTTGTCAAAGGATTGCCGTAAGTCCCCACACTTGCGGGGCAAGGTAAGCAATACAAGGTTGTATATTGTAAACTGCTGGTAAAGGGAAGGGTAACAAGGGGAGTGCCACTATGTCATACGGGAGAGGGTCGGGAGGGTGGGGGAACACCCTCACTACCCCACTCCAACACATATGCACAACACTGCCACCACATAGGGAGAAATTAATTAAGTACAGCATAGAGTGGACCCAGGGGACGGACAACAAAATGTTAACACCATGGCCGCCTAATGGTAGTTTCGATCCATATGCCCAACATTCACTACTAAACCACCTGCACAATACGTACAAGGGGAAGAAGTTGGCAAACCATGTGGAAGTGTTTAACTTATGGAGGATGTTCCAGGGGTCCCGACCAGGACCAAATGGAATGTTCACTATGAGGGAAACACCGGAAGAAAAGGAGATTAAGAAAGAAGGAACGGATGGGGAAAAGGGGTGCGAAAGCACAAAGAATACGGGGAACGGAGGACAGGGAGGAGAAAAGATTGATAAATCAAACGACATAAAAAAGGAACCGAACAATGAGACACCCATAACACCGGGAGTGAAAACAGAGGGAGGAGGGTTGTACCCTTTAAGAGAATTAGGAGAAATAGAAGGACAGTTCAGGGCGGCTGAAGGATACTCGAACCCGGCATACAGCCCTCCACCATATGTGGCTCATAGGAAGATACCACTGGGGGAAGAGAGGATTGGAGAAGAGCAGACTGTAGAGATAGGAAACGATGAGTGGGTAGCTGCGCAGATATTATTGAAATTACGAGGCTCACTAACTGGAGAAGAAAGGGAGGCGGTAAAGAGAACAAACGAGGATAGTGCCAGAGAGAGTGAAATGAGGGGAGAGGAGCTATTACGGCAGAAGGAAGAGATTTTGGAGGAAAGATTAGCAAAACTAAGGGATGAGCAGAATGAATTGATCAAACAACTTGAGAGGGAGGAAAGAGAGAGAGTGAGGAAAAGGAAAGAAGGTAAGAACGAATTGGAAAAATTAATGGAACGAAATGAGGAGCAAAAGAGAGAAGCTGAAAGGGTAAAAGCAGCAGCAGATAGGGTATCAAGAGTAGTGCTGAGAGAGAAGAAGAAGGAAGAAGAAGAAAAGGAAAAGGAAATTGAAATATGGAGGAGGAGGGTACTATCAGAGACAGCTAAGAAATATGAAGAGGGGAAGGTAATAGAGAGTATAGTAGAAAGAGAAAGGGTGAAATGGGAAAGGAAGAAAGAGGATGAAAGAATATTGGAACAGATGAGCAACGAAGTAATGGAGGAATTGAAAAGAAAAAGGGAGGAAAATAGTAGGGAAATGGAGGAGAGAAGTGAAGGGGGAAGAGAAGGGAGGAGTAGGGAGAGTGAAAGATGGGGAGATGTATATAAAAGTAGAGAGGTAGCAACAACATCAGCACTAGGGGGAACAGTTGATAACAACGAAAGGGGAGAAAGAGACTTAATAGACTTAAAAACAGTAACAATAAAAGGAAAAAAGGCAGAGTGGGGGGTGCCATTTATGAATGACTTTTGCAGTGAGGAGGAAGAAGGAGTGGAGAAGGATGGAAGAAAGAGTGAAAGGGAAAGCTTAGATAAGCTATACCTCACTAGAACAAACATAGATTCGCCCTGGATGAGTAGAAGATGGGAGGAGCTGGAGAGAAGTAAGGAGGGAGTGAAAAGAATAGGGGAAACACAAACCCATGAAACCACGCCACCCACATCCCCATCACGCCCTCCCACGTCACACCCTACATGTTCAACCACCGCACGCTCACTGCACAGAATAAAGCTCGCGCCCTTCATGAACGAACTTACACCTTATGCATGTCGGCTTAGGGACCTCCCTAGTCGCAGGCAAGACAGACAAATAAACATACCCGTATTAAACACAGGAAATGACGAAAAAAGGGGAAAGGAAGAAGAGGGAGGTAGGAGCAGAGGTAGTAAGGAAGAATTTGAAGTAGTAAAGGAAACGGGGGAAGAGGAGGGGTGTGAAGACTCAATATTATGGAGCGTAAAGGGTGACACAAGACAGAATTTAATGCCACTGTTGGAGAGAGGAGGGGTTAGACCACAGTATGTACCTTGGAAACATACGGATAAAGAAAATATAAAATGTAGGCTCCCATCACTAAGTGGAGGTGCGGGTAAGTGGATATATGAAATGGAAAAACACACCGCAGGACAGAAACTAGCAGTAGGAGATGTGAAGGGCCTGTTAATATCAATATTAGGGGATAGAGCGGATGACATTTGGAAAAGAGCGGGATTCCATGGGGTAACAATAACGAACACATCGCATGATGGGGCACCATTTGCAAACTGCAGACATGCGCTATGGCAGGCACTGAGAGTGCAGTACCCAGACACATCAGACATAGGAGCCATTACTTCCCGTAAGATGGGTGAAAATGAGGATCCTGTTGATTATATCCAGGATATTCAAGAGAAGTGGCGCATGGAAACTAGAGAACAATGGGACAAAACACCAGCCATATTTTATCATATACTAGTACAAGGGCTCCCAGAAGGAGTTCAGAAACAACTAAAGAAAGTAGTGGGGATGGAAGCAAAACCATGGCCAGAAATACAACTGACTATAGTACATCACTGCAGGACATGGCAAGGAAAAATGAAACAAAAGGAAGAGGACAGGAAAACAGAAGAGGCCAAACTAGTACAGAAAAAACTTACTAAATACACAATGGAAGGGGCACTAATAACTACGCCCACACCAGTGGCCCAAAGCCCAACGCAAGTAGTGGCTGCACAAGATCCCGCTCAAATAGCGCCTCCACAAGGTGTAATACAGCAAGTGCCGCCTCTGCAATTACACGCACCAAACATGGGAGGAGGGTACCCAATGCAAGGAACTGGGTATTATAGTTATAACAGAGGGAGAGGAGGGTTTATGAGGGGGAGAGGATACGGATATAATACCCAACAACAGGCTGGGGGACTTAGAAATTACTACCCCACAGGGCAACCCGTATACCAGGACAACACAGGGAGCTTCCCATGGCAAAGCAGGGAACCACCCGTGTGTTGGAGCTGCGGACTATTAGGACACATGTCACGTACATGTAGGGTCAGGCCAGGAACACCAGCATGGAATGAACAAGCACAACCTAGGACCTCACAAGAACAGCAGGGCATACAACAACAGCAGATGTCACAACAAGGGAGTGACCCACAACAACAAACAACACAACAGCCACAAACTTATTCACTGCCACAACAACAAATAACACAGCAACTGCCACCGCCACAACAACAAGTAGCGTTAATACAACCACCACCCCAAACTCAACAAACGCAATTGGGTAGGGTGACGGTGTTGGGACACAACCCTTACACAGGGAATGGCCAATCATTGTACCCCCAATAGGCCAGCCCACAGACGGCCTTGGTGTGTCCCATCCTGTCAGTAACACCTAATAGTGCGGAGGAACCACGCATAGAGGTAACGATAGGTGACAAAAAATTATCATTCCTTGTTGACACCGGGGCAACCCGGTCTTGCATAAGGGAAGGTAAATTTAAAATGTCAGGCGAAGCCATGAACACCCAAGGATTTTCTGGGGCTAAGGGGTTGGTTCCATTTACTGATAACGTTCCATTATCTATTGGAGATTATGATCTGTCAGTCCCACTTTTGTATTATAGTGCCTCACCAGTAAATATACTGGGGAGAGACATAATGAACAGGTTGAATATGACGATCTCCTTTACAGAGGATGGCATAATTTGCTCTACTCCAGGGATTAACATGCTCGCAGCACGACAGATTTTGCAAGCATACTGTGGACAGACAGCGATTAGGGCGGAGCCAGTAGATGGCGAGCTATTCCAGTATGGCACAGACATGGCATTTGCATGGATGCCAGGGATAGAAGGGAAAATATGGAGGAGGCCAGCAGCCTATCTGTTCCGACCAGAAACACCAGTTAACGAACTGGAAGGGAAGGTGTTTGTAATGGACATTGAGAGCATTATTGCAACAGCTGATTATGTTGCTGTGCACGCCCAAGATAAAGAAGGGAGAGCATGGAGGGCGGTGATAGCACTAGCATAAGGATGTAGGCTGACCCAGGTGTCAGATGAAGAGCTATTCTCAGAAGAAAAGGAAGAAGATGAAATGGTGTTCATGATGAGTGTAGAAATATGGCTAAGAGTGGCTCACAAACAAGTAGCACAGAAAATTGCAATGGCACTTGAGGCACCCGCAGGCACCCCAGTCCCATTTTTTAAGGAGGATATGTCAAAGGTGCCCAAATCATTATGGACTATTAGCCCTTATGACGTGGGATGCATAAAAAGCATAGGGGGTGTAAGGATAAAATTGAAAAAAGGTGCCATACTACCAAGAGTGAAACAGTACCCATTGTCAAAAGAGGCAGATGAAGGCATATATGAAACCATAACGGCCCTTATAAACAATGGTATATTGGTCCCCTCAGAATCACCATGTAACACAGCTGTGTACCCGGTGCGCAAGGCTAAAGGGGGGTCTTGGCGCTTCATACAGGACCTCAGACCCTTGAACAACATAGTAGAAGCAGAGTATCCAGTAACAGCAAACCCGGCCACAATATTGTGTGGCATTCCAGCAGAAGCATCACGATTTACAGTGATTGACCTTAAAAATGCTTTTTTCTCAATACCATTACACCCAGACTCGCAAGATTTGACAAGCTTCACTTACCGAAATACAAAGTGGAAACATACCAGGTTACCACAGGGGTATTGTGAATCACCCTCAATTTTCAATAGAGTAATACAGATGGATTTGGGTAACGTTGAGGTGGAAAGCACAGTGTTACAGTATGTGGATGACATTATAATTTGCAGTACAAACGAAAGTAAATGTAGAGAGGACTCCTTAAAAATGTTGACAATATTGGCTGAAAAGGGGTACAAGGTAGACATGGAAAAGATACAATACTGTCAGGAACAGGTACTTTACATTGGCCAACAGATATCGCAACATGGAAGAAGGATTGCACCACAAAGAGCACAGGCCATCTCAAGCACTCCCGTGCCACAGACAGAGAGAACTGCAGCAATTTCTGGGGCTGTGCAACTACTGTAGAGCATGGGTATTTGATTACAGCTCATACATAGGACCCCTGCTTGAGGGTTTGAAGGAAGCAAATAAAGGGGAGAAAAAGTTGGGATGGACTATGGAAATGAGGGAGGCATTTGACGAATTGAAAGACGCGATATCAACTGCTCCAGTACTGGCATCCCCAGACTATGAGCGACGCTTTTTTATATTTTCACATTGCGACTCAGCAGTGATGAAGGCAGTATTGGCACAAAAAAACGAGCATGGGATATAAACCAGTAGCATTTTACAGCGGACACTTAGACCCTGTGATGTTAGGCCACTTCCCTTGTGAACAAGGTCTTGCTGCAGCTGCCTTTGCAGTAGAAAAAGCATCAGCAATAACTATGGGGTGTCCAACTACACTGTTTGTGGAACATGCACTATTTGCGATATTGAATAAACCTAAGTCCACACTAACGACACAAAGGGCATCAGGTTATGAGATTATTTTGTCTAAAGCTGAACTAGCAATTGTTAGATGTAGCACGGTCAACCCTGCAAGGTTCCTAGCAGAAGTAATTGAAGAGGGAGATTACGCCCACGACTGCACCCAAATAACTAAAATGTACTCATGTACTAGAAAAGTTGAAGAAAACGCACTAGAGGGAGGTGAGCTTTTGTTTATTGATGGGTCATCAACTATTGATCAAGGAGATGGGATACGAAGGACTGGGGCAGCAGTAGTAAAAATGATGGAGGCGCCGGTGTGTGTGGCTATGAAGTGTGTACAATTACCACAGCATTACTCTGCTCAAGCCGCGGAACTGGTTGCACTAATATTGGCATTAAAGGAAAGTTTTAATAAAAGAGTAACCATATATTCCGACAGTGCATATGTTACATCCACTGTCCACTCAGGGTTATCAAAATGGAGAAGAAGAGGGTTTAGGAGAGCTGATGGCACTCCAGTACAACATGCCCTCTTGTTGGCTGAACTAATTGAAGTAATAAACGACCCCCAAGAACTAGCCCTAGTCAAATGCACCGCACACACCAATGGAGAAGACTACGTATCAAAAGGGAATGCAGCAGCAGACGCACATGCGAAATATGCTGCATACTTTGGTGAGATATGGAACCCCACAGACTCACAGAGAGGGAGAGGGAGGGGAATAGCAAGGGAGATGTTAATAAGAGAAGGGTACACCCATCTCCCAGCCACACAGATTATGGAACTACAAGCGGCTGCACCAATGGCCGAAAAAGAAGTATGGGTAAAAAGAGGATGTACAATGTCCCCAACCGACGCACTATGGCGCCAGGGTGGCACTGGGAAAGTTGTAATACCGTTGGCACTGTTAAACACCGCCCTGAGCCAATTACATCACCCTGCCCATACAGGCAAGGAAATAATAGCAGCACGAATTAGAGAAGATTGGTTTTGTCTTGAGTTAAACTCTCATGTGTCAAATTTTATCAGCAATTGCCTCACATGTCAACAGTTTACGGCCGGTCATACTCTAAAGGTGATAAGAGGTACCATACCCCGGCCAGAAGGACCTTTTCGGCACCTTCACATTGACTATGTTGATATGATCAACATATGTCAAGGTAATAGGTATATGATTGTAGTAGTATGCCCATTTTCCAGGTGGATTGAAGCAGGGCCCTGTTCACACCCTGATGCGTTTAGAGCAGCCAAATTCATAGTAAGGGAGGTTTTCCCCAGGTGGGGAGTGTGCAAGGTGTTAAGATCAGATAACGGCCCACATTTCGCAAACGAAATGTTCCAGCATATCACATCCCTGCTGAACATTAAACACAAATTTGCATGTGCATACCACCCACAGGCTAATGGTGTATGTGAACGCCTGAATGGCTTATTGAAGGAGGCAATTGCTAAAATACAACAAACAACAAAGAAAAGTTGGTTGTATTGCCTTCCGTTAGCTTTATTTGAACTTAGAAATAGGCCAGGGTCCGACCACCACCTCACCCCTCACGAAGTGGTTACTGGACGTCAAATGCGCCTTCCCCTAACCCCAACGTCAAGGGCATTCACCGACCACGAAAGTTCAGCGAGTGTGTTAGGTGATGAAATGTATCAATATGTGTCTTCTTTGATTACTAGTGTCGTGTTTGTGTCTCAACAGCTCGAGCGCACACGGGGCGGGTCTACCAGCAATCAAGAAAAAGGCGCAAGTACAGAATTGGGAAAGGAGAACTTGTGCAAACTTGCCAAAGGTGACCACGTGCTACTTCGCAATTTCAATAGAAAGTGGAACGAGAAGAGGTTCACTGGCCCCTATCTGGTAGAGGACGTATCAACAAGAGCAGTAAAACTAAAGGACAAGCGTGCCTGGAACCACCTACATGACGTAAAGATCTACAAACTGCAGACCCGCCCCAGCGCCAACGACAGGTCCATTGGAAGAACAGCAACAACATCCCCGACAGCGGAAGAAAGTTCCACCACAGACAACGACCCAATTGTTCCCTCGGAGACGATAACTGACGAAGAAAGGGGTGATCTCCATACTGCCCACCCCATGGTCACACGCTCAAAGAGTAAAAATACTTCCGCCATCTGAGCGCAGATTCCCCCCCCCCCCATTGACTGCTAAGTACAGTTGTAATTAAAACTGGAGGACATTGCTTGCACCAATACACATGTAAACACGTGAATGTTCTCTTTTTTCTCTCGCACATACAGGAACTGCGTAATATTGTATTGTTAAGAAAAAGCTAATTAACAAGTTCAGTGTACAGGCGTAGATGGTGCTGCCAGACGATAACTACCCAGAAGAATTGTCACATCAATTTGTATACGAAATAAAAAGGCCAACATACCTAAAAAGGAGAAGGGTACGTGTCTACTACACAGCCTTCCTCCTGGCCATAGAATATTACATGCCCCACCTCCGCCCATACTTGCCGGTCCTAAGGGACCGATCACTTAGAGTAGCGTGGGAGCAGCTCTTCGCCTGGGCACTGAATGACTACTTGATAGGGAGAGCTTAAAGGAAACAAAACTAACATTTAATAACGAGCACTTTTGAGAATTTTTAGGCGGGCAACTTTAACGTCACAAGAATACGCTGCCAGGACTGCAGCAAGGTAAGAGCAAAATGCCGGTGAGATTAGCATATGTAATAAAAATAATAGGGATTTTTATGATCACCGGGTTCTTGGCTGCCTCTGTCTGGCAGTACAGCTATGCTATCGATTTTATTGCTGCACCCAAACCTAATATACCCCCGTTCCCTGCTGCAACAGGTGTTACGTCAGGTGGTAATAGTAACTTTGCACCCAAGCAAAATAGAGTTAAACGCAGCACATACTCAGACAATAAAGGCATTGATAATTATGTACAAGATTCATCACACGTCGCAAACAACATGTGGTACCAGCACATGACCCGCATTGGTAAGCAGACAACTGAGGATAGCTGTTACGTTTGCTCATTAATACCATACCCCATGAGCGCTTCACGAACATTTGTTGCCACAGAAATAGATGAAAAGACAGCACAGTGCATAATATATTTGGCCCTGTTCCAAACGAAAGGAAGATTTCAAGGAACAGTAGTGCACATGACATGGAAAACACGAGACTCATACCCATATGAAAACAACTTCCTCAAGACCTATCTGAGTTATCACAAGACCAGTTTACATGCTGAAGCATTCAGATACATAACAAGTGGCCCTGCAAAAGGAGAAACAAAGAAGGTAACACTGCAGTATCTACCATGTGATTGGTACGCCACTGAAGTTCCAGGTAAACAAGGATGCTGGGAGAGGCCGCTACTGACGATAACAGGAAAGGTGTATCTGGGCAGCAGCTGGGAGATAGGAGTGATTGGCAGCAACATGGTAACAAAAGAAACTATCTCAACCATCGAGACACACAATCATCGATGTTGGACGACGTGGATCAAGTATGTACCAATGCTCACGTGGGTAGAAGAAGATGAAGACCCAATAACTATACTACCATTGACTGCGCCCAAAGTATGCTACCAGCATAAAGGAGAGGTGGACGTAGGATATAACACCAATTGTGCAAGCGTGGTGGAGTTACCTGAGGGGGGAGCGGGAACAGCAGTAATAATGGACCATTATTGGGCCTGCGGAATAAAGGCATATCATACACTGCCTCCCCTGTGGAATGGTGTGTGCACAATGGTACACGTCAATGTACCATCACTAGTGGTACCCAAGAAGAATGTCGATGTGGCGAAATTTCCTAAAATGGATGAAGGGGATAGGAGAAGAAAGAGATCTGCACCACTTCAGAAGGAGCAAGAGAACAGGACCAACAGCAATGATACTGTCCTAAATAGGAGAAAAAGACAAGGAGAGCCACTGACAGGAAATTACCTGTGGGGAAGGTCGGAAACGGAACTAACATCAATACCGCCAGAACACAGACTATTCAGCAGAGCAGCAATGTTCTTCTCCTCAATAATACATCCGGGACTGCAGGCATACGCAAACGCAAAATGGCTCCAAATAACCAGATGGGAACTAATGATGACCATCAATTCAACAGTAAATGGGTTCAACGCAATTAAAGAAGAGCTGCGAGCTGTAAGGATGGTAGCACTCCAGAACAGATATGTATTGGACCTTCTCACAGCAATGGAAGGAGGAGTTTGTGCAAAGATAGGACAATCTTGCTGCACGTTCATACCTGCCAACGATGCTGACAATGGTACACTGACAGAAGCAGTTTCACAATTGGCCCAGATGCACTCCAAAATGATGGATGAAAGTAACGGTGTAGACAAGGATAAGAGCTGGTTTTCACTATTATGGTCATGGATGCCATCTTGGCTGTCAGATGGACTGAAAATAATAGTGGGGTGTACTATTTTGGCTGGAGCTACTCTGATCATAATTAGATTTTGGAAGGCCCGGAAGGCACGCACGACTGACGAGTTGCTGGAAATGGTGGGAATGCACCCCTTAATGCCAGCAGATGACGGCCAGCATACAGGTGTGATAATAGAAGAAAGGGAGAAGTTGCGCACCCAAATCATCACCAATCATCTAGACCCACCATCAGTGAAGATCGAGAACCCAAGGAACCCCAGGAGCTACATAGGAAGATGGGTATACTGTACTCCTGGAGGAACATGTGAATATATGTATTGGTCATTTGAAGATCATGTAAACCATTATGGACATCTCGGAGGGATAACTAAGATATGGAGGGTAAGAGGAGATAACGAGAAGGATATGTTTGTGGTCGACAAGTCGACCAGAGGGGGGACTGAAGTGGGAGAATGGAAGACCAGGCTCCCGTCCTTCACCTCTCGCGCTTGGCCTAGAGGGTCACGGCCCAGACACCCGCCGCGAGAAGAGTTTGTCCATTTACCAGACGACCAGGTACCCTGGTACAGGAACATACGGATGTGTCCATCTGCCTGCCCAGCAGCCCGCACTGGCCATGCCGACACCTGCGGCTCGGATCAGCTAGACTAAAATCCACACGTCGTTAGAGATGCCATGACGACCTAGACAACGGGAAGCACATCTGTACAAATATACACACTGAACATTTCCACACCAATCTACACGAAGAACATACTCAGTGCTCTGACGTAGGCGACAGGCATATTCACGGACGTGCATCTTTATTATTTTTACATAGGCTTTCAGAATGCAGAAACGCAAGACGCGTCATGAACTCATCTATAACGCTTGCTCACGCTTCTCTTGAAACCCGTTACCACCATGAGAGGTATAATGGAAACACGATACTGGTCATGGAAATATATGCTATTATAACCTAAAAGCACCTATGTACCAAACAGACTACTTAAGCACCAGGCCCGAGTAGGCCTCAAACAAGAGCTTCCGTGGACATTAACAAAGCAAGAGTCAGGTTGCTGATCCTGCAGAAAGAACCCGGTGGAGCAACCAGCCAAGGTCGCAATGTTGCAAACCCACATCCAAGAACAAATCATCAAAGGCACGATGTTGCAACCTCGCACTCCGCGCCTCAACGATAAAGGCACGCCGGCAAATTAAACCAGACGCGCAGTAGAAAAAACAATATTAATTGTGCAGAATTCTGCCTCTTTCACGGTCCCTCCCCACGTGACCAAGCCGAACCCGACGAGATGCCAAAACCCAGGAGAGAAAAGGCGTCTGGGTCCCTCACTACGAGACACAGGCCGATACACTTGAAAGGCTCAATGGACATCTGCTACAGTGGGAGCGGTCAGCCTTCCACCTATGAATAAATCCTCACATTGTCTGCACGTACCCATATTGAAACATTGTTGCAATCACAGGTGCACCGAGAGCTGGGAACAACGGTGGTCCCAGGCTGGGAGGCTCACGAGTGCACCAATCAGAACATGGGGCTCTTATCTCAGACGTCAGTAATATTAGCCAATCCTCAGGAGTCTTCATGTAACAATTCTTATGTATCTAATTGTAGGGACAACCCAGATATACCACCTGACTACACCTTGTCCACTAATATCATTCTCTATATGTGTACTATACTAACCCTACCACTCGAGCAACCAATTAAGAGTGGCGATAGGTTTTTTGTTAACTTTCTGAAGTGACGCAAGTAGCGCGTCATAATGCAGTAAAAAGGGCCTGCGAGCCCCACGATTGTGTGTGTGTCAGGACGAACGCGTACGCTCCTTGACCCATCCCTGCCGTTTTGTCTAAATAAACAGCAGAGTCACCTTGCTCCTTGTGTGTGTCTCATACTCTATCTCATCTGGGATATACGGGAGGAGTTGGGGCCTCCCTGCCCGGAGGTCTGCGGACGGCCCGGCCGACCCCGGCAGAATTCCCCCCCGACAAGACGCTGCAAGAACATGCAGATGTCGCCTTCTCCACCAACATGTCTTGACCTGCAGTGCAGCGGAAGGAGGAGATATGGGCGGAGGTTGCGCAGAAAGTGAGTGCCGTTGGCACCACCCCCCGCACTCCTAAAGATGTCCGGAAGCGCTGGGACGACCTGCAGTTACGCGTGCGGAACATCTTCTCGGCCAACCGCAAGCAGGGGATGGCAACAGGTGGAGGTGCGGACTCCCCCATAAAGATGCAACCCTGGGAGATCTGTGCAAGCACCATTGGGATGGAGGCTATTGAGGGAGTGGGGGACATGGAGCGAGGAGCCCCGTCATCGGCTGATGCAAGTAGGTGTCCCAAATGTAACACTGCAAAGACCAACACGATGATGTTCCCCTGAACTGACAGTGCAATGATGGAAAGCAGGGTCCACCAGACACATTTGCAAGGCTGCCTACAGGCAGTGCACAGCGCCATCTTGTCCACATGCATGATGCACCCCATATATGTCTCATCCCAGACGCATCCCTGCATCTCCCACCCAAAAGCCAAGCATTCCATATCAATGCAGCTACCCCAATGCATGCCTGAATCATGTAGACCCATCACTAATCCTCTCCCTCTCTTGGTCCCCCACAGGCACGGCATCAGACAGCGATGACCAGGACGCCAGGGAGGATACTGCAACACTACACAAGAAGGCCAGGTGCATGGAGGGAGAAAACCGCCCCTCTACATCAAGGGGAAGAGGGTAACCTGGACTACCGCGGAAGGGCAAGACAACCCGACAACCCACAGCACCAATATGCACTATGGCCCCCACCAAAGCACCCACACCAGCCACCAACACACAGGAGCCAGTGGCTGAAGGCACTGTATCGGCTGCCAGCAGTACTGTGGGGGAGACAGCTGCCACAGCAGCCGTGTCCGATTACGAGGCAGATGTTCTGCCACATGGCACAACCACCGGTACAGGCCCCCCGCATTCATCACACCTCTCCCCATCCAGCATACACAACAGCAACAGCCATGAGCTGTCTCCTGGGGAGTCATGGCCCGGTAGTTTCAGCCCCACGCCAACCGTGCATGAGGAACCAACCATATTGGTAGCACCTCATACATCCACCAGTGTCCTGAACAGCCAAGAGGGGATCAGGGCAATCCAGAAGCGGCAGGAGGAGCTGACAGAGCTGTTGAGCTGTTGACACAGCACATCACGGAATGTGGCCTGGCAAGGGATGAGATAAGGGAATGTGCTTCATCCCTCAAATCTGCAATTGACACCACCTCAAAATACATATGCAGTGAATTGGTAGCAGTGAGGCAGGTCCTCACTGAAATGGTGGCAGCAATGGAGGCCATCCGTCCGGCACAGGTGGCAGAACAACCTGGGACATCCTCCAATGCCAGCTCCACTAAGTCCAGCCCCCTGCGTAGGTCTGGCCGGAACCTGCGCAGGTCGGACAGGGGTCCACCTGCTGCCGGAAGAGAAGGGCTGTAGGTTCAGCCAGGCATTCTGGTTTCATGTAGACTTATGGTGCATGCCAGTGCACACCATGTGTGGGGAAGTTGAGGGGGGAGAGGGTGTGTGGGGGAGTTGAGGGGGCAGGGGAGGGGATGGTGGGTGTGTGGGGTGGAGGGCTTGTGCACTTGATATGTTACATATTCTGAATACACCTGCTGTGAAATCTGAATTCACATGTGCGGACATTGCTTATTGTGTACGTGTGCTTTATTGGTGAACAGTCTACAGTGTCCATGTCCCTGACACACCCAGTGCCCGGATTTCCACCTCCATGTCACACTCCCCATCCGTGTGCTAGAAACATTGGTCAATCAGAGTCTGATGCATGGCATGTCCCTCCTGTGCATCGCTGCCTCCCTGAAGTGCAGCCCCATCTCCACCCTCCTCATCGTCAGATGGTTGCAGTTCAGCGTCAGGGGGCAGAGGCACATTCCGTCTGATGCACATATTGTGTAGCATGACACATGCCATGACAATCTTGCCCACCTTCTCATGGCCGTACAGGAGTGCCCCACTACACCTGCTGAGGCAGCGAAACCCTGCCTTCAAGAGGCCAAATGTCTGCTCAATCACCACACGGGTACGTGTATGCGCACGATTGTAGTCCTCCTCGTGCCTGTTCTGCAGGTTCCGGACTGGGGTAAGGAGCCCCCTCTTCAAGGGATAGCCTGCATCACCTGCATGTGGGCAACAATGATTATGTGTAAGCCCTCACATCATATGGGACCTGTATAAATGACACCATAGCATGCATTTATATCCTGTTTGCACCCACAGATCCATGCATGAATAGAGACACATGATGTGACTGCTATGTGTGTCTTCCTCTTATAGACAGGTGTGCGTGCCATTGTCTAGTGGGCACAGGGGGGGGGGGGGGGGGCAATTCCTTGTGAGTGCTCATGCACTGTGGTAGTCCATGCTGGTTGTCCCCATGATCCGGGTGATGTGCAGTGATTTGTATGCTTTTATCCGGTCAACGTTGATGGCAGCCTCATGATGATCTCACTATGCACGACAAATGGTGACATGCTGTTTTGGTGGACCTCTGTGTTGGTGTAGGGATGTGTTCATGTATTTTGCCCTCATGTGGCTCCTTTGTACGCAGTAATGGAGACCTGGCCTTTTTGATGATAGTATTTGGTGCTGTGCAATGGCCATCCTAATTGCTTGTGGCTGCATTTTGGAGGCTATGGTCTGATTATGTGCAGTGTACATGTTGATGGCTATGGCATGGTTGTTGCACTGCATCATTTTCGTGGTAGGGCAGCTTACGTCTTGCATTTTGTGGTCAGGTGTCGGGTCAAGTCTGGCCTGCTTTGGGGTATGAGCATGGTCCATCCTCTCAGGTACTCTCAGCCAGGTAAAGTATGCATCTCCCCCCCCCCATCTCAGCCAGGTAAAGTATGCATCTCCCCCCCCCCCCATCTCAGCCAGGTAAAGTATGCAGCTCACCCCCCCCCCCCCCATCTCAGCCAGGTAAAGTATGCATCTCCCCCCCCCATCTCAGCCAGGTAAAGTATGCAGCTCACCCCCCAATCACCTACCCACATCGCATTGCCATGAGCCTGACATGCAACTCACCGAGTAGCCAGGATCTGTGCCCTGCGTGTCGCTCCATGTAGCGTGGTATCGTGGAGTTCTGCATGACCATTGAATCATGGGTTGATCCTGGAAATCGTGCACAACAATGTGTGATGATTTTGTTTGGGTCACATACCATTTGCACATTGATGGAGTGGTATAACTTACGGTTGCGGTACACTGCCTCCATGGCATGTGGGACCACCAATTCGACATGGGTGCAGTGGATGGCGCCAATGAAACCAGGGATGCCGGCCAGTGAATGGGAACCAACTTTGGTGTTGGAGATCTCCTGGGCTGTCCGTGGTAGGAAAATGTGGTCGCCTGTGTGCTTCAGGAAGGCATCGAGCACTTGGTTCAGCGTACGTGAGAATAATGGTTGTGATATGCCATGCATGTGCCCCACTGTGTGCTGGTAGGTGCCTGTGGCCAGGAAGTGGAGCACGAACAATACCTTCAGTAGAGGTGGGATGGCGGTGTGTATTTCAATCAGGCTGATGATGTTGTCATGTATCATGTCCACAATGGTGGTGATGCTGTCCCGGTCCAGATGGTACAGGGTTTGGCTCTGCTCAGGGGTTAGGTTGAATGGACTGGCTCGGATGCGAGGGATTGGGGGCTGCCTGCCTGGTAACACTGGCTGCACTGGTGGTGCATGCTGGACCTGCCTCACCCTCCTTCTCCTCCTGCGTCTCCTCTGTGCTGCCTGTTGTTGTTGCAGCAGTTCCACTGCAATCATGTCCTCCAGCCCCAGTATTGGAATCATTTTGGTGTGTGACTGGGTGTGGGAAGGGGTGGGGTGTGCTCCCTTTGTGCTGGCCCAGTCTATATTGCCTCCACCTGTGCTGATTGTGTGCACCTGTGGCAGTTGGGAACACTGCACATGGCCTTTTACTGGTGGTCCGCAATGACGGTATTTACTCCATGCCGGGAAGGTACTTTTCGGGCTTCGGTAGGCTGTTATTTGCATATCCGCCTGACTTGTAATGTCCTCCTGTTTACGCCATGCTGGTATTGCCAGCATGAAGGGCTGCGTGACCGCGCCCATGCCGCTATTAGAGGCACCGTTAATTACGGTGCCGCTAATAGCGGGTTGGTGGGTTGTAATGGCCCCGAGCGGTAAAAGATGCTGGTAATCCTTTACCGGCATCGTTTATCCCTTACCTCCAACCTCGTAATGACCCCCAGTGACTCAGATTGATGCCTTGGGCTGCTTGGAAGTGAACTCACTGTAGTCGAACTTGTGGACGGAGCCAGTGGCATGGGCATGTGCCTTTGGTCCATGAGTGCCTGCACCAATACGGAAATTGTCTCCAAAAGGGAGGACATGACACTGTCCCCTCGCTCACACGCCGTGCCAAATGCAGAATGGCACCTGTGGCTCTCCCCTGTGTCCGTGCTGTTAAGAAGGATTTCTGAACTCTGACTTGGAGGGGCAGGGTTCAGAAGGCCAACCTAGTTTCTCGGAACAGGGTAACCTCTGGACAAGCCAGACCAATTAGGGTAGCTATGGCAGGCGGTCAAGACTAAGTCTCAAGAGGGGTGAGGGTGACTAAAAGACCTCAATGAGCACACAAAGCAAGGACACTTACAAATTACTCCAGACAGGTATTACATTAAAAAGACACATTTATTACAAGGCCTTTGTAAAATAGGCCATAGCAAAGACTCACAGTAATACTAAAGTAAACCAATTCGTCACAATCAATACAATATATATACACAAGACCAAAGGGGTCTAACGGGTTAAAAAGCACGAAATATGTAGACCACCAAGATAGGGAGGAAAACAGGCAGTGCAAGTAATTGTTAGACCTAGTTCAACATCAAGAATACACCTAACTAAGAGGCAGTCCAAGCCCTACGAAGAGGAGCCTTATGCTCAATAGTACATGCACGCGCTTGTGCCAATGGACAAAATAGGGTCTCTTCAAGGGTCTCTAGCAGCTCAGGAAGGTGGATAAGGCGATGAAGAACAAGTTCCCACTATCCAAGCCGGACCTCCACTTGAGGGCAGAGGCAGTTTGAGAGTGCGGGATGGAGTCGCTATTTCGCAATAGCTGTGGAAAGGAAAGGGGCCCTCAGGGACCACTTCATGCGTAAAAATGGGCTCCTGCACTAGGTGCCACCGGTTGGGGTAAGGACTACTCACCGGCCCCCGACGCAGGCAGACCCAAACTTCGCTAGTACAGTCCACTTCGCTGGCAGGTTCGAATGCGACAATCAGGACGTCTCGACATCGTGTAGTTTCCGAGATACAGCGGGGATTCCCAAATGGGACAGTGGCGATTGCTCCGCTCCGGGTAGAGGAATCAGCCCAATTCCACTGCAGCAGGCTCCAGGGTCAAGGGGGTCCCAAATGCAGCGAACTTGCACAGGTCGTTGCCACAGCAGGGCAACACGATAACCACGGTTACTCCGGTCCGGGCGCACTCGTCTCACTTCAGACCTGGGAATGCCAAGTGTGAGGGTGCCGGGGACACAGAGCAAGCAGTATACCAAGTTTTGAGGGCCTCCTCGAAAAGGCAGCGGTCACAGAGCAAACGTCCTGTGTAAGAAGGTCAGCCCACTGGTTGGCCCAGGGGCACTTCCGAAGAGGCTTCCTTGCAGGGTTTGTTGAAGGTGCAGAGAATAGTTGACCACACTATTCCAATGGGTCAAAGCATCTTCGCAGACCTTCTAGGACGATCAGATGCAGAGGGGTCCCACAGGATGACAGCGGGCTCAGGGTGCCAAACCTTTCAGCGGGTCACCAGCGGTTCCTCGACTCGGCTTCTTGTTGCAGGATACTTGGCTCCTTATCCTTTGCTTGTGTGAACTCAGGAGATCGACATGGTAGTGGTGCTTCCAGCCTCCTCTTATCCAAAGTTCCCTTCGTGCCAAAACGGAGAGAACCCAAGGGGAGATCTGCTCACAAACACTCACTCCATACGTGGACCAATCACGGACCACAGTGGTCTCAGGCATTCAGGACACTCCAGACTCTCTGGCACCCAGGATGTGTATTGGGAACAGACATCCCAGCCCACATCCATGAGGCACACACACAAGACATGCAGAAGCCCGTGAAAGCATTGGGTTTCGCGGGAAAGTGCATGCCCAAATAAGGACGGACCCAGGTCGACTCGACCAGGGGAAGGTGAAGAGGCAAGAGGGCCAAAGGACAGGACAAACAACCTTGTGGCATGGCCATTTTGGAGCCAGGCCACCTATTTGTGCCAAACGCGGTAAGCGCGGTTAACATGGCAAGAAAGGGTTAAAAATATAAGAAAACGATAGCTGTCACCAGTCCTGTCCATGACACATCTGCGCCGTTCATAAAAAGTCTGGCGAGAGTTTCTATGGCCTTTGGAACGACTGGAGAACCAAGTGTGCTGTAAGGTAAGTTACATTGCACACTTGTTACATGTTGCACAAAAGCTGCAACATGAGGAAAGGACTAAGGGAAACAAAGTCTCCCAGTACTGACTGTCTTAAGGGCATGTCAGTTTCCCCATTAAAAGTGAGCGAAAGCCCAGAGGAGTGCAGTTTAGGGACGTGCTTCTCTGGCAAAGTTTAGTTTAGGGTGTTTAAATGGCAGCAAAAAGTTTGGGGGTTGACACATGGAGGTATAATTACATACAATTATGAAATCTTTCCAAACACTTGCCCTCGACAGGGGGAACTAATCCACCCCTGGATGAGTTTCTTGTTCAGGTCGGTTAAACATTCTGGACAACCCATCAGCATTGCTATGTTGGACACCTGGCCTATGCTCAATAGTGAAGTCAAAGCCTTGTAGACTTATGGACCACCTAAGCAACTTTGGATTCTCTCCCTTCATGTTCATTAGCCACTTTAAGGGCTTATGGTCAGTTAGCACAGTGAAGTGGGTCCCATAGAGGTAGGGCCTCAGCTTCCGAAGGGCCCACACAACAGAGAAACATTCTTTCTCTACTGTGGACCATCTGAGCTCTCTGTCCTTAAACTGGCGACTAATGAAGCCAATAAGGTGTTCCTTACCCTTCTCATCGACTTGTGATAGTACAGCTCCAATCCCATTGTCAGAGGCATCTGTCTGCACCATAAAAGGTCTTTGGTAATCAGAGGGCCTGAGCACAGGGGCCTGGCACAAGGAGTATTTTAAGCCATTGAAGGCCTTCTCACACTCTTCAGTCCAAGTTACCTTCTTAGGTTTCTTTGGAGTTGTGAGAGCAGTCAGAGCGGCAGCTATGGTGCCATAGTTTGCCATGAAATTTCTATAATACCCAGTGAGTCCTAAGAAGGCCCTCACTTGGGTCTGTGTAGTGGGGGTAGGCCAGTCTTGTACTTTACTGGGTAGAGGCTGTATCCTCCCTCCACCTACTTCATGTCCAAGGTAGACCACTGATCCTTGTCCAATCTGGCACTTACTGGCCTTTATGGTCAAGTGGGCCTTCGGAAGAGCCTGTAACACAATCCCAAGGTGTTTCACATGGTCTTCCCAGGTGGCACTGAAAACTGCTATATCATCCAGATATGCAAGACAGAATTCATCCAACCCATTCAACACATGATTCACAAGCCTCTGGAAAGTGGCAGGTGCATTCTTCAACCCAAAAGGTATTACCCTGAACTGGTAAAGACCCTTTGGAGTTGAGAAAGCTGTCTTCTCCTTGGCATGTTCTGCAAGGGCTATTTGCCAATAGCCTGCAGTGAGGTCAAACATCCTGAGGTACTTGGAGGCACCCAAGGTATCCACCAGCTCATCTGTTCTAGGCAAGGGGTGTGCATCTGTCTTGGTGACAGCATTCAGAGCCCTGTAATCCACAGAGAACCTCAGTTCAGAAGTACCTGCTTTTGGAACCAAAACCACAGGGCTGGACCAAGGACTACTAGAGGGTGCAATCACCCCAACATCCAACATTTTGTTGACCTCCATCTTAATGTAAGACCTTACTTTGTCTGACATTCTGTATCCGCTACTTTTGGTAGGTACACTGTCTCCTGTGTCTATGTTATGTTTGCACCAAGGTGTCAAACCACGAGACTGTGAAAACAGGGGGGAAAATTGCCTAAGCAAACTTTTCACATCAGCCTGCTGATCAGAAGTCAGGTGAGGGGCCACTCGGACACCCTCAATGGAGCGATCTGAAGGACTGCTTTGGAATAGTTCAGGAAGAGGTTCAGACTCCTCTTCCTCAAAATCTGAAGCGAATAGCAGTGCTGCGATTTCAACTCTTGGGATGAAAGCCTTCAGCCTATTTACATGGAACACTTTGAGAGCCTGTCCAGGCCTTCCAAGGTCCACTAAATAGTTGACCTCACCCAGTGACTCCACCACTGTGTAAGGGCCTGACCATGTATCCTGTAAAGCTCTAGGCCTTATGGGATTCATGATCAGGACTTTCTGACAAGGTATGAAGTTGATGAGGGAAGCTTTCTGGTCATACCAATGTTTCACCAAAGCTTGTCCTGCCTTCAACTTGTCACTAGCCAGACCCATCAGGAGTACCATCATTTTTCTGAGCACTAGCACATAGTCTACTATGTTGGTAGTAATGGGGGGAGTGGGCATCCCCCACCCCTTCTTGACTATGGCTAAGGATCCCCTTACAGGGTGACCAAACAGAAGTTCAAAGGGGCTGAAGCCAACACCCTCTTGGGGGTACCTCTCTGTAGGCAAACAGTAAGCATGATAAACATAAGATCCGATTTTCTTCTTTGAGGTTCTTCCAGAGCCCCAATCATACTTTTCAAGGTCCTGTTAAACCTTTCCACCAGACCACTTGTCTGGGGGTGGTATGCAGGGGAAAACTTATAGGTGACCCCACATTATTTCCACATAGCCTGCATATACTTCGACATAAAGTTGCTGCCTCTGTCAGACACAACTTCTTTAGGGAAGCCAACCCTAGTAAAGATGGCAAGTAAAGCTTTTGCAACAGACTTAGCAGTCACAGTTTTTAATGGGATGGCCTCAGGACACCTGGTGGCATGGTTGACCAGCACCAGACCCACAACTGGGAGTGGTACCAATGGAGCTTGGATTGTTGAACCACTCTTACTAGATAACTGGAAGGAGGCACAACTCCTGCAGTGACTCTTTACTTGCACCCCCATCTTGGGCCAGTAGAAGTGCATGGATATCTTTTGCTTGTTCCTCTTAATGCCAAGATGACCAGCAAGGGGCACTTCATGCGCCAGCTGCAGGAGGAAGGGTCTTACAGCAAGTGGAACCACCAACCTCTTATGGTCTCCTTCTGCAGACTCTGTAAGCTCACCATACAGGAGCCCACCTTCCCAATAAATCCGATGCTTCCCAGGAGGTTCACCCTCAAGCTGGGAGCAGGCCTGTCTCCTTAGGCCTTCCAGAGATGGGCACCCACGTTGGCCTTTACTGAATTCTTCCCTGTCAGGACCACCTTCTACTAACAAATCTTTTAGTTCAGGATGGTCATTGGGGTGAAATACTTCAGGCATCACCACCTCCTCGTCAGGTCCGGGTGATTCACCAACTACCTCCATCTCAGTGGTAGGTGAGTTAGGGGGAATATTTTCTTTCCCTCTTTTGGATTTTCTGACTCCTTTAGCCTTGGGTTTCCCTTTTGGCTGGGGCAGGGCTTTGGTCTTGGCCAGTGCTGCTCTTGTTTGAGGCCTTGTGCAGGGTCTGTCAGCAATGTCTCCCACAAGCCCTAAAGCCCTGAGATCATTGCCCAACAAGACCTTTCCTGGGACACTTCTCTGTATGCTCATTGGAATCCTGACTGCTGTACCATTTATAGTAAGATTTACAGGTATTACTGGGAACATGAGAGGTGGGCCATCAGCCAACTTAGTGGGCATCAGAGTAGCTCTGGCAATTTCCTCTGGGTCTACCAAGGTAGAATCCACTACAGTTCAACTGCACCCACTATCCCTAAGAGCTGGAGTATCTACCCCATTGATCAGCACACTGTCTTTAAAGTAGACTGGAATCCTAGCATAAGCCTCTGAGACTTTAGGCTCCTAGGAACCCAGGGAAACGAAAACAACTTCAGCTTTTATCACACTGGGGAAGGAGTCTGAGAAGAAGGATGCTCCTGTAATCTCTTCTTCCTCATAGGAGGAGAAGGCCAGATTAGCAGAGTGGACCCCCAAGGTTTTGACTTTACATCTGGGATCCCCCTTCACGTGGTCAGTTGCTCCACAAGCAAAACAAAAGCCATTGGGTCCGTTTACATAGGGAGGCTTACTATAACCAGAGTTCTGTTTTGGAGGCTGACCTCCACTACCCTGTGCGTTCTCTTGTGTCTTACCCTTATTTTTCTTTTTGTGGCCTTTATGGGAGGAAGATTTATCAGTGTTCCCACCCTCCTTATCTTTTGACTTTTTCCCTTCCTCCTGCTTACCAGGATGAGTCTTGTCCTTATGGGACACTCTATGTGACACCCATAAATCGGCTGCAATGGCTAGCTTCTTAGGATCTATCTCCTTTGAATCTGCCAAATGCTGTTTAAGCTCAGAAGATGCAAAAATGTGTTCCAGCATGACAAGACTTATCATGCCTTCAAAGGTAGAAACCTTGTAACCTTCATCCCAGCCAGTCAAGTTTTTTAAGGATTCAGTTACATAAAATACCCAAGTACCACCTTTTTTCTTGTACTCTCTGAATCTTTTTAAGTATTGGGCAGGAGTCTTTCCAAACTTTAAGATGAGAGTCTGCTTCAACATTGCAAAATCTGCTCGCTCAGCTTTTGACATTTCCATAATGGTACTGCAGCCAGAATGGGGCAGTCTGCTAAGTAACCAGGCAATTGTATCAGCATTGTCAACTTGTTGAACTTCACATGCATACTCAAATGTATTCAGCCAGTCCATAATGTCATTCTTTTCCTCATACACACTGAGCAGATCTTTTGGAAACCTTGGATGAGAGGAGGCCCCAGACCCATGTCCAGAACCCTTGGATCCATTGGCAACTTGAAGCTTGGCCAGTTCCAACTGGTGATCCCTGTCTTTTTGTTTTTCTGCCTGCTCCATCTTTAGTTCGGCCATATTGAACTCAAGCTCCTTCTGCCTAAACAGCAGCTCTTGCTTCTTGAATTCAAGTATGGCCTCCTCATCAGCACTGGCATAGGAAACATTCGACATTACATCCTCCATGTCCTCATGGTTGCTATGGATCAGTGCAGCGGCAGAACCATCAGTTCTACCAGTGGGAGCAGCCCCACCTCCTTCTGCACTGTCCTCTGAAGCTATAGCTCGAAGCTGAGCTTCTTGCCAGTCCATGATTCTCTGGATCATTTCCACTTTTGTGCCTTGAGAGGCGACACCTCTCTCAGCACACATCTTTCTTAATGTGTCGGATTTAGAAGCATTTAAAGTTAACAAGGTACTTGTTTCCATACTGTTAGATAGGACTATGGCCTTTACAAAGTTATACTACAACATATCACTGTGTGTCCTGGTAGAAATAACTTGAAATGCCTTCACTCGTGTGCAACACTGGATACCTTTAGTCCTATCCCACCGCTGCCACCAATTTGTTAAGGATTTCTGAACTCTGGCCAGGAGGGGCAGGGTTCAGAAGGCCAACCTAGTTTCTTGGAACAGGGTAACCTCTGGACAAGCCAGACCAATCAGGGTAGCTATGGCAGGCGGTCAAGACTAAGTCTCAAGAGGGGTGAGGGTGAATGAAAGACCTCAATGAGCACACAAAGCAAGGACACTTACAAATTACTCCAGACAGGTGTTATATTAAAAATATAGACACATTTATCACAAGGCCTTTGTAACATAGACCATAGCAAAGAATCACAGTAATACTAAAATTAACCAATACGCCACAATCAATACAATATATATACAAGACCAAAGGGGTCTAACGGGTTAAAAAGCACGAAATATGTAGACCACCTAGATGGGGAGGAAAACAGGCAGTGCAAGTAATCGTTAGACCTAGTTCAACATCAAGAATACACCTAACTAAGAGGCAGTCCAAGCCCTACGAAGAGAGGAGCCTTATGCTCAATAGTACATGCACGCGCTTGTGCCAATGGACAAAATAGGGTCTCTTCAAGGGTCTCTAGCAGCTCAGGAAGGTGGATAAGGCGATGAAGAACAAGTTCCCACTATCCAAGCCGGACCTCCACTTGAGGGCAGAGGCAGTTTGAGAGTGCGGGATGGAGTCGCTATTTCGCAATAGCTGTGGAAAGGAAAGGGGCCCTCAGGGGCCACTTCATGTGTAAAAATGGGCTCCTGCGCTAGGGGCCACCGTTTGGGGTAAGGACTACTCACCGGTCCCCGATGCAATCTGCAAGTGATTTCAATCCAGCACTCCAACTAAGTCAATGCCTACTATGGGATGCCCAATGGAAACCCTTATTTATATATTTTTATGTCAAAAGTTCTTTTAATTCTGGATGATGTACACTTATATAACACCCCTCTCTTTGAGTTCCGCCTGTCTCACTGAACCAAGAAATAGGTTTTTTTGCAAATTAAACGATTTATTTCAAGAATTGAACAATATATATATATCACACTTTTACAAATATGGATAATATCTGAATATCACACTTATGAATATGAACAATGATCAGCAATGGGTAATATGACAATATCAACAATCTCTTTAATCAATTAGGAGTAGGAATAGGAAGAATAATGTAGCAGAGAATAACTTTGTATGGGTTCAAGAAATGCAATGATAGGAAAGAATGCAACACAGAAAGAAACTTGATATGAATTCAACCAAAGACAATATAATCACTCTTTCCTCCTGTTGTTACTCACTCCCCCAATATGCAATATGAAGAGATGAATGAGGGCACACAGGTATCAGGAATAACAATCAACAATTGCAGTTTCAATCCCGATTCCCCCCCAGCAAGCTTAGAGAGAACAGTAATGATTTTAAAACAGGTCAATTGCTTTTAGATGTGGTTTGAAATGAATGGGAAAAATGCTAAAAATGATTTTAATTCGCTAACTTGAATTCAGAACAAGTGAGAGTTGCTTTGGATTGGTTCAGGTCAACACTAGCAATAATTGTAGAATGATTAGCAGATGGAAAATGAAATTCAGAAGTTGAAATCAAGAAATAGCTGTTTTTACATGTGGTGAAATACAGCCAAATGCAAATTCGCTGCAACTTTTCCACGTGCGAGAAACGGGATTACGGAAAAACTATAAGGAATTGGAATGTCGTTTTGGGTTCGTTTGAAAGCTGAGGATGTTAGCTTCAAAATGACATTTCGTTCCTAGCACATACGGTTCAAAAGTTAGAGGTTTTAGCAAAGGTCGATTTTTCTCAAAAGGAGTCAAGATTTCTAATGAAATTGCGCTTTGAATTACAAACAGGTTGGCTTACACTAACAATTATCACAGGATTAGATGGATGAGAAAGGATTCAGAATGGACAAAAGATTCTACAATGCAGTCTGGATATGTTGGAATGGGTTGGACGGATTACTTTAAACTAAGAGATGACTATGGACAGTTCTACACTAAATACTCACAACTCTGGTTTAAAATGGACCGGTCAAAGGTTTGGACTGGACTTTGCTCGCCACCGGACAGGTCTCAGGCGCTTGGTTCTGCCCTCAGCACTCTGGTCTCTGCACGGCCTCTTGGACTGGATCTGATGGGTTCTGGGTTACAGCTCTGCTGGACTGATCTGGATCTTGGGTTCTAGCAAAGGTTGTTGGCCAGAGGCAGCAAACAGCTCAGCCAGGCTGTTGAATGGGTTAGGCCCTTTGGAAGTTTAGGGGTTAAATCAGGTTGCTAGATTTTAAAGGCCTGCTGAAAAGGATTCAGCACTTTGGGTTGACCTTTCTGCCTCAGAGTTCTGGAGTCTGGATCTAGGTTCTAGAGTCTGGATCTAGGTTCTGGAGTTTGGATCTTCCTGCAGGGTGCTTTGCCAGTGGATCAGTTAATGAGTGAAAGTGTGTGTCCTTCTGGGTCCTCAACAGTCCCCATTTATCCATTTTCCAAAGGGGTGGGAAGGCTGATTATACAATGCCAAACCCTCTAAGGATCTGATAGGTCAGAGAATTCCCCCTCTCCTGATTTGAGAAGGGAACAGTGTGTCATGATGTGTCATCATGTGTCAGAGTGATGCTGCCATTTACAATCTAGGGAAGAACATCCCCTTTGCTTTTACCCAGAAAATCTATTTTTCCCAAAAAGCATATTTTCAATATGCACAACTTGTTAATAATACATATACACATCACAGATTGTCTAAGGTACTTTTCTGTCAAAATCTTATCTTCCTACGAGTTTCGGTTCAGAAATGACAATTTTTCGTGCTTTTGGTTGGTTACACATTTTCGGATCTGTACAATTTTTTACACATACATGCACATACCCTCTGGGCATATTCCTGTAATTTTTCATGTCCCTAGCATAATCTCAATAGCTACAATATTAAACATTTTGTGGTTCAGTTTCTGAATGTCGCACAGATTCCAGATTAGTTTTAAACTGTGAGTGAATTTTTCATTTGAATAATCCCTAAGTTTCATATTTTTGTCAGTTCGGCACAATATTTTATAAGTCTTTTCCCAAAACATACAATTACTTTAGTTTCCAATCCACATTTCCAGTCTGGCCCACCTCCAAGCTTGGTTGAGTCAGAGAGTCACATGGTCTTCTTCCTGCCAGGGCAGTTGATGTCAGTCACACCCGAATTAGCATTTTCAATCAGCTCAAGGAACCCATTGTCTCTTTCCCAGATCAGCAGAGCAACAGGCCAAAGTGCCCCTCCTCTCCTTATTCGCATTTAAATGAAATTTCCTGTCCTTTTGGTGGGAAGCAAAAGGGTGGTATGTTCTCAGGGAAAGAAAGCCTCTTTGAAGTTTTAGCTGAATCAGGTTACCTTATGGTCAATTTAACATTGTCCCTTGTGAAAAATTACAGTTTCAAATTTAAAACAAGCAAACGTGTCCGCAATCCCAGTCTTTTTCAACATGAAAATCAATGTGTGGCACCCTATATGGCATTTGATGGAAAACCCTTCTTTATGACTTATTTAGCTTTTTAGACACAAGTTTCTCCTGTCAGATTTAGAAATCGCCAGCGTCTGACAGAGGCGAGTAACGGTATTGCACCCATTTTTTACAGATTTCTTTCCAGCAAGCAATCTTCAATGTGGATTTTCTTCTGATGAGTGTACTTCTGTGGACATTGTATTTTTGTGGATTCTTGAAGTAGAATGATGTTTAACACCCAACAAGGAGGTTGGGTCTTTTGGGTGGTTTGTGAGCCATGATTTTTGCATATTTGACAACCAAGAATAATCAGGTTACTCACCGTAGTGGCCACCTTACTCCTAGTCCATAGTCCCCTTTCCTCCATACTTATGGGACATCTCTCCATCCTGTGGGACGGGACCGGAGCACTTTGTAAAAAGCATCCAAAAATGTTTTTCAAAAATGTTTCCTTCCTCTATTTCTGCGCGGGGCCTGGCACACGGCCATAACCCAGCCCACCTTGGCTCTGCCCTGCGCATCGCCCATCAGTCCTTTTCTATCGCCAGGTCAGAGACCTATTCGCAATAACAGAGGAACCTTATTATAGGGGACGGCGGGCGGGCGTATGGAGGAAAGGGGACTATGGACTAGGAGTAAGGTGGTCACTACCGTGAGTAACCTGGTTATACTCCTACGTCCCGTCCCCTTTCCTCCATACTTATGGGAGATTCCCAAGCACTCCCAACAGGAACTACGGGTGGATGGAAATACCCCTTATTGAAAAAGGTTCTTCAGCACAGCCTGACCAAACTGAGCATCAGCTCTCAAACTCCTGTCAAGACAATAATGCTTACAAAAAGCGGATGGGGAGGCCCAAGTAGCTGCTCTAGCAAGGGACTCCCAGGGGACATATTTCTGAAAAGCAACCGCAGCTGCCTTGCCCCGCACCAGGTGTGCATGAATACTCTTAGGAGGTTTCAGCCCTTGGACGGTGAAAGACTCTGTAATGCAGGCGGCGATCCACTGAGAAATAGTCGCCTTAGACACCTGCTTGCCCTGAGGGTTACCGAAAGTCACAAAAAGTTGAGAAGAACTCCTAAGCTCGGAAGTCCTGTCAAGGTAGAACTTAAGAGCCCTTCTGACATCGAGACAGTGCAGAATCCTTTCTGCCTTTGAGGTAGGGTTCGGAAAAAAGACCGGCAGGGAGATCGACTGATTCAGATGGAATTCAGTTACCACCTTCCGTAAAAAGGCAGGGTTTGTCCGAAGGACTACCTTGTCCTTGTGAAAGACCAAGAAGGGATGCTCCACTGACAAGGCCTGGAGCTCACTCACCCGCCTTGCTGAGGTAACAGCGACCAGAAAGGACACTTTCCAGGATAGGTACTTGAGGTCCCCGTGGCCATGGGTTCAAAAGGCTTATGGCACAGCGCTGTCAGAACTACATTTAGGTCCCATGGCGGGTGCGGACTATGAACTGGAGGGTAGAGGCGTGTCAAGCCTGCAAAATTCCTCTTAACCACAGGGTTACTCAGAGAGTAGGAACATTGGTCTGTAGAAAGATAAGCGGAGACCACTGAAAGGTAAGTTCTGCATGACAGAACGTGAACACCCGATTCGGCTAGGGAGGACACGAAAGACAGCACAGTGTCAATCGTAGCCACCCTTGGGTCCAACTGCTTTCCCAAACACCAATGACAGAACCTGAGCCATTTACTCCTGTATTGGGATCTGGCCGAGGGTTTCCTGGCTGCCTGGATAAAACGCATGTTATCCGTAGACAAGTTAAGATGCTCTAAAGACCTGAACTCAGGCACCATGCCGCCAAGCTGAGTGATTGTTGGGAGGGGTGCCACATCTGCTGTTCCCCTTGATGAAGAAGATCGGGGGTCACTGGTAACCTGATCGGCGGATACACCGACAGGTGTTGAAGTTCTGAGAACCAAAACCTAGCCGGCCACCAGGGGGCTATGAGTAGAAGGGAACAGTTCACTGAGTTCTTCAGCTTCCAAATTGCTCAATGTACTTGAGGCAGAGGCGGGAAGGCATAAGCTCTCATGCTGTGCCATGGAATCTCGAGAGCATCCCCCAGAGAGGAGGATCCCAGCCCCCCTCTGGAGGCATACCGAGGAAGCTTCTTGTTCACCGGCGTAGCGAAGAGATCCACCTCCGGTGTGCCCCAACGCAAGAAGATCCCCGAGAGGACCTCCGCCTTCAACTCCCACTCGTAGCTCACCACTGTCCGCCGGCTGAGGGCATCCGCTGTAACATTCAGCTGGCCGGGATGTGCACTGCAAGCAGCCAGACACCATGAAGCACTGCCCACTCCCAAATCTGGATGGACAGGTCCACGAGGGGGGAGACTTTGTCCCCCCTTGCTTGTTGATGTAATACATCGACACCACATTGTCCGTGCGTATACGGACCACCTTGTTGACAATGATCGGTCTGAACGCCTTGAGCGCTAGGAAGATCGCCAGAAGCTCCAGATGATTTATGTGAAGGAGCTTGTCCTGAGGCGACTAGTGGTCCGAGACCTGTAGAAGATCTAACGTCGCACCCCACCCCAGGAGGGAGGGAGGGAGGGAGGGAGGGAGGGAGGGAGGGAGGGAGGAGTCCGTCGTGATCATCGCCATAGGAGCTGGGTCCTGAAACCCCGCGCCCACCGACAGGTTGCTGAGAGATGACCACCATTCCAGGTCCACTCTCATGGAAGCCGGAATCATTATCAGCTTGGAATCCGGGTCCACCACCTGACACCAAGAACTCGAAAGAGCCATCGGGGTTTGTCTCATCTTGAGATGAGCAAGAGGAAGAGCTAGCACACACGAGGCCATGAGGCCCAAAAGCCTCTGGAACCACCAGGCCGACATGCTCTCCAACTGCGCAAACATCTGACACATGGCCAACAGATCTGCCATTCTGTCCCCGGTCAGGTACACTCTGCAGTCGATCGTGTTCCAGCGAAAACCCAAGAAAATCAGGTCCTGCGAGACCGTCATGGAAGATTTCCGCCAGATTACTGACAGCCCAAGATGGAACAGGAGCAGAAGGAGAGACTGGAGAGGGCCCGCTGCTGCCAGCGGACAAGGGCTGCGTAAGAGCCAGTCGTCCAAAAATGGATACACATGGATACCCTGGAGACGAAGACAGGCCACAATTACCGACATCATCTTCGTGAAGACACGCGCGCGCCGAGCTGAGGCCAAAACGAAGCACTTGAAACTGGAAGTGTTCCTCTCCCAGAGAGAAACGGAGATATCTCCTGTGTGGGTTCCAAATCAGAATATGCATGTACGCATCTTGAAGATCCACCCCACTGAGCCAATCGCCCATCTGCAAGGAGGACCGAATCTGGCTGGGCGTGATCACCTTGAATTTCTTTTGGGGTAGGAAAAGATTGCACTGGGAAAGGTCTAGGAGGGTGCGTAGGCCAGCCTGGTTGGGTTTGGGAACCGTAAACAGCCGGGAGTAGAAGCCCTCCCCTCGTTCCCCGAGAGGAACGGGTTCCACAGCTCTGAGGTCCAGAAGTTTCTGAATTTCGGCTTTGAGGGAGGGCGAGCCCGATATCTGAAAAGGAGGGTTGACAGGTGGGGTAGGGAGTAGTGGTAAGCGGAAGCCCGCCCGAGCGACTGACAAGACCCATCTGTCTACTGTGATGGTTTGCCAAGCCTCCCAATGAGACGCAATGCGTCCTCCCACCGGGGTCTTGTGCGAGCGTGGAAAACCCTAATTTAGTAGGTTTATCGGTGGTGTTGCCACCTGAACATGAGGAGGAGGCTGAGGAGCGGGAGAAAAACTGCGTCCGTTGTTGCCTACGCCGGTTGTTCCCCACAGGGGTATCCACTCTGCGAGATTTTCGATCGAGGAAGCCCCTAAAGCCAAAGGAAGGTCGACTTTGCGACAACGGTCTCTGGGTTTTGAAAGGAGTCTTAAGAAGGACTGACAAGGACTTAGCTGTCTGAGTGCTATCCTTCGTCTTGGTGAGCTCTACATCTGTTGTAGAATGAAAGAGCTCCTTCCCATCGAACGGAAGGTACAACACCTTGTCCTGCACTTCTTTTGAAAATTTAGTTGCATGCAACCACGCCTGCCATGAGGCATCAACCCCCAGCATAAGGCCCCGAGCCGAGGTGTCTACGTGATGAGCCGCAGCCTCCAGGAGATCCTGGGCCAAGACCCTGGCATCGGATAAACCCCCTTTAAAGTCTTCCAGCTTCTCGACCGGGATAAAC
Source organism: Ambystoma mexicanum (assembly GCF_040938575.1). Lineage (NCBI taxonomy): Eukaryota > Metazoa > Chordata > Amphibia > Caudata > Ambystomatidae > Ambystoma > Ambystoma mexicanum. Next base: position 983,476,201 of record NC_090936.1, read on the forward strand.
TCCTCAAACCCCGACAGACCTTTCCACATCCGCATATTAGCTCCCGCTAACACCAATTCGGCGTTGGCCTGCCTGAGCTGCAAGGCCGAGTTGGCAAAGATTTTCCTCCCAAGGGAGTCAAGGAGCTTGTCCTCCTTTCCCAGAACCTGAGTAGCCGTCGTGGAAGAGGATACTGCAGGCATGGATTGCAGAGTGGCCGCGGCCACCACTGTGGAGGAGGGGGGTGGACAAGATGACAGGGCCACCTCTTCCGAAGAATGCAGCCTGTATCTCGCGTCAATTTTCTTATTGACAAAAAGTCCAGAGTGTGGCTTTTCCCAGACCCTGCGGACCTCGGCCAGAACGTCCTTCTGCAAGAACAGGCCGGTAAGCTCCGAAGGAGACAAGGCGAATTCCCCAGAAAGCACACCCTCGTGCGGAGCGGGTGCCTCGGGCACTGAAACATCTAAGAAGCACATCATGTCCAGTACCTGGTCATGAAAAGCTCTAATAGAGCGGGCAGGTCCTTGTTGTCCTGATCGCCCTGCGTGTCATCCGACAGGTCAGGATCCTGCTGAACCGTGTCAGGCGCTGCCTTGTCCACAGGGGACAATGGGTGCAAAGGCGGAAGAGTCAGGGGAGGCACCGCAGGCAAGGGAGGCACCGACGGAAACACCAGAGGAACGGGTGGAGCCAGAGGCGCGGGTGGACATATCTCCCTAAAAAGCCCTTTGAAATATTCCCTCATGGGGTCGGTACGCATTAACGTTTGAAATGTACCGAAAAAGGCCTCCTCCGGGGACTGCTTTGGAACCTGAGGAGGCCTCTCACGAGATGGACAAATCCAGGGACGTAATGGGGAAGGGTGCCACACAGGCCCCTCCACCGACGTATCCACATAAATCAAAGGGGCCGACCCCGCAGGCAATGAAACATTGTGCAGAAGAGGCATCCGGGTGTTCCAATCGTAAACTGGCCGATAAGGACGCGCACAAGGGACTCTATTTTCACCCAAGTAAACCAAGATCTACACCCGAGGCCGATGGCGTAGTTGTAGGGGTAGCACCCAAAATGGCCACCGCGGTCGTGGCGGGAACAGGCGCCATTTTGTCATTGCCTGAGGGGAACTGCGGTACATGAGGAAGTGAGGCAGGGGTCCCCGTCGATGGATCAGGGGTCTTAACTTTAGCCTTAACATAAGGAACCTTGGCAGAGCCGGTACTATGAGGCCTGGAATGTTTCTGCGACATACCAACCGCCAAATCAGCCATCCCAGGAAGGACCTTGGCACTGCCGGTAAAAGAAGAACTTTCCTTCTTTGCCCCTCAACAGATCTGGTGTCGCTGCAAGAGTGGGAACGGTGAGAAACAGCCTTCACCGGTAAGGCCTTGCCAGGCCTCTCAGAAATGTTGGTAACTTCAGCCTCTGAAAGAGGGACCTCGGACCCACGTCCGGTGACAGCCTTATCCGCGCAGGCCTCGAACATCCGTTCGGTAACAGCAAGCCCCACCAAGGCCTTGGGGCGCACCCCGGTCTTATTTTTGAGGGAAGCCGACAGAGGTCTCAGAGCGAGCTCCGGTATCCCACGATTCAGTAGAACTGGGTCTACAAACAGCCCCCACAGGAGGGGCCTCGGAGCGTGCTCGGGTATCCACAGGACCCTTACAGAGACCCTCTGAGAAAACTCTGGTACAATTATTAGGCCCAACAGGCACCTCAGGGCGAACCCCGGTGACAGAGCGATCAATGCTCCTCCCGGCCCGAGAGGAACCTGGAAAGGTATCCCCCGGCCGGGGTGCTCTGAAAAGTAAAGAACTTACCGGATGTTTTTTCTTCTCGTCGATGAACGCCTGAAAATGTGAAGGAGGAGTTCATCGGGACACCTCCTCCCACCGCTCCAACCGACGTAGAAGTGCCCGGACCGAAATGGAGTCGCAGTAAAAACAGGAGTCCCAACGGTGCAAGCACTCTAAACAAAGAGGATGGGGATCCGCCCTCGCGAAACGACGGTGACACGATGAACAATCTGGAAAGTCTAGTTTGAACGACATAGACAGACTAGTACATGATCGTACATGATCGCTAGCGAAAGCCAGAGAGGAAAAAGGGAAGAAAATCTTCCGAGGATGCAAGTGTGTCCAGTCCCGAACGAGCGGAGAAAAGGACTGATGGGCGATGCGCGGGTGGAGCCAAGGTGGGCGGGGTTACGACCGCGTGCCGGGCCCCACGCGCAAAGAGAGGAAGGACACATTTTTGAAAAAATGTTGGGATGCTTTTTACAAAGTGCTCCGGTCCCGTCCCACAGGACGGAGAGATGTCCCATAAGTATGGAGGAAAGGGGACGGGACGTAGGAGTACAACGGATTTTCACACAGCTCTGTGTTTCTTTTGCAATCAGCCTTGCTCTGTGGGCAGCCAAAGGATGGGTTTTGGCAGTGGTCTCCTGTGTTACCACTGAGATAGGCAAAAGTGGATGGCTGCCTATTTTTCAGATTTTTACTGCGCACTTTTGGGTGATTTTTAGCAAGCAGTATGCTTTCCGGCAGCCATTCTGATGTTCATGATGCAAGCAATGCACAGTAATGTTACAGGGCCTGGACTATTGGGGGAAAACATCCCACAAGGCAGACCCAAACTTCGCCAGTACAGTCCACTTCACTGGCAGGTTCGAATGCGACAATCAGGACGTCTCGACACCGTGTAGTTTCCGAGATACAGCAGGGATTCCCAAACGGGACGGTGGCGATTTCTCTGCAGGAGGCTTCAGGGTCAAGGGGGTCACAAATGCAGTGAACTTACACAGGTCGTTGCCACAGCAGGGCAACACGGTAACTGCGGTTACTCCGGTCCGGGTGCACTCATCTCACTTCAGACCTGTGAATGCCAAGTGTACGAAAGTGTGAAGGTGCCGGGGACACAGAGCAAGCAGTATACCAAGTTTCAAGGGCCTCCTCTAAACGGCGACAGTGACAGAGCAAACGTCCCGTGTAAGAAGGTCAGCCCACTGGTTGGCCCAGCGACACTTCCGAAGAGGCTTACTTGCAGGGCTTGTTGAAGGTGCCAAAAATAGTTGATCCCACTTTTCCAATGAGTCGAAGCGTCTTCGCAGACATTCTAGGACGATCAGAGGCAGAGGGGTCCCACAGGACGACAGCGGGCTCAGGGTGCCAAACCTTCCAGCGGGTCACCAGCGGTTCCTCTACTTGGCTTCTTGTCGCAGGATACTTGGTTCATTATCCTTTGTTCGTGTGAACTCAGGAGATCGACATGGTAGTGGTGTTTCCAGCCTCCTCTTATCCAAAGTTCCCTTCGCGCCAAAATGGAGTGGACCCAATGGGAGATCGGTTCACAAAAACTCACTCCATATGTAGACCAATCACGGACCACAGTGGTCCCATGACACTCCAGACTCTCTGGCACCCAGGATGTGTATTGGGAACAGGCATCCAGCCCACATCCTGGAGGCACACACACAAGACATGCAGAAGCCCGCGAAAGCATTGGGTTTCATAGAAAAGTGCATGCCCAAATAAGGACGGACCCGGGTCGACTCGACCTGGGGAAGGTGAAGGGGCAAGATGGCCAAAGGACAGGACAAAGAACCTCGTGGCATGGCCATGTTGGACCCAGGCCACCTATTCGTTCCAAACGCCGTAAACGCGGTTAACATGGCAAGAAAGGGTTAAAAATATAAGAAAATGATAGCTGCCACCAGTCCTGTCCATGACACATCTGAACCGTTCATAAAAAGTCCGGCGAGAGTTTCTAGGGCCTTTGGAACGACTAGAGACCCAAGTGTGCTGTAAGGTAAGTTACATTGCACACTTGTTACATGTTGCACAAAAACTGCAACATGAGGAAAGGACTAAGGGAAACAAAGTCTCCCAGTACTGACTGTCTTAAGGTTATGTCAGTTTCCCCATTAAAAGTGAGCGAAAGCCCAGAGGAGTGCAGCTTAGGGTCATGGTTCTCTGGAAAAGTTTAGTTCAGGGTGTTTAAACAGCAGCAAAAAGTTTGGGGGTTGACACATGGAGGGAAAATTACATACAATTATGAAATCTTTCCTAACACGTGCGGACCTCCTGGAGCTGGCCTGCAGTCCCTACTGTATGAGCTGGGCCTCATGCAGATGTTGTTTCACCTTTGAGGCCAGGGATTCCTGGTGTGCATCCATTCTGGCCAGGTGCCCCTCAATGTCCCTGACATTGTGCAGGGTAGGTGGTGTGGGATGTGTGGGTTGGGGGCTCATTAGGCCCACGAGACTGAAGCCCTCGGCCTCCTCATAGCTGCGTTCGCTTTCAGCACTACCAACTCCATCGTCGTCCCCAATGTTGTCAGTTTCAACCCTTGTGGACCCCCTTGTGGAAGGGATGCAGGTGCCTCCTGGTCCGTGGTGGCTGGGGGGCAGTTGCCTCCTGGTCGGGTGGTGGCTGGGGGGCAGGTGCCTGCTGGATCGTGGGTGGCTGGGGGGCAGGTGCCTGCTGGATTGTGGGTGGCTGGGGGGCAGGTGCCTGCTGGATCGTGGGTGGCTGGGGGGCAGGTGCCTGCTGGATTGTGGGTGGCTGGGGGGCAGGTGCCTCTTGGATTGTGGGTGGCTGGGGTGCAGGAGTTGTTGCCCGCTCTCGTCTGCCGGAGGGTGAAGTAGAGTCCTGGGTGGACATGGTGGTGGTCCGCGGCGGCCTGGCCTGCGGTCCTGGATGTGCTTGGTTGTGCAGACTCCTTGGCAGATGATTTGCATGTGGATGTCAGAAAGGCGGGGCATCAGTGATTGGTGCGGATTCATGAGACAGACATAAGTGCTAGTACATTCCGATGTGAATGCTGTGTCATGGACATGGTGGTGGCGGCCATGTGTCGGGGATGCTGTGTGGGTGCATGCGTGGTGTGCCAACATGGTGTGTGCGGTGGCTGTTGCGTGGGGTACTGGTGTTTCCCAGTTTGGGAGTTATGAGTGTGCCACACAAGCTGTATGATATGGTGTTATGTCTGGTTGTTATACGGATGTGTTACAAATGTGACAGCTGCCTATGCAGTTGCTGCGTCAGTGATGATTTAGCATGAAGGGCTGTGGTGGATCTGACGAGTGGGCCACATGTATCATTGATGTGTGCATGTGGTCATTTGTTGGTGGTGGAGGTGCTTGACACTGACTTTGACCATGTCCTAGCACGACGGTGACAGCAGACGTTGTGCTGTGTCAGGGCGATGTGTGTCTGAGTGCCTGCAGGTGCATCTTGTGAAGGCGATACAGGGGGCCTGTGTGATGTGTGCGTGCTGTATGAATGTGGTTTGGGAGGAAGTTCTATGTGGATGTGTGCAACCAGGTTGAGGGGGGTGGGCCGCCAGCAGGGCTGTACTGGCATTGGGTACAACATACTTGAAATGTTTGCCTACTCATTTGTATAAAGGGTGCAAGTGTGCAATCTGACATTGGGTTTACAGGTACTTAACACCCTCTTCCGATGTTGCACCTCCTCCCTACGCTGCTCCTACTCCCTCAATGGCCTCGAGGTGCATGACGCTGCTGCATGTTTCCTCCCGTGGCTGGAGGTCGATGGGGGATGCAGGTCCGCCTCCTGTGGCCGTGCCCTGGGTGCGCTGTGCTGACAGCAGGTTCCGCACCCTGAGACAGAGATCCTCCCAACTTTTGTGGCAGTCCCGGTCTGTTCTTGGGGTTGTCCCGACCACCGTGACCTTCCGCGCCACCTCTGCCCAGATGGCCTTTTTGCACATTTGCCCTTGGCGCTGTAGGTCAGTGCCAAAGACTTGGTTAGCATTTAAAACTAATGTGTCCGCCAGCATGTTTAGTTCAGCCTCACTGAACCTCGGTTTACGCCTCTGTGCTGCTGGTACCCTTGAAGCCATGTCTATGGTTGGGTATCTGTGCCTGGAATGTGTCTGTGCCTCCTGTGCACAGAGGATAACAATGGGTTGTGTTTTGTTAATGGCCGCCGGTCTATTTCCTATTCTGGCAAACACATTCTTTCCAGTCAAGGTAATAACGGCACTGGTAACAACGAGCTGGTAAGTCAGGGAGTGTGAGGCCGGATTGTGTTTTTTTTGGGGGGGAGTTTGGTGGTATTACCGGCATGCCGGTGCAACCGTTTCTGGCATGCCGGAATGCACGCGCACGCTGACATGGAATCAGCCGTTGATTCCGGCAGTAGTGCAGCATGGACACGGTAGCACCGGCATGCCGGTAATTACGATTTTTTTCCAGCATACTTATAATGAGGCCCAATGTCATTAAATAGATGGCAAACATTTTCCGTTTTATGTAGTGTAATGATATTAATATGCATTAGTGTAGGATTCATACATATTATTGTTATGTTTGACTGGTAATTCTGACCATAATGAATCTCATACTTCGGTATTGAACTTCATACTGCTGTATATTCCTTCCCTTACATTGGTCAACTGGACCATACCCCACTAGTATCCACTGTGCTGGGGCCATTGCTGTTCCTTTTGTAAATATATATATTAATGTTATTTTGTAATATATCCTTTGTATTTACATGTAATTTAATCTGCCTCTTCAATGTAAGAAATGTGCCCAGATGCCTAAGGGCTTGGTGCGCTATATAAATAAAATACAATACAGTACGATGTTTTCTTTTTAAAGAAAAAAGTGTTATACATTCAAATAATAGTGTAAATAGAAGTAAAAGAAAATTAATAGATGGAGAAGATTTCAATCATGACACAGAAAAAGAGCAAATTATATCATCTGGAAACGTCTGGTACGATGAAATGTTGGGTTTGGGAAGAAAGAGGGCAAATGACACATGCTACACCTGCTCACTCATCCCACACGTAATAGTAGCACCTAAGCTTTTCTTGCCTGTGAGGATGCATGATGCCTAATTCACCTATGCCTCTGTAAAACTAGGGGTCTATTCCAAGGAGCAAGTGTTTCTGTCCAGTGGGTGGATGCAGTGCAAGAGGACCTACAAAGGAACTAAACAGGAAGGACCAAAAAAAGTGAAACCAAAAGATGATAGTTGAATATATAACAGAAGGCCCTAAAAGGGGGGAGCAAATAATTAGTGAACACAAACGATTACAATGTGTCAATAAGGAGAGACATAGCCTCCCCTGGTGGCACATAAGACAATTAATGAGGATATATGGGGCAGTGTGGTATGGTGGCCAGTGGGTGGATGGAATAATGCAATGCCGTGCTGAAGGTTTGGTGGAATTTGAACAATATGTGGTATCTACAGTAAATGACAGTTGCAAGGCAGTTTGGGGGAAATATGTGCATGCATTGACTTGGATCAGTGAAACTCATCAACCATTTGACATAAAGAGCTTTACACGATTCCCTTTGTATTTCAGGTCGAGTGGGTCCATCCATTTGGAGACTAACACAGGCTGTGCCAAGGTAATGAGGAGTGCGGCACTGACGCAAGGGGCAGCAGTGATTATGGACCTGTGGTGTGCATGTGGATCGAAGGCCTTCGCACAGCTTTCGCCTGATTGGAGCAGGGTTTGTGCAATCATTACACTGCACAGCTCTGCCCTGGTGGTGCCTCGAAACAGCAGTGCCATGGATGTTGTGCTAAAGGAGAAAATGGCGCAGCAAAGCAAGGAGCAAATATTACTAAGCAGAAAGAGAAGTAGTAACAAATATTGATCCGAAAAGAGCGCTGAAAATGTGCCCGCTGTCCCTGACAAATTCTGACTGTTTTCCAAGGCAGGCACTTTTTTCACGTCATTACTGCTTCTGGGTGTGCAAGCTGCGGCCAATGCAAAATGGCTCCAGCTGACAAGATACGAGTTACTGCAACTGTCCAATTCAATAGCAAAGGGCCTAAATGCAGTTAAGGAAGATATGAGAGCACTACATTTAGTGGCTCTCCAAAACAGATGCGTACTCGACCTCCTTACTGCCATAGAAGGAGGAATATGCGCCAAGTTTGGGAGCAGTTGCTGCCCAGTAGTGCCCGATGGAGAAGATTCAAATGGAACATTGAAAGCAGCTATCAGTGAAATACTGACACTCCATGCAAAGATGACAAATGAAGTTAGTGGGGTGCAGCCAAATAACTGGCTAGACAGCATTTCCACATGGGTGCCCGCCTGGCTTTCTAGATTATTTAGAGTGACTGTCCCCTCGTTGGTCCTCATGCTCGTCACCTTCGGCATTCTCAAAACTATTTTGAGACTTTAAACTAACAAAAGGTAAGGGAAATGTGTGTTGCCTCTGAATGTTGATGGGGAAAATGACAAAAAGAAGCCGCTTAACAAATTAACAAAGGGTGACAAAAATGATGAAGTTGATTGGGTCACAATACAACCCGAAGACATAGAAAATTATTAAACCTATTGGATTTCATGTGATAAGACTGGGCCATGGTGTGTGTTGATAGATGGACCATTGGACGATTGGGAAGATGATGAAGGGGACATGAGTAGACTAAAAAATGTGTGGATAACTAAAAAGAAAGCAACAGAGAGGTGAGTAAGCAGAAGAGTAAGTAAGTTATTGATGGATCAATAAACGGGGGAAATAATGTGGTACAAATGCAAGTTCAGCATGGTAAAATGGCCTGAACGTACAAGCTACAGGACTAGCCCATTAAAAGAGGTGGGGGCTTCTTTGATAGCCACACTGTTACATGCACTAGGCTGGAGAATGCCCTTAATAATTGTGTTTTAAGCTAATAACATACAGGCAATACAGTTGAGTCACAGGTAAGTAAACAAAGTTTAACGTTAGACTGAGGCACTGCGAACAGGCCTCAAAGCATGCATTTAAGAAACATGTTCACATTTCATTAACTTGCTAAGTGGCCGCAGAGTCTGGCAGCACATTTGCAAATTACATGTTGCCAGGATCGTACAGTAGGAAGCAAACAGCCCTTGTTATTTTCAAGGTCAAGAAGCAGAGTTTATGGGTCCCGGGAAAACTGAATGTCCAACCATTTTATAATTCGGCATAATAGTTTATGCTGCTGGTCTACTGGCGGTTTCAAAATGCCCATGGCGGTTTTAAATTGCCCCTGAGTACATCTTAGTCTGGGAAGAGGTTTGAAGAGTGCCTAAGATGCAACATTAAAATGATAACCTGTGTGATTCAAGGCTCTGGCAGTGTCATGACTGAATGCATTCCCATGAGAAGCGGATGGAGATGACCGGCGGCAGAAGAATAAAGATCTGCTGGTCATCTGAAATGTTTCAATGCATTGGTATTATGATGTAGGAATTGTGGGTTGAATTGTGACATCACAAGGGTGGTCAAGGGTGGTGTGGTAAGGTTTGCGGGACCCAATCATTTTAAGGAAATGTATGTCCCTCTACAGAGGAATGGCACAATCCCACCAATCAGCCTCCTGTGGAGGAATGTCCTAATGTTGCAATGTGTTTAGATGCTAATTAGTTTTTGAGATTATAAAAGCTTTTGTTTTGTGGCATACTTTTGAAAGCACTTTTCATGCAGTTCTGTTCCGCATTCTGTTTGAATTTCACTTTCCCAGCTGTGCCTGGACCCAGAATAAATAGCGTTACTTTTTGCCTGGTATACACTCCTTTTTAGACTACTTTTGTCATTTTTACTGGTGAGTTTCACTGCGACGCGCAGTACAATACAGTCCCTCTTAGAAGGCCTATAGACATGCTGGACATATGTGGATGACATACTGCACAGATGATGACGTGAACGAACATTTGCAGAAGGTGGACTTAATCATTAGGACACTTGCAGCTAAAGACTACATTTTCAGTTTTAAGAAGTCTAAAATAGCCCATAGAGAAATGTTATGTCTGGGGTTTTCATTATCTGATGAGGGAAGGGGACTTGCTCCACAATTCCCAGAGAAATGTGCACACTTGCAAAACCCACACACACTTAAGTAGTTGCAGGCCAAACTCGGCATTTTAAACTGGCATCTGTGGCAGACTAAGCAGCATTAATGAAAACTGTATATGACTTGTTGAAACCCAACCTCCGCCCAACAGACTGGAAGGGAAAGCACACACGCATCCTGCAACATGTCTACCAACAGATGGTGCAAAGTAGTCCTCTCCGGGACAGAAACACAGACAAGGATTTAGAGGTGACACTATTTCTTGGTACAAAAGCTTTTACATATGTAGTTTGTAACCATGGGGAGACAAAACCCATAGCATACCATTTACATGTCTATACAATTGCAGAGCTGCACTTTTTCCAGAAGAAAAGATTTGGGCTGAAGTACAAATGATAGTGCAGAATAAACGCACCTGAGCCGCAAACAAAATCAGGCACAGAAACACACTGTTTGTTAGTGCAGTTGGAGGCAGCTACACACTCTAGTATTGTAAATGAAAAGGCACTACACTCTAGATGGGTTCAGTGGGCCACAACACAGACAGTTCAAGATATTAAATATCACTATAAACCAGAACTACTACAAATGTATAAACTGGAACGGTCTCTACAACTAGAAGCAGATGCAGCAGTGCCAGACATTCTGCTTTGAATATTTTCAAAGGTGGTATACTGTGATGGAGGTGCGGTTCCAGCAGTTGCGACACGCTCTAAGTATTCTGCTGCCTGTGCTGCTATAAAAGGGTGATTCAACCATTACAATGAATTTGAAAACCAGGATACCCAAACAAAACATTTAGGGGATACATCAGCTCAGGTTGGTGAGTTACAAGGCCTCCTACTTGCACTAAAACAAGTTGATCCACAAAAGCCCACTCTAATTGTGTCTGATTCAGACTATGTAGTATGAGGTTATAATGTTGACCATCAATGGTGGCAAGTCAACTCATTCAGAGATTCTAAAGGCTAGCCAATATTGTCAAAAGAAATTTGGCATAAAATATGGGACATCAAAAAGACTAGGGTTTTGCACACAAAATTACACAGAAAGGATTCCATTCACAGTGCAGGCAATGCGCTTTCTGAGTGGACTGTACAAAAAGTGGTAGCAGCGTTAACATGCTCAGCCACATACTTGCACAAGGACATCAAAGCATCTCTGGATGCAAACAGTCATAATCCACAAGGGGTCCCATCTACTTGTAACAACGCTGTAAAAGAGAACACAGTGATGGTCACTATACCTAGGTCAAAAGGAGACCCCGTTTACAGGTTTCTACAGAACAAGCAGGATAGATTCAAATTCATCTCTACAGCACATGCAAGTGTAGCCAGAACCCACTTTGGGGTTTCCACTACTACACAACTTTTGCAGAATAGATATTGGTGACCAGGGCTTAGTAAAAAGATGTGACAGTAAATAGCAAATTGTTCCATATGGTAACAGGCAACAGTGGACAATTGCCGTAAACCACCAGTAAGCACACTACTCAGAGCAACAGTGTCTTCTGAATGCATGTATATTGACCACACAGGTCCATTGACACCTGTCAACAAGGACAAATATTTGTTGGTGGTGGTGGACTTATGCACTCACTTGACTAATATTTCAAATTAAAGCTAATTGTAAAGAGGCCATGAAGAATTTGCCATCCTTGGTAGCTATCACAGCACTGAAATGACTCCAAGCTGACAATGAGCCAGCCTTTTCAGGCAACACCTTAAGAGGCCCTGTCAAGCTGGGGTGGTTTTCTAATCCATTTTGCCCACAAGCTAATGGCATTGTAGAAACAACCAATGGGATAGTAAAGTAAGCTTTGACTAAATGTATTCTTTCTTCTGTGTGAATCATGTACCTATAGTGCAGTGTAGCATAAATAACCTTCCCTCTTCTTTCTCAATGTGAGGTCAAAACACCTTAAGAGTTGCTGTTTTCCGCTCCTATGTATATGCCTGTCTTACACAATCCTTGTAGTTCTCTTACCAGGTCAGACCAGCTTCTTCTCATAAATCTGCTGATAGACTCCATCCATTGTGAAGCATTTTCACAGCAGCAAGACAAAGACAAGTCACAGAACATCTTGAAGTCTGGGGACTACATCCTAGAGAAAATCCATTATACGTTTTAAGTTACTTACCTGTAACTATTGCTCTTCAGCATGTGTCTGGCATGGATTCACATGCTCAAGAATATTCCGAGTATTCCCTGTCGTCAGGTTGGGAATCCTCTGTAAAAGAAAAAATAGTTTCACTCACTGTATTTCTCCTCTAAACCAATCACTGTCCTCTGGGTCATACTGCCCACATCCAATGACAGTCCCCTCCCTAAGCCACACCTCTGGCAGCCATCTTCAGATTTGGTAAGAATGTAAAGTGGCAGCATGACCAAGAAGTGCCGCAGAGGGGCTAGAGGGAGGGTTTGCATGTGAATCCATGCCAGACCCATACTGGAGAACAATAGTTACAGGTAAATAACTTAAACCTTCTCCAGCATGGGGTCTGGCATGGATTCATATGCTCATGAATAACAAATACACAGCAGTACACATTACACAACCACTGGAGGTGGCAAGGCTCACAGAAGCAATCAACACTTACCGCTGAAACAGACTCAGTTCAAACAAACAGGCTGCATAGCACTGCTTAGCCGACACTGGACTCCTCCCTGTCGACGCAGTAAAATTCCATGAAGGTATCCGTGGACCTCCACGTCGCAGCCCGGCAGATGTCGAGCAGGGGCACACCAGAAAGGAATGCTGTCGTTGCAGCTATCGCTCTGGTGGAGTGGGCTCTCGGACGGCCAGGCAGCGGCCGGTTCACCAGCCAATGACAGTGCATGATGCAGCCGGAGAGCCATCTTGAGATGGCAGCCTTGGACAAGACCTTTCCATGGGTTACATGTCCAAAGTTCACAAACAATTGCGAAGTCTTCCGAAAACACTTTGTGTGTGCCATGTAGAACTTCAGAGCACGAGCAACGTCCAGCGAATGCAAGGCCCTCCCTGTCGGCGAAAAAAGCTTCGGGAAGAAAACAGGCAAAACCAAAGGCTCATTGAGGTGGAATTCTGACAGAACCTTTGGCATGAAAGAGGGGCGAGTATGCAGTACCACCCTCGATTTGCGGAAAGTAAGATACAGTTGCTCGCAGGATAGGGCCTGGATCTCACCCACAGGTCTGGCAAAGGTGCTGGCCACAAGGACAGCCGTTTTCCATGAGAGAAGTTTGAGTGGGGCTTGATGCATAGGTTCGAAAGGTGCCCCCAAGAGCCTTGTTAGAACCACATGGAGTTCCCATGATGGCATGGGCGCCTTAACCGGCGGGAAAGATCAGAAATGTCCCTTGAGGAACTCTTTGACGAGCCTGTGAGACCTGTAACGCTCACCTGATTCTCGCAGAGGCGCTGGTCTTGACTGGGAGACTACCGTATCTTCAAAGGTGATGTGTAGCACCCGGTTGGCTCTTTGGGCTGGACCTCTGTGCACTGTATGCCTGACTTCAAGAGTAAGATGTCTTAGGTAAGTGAATGCCGAGCTCTCCATCTGCCTCGGGGCAGGGTGCTGTAACCAGTTTCTTCACTGGATCGGTAGCGCAGGCCTCTTGACTTCAGAGGACTGCTGTCCGTCGTTTACTGCACGAACGGTAAGTTTCGAGTAATTCTATTGTCTTTAAAGTCTTTAGCAATGATGTCTCTTGTTTTGCAGGTTCCGGCGATGGCGGATGACGGGCTGAAGTGAGTTGAAGATGGAGTCCGTATGATGAATAGAAGCGCCTGGAAGCACGTAAGTAAGCGCTTGTTGCCTGCTTCACGATGCGCTCTAACTGTCTTTTATTTTGCAGGTACGAGTTCGGAGCGGCTGCAGGGTGCCGGAATACCCACTGGGGTTTGATGTGGAAAGGAGTAATGGCACGTGAGTATTAAAGTTCCCCAATGTCTTTAAACGCACCTTGTTTTGTCTTTCAGATGCAGGATGCAGCGCCGAAGGCCTCCGGAGCGTGCGAAGAGTCGGTAAGCTTTTGTCTTTCAGATGCCGGAATGCAGTGTGAAGACCTCCGGAGCGCAAGAAGAGTAGGTAAGCCTTTGTCTTTCAGATGCCGGAATGCTAACCTGTTCTTTCTTGTCTTTATAGGTGTTGCTGAAGACTGGATTCAGGATGGTAAGCCTTTTTCCTTAGGCCCAGGATCCGATGCAGAAGACACGATGAGCGTTCTGCTGCAGAGGATGCAGAATAACGCAAAGCAAGATTCATCCACCGGGTGTGGTTTAAATAGCCTCCTGTAGTGCTTAGGTGTCTCCTTCCACAGCCACGCCTAGGTAAGAAAAGAGTTCCTGCTTTCCAGAAGAGTTCCATTGTTCTGAATATAGGGAGTGGCTCCTGCCCCACCCAACAGGAAAAGTAGTTCCAAACAGAAGAGGATCAGAGGCTCAGCTGGCAGGCAAGTAAGCAGCATGGTCTGCTGCAGGTAAGTCCACCCAAGCACTATGAGCCCGGCGCTTCCAGCGCTGGGACTGGGCACATTTATGAGCCTGGTGCCACTGGCGCCAGGACTGGGTCCAAAAGGTCCCAATTGGGACTGGTTGGCCCTCGGAACCTGGGTTATGGATCTGCTTCCAAGGGAGTTGGGAAAACCCTGACCTTTTGGAAGCAGAGATCATGACAGACCACAGCGATGATCTTCCCGGAGACCTGGTGTAACGCGAGATGGCCGCCAGGTGTACCTTGTTGGACGTGTGAGCCAGCCCAGCTCTTGCCAAAGTCAGCAAGTATGGGAGGATCTGCAGAGCCGTGACCGTCAGAGGGGTAATCTTCAGTGACCGGCACCATGTCGCAAAACGCTTCCACTTATTACCATAGCACTTTAGAGTCGGCGACGCCCTGGCCGTGGCAAGGACTTCCTTGCAGCCACAAGCGGCTCATAACCTCCAAACTAAGGCTGCAGGAGCCATACCTTCAGGTTGAGCGATCCTGGTTTGTGATGAAGGATTACGCCTCCCTCTCTGATGAGCAGATCCTGAAGTACCAGCAACTTGACTGGAGGCGATGCTGACAGGCTGAGCAGGTCTGGATACCATATCTGCCTCGGCCACGCTGGTGCGATGAGTATCATCCTGCACTGACACTGTATGAGTGTGTTGATGACACGTAGCAGGAGAGGAAACGGGGAAAGAGTACAAAAACAGGCCTTTCTGCGAGAAGTAGAACGCATCCCCCAAGCTCCTCGGTTGATGAAATCTGCTGGCAAACTTGTGGCATGTGGAGTTTGCCACAGTGGGGAAGAGAATGAGTGGGGGTCTGCCCCATTCTACGAACAGTTGGTCCACCTGATCCTGATGAAGTTCCCACTGAGGAGCACAGTTCCCTGCTGAGGGAATCTGCAATGGTGTTCTTGACACCTGCTAGGTAGAGAGGGACGAGGAACATCCTGTGTCCAATGGCCGAGTGCCACAGGTCATGAACTTCCTTGGAGAGCGCTTGGGACCGAGTGCCCCCTTGCTTGCTGATGTAGAACATGGCACTGTGTTGTCCATGACGATCCTCACCACCTTGCCCTTCAGAGACGGTAGGAAAGAGTTAAGAGCCCAGAACACTGCCCATAGCTCCAGGATGTTGATGTGCAGATCCTTCTCCTCTGGAAGCCACAGACCCCTGGCGTGTTGGCATCTGGTGTGAGCCCCCCAACCTTCCAGAGAGGCGTCTGTGATGACCGTCTCCTGATATGGCGTGGATTGGAATTTCTTTCCCTGGGCGATGGGGGAGAGCACCCCCCCACCATGCCATAGCTGACGGAACTCCTCTTTGGGCGGGATCTTGTCAGCAAAACTTCCAGACACTTGTATCCAATGTGCATCCAACAATTCCTGTAGGGGTAGCATCTGCAACCTGCAGAGACAGACAAGGTATATGCAGGATAACATCATCCCCAGCAGCGACTTGATGGTCTGTACTGTTGTTGTCTTCGTTGATGACAGTCGTTGCACCTTCCCTTGGATGGCTGCTAGCATCTCCTCCGAGGCCGACACCAGGCAAGCCACTGTGTTGGGTCGGGTGCCGAGCAACTGTCCGATTACTGACAGAGCTGGCATTGTCTGTAAACTATCTGAAGTTCTGCTTTACGCAGTCACAGAATGCACTGTTCTGTGATGACGTCAAGGAGGACTTGGGATAGGTCACGGACAATCCCAGCTCCGTCAGTAATTGGGCGGCCTCCTTCGTGTCCTTGTCGGCCAGCTCTTGGGAGCTGGTGCGTATCAGCCAATCATCCAGGTACGGGTATGCGTGTATGCCCTGCAGACGTAGATGGGCCGGCACCGGGGCCAGGCATTTGGTAAACACCCTTGGCTTGGTGTCATGACCCGTATCTGACGTTACTCTGCCTGGAATAGGTGAAGGATCAGTCCTGTGTTCCCTGCGCCTCGCAAGATGGCCGCCGAAGTCCCAGTTGACAGTCTAGTCTTGGGGCACTCTTGCAGCTCCTTCCTGTTTCCTACCACAACTGATGCCGGCCGGGGATTTATGCAGCAGCAGCCCCGACCTCTGCGCGTTGATACTCTTTTACCTAGATGCTGCGTGAGTTTTGAGACTCTTATTGCCTTTTCCCTGCTGTACCTTCCCTTCTAGTCTACTTGCTCTATTAACTTTCTCTCTCCTAAACAGATCTCACCGTCACCTCAGATATTGCGCAGACTCTGCATATTGCCAGTGCCCTCCTGAAACATCAAGCCGGTATGTGGTGCTTCACACTCCTACCAACATATAGTTAATCCTTTAGAGGGAATAACGTCCTTTCTCCTTTCAACCCAGCAGCACGACCTCTTCCGCCATCTTGAACCTCTGTCCGTCTCCTACACTTATATTGCATCCAGACCTTCTGATTAGCAAGCAGAACACACAGGCTGCAGTTAAGTGAGAAACTGAAGACTTACCACAACCATCTCGCCAGGGTTTTTTTCAGCAGAGGGTTTCCCTGTGGCCTTTATTGCTCGGTTCTGTTAATTCAAGTAGAGCGGAGAGCAAAGGTTTCTCGGAAGCTTATCTTTTTCCACACGCTGTTGCATCTGAACAGGTTAGTCACTTACTACTGCATGTTTCCTTTGGTATGTGCATATCTTTTGTACATTCAGCAGCACATGGGGTATAGCCTGATACTTGGGGTCAATTTCAAGCCGAAAGGCAGGGCCTTGAACTGGTAATGCTGGCCTTGCACTACGAACCGTAGGAAACTTTGATGTTTCTTGTGAATGGGGACATGTAAGTACGCATCCTCCAGGTCCAACAACAAGAAATCCCCTTCTTCTAGTTGGCCAATCACATGATGTAATGTGACCATCTTGAATTTCGGGGACTTCGGGTACTTGTTCAGGTGGCGTAGGTCCAGGATGGGTCTCCAACATCCTGTCTTCTTTCTTAACAGAAATTATCTGGAATAGACTCCAGAGCCCGGGAGCTGTTGGGGAACGAGCTCTATCGCTCCTTTCCGTAACATGGCTCGCACTTCTTCCAGGAGTTGAGGAATGTGCTGATCCTGCTGGGCAACTGGTGGAATACGAGGGCACCTGTGTTGGAACTCCAAGCTGTGCCCCTGGGTGAGACCATCCAGCACATATCTGTTGGTGGTGATCTGCTTCCACTCGCTGATGAACCTCGTCAGCCGGCCTCCCACTGGAGTGCAATAGTGGGGGCCCAACGTCTTGGCCAGTTCCGGCCTGCTTGGGCACCAGGGCCCTGCCATGAGGGTGACAGCGATGCTGGCCTCCGCTACCATAGGCCTGGGAACGGCCCTTGTAGGCCTCCTGCTTGGAGGATCAGGGAGGTTGCCTTTTGATGATCTGCTCGACTTTCCCCTGGAGGAGCGAAAAGACGAGCAATGTTGCTGAAGGGTGCCAAGGGAACGTGCCATCTCTGTATTTGCTTTTATGGCTTGGAGCGAATCGTCTACCGCCTTCCCAAACAGATTCTCGCCTTCGAAAGGCATGTCCAGCACCTTTGTGGGAATCTCCTGACAAAAGTTAGTGGCCTTCAACCATCCCTGCCGACGAAGGCAGACTCTGTTCCCTATCTACCGGAAACCGTATCAGCGATGTCCATTGGCACGGCGATGGCATGTTTCGATGTCAATTCCCATTTCTGAAAGAGGGCGAGAGCTTTAATTTTTTCTTGTTGTCGGGGAGGAACTCTAGGATAGGCCCCACCTTGTGCCACAACTCCCTGTTGTACCGGGCCAAGATAGCCAGGGCGTTGGCCGCCTTGATTGTGGACGCTGCTGTGTAGATTACCTTCTTCCCTATGGCATCCATCCTCTTTCCCTCGCTGTCTGGGAGGACGGACGACGATGAAGCCGGGATAGCCTAACGTTTCCTTGCGGCAGCCGACACTACCGAGTCTGGCAACGGTTGAGACCTCAGGCACTTGGGCGCGGAATCCAGCACCCTATACTTCTTCTACAACCTGTCACGGTTGGCTGGAGCCGTGCATGGGTCCTTCATGAGGGCTAGGCCCTCCTCCCAAATGTGGTCCAGAAAAGGTACTGCCATGATAGTCTTCCTCTTGGATTCTCGTCGCTGATACAAGAAACCATTCTTGTTTGTTTCCTCGGGCGCCATCTGGAACAGCTCGGAGGCCTTGGAGATCATGGAGTGGAATGATTCCACCTCGTACGGTGGAGAACCTCTATGAAGAGCATCCAAATGCAGTGATTCATCATCCGCCGGGACGAAGTCCTCATACTTGTCGGTAACCGTGGCCGTTTCCGTACCAGTGTCTGTATCTGGTTCCCGACGTAGTGGCTGAGGCTAAGGCTGGGGCGTCAGATGATGCTTTCTCTTTTTACTTGGAAGCTGATCTGGAGTCTGAGGCGCCACGGGTGCCAGCGCTGGTGGCAAATTGTCGAATCTCCACCACCAGGGCGTGGTGAGCCGAGAGAAGGGTCACTGAAATGTCCCTGGGCTGAGGATGGAGCAACGAACCGCTAGGCCCTGCCGTGCTGTCGTTGTTGTCCTCATGGACCATATGAACGGACTCTTAGTTGTCGTTGTCCATGGATGAAATGTCCATGGGTAGAAGGTCGGATTTGGAAGGCTGTTTCGGGTCCTCCTCTCCCCTTTTTTCCACCCAGAGGGCCTTGAACCGGGACCTGGAACGATGTCTTAATCCCTCCAGGGGTACTTGCAGCCTTCGCTGATACCTCTGCAGTCGTGTCTCGCTGTGGGGGCGGGGACACCCTCTGCACTGCAGGCACCACCCTCGTAGGATTGGGTCCCACCGCCACGGGGTCGTCACCGTAGTAGTCGACAAAGCGGCTGAAGAGGACTTCGGCTGAGCTTGTGGAGCCTATTTGGGCTGCACAGCCTTCTTCTCCTCTTCCGTCCTAGGCCTGTCTGACTTCTCCCGCAACTTTGCCGGGGTGAATGACTTCCTCTTGATGAGGAACTCGATGCAGGTGATCGTGGCCTATCCAACCTGGGACCCGCAGCAGCGGCGAACCCGGTGGACTCAGACTTGCGCCTCTTGGCCTTATCTTGGACCCCCAAGGATGGGGCGACCTTAAAGGACTTAGAAGAGCGTTCCTTGGAGCGGCCGGTCCTGAGTAAAGTATGCCCCTGCTCAGAGCACAGTGCAGAGGCCTTGTTCGAGTTAAGCTATGCCGTCAGGCAAACTTATGTGCCTGGCTTTCTTTGTCTTCTTCGAGAAGCCCAGGCATATCACGCACTTTACCTCCATGTGGTCTGGATGCAGGCAGTAAAGACACCCAAGATGTTTGTCTTCCACAAAGACATTACGTAGCCCGCATTTGGTGCAGGGCCTGAAGAGGGTCCATCCCTCCGTCTCCTCTGACATAGTTGGATGGCGCGAAGTAGGGCCAAGGTGGCCTTCTGGAAACTTCGACGAATCCTTGCCCTTGAGGGGCGCGAAACTTCATCGACAATGGATGAGGATGAGTAAAAGAGCACACGGGCTCTTGTACACAACATTTGAACTTTTCCGCGAAAAATATGGAAAGAAATACTAGATAGCTCGGAGAGCAAACTCAAGGACTCCCAAGACTGAAGCGTGCAGTAAAAATCAGAAGATGACTGCCAGAGGCGGAGCTTAGGGAGAGGACTGTAATTGGAAGGGGGAAGTATGACCCAGAAGACAGTGATTGGTCTAGAGGAGAAATACAGTCTTAAAGTGAAAGTGATACCGTTTTTTTCTATTATGATGAGTCCCAACCTTACGACAGGGAATATTCATAAGCATGTGAATCCATGCCAGACCCCATGCTGGAGAAAGAAGCACTTGGAACAGCATACAGATCTTTGTGAAGGTATTGTAACTTAATCGCTCAAGAACAGCAGGCCTAACAGCCCCCGCCTCCTAAGAACGGACAAGTGTCTATTGACCAGCTTAAGCCAGCTCCAGATGGTTACGCCCCTGTTCCCGAGTGAGGAGACTCTCTATCTTGAACAACCTGACAAGCAGGCAAGAATAGAAGAACACAAGATGTTGACAATTTCTCCCGAAACCTTATTTGTTGGAACAGTGATGCTGTTCTACACTTTGCTGTGGATAAGTCTTCTCAACTTTGTTGTCTTATTGACTTCGGGACATTTTTTTTATCCCAATGGAGATCTCAATGATCAGCTGACAGTTGAGCATCTCAACTTTAGATGTAGCACATACACTGCACCCACTACATAAGAGAGAGGAACAGTCTGCTGATGGGGGAGGAGCCGCAACCCAAATAAGCATACACCCACTAGAGTTAGGGCAATTCTGGGCACGCCAATATACAACCTACAGTGGGCTTAATATGCAACTCCAGGTACATACGCTATCGGCCCAATGCGGTGGCCAGTTTGGACCAATTGAGAACATTATCCTATTCCACGTTTGCAGTCACCACCAGAGTTCTAGGCACAATTCCCTTACGTACCACAAACCAAAGTGGAGGGAGAATAAGCAGAGCTGAACAACTATAAATTTCCCCCACCTCCTATGTATGGCCAATATGTGTGGTCCACACGTTCCGTAGTGTATGATAAAACTTTCTAAGTCACTATGACAGAACAAATATAGCAAATATCAGTCCCTCTTAACACGACATGGGGAGGTGAATCTTGGCAAGAACGTGGCACTGACTCTCTAAATGCAGCATGTAGAAATCCACATTTAATGTATTAACTCAATTTCACTCATTCAGATTTCTGTTGTGCCGACTATCTACCTTGGTGTACAGACTGTATGGCCAAAGAGGGTACATTTTGGCAGACAACTGAGCAGCTTAACAAAGCAATATAGGAAAACAGATATGAACACTTCTCAAATGCCTTAGGTGCCCCAATGGGTGGAATACTGGTGCCAATGAGTGTTACAAAAGACAAAAAGGAATAGGAGTAGGTCATTATGTAGCCGAGCTGAAATAAACATTTTGCAAACCTTTGTCATTTCCGTAGGCAAAGCAGGTCAATTAATGGCAAAACAAACATCTTTAAATGAGGTAGTTAGTGAAAAAGACACATGGGGCAGATACGGTGATAAGTCAGCAATCCTAGACAGGATAGGTCACCCAGAAAAGGCTAGGTCCAAAAGGGAGGTGAAAAAAACAGATGTCTCCTATACCTGGAAAGAAGCTGTCCTGGAGACCAAGAGAATGGCTGGATGATCCATAGAGAAGAGTCTTCATACCGCTGACGAAAATCTACAAGCTGAGAGATGTGGCAGTAGATATGGTACAGATTATCCAAGAAGACTTGGAAGCTTTACAGCATTAACAACAAGCAATGGTTGAGCTTCGGAAGATCAGAGACTTTCTGGACACACTGTCTACAGGAATTCCAGATTGGTCTATCATCACATGGCCAGAGCAATTGACAGAACTGAACCTGTTGAGAGAAGCTCAGAGACAGGCCATTTCAGAGTCCACCTAGACTTCGCTGAATGTACACAAGAAGACATTCTATGGAATATCGGTGGGCGATGAAGACTTTATCTCATGGACACTACATGGGATCCTGAACATTCTGTGCCGGCAGAAACACCTCTGATGTGTAATGGACGGCAGTCTTGGGGCACCAAGTGGACAAGCAATGGATACAAACCATCTATGAGGTGTCCTATATCCATGCCTGTGTGACTCATGAGGACTCTACAGTACACATATATTCCCTGAAGTACTGTGTGGAAACACTCCATACAAGATGCCAGGACCTTTCCAAGATAAGCCCATGTGAACAGAATTCAAACTCAACCAAATGAACGCTGAGTGCAATTCAAATGGACACTTTCAGTAGCAAAGTTCTACCACTATGTAATGGATCCTACATTATGCAGTTTAACACTTCATGCTGTGGTGTGCCTGTGGGGATTGCCAGCTTGAACACTGTCTCAAAAACGGTAAAGTATTGAAACATCATTCTTCATCCACCAGTGTGGAGTGAGCTAGTTCTATTGAATAGGCCTGAGGTGAAGCTAACGACTTTGAAATTCCTGCTGTTATCACTGAGACTGGCATACCTCCTGGATATGAATATTCACATCACTAGCACCACAAAGACTTTTGTGGAAGCATCAAACAGAGCACTGCAGTTGGTCAAAGACCTGCTGGAAAGAACACTAGGCTGGCCAAAGGAGATTCACGCCCTACTGGAAAGCTCCACTCCAACAAATAGGTGCACCATCCTGGGATCCATTACACACTGGCTGATTAATACAGTTTTTTTTCTTTCAATCCATTGAAAAGTATTCTGGACTTATTTGTAAACACAGGTTCAGGGATTACACCTATGTTCTACATCCTCACAGCTGGGTTCATCCTGATCATCCTTTTATCTCATTGTGACAAGTAACAAATAATTTGTTCAAGGTACCAAAGCTGTACCCTGACTAACAGATGACAACTGTTTGGAACTTGTGTGATGAAAATCCCCCCATCTCTGATTCATCAGTGACCATCAACGACTGAAGATTGTCTGCGGACCAGTACCTGCTGCAGCTGGCTCTTCTCAAGAAGATAACATGTTTATGGTTTAGTATTTAGTACCCAGTGAAGATCCTGGGTGAACACTTTTTAGAGTATAAGTATTACGTAATGTTTTACATGCTCTTTTGTCTCTTCACTCTTAGTTCCATGATTCCTACGATGCCTCCACGGCTTGTTCTAGGACCCGTTGTGGGTGACATGTAATTTCATACCTAAACATGCTTAAAGCGGCATATTTGAGACATGAGCCCAA
Source organism: Ambystoma mexicanum (assembly GCF_040938575.1). NCBI lineage: Eukaryota > Metazoa > Chordata > Amphibia > Caudata > Ambystomatidae > Ambystoma > Ambystoma mexicanum. The sequence goes on from NC_090936.1 coordinate 983,499,208, forward strand.
GTCTCCATGCAATGCAGATTCATATTTAGTAAATGCGAGAAATTCACATTACATTCAGGCGAGTCTAAGCGAAAGCGTTCATAATTGTACATTGAACAGAAAATAGTGTTTTCAATAGATAGTCTGGGACGGGCGCAAAGTTAACTTGGTATTAGAACACTGTGGGCCTCATTACAGGTCGGGCGGTCCAGAAACAACAGTGGTGGTAAACCCGCCGCCACTTAATTCCGGACCGCCCGATCCCGAGTCCTGCAGGCGGGAGGTGGCGTTCCCGCCAGGTCTGACTTGGCGGGTTTACCACCGCCCGCCTGCAGGTGGACGAGGAAACACCGGCAGCATCATGAGATGGTGCCGGTGTTTCCATGATCCCCATTCCTATTGAGTCCAATAGGACTCAATGGGAATGGGGATTTACACCATTCCGCCTCCGGAATTCCCAGGGACACCGGGGTTGTAATGCCCTGGTAATTCCGGGAATCACAGAGGCGGAATGGTAATACGAGTCCGGCGGTAACCAGGCGGTTTTACCGCCTCGGTTACCGCCGGACTCGTAATGAGGCCCTGTGTTACGCTTAATGTAAACAATCCCTATGACTGCTCTCCAGGCTTTCTGGGATGAGCCGCAAGGTTTCCAAGAAATAGTAAACAAAGACTGAGATAGCAATGTAAAAGAACTACAAAATTACTAAAAGACTACAGAACTTTCTGTGGAGCCTTATGCGGTCGAGCAGCTTTGTAAAGTGGGTGAAATGCGCATTAACCTTGTTATTAGCACAAACAAACTTTTGGCTTCTTGCAGGAAGGATGATGAGTACTGATATTGAACTTGCTAACCCAACTTCAAGCAGCTGATAGGTATATGCTAATAGGAGGTGTTCACAGTGAGTGCCCAGAAAACATAAAAAGGGCTGCAATTGAGTCCCGCACAGGGAGATTTCGCTGTGCGCAGTCCGGGAGCTAGCAAGAAGACAAGAGGCAGACAGAAGGCTGGAGAGAGAGCAGCACTGGAGCAGAGGACGGTGTCCAATCCCACCTTTTCCCTGGCTGGATTTTAAAGCAACTTAATATAGTTTTAGGCTTTTCTGAGACATTTTGAGTGCCCAGAGGACTTAGTTTACTGACTTTTGAGCAGAACATTTGATTTTGATTGAGCTGTATGGGGAATATGTTTTACTTTTCCACCCAAGGCAAGATAGCTCACAACCTCAATTCTAATTGGTTGTTTGCTGACACCATTTTCACTCCCAATTGACATGAACGGAATTGAGCATTATTTCTACATTTTCAGGCATTTCGATAAAAATATTTTTGGCATTTTATGGACTGTGTAAACCACTTCAAGCTCCAGGCTCCTTCAGCTCTCATCTACCTGCCTATTATAGATGGTGAGTATGGATGTTTTGTTTACCCTTCATTGATATCACATTGTGAAAGGTACTAAGGTATTGAAAGGAGAAGTGCTTTTAGGCGCATTGAGGTGCTTTTATGTACTTCTTTGAAGATTGCCTAGCAAGATTTGGTGACGTTGCCTAGCAAGAACTTGTGAGGCAGGTAGTTGTTTTTTGAGAAGACTATGATATCTTAGAGAAGGTTGATCAGGTTTTAATCTTAAGTAGATGTAGAAGCAATGAACATGATTGCTGCTTATTTATTAATGGCTTTTTGCATTTTAAGTGTGTTTGTACACAGTGAGCATTATGGTAGTAATATTGCTTTATTACATATTTCTCAAGAATAAAAGTTTTACTTTATACATGAGAGCGTAAGAAGCATTCATTGAGTGTTCGTTACTGAGTGTTTTGTCAAGAAGCAATTTAACATGAACTGTAAGAGTGGGGCATTTAATTAAATGTATTGTGTATTGATGTGTTATATATGGTACTTGTCTTTAAATACACTTATGGAGGATTACTGCAAGGTGTGAGCAGTGGACTATCAATAGAAATTAATGTGTCAATAGTAAATCTCTCCTGGGCAGATGAGAGATTTGTTGCCTTCTCTCTATATTGATGCAGTGGCAGATATATGTTCTTCCCTATCACTATTCCTACACAGCCTCTGTTGGGGGTGTCTTGGACATAGGGGTGATAAGAATCACATCAGAATGATCAGAGGCAGAAAGAACAGTGGAGATATTAGAGGCGGAAGGTCACTGGTAAACCCTGTGGTAGGCAGAGGGCTATCGCCGACCCTGTAACACTGTTTCCACCGCCTGACATCCCAGTGCCACCTGGATAGAATGAGGGGCGGCGTAATGGTAAATCCCCATTCCCACCGTAATGGGGTCACGGAAGCACCGGCACTGCGGTTATCGGTACTGGTGCTTCAGTGAAAACACTGCCGGTAGGGTCCTGACTTACCGGCAGGTCAGGCCTATAGGGAGTCCTAGTAGTAGTAAACTGGTAGTTTGGTGATCCGAAAAGGGTGCAGGTACGTTTCTACCGGCACATGTGTTACCAGACCGCCAAACTTGTAATGATGCCTGGAGAGTTCAGAGGAGATGAGAATAAGGTCAAGGTCATTACCATTTGAATGGGTGGGCAGAGAGTGGATAGAAGAGAGCGAGTGGTTAAGAAGAAGAGAGCTAAAGTCAGTGAAAAGAGGAGTGGAGAGAGGGGGAGGTTAAAGTCACCAGTGGCAGTGAGGTAATGATGGGGAGGAAGTCAATTAGTTGGGAGAGGTGATGTTATGTGCAGGACCTTGGCCGTGCAACAACCACAGACAACATTCAAGATCGGGGTTCACTCCCGTGGTAAGAGTCTGTCAAGAAACCCTTCCGTATGGAATAAATGGAGGTTGCTATGGAGAATAACAACAAAGACCTGTTGTCTGAGTCACGTGAGGCCCCGACGTACGCCATGGCGGCTTACTCACGTTCATGCTCCGCCCAGTTCAGGAAGTTAAATAGGTTCTCTTCCTGTTTTCCAGTGCTTCTAATTTAAGTTATTCCTCAGACCTTTACCTGCGAACTACCTTTCGTCTCCTTGTTTGATCACCCGGCCTTTCGACCCTGCTTCTTCCTCCGACCAGCTCCTGCCTTCCGAATTAGTACAGACTTGGTCTACCTGGTAACGATCCCCAGAATGCATTCGACCTGCCTTCTCTTACCATTCTGGTCACAGCGTTTACCTCCATGGGAATCCTTTCCTTCTGTAACTCGTTCCGAGTACTGCCTCCACCGCAGACCACAGGAGGTCCCGCTTCCAATTGGCTTACCTTCTGCATGCGGCATCGGGAGAACAGCATCGCCCAGTTAACATCCTCGGAGTCTCTTGAATCAGAGGCAGGTTCTCCCAGCTGTGGTAAGCGAATCAGAGTTTTTCTGGGGACAGTATTCTATTCTTTAATTACTCGCCAGTTTTCTCATACCAGTGCATCCGAACTACATTTACCAGAATCCAACTTACTCTCTGATTCCTATTTCCTAAAACTCATTTGGTTATTTCCCATACCTGGCCATACCGAACTGCAAAAACCTTGATTTCATCAAGTGCACTTACAACGCTCTGCTGAACCAGTGCACCATCCCGTCACCAGTCCGTCCCTCGTGCCGCCCGGGTTAGGCTCCCATACTAACCTTCCCATTTGTTATTTTTTCCTGCCGTTGATTCCGTATTTGGTTTGGCCCGTTTCTTATCACTTGACCTGCGGCATTATATTACTTGGTAAGAACTATTTCTTGAATAGGAGGGGGTGGCATTAAGAACTTCTATCCATCCAGTAATATATTCCCTATTCCTTAGGTCTGGGATTTCCTGTCCTTAACAAGATAATACGAGGTACTTACTCTGTTCTCTAGAGGGATTGTAATTGATGAGACTTGTGCAGACCATTAACGGTTGTTGTTTCTTTTTCAGCATTGGTGTAAGCGGTGCGTGTGTCCCCCGCTCTTTTGTGGGATCATCTCCTCTGTCTGTCATTTTACAACAGCAGAGGGGTGTATCGTAAAAAAGAGTTTCCCTCAAGTTGAGGAGGCCTGTATTTTGGGAGGTCGTTTTCGGATCAGGCTTGTTGTCGATCTTGGCTTTGCCTACCTCCGAGACAACATTGCCCCAGGCAGTATAGGCGTGCTGAGTAACAGAATTAGAAGCCTAACATGTCTACGGATCCTGCTGAGGCTCTGACCCAAATCGCACAAATGGTGTCAGAATTAAGGACCGATATGACAAATGCACAAGAAAAACTTCGACAGCGTATTGACGCTATCCAGTCTCTTGTCACCACTAATGCTGCACAAGGGGCTGATTCAGCCATGGCCTCTGGTTCTGGTTTTCCAACACACAGACAAGAACCTACTCCTGTAGTAGTGTCTACAACCCAGTTTCCCCTAGCCGCACCAGAGCGGTTTAAAGGGGATCCTAAGACATACCGCAACTTTGTTAACCAATGCAGATTGCATTTTTTATGCTGTCCTGATTCATTTTCTACTTCAACCACAAAAGATGCCTTTGTGTTATTGCATTTTAGTGGCACAGCTGCAGCCTGGGCTAATCCATTATTGGAAGCAAACAGTAACCTCCTCTACGACTGTGATGCTCTATTGGAGAAGATGAGCAAGGTATTTGATACCAGATACAGTACCCAAGCTTCCGATTTGGAACTATTAAAAGTCTCTTGAATCAGAGGCAGGTTCTCCCAGCTGTGGTAAGCGAATCAGAGTTTTTCTGGGGACAGTATTCTATTCTTTAATTACTCGCCAGTTTTCTCATACCAGTGCATCCGAACTACATTTACCAGAATCCAACTTACTCTCTGATTCCTATTTCCTAAAACTCATTTGGTTATTTCCCATACCTGGCCATACCGAACTGCAAAAACCTTGATTTCATCAAGTGCACTTACAACGCTCTGCTGAACCAGTGCACCATCCCGTCACCAGTCCGTCCCTCGTGCCGCCCGGGTTAGGCTCCCATACTAACCTTCCCATTTGTTATTTTTTCCTGCCGTTGATTCCGTATTTGGTTTGGCCCGTTTCTTATCACTTGACCTGCGGCATTATATTACTTGGTAAGAACTATTTCTTGAATAGGAGGGGGTGGCATTAAGAACTTCTATCCATCCAGTAATATATTCCCTATTCCTTAGGTCTGGGATTTCCTGTCCTTAACAAGATAATACGAGGTACTTACTCTGTTCTCTAGAGGGATTGTAATTGATGAGACTTGTGCAGACCATTAACGGTTGTTGTTTCTTTTTCAGCATTGGTGTAAGCGGTGCGTGTGTCCCCCGCTCTTTTGTGGGATCATCTCCTCTGTCTGTCATTTTACAACAGCAGAGGGGTGTATCGTAAAAAAGAGTTTCCCTCAAGTTGAGGAGGCCTGTATTTTGGGAGGTCGTTTTCGGATCAGGCTTGTTGTCGATCTTGGCTTTGCCTACCTCCGAGACAACATTGCCCCAGGCAGTATAGGCGTGCTGAGTAACAGAATTAGAAGCCTAACATGTCTACGGATCCTGCTGAGGCTCTGACCCAAATCGCACAAATGGTGTCAGAATTAAGGACCGATATGACAAATGCACAAGAAAAACTTCGACAGCGTATTGACGCTATCCAGTCTCTTGTCACCACTAATGCTGCACAAGGGGCTGATTCAGCCATGGCCTCTGGTTCTGGTTTTCCAACACACAGACAAGAACCTACTCCTGTAGTAGTGTCTACAACCCAGTTTCCCCTAGCCGCACCAGAGCGGTTTAAAGGGGATCCTAAGACATACCGCAACTTTGTTAACCAATGCAGATTGCATTTTTTATGCTGTCCTGATTCATTTTCTACTTCAACCACAAAAGATGCCTTTGTGTTATTGCATTTTAGTGGCACAGCTGCAGCCTGGGCTAATCCATTATTGGAAGCAAACAGTAACCTCCTCTACGACTGTGATGCTCTATTGGAGAAGATGAGCAAGGTATTTGATACCAGATACAGTACCCAAGCTTCCGATTTGGAACTATTAAAACTCAAACAAGGCAACACGTCTCTACTCACCTATCTGGCTCGCTTCAATCAGTTGACCACTGAGACGGATTGGCCGGAAGGAAAAAAAGCAGCAGTCTATCAAGGGCTATCTGAAGAACTCAAGGACACTTTGTCCACGGTTCCAATCGTGCCCACTGCATTCCCAGAACTTCTGGATATGATACTCCAGATAGATGCACAGCGTTCAGAGAGACGAGGTGAAAAGAAACCTGCCTTCTATCCAATTGCCGTTGAGTCAGCGGTAACCTCTGTACCTATGGCGGAGCCTATGCATATTGGAGCTGTCTGGGGTCCGCTTACACCAGCTCAACGAGAGCACCGCAGGACACACAATCTCTGCATGTATTGTGGTGCGTCCAATCACCTGTTGCCCGATTGTCCTAAGAAACCCAAAAGGAAGGCGGGAAACGCCAAATCCCGAACGTAGACAGAGTCCCTACATCGGGATCTCAGTCTAGAAAGAATAGACACCCCATCGATCGTAAGGCACTATAGTTTGTTGGCCGAGGACCAACCACCTCATGTATTTAGTAATAGAAAGGTGTAGCAAAAGCTTAACCATGGTGCGGCCATTTTAAGGTGACTGATATCACCATTTTGTTTTCTTCTTTTTTTCTCCAACGTTGCCTTTTTGCCTCATGTAAAACTGCTCTGCTGAAAACAAATTCTGCTTCACTGGTGCACAATGCAAGGCCGCAAGTGGCATGTTGAAACATAACGCAGTAACCCGGACAGAAATGCCCGGCCCCCCTTTCCTGAGCCCGCTAGAGCCTTGGAGAGCAAGTTGACCCCTAGTACACTAATAGAAATGAGGGGATAGCAAGGCCTGGAATGTGTCTCTCCCCACGCACAGCTTGCTTGTAGAAACAGAAGCATTGTGTTCTTTAAAACAAAGACTTATGTCTGTGAGCTTACAAAATTGCAAACTGTTGCTAAATGAATGTTTGAAGGTGTCAGACTCGTCACCATTGTCAATCATTGTGCCTAGTTCAAAGAAAATGCAGTAGGGGCGGTATAAGTTGTGACACTTCTGATTATTAGATGCTTGTTTTATATATATGTAACGGTTGTACGAATCTCGCTCTCTTGTGTCCCTCGAGGTCTGGTAGACACACATCGCGGGGCGTGGGACCAGTTGGCCAACTGAGACTATTTGCTTTGCAATAAACCCTAGATTTTGGGAATACAACCTTGTGTCTGCAGTATCAGTTTGTGTGTGCTGATTGTGCCTTGTTTCCACAAACGAGGGTCCCTCAGGGGCCCCTTCAAGATGGCGCCCGAATAGGGGCCCTCCTCCACTTGTTCCATCGTGTACGTTGTAAAAAAAGGAAGGCGGAGAGAACGGCGAGGACGATCGAGCCAGGATCAAGAGGTGTTCGGGGCGCCCCTGCGAAAGCGGAGAGATTCATTTGCAGATCTGCACACAACTGATCCCTGATCAACGTGCCCGGCCGGAGAACAAGGGGTCCCGAAACGAGGCAGAGTGAGCCAAGATACGCAGACACGTCGTCATTGGTTGCATCAGTTTACGGACGAATTGTGTCTTGAAAAGACAACTTGATTGATCAGGTGAGTCATGCCCCGATTCAAAAGTGATCCTGATATTGGTTGAGAGTCGATTTTGCAAAATCAAAAACCCAGTGTAAGTTTGATTAGCCAAGGGTAAGGTAAAACATGCCTGGGGTATTGTCCACCCTAGCAGGATTTTTACGCTGCGGCTGACAATCTTTGGAAACTGGCCAGGTCGCGCCACCCGATGGGTCGCCGGCATATGAGATGTATGTGAGATATGGTGTGGGAGCGATAATGTTTTGTGAGATTTGGTATAAGCAAACCAGAAAGCAGGAAGATTTTCAATGGCCGAATCATGGGAGTTTTGAAATGACAAGAATAGATAATTTGGAGAAGGTGTTGATGAAAAAGAAAGCACGCCCTGCAGCATTTGATATCCTTAGGGACTGGAGAATGGAAGCAATGGTTCGCTGGAAAAGTAGAGAGAAACATGCGCACAGGCATAAGAAAAAAACAGAGAGCGAAGGAAAAAGAAGGAGTGGAATGATAGTTTGAGAAAGTCAAATAGATGCGAGCAATTGAGCATAGAAAAGATATACCCACAACGGGAATTGCATTCATCAGACGAATTAATAGATAAAATATTGACGGATACAAAACAAGGTCCAAGAAGAGAGACTAAAACGATCACGTCAGTAGCAACTGCTCAGCCCCCTCCTGTTGCTCAACCCCTCCCAATTGACCAACTCCCAGCCCAGCCACACACTGCACAAACAGTGCCTCCCATTAGCCAGTCAGCGCCGCAACAGTCACCTCCAGATCCTGCTGTCCCATCCGCACCTCCATCTCAAGAGATCGGTTCTGTCCCATCTGCCCTTTCCGTGATTGAACTTGTTGAAACAGGAGAAGGGGCTGAACAAAGGGGATGTACGAGAGTAACTCGTAGTGCGATTAGCAAGGAGAGGAAGCGTGAGTTGCAAGAACAGGCCGAAATGTATATAGATGTGAATGATGAAACGTCAGCGATGGCTTCAATATTTGACTTCAGGAGGAGCGACGAAAGACAGGTATTGTTGGAATGCATGGGGGAATATTTAGTGGCGAGATGGAAACAGTTAATTGGGAAGTTGCCTCAGCAACGACTGTTGGATTTGAATGCATTGGCACGTTGTAGAGGGAGGGATGAAGAGATGAGGGAACATGTAGACCGACTTTTTGAACTCAAGAATGAACTTGATAATGAATATGCTGAAATGTTTGCCACATCTGGGTATAGGAGTAGAGATATTAAGAGAGATAGAACTGAAGCGGTAGAGCCCTATATACACAGCGGCGATATTTGTCGTCGTCAAGACAGACAGGTGACAGACTAAAAGTGTGTATACGAGAGGCGTTGAAATGGATTTCAGATCCTAGTATTTCCCACAATGGAGATACATGAGATATGTAATGAATACCCCTTGCCGAGGAGAATAGAAGCATTACGAGCAATAGTTGAGATGCTACTCCAGCAGGTAGCGGGAAACAATAGAGGTAGAGGAAACACCCAGGGCAGAGGTAATTCAAACATGCATGGAGGGCCCCTGGGACTGAATCAATGTGCGTATTGCAGAGAGGTAGGTCACTGGCGAGCGCAATGTCCACACTTGCAAAATAGAAATGGGTACGGCCAGAGAAGACAGCATAGGGGGCATCCAGGAGCAAATGGGCATAACAGAAACAACACGCAGCAGCACCAAAATAGCCAAGGGAATGGTGCCCAAAATCAGAACCAAGCTCAGAATCAAACCTCTAATCAGAATCAGAGCCAGCAGAACATGCAAAATGGGAATAGAGGAAGGGGCGAGAACATTTTCGATACTCATGCGAATGCGTACTATAATAACAGCAGCGATTACACATTGGATGATGTGTTGTTTCCTCAATAGGACAGCCCAAGACAGGGGTTGGAGCCAGTGTCTATTCCCGTGAATCAGAAAGGACCCTACGTAGAAATGAAAGTCGGGGATAGTGAGCACAGATTCCTCGTGGATATGGGGGCACAAAAGTGTTCGATAGACCATCACTTGGTTCCAAAAATACCACTGTCAGGGCAGAGAAATATTTCAGTAGGGTTTGCAGGTACCCCAGTGATTAATCCAGTGTTCCAACCAGTAGCAGTAACATTAGGCCCATTCCTTTTAACAGAGAACTGTGGGGAGAATCTTTTGGGATTAAATGTATTGAAGAAATTGAGTGCAGTAATCCACTGTACACCAGATGGAGTATTTTCGACCATTTCACCATAGAATGTAGCGGTATCAGAATATGTGTCTAAACCTTTGCCAGGCGAATTGAGTGAGGTGCCAACTTGTATTTGGGCTATAAATGACAATGATGTTGGATGTTTGAAGATAGAACCAGTGAAAATTGCTTTGAAAGAAGGAGTAACGTTACTGCATATTCCGCAATATAAAATCTCAGTAGAAGGAGAGAAAGGATTGAAAAGTATTGTTTCTGATTTGGTAAAATTGGGGGTAATTGAAGAGATTACAGGCAGCACGTGTAACAGTCCCATTCTCCCAGTGTATAAGAAAGGAGGTAATGAGGTACCATACCGTTTCATAATTAATCTGCGTGCGTAAGGTGATAGATCCTCAATTCCCGTTAGTCCCAGATGTTACCACGATTTTGACCATGATTCCTGCATCAGCTGAGTATTTTAGTGTTATTGACTTGAAGAATGCATTTTTTAGCATTCCAGTGCATAAGGAAAGCAGATATCTGTTTGCCTTCACGTTAGGAGGACGATCGTTTACATTCACGCGCATTCCACAAGGCTACACAGAAAGTCTGAGTATTTACAGCAGAGCATTGAAAGAACAACTAGACATGCTAGAGTTACCAGCAAGTTGTGTATTGTTGCATATATAGATGATTTGTTAATCGCTGCAGATACAGAAGAGATTTGTAAAGAGAGTACTGTTTTACTATTAACACACTTGGCAGCACATGGCCACAAAGCGAGTTAAAAGAAGTTCCAATATTCTCGAAAGGAGGCGACTTATTTGGGTTATCTACTTTCAAAAGAAGGGAGAAGACTGACGCCAGAGAGAATAGAGAGCATTTCTGGTATGCCTATTCCAAAAACGCAGAAAGGAGTCAACGCTATAATAGGCATGGCTTCCTATTGTCGGCAGTGGATTGTGAATTTTGCCCTGGTTGTGAAGCCAATGGTGGAGTTGACAAAGAAGGATGTTGTGATGCCTTTGCAGTGGAATGAGGAATGACAGAGCATTTGAGCTGCTCAAAACTGCGTTGTGTTCTGCTCCAGTTTTGGGCACGCCAAATTATGAAAACATTTTCAGATTGTTTGTATACGAGAGTGAAGGCTGCGCGTTGGCTGTTTTGACACAGGAACAAGGTGGAAGAAATAGGCTGTGCGGCTATTTTTCTTCTGCGCTGGACCCTGTAGCGCTCGCACTACCACGATGTTTGCGAGCTGTTGCAGCGGCTGCTGCGTCAGTGAAACAAACAGAAGGGATGGCATTGGGGCACACCTTAATTTTGATGGTGCCACATGCCATAGACATTCTACTCAATAGAACGCAGACGCAACACCTCACCCCTGCTAGATTGACTAGATATGAAATTGTCCTCTTTGCGCCACACATCCAAATTAAGAGGTGTAGCGCTTTGAATCCTGCTGAATTAATGCCACTACCCATGGGAAAACTTGATGGAAATGAATCACCTCCCCATGATTTCTTAATGGTTACTGAGGAAGAAACGAAGGGGAGAATTGATTTAACAGATACCCCACAAAAAGAGCCAGATGGAGAGTTGTTTTGTGACGGCTCTTGTTTTAAATTGCTGGATGGCACATCAACTGCTGCTTACGCTATCACTACGTTAAAAAGTATTGTGGAGAGTAAAAGAATCACCTACAACTCTGCACAAGCAGCGGAGATAATAGCCTTGACCAGAGCTTGTGAGATTTCTGAAAATCTGAGTGTAAAAATCTATACTGACAGCCAATACGCCTTTGGTGTGGTTCATAACTTTGGCAGACTCTGGGCTGAGAGAGGTTTCCTAACATCACAAGGGGCTAGAATACAAAATGGCCCTTTGATTGTACGATTGTTGTCTGCACTTACATGTCCAAAGCACCTGGAAATAGTAAAATGCGAGGCACATAAAAAAGTAACTTGCAAAGTGGGAGAGGGAAACGCATTTGCAGACAGAATTGCCAAACAAACTGCCACTGATCTGAATACCAAAATGTTAACAGTACAGTCAGAGGAATTGCCCTGCATGATAGAGAATGGAATTGCCACTGTCAAATAGATGCAGGCAGAAGCCACTGCAGATGAAATAAAAGGGTGGGCTGAGGGCTCTGCTGAATTAGATCTGGAGGGTTGCTAGGTAGACAAGAAGAGTAGGAACTGGATGCTGCCCAATTCCTATGCAACTGCAATGGTCACGATGGCCCAGAGCCATACTCATATTTGTGCCAAAAAGATAGTCCAGCATTTAGCCACAGTATGGGAGAATGCGCACATGAAGAAAAATGCCGAGAGGTTGGTCCAGAATTGTATCACGTGTCTACAACACAATGTGGGGAAGGGAACGGTGACTCCAACAGGCAGTTTGGCCCTCCCTCTATGGCTTTTGAGGTAATCCATTTTGATTTCATAGAGATGGATGGATGTCAAAACTTGAAGTATGTTCTGGTGGTCATATGTGCATTAAGCAAATGGGTGGAAGCATATCCATTGAAAGATTGCACTGCCATGAGCACGGCGAAAGTAATGTTAAAGGAATACTGCTCCCATTTTGGCCTGCCCCGTGTCATATGGTCAGACAACGGTCCACATTTTGTGGGCGCAGTAATATTACAGATTTGTGCAGGTCTCCAGATTGATAAGCGATTCCATTGTTCTAGACACCCCATGTCTGCCGGTCTTATTGAACGCCACAACAGTATCTTGAAATCTAAGATAAGCAAGATATGCGCATGAAACAAGTTAAGCTGGGTAGATGCATTACCGCTAGCATTACTGTGCATGCGCACATCTGTGCAGGCAACAACTGGGCTCTCCCCGTACAAAATCATTATGGGGAGACCGGCAAATGTTTGGTGTGCACCTCAGCCAAAAAGGCTGAGGGAACTCGAATACCCTGTGCTCAGCATTTATTGTAATCTTTTAATTCAAAAATTGCGTTTGATTCATCAGCAGGTGCAGGGGGCATTGCCAATAATATACACTGGCCCGGGACACGCGCTGGAGCCAGGAAACTGGGTGCTAATCAAGATTTTTGAGCGAAAGACATCGTTAGCACCCAGATGGCGTGGGCCCTATCTGATCCTCCTAACTACGCAGACGGCAATTCGGGTGGATGGGTGGAAGGCGTGGATACATGCAACACACGCCAAGAAGGTCCCATCACCGTCTGAAAAACTGATTGATCGAGATGACCAGAAAGAGACAGCGGCCCTAGAAACGAAAGAAACAATTGCCAGTTCTTTGCCACAAAATCTGCCTGATCCTAAAACAAAGCCTGAAAAGATTGCTGTAAAAGAGGAAGGGCAAGGAGTGCCCCAACGTTGTTCAGTAGAATCTGCATCACTGCTGGAAGACGTAGAACGTGTACCACTTTGGCGGCCACCCTCTTTCATTGCGCCGCAGCCTGAAACGAAAGCTGCATCATCACTGTGGTGCCCACCATCATCTACTATTGCGCCACAGGCTGACTCCGAGCTGGAGTCTGGAAGTGCATCCGCACTATTCATTGATCACATGATACCAGGAGCAAGGCGACACAATTTGCGGCCTAGGAAGGAGGAGTGATCAAACCTGCATTTCTGTTGATCTTTTTGTTGCCTCTGTTTTCTATTCTCGGATGAAGTAGGAACTGGAGGCCTAGAGGAGAGCGGCATGGGTTGTGCAAATCGGACAGCCCAATAAACAAGGCTCCTCGGTGCTAACATAAAATCCATGTGTCCTGAACCTGTGTGAATGAACGGGGCGCACATGGTACGAAGGCAATTGATAACTGCTCTGGAGTTCTTTGAGCAATGTGCAGACGCACAGAGATCTTGCCCAGCATGTAGCAATCCAGGCTGCTAAGAACTGGCAGCACAGACTGTTGACATTTATCGAACTTATTGACATTCCAATGAGTACAACGACGAGAGACATTCACGACGAACACTGCAAAAGAAGAAGGACCGTGAGAGAAAAATGCCGGAACCAGCTTTTGCCCCCTCCTGCACCACTGCTGATAATGAATTAAACATAGCGCATAGAAGGTCACAGAAAGGAAATGGTCGAAAAAATTGTATGCTGAGCTTAACGATAATAATGTGTATAATGAGTATATTGGCCCCAATAATGACAGCACTGGTATTATGGTATTTGGAAGAAATGCACCCATTAGAAATGTTCTTGCCCATGAGAAACATCACCACTGAAAGCCCTGTTCATGTAATTACTTACACTCTCTCCCCAATGGAAGAAAAACATAGTGAAGGTTATGGAAACAACACATTACTGCAAATAATGAATATGACGCATTCAATTTTGAAAAAGAATAACTGTTGGGTGTGTGCTCATTTGCCACAACATGGTGGCAAAGGAATAGGTTGGTACGTGCAGCCACTAACATTAAGTTCTGCATGCAGTGCATCCCTGAGTACATTATATTATGGGAAATGGAATAAAAGTGAAACGGGTCAATTGTCAATTAGATAGCACAAACATGAATGAATTTGAGGAGATAATTATGAGACCTATAGGTTGCTCCATATTTCATAGAGCACGAATGATAATACCAAAAGCTACGCCCAAACCAATGCCACACGATAGATTGTTCGTGCCGGAAAAATCATCTGTAATCATATTTCGTATGAGATCAGAAGGAAATAAAGATGCAGTGCCTCCCTCCTATACGGTAAACTACAACCCACGTTCTGTTCCTATTTGCTTAAAGAAGAAGGGCTCCTATTCAGTAGGGACATTCACTAGATGTATGAATACAGTGATTCTTAATAGGGAAGTAGAACCAGTGTATGTAGGTGACCCTGTATATTTTATATGTGGGGAAAAAGCGTATCCCTGGTTGCCTAGAAACTGGGGAGGTACTTGTTATTTGGGACTTTTGTTCCCAGGAGTGTTTCTTTTAAAAACAACAGACATAGCCAAACTATCCAGATCTAGGCCACGGAGGAGTAATGAAGACAGATTAATAGTAGAGGACGTAGCAAAATCATTTATACCATTTTTGGCCCAAGCAATAAACACCTACAATATATGACAACTATCCAGATTCTTAGAAAAACCTATAAATGGAACAACAGATATATTATACAACATGACATTAGAGGAGAAAGGGATTAGGTTAATGACACTACAAAATAGAATGGCGCTTGATGTAATCCTGGTTGATCGTGGCGGTGTTTGCAAAATCGTGGGATCAGCGTGCTGTGTATTTGTAAACGACTCCTCTCCCACGATTTTTGAAGCGATAAGAAAGCTACATGTCTTGAGCTCTGAACTCCATACCCAAGAAGGTGGTTGGGATATAAGCTCCTGGTTCTGTGGGTTATTATATTCATGGGGATGGAAACTATTTGTGAACCTAGTAGTAGTACTAGGAATATTCATGACATGTTGTTGCTGCATACACTGCCTACCTGTAATATGCACTGAAATAAGTGAAGAGTGTGTACATGTGATAGAAAGAGAGAGCACTATTAAATCAAATACTCATGGTAATGATGAATCAAGAACAGTACAAGAATTCATGTCAATTGATATTGATGATAATGAAAATGAGACCAGTAGTGTGCAAGATTCAGAATCTGATTCAGATACTCGGTCGGAGGAGGATGCAATGTATGGATGAGGCGTTTGGCATACGACCAAAAGGAGGGTTTTGACAGTTCAGAAAGAATAGACCCCCCCCCTCGATCGTAAGGCACTATACTTTGTTGGCCGAAGACCAACCGCCTCATGTATTTAGTAATATAAAGGTGTAGCAAATGGTGCGGCCATTTTAAGGTGACTGAAATCGCCATTTTGTTTTCTTCTTGTTTTCTCTAACTATGCCTTTTTGCCTCATGTAAAACTGCTTTGCTGAAAAATTATTCTGCTTCACTGGTGCACAATGCAAGGCCGCGAGTGGCATGTTGAAAAATAACGCAGTAACCCGGACAGAAATGCCAGTCACCTGCCTCGCATATCCTTGGAGAGTGAGCAGCAAGGCATTCTAATCAGTACAGCAGGTGCCAGCTAGTCTCGGTAAGCACAGTAGAAATGCTAGAGCGAACATTAAATGACTTTAATTATGCTCTTATTTGCGTCCCCCCTTTCCTGAGCCCGGCAGAGTCTTGGAGAGCAAGTTGACCCCCAGTACACAAATAGAAATGAGGAGATAGCAAGGCCTGGAATGTGTCTCTCCCTACGCACAGCTTGCTTGTAGAAACAGAAGCATTGTGTTCTTTAAAACAAAGACTTATATCTGTGAGCTTACAAAATTGCAAACTGTTACTAAATGAATGTTTGAAGGCGTCATACTCGTCACCATTGTCAATCATCGTGCCTAGTTCAAAGGAAATGCAGTAGGGGTGGTATAAGTTGTGACACTACTGATTATTAGATGCTTGTTTTATATATATGTAACTGTTGAACGAATCTCGCTCTCTTGCGTCCCTCGAGGTCTGGTAGACACACGTCGCGTGGCGTGGGACCAGTTGGCCAACTGAGACTATGTGCTTTGCAATAAACCCTAGATTTTGGGAATACAACCTTGTGTCTGGCGTATCAGTTTGTGTGTGGTGATTGTGCCTTGTTTCCACAAACGAGGGTCCCTCAAGGGTGCCTTCAGGGAAAGGGTTCCTCAGAGACTCTTTTGGATAATCCTCCCATGCTTTTTCATCTCCCAGCAGTCTTCACTACTAAAACTGAAGTTTCTATTAGGGCCAAAGCAATCTTGGATTCAGGTGCCACGGCCAACTATATTGATAAGCAGTATGCTACCTCGGTTGGGATTTCCTCTACATTGAAGGCACAGCCTGAAACTGTTAGTGCCGTAGATGGTTCCACTTTGGTGTCAGGCCTAGTTAATAATCAAACCAAAACTTTGGTTATGTGTATTGATGAAGGCCATACTGAAGAAATCAACTTTGATCTCATCATGGCACCCGCTTACAAAGTAATCTTGGGAATTCCATGGTTACAGTATCATAATCCTGTTATAGACTGGGTAGGTCAGACTGTTCAGTTCCCTTCTGCAACCTGTAACAAACAATGTATGACCATCCATACAGTGGCACCTTCAAGTCCCAGCTCCGTGTTAGTCTCCGTCCCTTCCCATATCGGGGCCATCTCTAGTGTTTCTGTGGATAAAGTTCCTACTGAGTACTCCGATTATCTGGATGTATTCGACAAAGGCAGAGCAGAAACACTGCCGCCTCATCGTCCATACGACTGCCCGATTGACTTGATACCAGGTTCCAAAATCCCAGCGGGTAGAGTGTATTCATTGACACTTGAGGAAGACAAGGTACTAAAGGAGTACATTGATAAGGCTCTAGCAATGGGTTTCATTCGTATTTCTAAGTCCCCTGCAGCCTCTTCTCTTTTCTTTGTTCCGAAGAAGGAACAGGATCTCAGACCATGCATTGATTACAGGGCACTCAATGCAGTAACGGTAAAGAACCAATACCCCCTGCCATTGATATTGGTTCTACTCGATCAACTGGGTTCCTCTCAAATATTCACCAAGTTGTATTTAAGGGGGGCATACAATTTGGTTCGAATAAGAGACGGTGACGAGTGGAAAACAGTGTTCAAAACTCGTTACAGTCTATGAATACATGGTGATGCCATTTGGTCTGTGCAACGCACCAGCCACTTTTCAAGCTTTCGTGAATGACCTATTCCATGATGTTCTGGATCAATTCGTAGTTGTCTATTTAGATGACATCCTGGTTTATTCCCTCTCCATATTGGAGCATATAAGTCATGTCCGTACTGTGTTACAGCATTTACGAGATAATAGTCTCTTTGCAAAAGCCGAAAAATGCATTTTTCACGATTCAGAGGTCGAATTTCTCGACTATGATCTCACCAAAAATGGCGTTCGTATGAGCAAAGCTAAGGTAAATGCCATACTGGAGTGCCCCGCTCCAAATTCAGTGAAATATCTGCAGTCTTTTCTGGGATTCGCTAATTTTTACAGGCGGTTCATTCATGGTTTCTCTGCTATTTCGTCTCATCTGACTGCATTGACCAGCTCCAAGAAGAATTACTTATGAACTCCAGAAGCACAGACAGCCTTTGACACATTGAAAATAGCCTTCACTACGGCACCTGTCCTGAAACATCCAGATCCGGAAGAGCCGTTCTTTGTGGAAACTGACGTTTCTGGTTTTGCTATTGGTGCTGTTCTCTCCCAGGTATGTCCTCAATCAGGTGAGACTCACCCGGTGGCCTTCTTTTCTCGGAAACTAACTCCTTACGAAAAGAATTATACTATAACTGAAAGAACTACTGGCCATCAGAGATGCTTTTGCTGAATGGCGTCACCACCTGTTGGGAGCTCGCCATTCGGTCACCGTTTAATCAGATCATCACAGTATCTTGGCTTTTCAATCCATGAAATGTCTTACTGCCTGACTGGCCCGTTGGCATCTTTTCTTTTCCCAGTACTGTTTTTCAATCACCTACCGTCCGGCTAAAGCTCAAGCTTCAGCAGACTCTCTCGATTACATTCTAATTTGACGAATCCTCATCCTGATCCTCTGCCGTTGTTATCTGCTAAAGTGATCTGTGCCTGTTCTGTGCAACCCCATATGAGGAAACATATCGAAGATTGGGTTTCGTCCCATCTGGAACTAGTGGCGGATCTGAATCTCGATGTGGTTGGAGGTCTTCCCTATATGCAGGGACGAGTGTTCATTCCTCCTGGTCAACCACGTTTCTGGGCCCTGCAATGGGCTCATGATTTGGTTATGGCAGCTCATCCAGGGCAACAGAAAACATTGGAGTCCCTGCGACGCTGGGCTTGGTGGCCCTCTATGTTTTGTGATGTCATGGAATACTTGGCTAACTGTGCAGTATGTGTGCAGAGTAAGTCCAGCAGTAGTAAACCTATGGGGCTGTTACAACCTTTACCAGTTCCATATAAACCATGGCAAATGATTTCAATGGATTTCATTGTAGAATTACCTGAAGTCAAGGGCTTCAACACAATCTGGGTAATAGTAGACTACTTCACGAAGTATACCGTCTTCGTACCATGTGTGGGGTTGCCCTCAGCGCCTAAACTGGCAGACCTCTTTCTGTCTCATCTCTTCGGGAGATTCGCCCTACCAGCAATAATTGTCACTGACCGTGGTACTCAATTTACCTCCCGCTTTTGGAGGGCTCTTACTAAGGCACTGGATATCAATGATAGTTTTTCATCAGCTTATCATCCACAAACTGACGGCCGGACAGAAAGAATCAATGCCATGTTAGAACAATACTTACGTTGTCTATGTCCGTTCCAAGTGTCCTGGCTGTCAGTGTTGTTCCAGGCTGAATTTGCCTACAACAATTCTTTGCACACCTCTTGTCATGATCTCTGCTTCCAAAAGGTCAGGGTTTTCCCAACTCCCTTGGAAGCAGATCCATAACCCAGGTTCCGAGTGCCAACCAGTCCCAATTGGGACCTTTTGGACCCAGTCCTGGCGCCAGTGGCACCAGGCTCATAAATATGCCCAGTCCCAGCGCTGGAAGCGCCGGGCTCATAATGCTTGGGTGGACTTACCTGCAGCAGACCATGCTGCTTACTTGCCTGCCAGTTGAGCCTCTGATCCTCTTCTGTTTGGAACTACTTTTCCTGTTGGGTGGGGCAGGAGCCACTCCCTAGGTTCAGAACACTGGAACTCTTCTGGAAAGCAGGAACTCTTTTCTTACCTAGGCGTGGCTGTGGAAGGAGACACCTAAGCACTACAGGAGGCTATTTAAACCACACCCGATGGATGAATCTTGCTTTGCGTTATTCTGCATCCTCTGCAGCAGAACGCTCATCGTGTCTTCTGCATCTGATCCTGGGCCTAAGGAAAAAGGCTTACCATCCTGAATCCAGTCTTCAGCAACACCTATAAAGACAAGAAAGAACAGGTTAGCATTATGGTCTTCAGTGACAGCGCTTCACTTACCTGGTCCATCGGCTGTCACCAACGCCTCGCGCTGCATTCCGGCATCTGAAAGACAAAGGCTTACCTACTCTTCGTGCGCTCCGGAGGTCTTCGCACTGCATTCCGGCATCTGAAAGACAAAAGCTTACCAACTCTTCGCACGCTCCGGAGGCCTTCGGCGCTGCATCCCGCATCTGAAAGACAAAACAAGGTGCGTTTAAAGACATTGGGGAACTTTAATACTCACGTGCCATTACTCCTTTCCACATCTAACCCAGTGGGTATTCCGGCACCCTGCAGCCGCTCCGAACTTGTACCTGCAAAATAAAAAGACAGTTAGAGCGCATCGTGAAGCAGGCAACAAGCGCTTACTTACGTGCTTCCAGGCGCTTCTATTCATCACACGGGCTCCATCTTCAACTCACTTCAGCCCGTCATCCGCCATCGCCGGAACCCTGCAAAACAAGAGACATCATTACTAAAGACTTTTAAAGACATTAGAATTACTCGAAACTTACCGTTCGTGCAGTAAACGACGGACAGCAGTCCTCTGAAGTCAAGAGGCCTGCTCCCCTTATCCAGTGAAGAAACTGGTTACAGCACCCTGCCCCGAGGCAGATGGAGAGCACGGCGTTCACTTACCTAAGACATCTTACCCTTCGAGTCAGACATACAGTGCACAGAGGTCCAGCCCAAAGAGCCAGCCGTGTGTTACACATCACCTTTGAAGATACGGTATACGCCCAGTCGAGACCGGCGCCTCTACGGGAATCAGGTGAGCGTTACACCTTTACGGGGGTCTCTCCATTGTTTGACCTACATGGGTTTCATCCACGCTCCTTGCCCTTGGACCCTACGGTTCCCTTGGACAATCCGGCAGCTACGGCCTGTGTAAGAGACATGGATCAGGTGCATAGGGATGTTCATGCTCATCTATTGAGAGCCCAGGCCCCGTTCAAGAAGCATGCAGACATCCATAGATCCCCAGCACCGCTATATCAGGTTGGGGCAAAAGTATGGTTGTCTACCCGCCATTTACACATACCGGGTCGGCGTGCTCTGCTACCACGCTTTGCTGGTCCCTGCACTATTGAATCTATCATCAACCCGGCTGCTGTCAAACTCTCCGTGCCGGTCTCCTGGCGGATACATCCGGTCGTCCACGTCTCCATAATCAAACCTTGTTTGCCCAACACACCTCTTCTAGCGCATCCCGCTCCTGTCCTGGTTGATGGTGAGGAGGAGTATGTTGTTTCTCGTATTGTGGACCATCAGGTGACCAGAGGGAAAGATTATTTGGTGGATTGGAAAGGCTACGGTCCTGAGGACAGGACTTGGGAGCCCTTGGAGCATATACATGCCCCCCGGCTTTTACGTGAGTTTCATGTCTCCCGGGGGTTGCCGGGGTCTTTGGGGGCAGATGCTGTTATGCGCAGGACCTTGGCCGCGCAACAACCACGGACAACATTCAAGATCGGGGTTCACTACCGTGGTAAGTTTCTGTCCAGAAACCCTTCCGTTTGGAATAAATGGAGGTTCCCATGGAGAATAACAACAAAGACCCGTTGTCCGAGTCACATGAGGACCCGACATACGCCACGGCGGCTTACTTACGTTCATGCTCCGCCCAGTTTAGGAAGTTAAATAGGTTCTCTACCTGTTTTCCAGTGCTTCTAATTGAAGTTATTCCTCGGACCTTCACCTGCGAACTACCTTTCGTCTCCTTGTTTGATCACCCGGCTTTTCGACCCTGCTTCGTCCTCGGACCAGCTCCTGCCTTCCGAATTAGTACAGACTTGGTCTACCTGGTAACGATCCCCGGACTGCATTCGACCTGTCTTCTCTTACCGTTCTGGTCACAGCGTTTACCTCCGCGGGAATCCTTTCCTTCTGTAACTCGTTCCGAGTACGGCCTCCACCGCAGACCACAGGAGGTCCCGCTTCCAATAGGCTTACCTTCGGCACGCTGCATCGGGAGAACAGCATCGCCCAGTTAACATCCTCGGCGTCTCTTGAATCAGAGGCAGGTTCTCCCAGCTGTGGTAAGCGAATCCAAGTTTTTCTGGGGACAGTATTCTATTCTTTAATTACTCGCCAGTTTTCTCATACCAGTGCACCCGAACTACAGTTCCCAGAATCCAACTTACTCTCTGATTCCTATTTCCTGAAACTCATTTGGTAATTTCCCATACCTGGCCATACCGAACTGCAAAAACCTTGATTTCATCAAGTGCACTTAGAACGCTCTGCTGAACCAGTGCACCATCCCGTCACCAGTGCGTCGCTCGTGCCGCCTGGGTTAGGTTCCCATACTAACCTTCCTATTTGTTATTTTTTCCTACCGTTGATTCCTTATTTGGTTTGGCCCGTTTCTTATCACTTGACCTGCGGCATTATATTAGTTGGCAAGAACTAATTCTTGAATAGGAGGGGGGTGGCATTAAGAACTTCTATCCATCCAGTAATATATTCCCTATTCCTTAGGTCTGGGATTGCCTGTCCTTAACAAGATAATACGAGGTACTTACATGTTCTCTAGTGGGATTGTAATTGATGAGACTTGTGCAGATTATTAACGGTTGTTGTTTCTTTTTCAGCATTGGTGTAAGCGGTGCGTGTGGCCCCCACTCTTTTTTGGGATCAACTCCTCTGTCTGGCTCTTTACAACAGCAGAGGGGTGTATCGTAAAAAAGATTTTCCCTCAAGTTGAGGAGGCCTGTATTCGGGGAGGTCATTTTCGAATCAGACTCGTTGTCGATCTTGGCTTTGTGGTTTTGCCTACCTCCAAGACGACATCGCCCCTGGCAGTATAGGCGTGGTGAGTGTTAGGCAGAAACCTGTGCAGTTCCCTCTGGGAACACTGCAAAAGTTTTAGGCCTACAGGTGTTTGGCAGTAAACCCACTTGGTAGCAGTCTGTACCACACAGATTCACTTGGTAGCTGTGGCTGAGCAGTCAGACTTCCCTCAAGAAGACTTAGGCAGTATACAGAGTATTCACAATAGGTCAAAAGAACACAGTAGAACAAGTAAACACTGACCAGGGCTTGGTATAAAAGAGATATCATTATTTATTTAAAACCACATCTAGAAAAAACACACAGGCACTAATAGTAAGCAATTCAAAAACACGGTCACTAAAAGATATACACTCCCTTAAAAGAATATTAGACAAGTCTTAAGTAAAGCCCCACTTATTTTCAGACAGCGCTGAGCGCTTAACGTAGATGGCACTCTAATAATTTGTTTAAAAAAAAAAGGAGAGAAAAGCAGAGAATACATTAGAACAGATCCCAACACTTTTTCACGAACACCACAAGAGAGGAAGGCAAGTAACACCGTGAGTTTAGAGTCAGTAGGCCGGATCCACGTTAAGAGGATCAAACGAATTGTGTCCAAGGTCACACAGTTGCAGTGCACAAAAGTCTTGTAAAGGTTCAAAAAGGAGTTGGACCAAAGAAAGAGACCAGTTAGAGGGTCAAGGCGGCCAGCCCAGTCCAGAAGGTTAAGCGGTTATTATTACCTTGTAGCAATCTTTAGAAAGGGAGGCCTGGCGGACACGGTACCTTAAAGTGGTGAGAATACTCCAGCGGTGGCAGTTGTTCCTGGCAGCGGATGCAAGTCAGTGCTTTGTCCCGGGGGAAGAGAGGATCTCGTCAGGGAGGAAGACAGGAGTCCGTTGCACTGCCAGGGAAGAACCCAGCCGCTGAGTTTCTCAGGTAAAAGGAGCGGTCCTTTAGTTCGCGGTCCAGTGGTAAGTGGCTATCCGGTTGCCGGGGTGCTTGGCATGGGCAATTCGACCACTTAGCCAGTCGGGGGTGCGAAGAGAAGGTAAACTGGTTGTGCCCACCAGTCAGGGGAAGTAGCCTCTCCAACCGGGAGACCTTCTCTGTCGTCGGGAAGTGGTGAGTCGGTTCCGCAGGGCTCCACCGGTGGTGTCGTCGTGGTAGGTCGGCTCAGCTTCTCCCTCGTTGGATTCTCAGGTCCTGTGGCGACTTCTGAAGTTCCAGTCCCCAAAGCCCTGCTTTTATGCAGCATACCCCCATTCACTCAGCCTAGCTGTCAATCAAACATGCTAAGTGGTGAGCCGGCCGGCTCACCACTTGGGCCAATCACACAAGAGTGCGACTTGTTACACCAAGGTAACTCAGTCCAGGGTGCCTAAACCCCCTCCCACACCCCCTGTGGTACCCAGACAGAGTGGCACCACTTTGAGGCTTCTGTGGAGAAGCCCGCCAAAAAGTGGAACAAAGGGCTCGACTTGGGTTGGAGTCACAGAAGAGAACACAAACGCCATTTTAGAATAGAGTCTTGGCAAAAAATAGCAACCGGCGAATTAATATTAATTAAATAAACCGGCGGTATGTTCGAGGCTATGAGAATTAAATAATTAAAGTTGGTAGCCTCGAACAATGGGAAAATCCCATAGGAATATATTCGCGGTCGAATATAAAAAGTAGTATCCACTGCCACCAGCCAAACCTCGATAAGGGGGGACGGAGACGTGCCCCCTCGACTAACAGACCCCGGGGCAATCGAATTGCCCCGATCAGTACGTCCACAATATGATGGTTTGTACTGGTTTCTGTTAATAATTTGGGACTAGTAAAGCCAATGGTGACTTTACATGCCCTGGGAGACAGTAGTCAGTCCCAGGGTATGGAGTCTATGGTGGGGGGTCACTATGAAACCCCTGTGTTACTGCACGAAGGGTGCTGTGTAACACACATAGTAAAAACACATGAGACCCTATGGAATAAAGGACCCTATAGCCCATAACACACATTAACAGTCAAAGGAAATCCATAAATCATGTCCAAGAGTGGGAGAAAAAGAGTCTCACTTTTGGCAGGAGAAAAAAACAAACTCCAGAAATCCAGCAAAGCTGCTGGGGGACTCACTAGGTTAGGAAATTCAGCCTAAAGAGAGAATTCTCCCTAACAGTGAGTAACAGGTGAGCAATAAATTGACCAGTGGCACCAGGAGGCTGATAGAGATATATAATACGGGTGGCTCTGTGGACGGATTATCCACACAAAAAACAGAATGGGGACAAGATAGAACTGACCGCAGCCATCTCATGGTTTCAAAAACGTTTTTTTCATACTGGTAAGCCCATTATTCATTAAGACTTAAGAATAGCAAACCTGGAAAACTGTTAAAGGGACCTTTTACATCAAAAGATGGTTCTAATAACACAACAGCATCTTCACGTGACACACACCAACAAATCAACATCCATGTCCCGATGAAGTAATGGATGGGTGTCACCGATGTTTAACCAATTTGAGAAGACATAGGCATTGTAAAGTATTACAGTGGGTCCATCCAGTCCTTATGATAGGATATGACATTTATAATTCGCCTGTACACAGGTGTTTCTAGGCGCGACAAGACAAAGAGAGGAAACAAAGGGAGGACAAAAACAACGATCTTACTAGGCCATGTGTCATTCAGTTCGCTCAAGTGCGGGGGAGGGGAGAAGTTCCGGGGGCAGGGGGAGTGCAGGTAACTCAATAAGTGCAGCCAGCGGGTGGCTCATAAATGCAGTGAGAAGGGACTGTAAACATCAAAACCTGTGTAGGCAAGAGCATTGGCAATATCAGTAAATGTTTTGGCAATATTAGCAACATCTGTATGTGTCAGTAATAGCAACAATTATTTGTAGGTGTCGAATAACAGCAGCAACACCCTTAGGGGGGTTGCTGTAATAGTTATT